>NC_069078.1:55809925-56434925 GCF_025698485.1 Gossypium arboreum | reverse complement strand
ACTGTGTTAAAACTGTAGGGTATACTGACTTTAATTTGAAGGGTACCCCAGGGGACACACAGCCGTGTACCAAGGCCATGTGTCACACACGGTCGAGCTACACGCCCATGTGCTCAGCTGTGTGGAGTGAAAATAGACTTGGTTTAAGTCACATTTCTCACCCTCCTCAAGCATACCTAAGCCACATCAAATTGCATCATTTTTAAACATATATCTATAGCCATAACATGACAATTCACCACATATCATACCATCTAATATCAACCATTTCAATTACTCAAATTCACATTCAAAACATACTAAATCATTATGCCAACACTTAGAACATTATATACATCACATATACCAATATCAAACATATAATTCAAGACACTTAAATGGCCCTATACACCAACATTTACATCATTAACAAGCCAAATCTCATGGCTTAAGTCATAACTCAAACATACCAAAATAACACTAGCTTATACATGCCATATACCATATTACAAAGCTTCCAAAAATACCAACGAGATGATCGATAGTGCGATGAATTTTCTCGAAGATCCCAAAGTTCGAGCTAGCTTTGATGATCTATAAAAACATGGAAAGAATACACAAAGTAAGCTTTAAAAGCTTAGTAAGCCATACATAAATAAATCATCTTATGAATCAAAATCATTACCATCAATTAAGCAAGATATGAATAAGCACAATTAAATACACATTCAAGATCACAAACCTTTCTATTAATCAATTTACTTCTCAAACATACCAATTCATCAATTACCTTCTCTTCTCAAAGATCATACTTGGAAATCACATAAGCTCATACAATGCCACATCCCAGATATGGTTTTACATGTTAACACATATCGATGCCACTGTCCCATACAGGGTCTTACACAAAATCAATTAAGGATGCCAATGTCCCAGACATGGTCTTACATGTAATCACATCTCGATAACCTATTGTCATGACATTCGTATCGTATACTATTCCTAAGGTTCGTACGGGACTTTCGAATATTGTAACTCTGTCAATTCATGCTCATAAGTGCTCGTTCGACATTCATAGTAATTAAATGATAATAAAACATATATAATTCAATTCAAATACATTTATTTTCATATGAACTTACCTCGTAGTCAGAATAATGGACAGGTCAACTATTCGATAACTTTTGTTTTCCCCCGATCTAAATCTGATTTTTTTTGTTCTTGATCTATTTATATTAAAAATTATCTCTTTTATTCATCAATTCATTCAATTTCATCCAAAGCACACAATTTGAGCCAAGATGCACTTTGGCTCTAAACATTCACATTTTTTACAATTTAGTCCTTATTTCACAAAACCATAAATTACACAATTTCTTTCTAATTTCATGCTATCCGAATTTCATATAGCTTTATATCAGCCCATATTTTCATTTATTTCACAAATTTAACCACACATTTTCACTTTTCACAAATTAGTCCTTTTATGCAATTTCACCAAAAATCACTTTATAAAACATGATAATCCATCAAAAAATACTTATTTTCCATCATCAAACATTCAAGAACTCAAGCATTCATCAATGGCAGTTTACAAAATCACTAACAAATTCAGAAATTAGGGTACGGGCTAGTTAGTACTCAAAGCAACGATCACAAAAATATAGAAATCAACAAAAACGGGTTAAAAATCACTAACCAATTTAATCCCAAAGTGACCGAACCCTAGATACAAAACAATGGCTTTTTCCTTTTGAATGTTCGGTTTATGATGATGAACATAGAAATATGATATAAATTTTTTATTACTTAATATTGTATTATTAGCTAAATTACAAAATTATTCTTAATCATAAACCATTATAATGCCTTAATATAAGTCCATATTTGTACATTAACTTTTTCAATGGCATAATAACAACATAAGGACCTCACATTTAATTAATCGAAGCCATTAGGCACTTTAACTTATAGCATGCTACTTTTATACTTTACGCAATTAAGCCCTTTCTATCAAATTGAGCTATTAAACAAGAAAATTAGCTCAAGAAATTTTCACACATACGAATTCACATTTTGTAAACAAATAAAATAATTTTACAAACTCGAATTTGTGGTTCCAAAACCACTGTTCTAATTTTGCTAAAACCGATTTGTTACATATAATGTGTATTGAAATGAATACTTTAGCTGCCTACTAAGCTGAGAAAATGTGGTCAATTATGCTTGTAAATACTTTTATTTTTAGGGTGGCAAAATGGCTTTGCAAATAGCTTATTTTTGTCCACACGGGTAGGGACATGGGCGTGTGTCTCAGCCATGTGCGACATACGGTCAGACTGCACAGCCATGTGTCCCCTAGGTACCCTTTCAAATAAAGTCAGTATACCCTATAGGTTTGACACGACCTAGAAACACGGGCGTGTCTACTGGCTGTGTGAGGTACACGGGCTAGCACATGAGCGTGTGGCAGGTCGTGTGACCCAAGTCAGTAACCTCCCTAATTTTCCCACGGCTTGGGACAAGGGTGTGTCCTTGGCCGTGTGGTGCAAGTCAGTATGTATGCCTTGTTTTCACACGGCCTGTGACACAGGTGTGTCTAGTAACTGTAAGGCTCGGGTTTGTGCAAGTATACACAGTTGTTATCAAGTAATAAGTAAGTATCAAGTTATCGTCTCCACAGGGATTGTATTTGTGCTAAGCCAATTAATTTGTAAAATTATATTGATAATTTGATAAATAAAAAAAATATAATTGACACATGATGAAAAATTAAGTATATGCAACTAAATGTAATGATCCCTAATGAAATTTATCCTAAGTATGCAAACTATAGGAATGAAATAGATTTTAGCAGAACTAACACAATAACCACAATTATAACATAAATAATTTAGGACAATTACTTTAATTAAACACAAATTATTATCAACATGCTTATTAATATTCGGAAAAATGTTCAATAAAAACTTGATCTTTCATGAGTTCGGAAACCATATTAGGTCCATTCGGAATCCTTTACTTAGTAAATACGCATTTTACTAATCTTTATTTACTAAGGGTTTCTTAGTATTCGTTTGAGGTAATAGGGACGTGTGAGGTTTGAAACAGTTTAATCACACAAATCTAAAAACTATGCAGATAATAGAGCCTGGTTAGGGTTGTTATGCAACCTGCAATTTAATCGGGTTAGGATCTAAATTGAGCATGTACATTTTAATTATGTGTCCATTATCCGTCGTCTAGTTAGGATCGCTCAGCTAATTCAAGTGCATTTCAATCACATATGAACGGAATACAGACTGAGGCACAAATATTATAAGCATGAATCAAATAAATATTATTCAATCAAAATAATCATCCTAGCTTAAATAAAATTAAGCTATCATTGTTGTAAACAAGAACAGTAAACACATAGCAAACATTCTTGAATTAAGTTAAAGAAAAAAAAGACTAAACCCAAATCAAAGTGGCTGTCACCCAAAACTCTGATTGATGAGGGCTCCTTTGTTCCTTTGCTTCGCTCCTTTGCTGATGGCTCTCCAAGGTGGCCGACCAAGGGCTCTTTAAGAGGCTAACTTGCTAAAAATCGTTATGCAAAGATGATGATAGGCATGAGGCTAAGAGACTTGAGAGAGGAGAGAATGATGAATAAGTGAGGGATGATTAGAAAAGTGAGAAATGGGGTCTTATTTATAGGTGAGGCAAGGGAGCTAGTTTGTTAAAAATAGAATGTCCATCTTTTGGGAATTCCTCCAACGGTGGCCGGCCATGATTTGTGGAAATGTGGCTAATTTTTGCTTAATTTAAGTGCTACATATCATTAGGATCAGGACTCGATCAATTGAAAATCACCGAGTAAATCTCTGATTTCTTCAACTCTTCAAGGACCTTGTGTAATTAAACCAAAATTTGATTTATGAACATCCACATGCAGCCGAATTTTGGGTTGACTTGGTTCTCCATTTGGATTTTTTTGTAATCAAAATGAAGTTCTCAGACCTGTAAAAAAATAATAGATAATTTAGAGGACTAAAAAAAATAATTTAACCACTTTAATTAATCAATTTGCTTAACTAATTAAAACCTAATTATTAATGAAATATATTAAAATAAATTATTAAATATAACTTTATATTTTATTATTTAATTTAATCATGCATTGCCCACTTTATAGCTTGAAAATATAATATGCTCAAATTAATATAAAAGAAGCCATTTTACGCATAAAAACTATATAATAAAGCATAAAATCACATTTTAATAATTTCTATGTCCCAATTTCATATTTTCATTTATTTCATTAATTTATTAAGAAATTACTTAGTTTTAACAACAAATTTAAGTAAAAAGGTGATGAATTATATAGGAAAAATCCTATATATTTTTCAGTTTACACACCCCAAAACTTAAATCATTGCTTATCCCTAGTAATGTTCATGCACAACACAAGGTCTTGCTAAAGCAAAAATTGCTAATTTGTGCAAGCAGCATCAATCTTTATCCCATAATCATGCATTAATAACTTCATGCTCATCGATCTTCTTCATTAACAAGTAATTCATATGCGAACATTTTGAAAATTTTATACTAAGTTTCAAGATATGCCAACATGAATCATAGTATGTATATATGTCATGGCCATGGATAATATTCTTCATTCAACATAATTTCTCCTCAATCAAGCAAACAATCATAAGGCTTATTTATGATCTTCATATGTTGAACTTAGAACTCCCTATGTAGGCGGCATAATCATCAAATCAATAGGTCTTTTATAAGGTTGTAATGGGGCTCAGTTAAAGGTAGGGATTTAAAGAGATGAGACATTTCGGTTTCAAAATCTTAACCTTTAATTTTGTCTTGGATTTCTCGAAATTCAACCTTTTTCTTTAAGTGATCCTTTGAAATACCCCAAACTTATTTTGAACTCATGCTCATACATTTTTTCTCTGTGGAAACTGAGCAAAGTTTTCTTCGCTCCCTTTTTTTTTAGCATGAGTACATACATCCTTATGAAAATTTCCTAAAATGAGCACATACATGAAAATTTCCTCAAACATTGCTTACCAAGACAACTTGAGTTAAGATAGGTGCACAAAATTAAGATATCTTCAAAAGATGGAGATATGGCTTGTAATGTAGGTTTATTACAATAAACAGGCCTTTTAAGCTCAAAATTATAGTTTCAAGGGTCTAATATCATAAGTTGGGTTTAAAAAGGCTCAAACAATCCAAAGAAATAGTGCCTATATCATTTCAGATTTTTATGTCTCCTAAGATTTCGCCTCAAGAAAGTTACTAATTCAATTCTAAAGATATAAACCTTCATGCATGTCTAAGCTCAAAAGAAACTAAGTTTTAATGGCAAACATTACCTAAGACTAACATCATACAATCATTCCATTCTTCATGATAACATACAATCACTTAGATAAAATCATCATTCATGCTCGCATACAAGCTATCTCATTAACAAAGAATTTCTCTAAACATTCATTTATTAAAACATACTCATGGAAGAAATGATTGAAACATACTTGAAAAGTTTAAAAATTTTGAGCAATTATTTGCCTTACCCCCCTTTAAAAAGAAGTAATGTCCTCATTGTAAGAAAAAAGTAATAAATGAAAACTAAACACCAGGTAGGGTTAAAAAGAAAGAGAGGTGAGTCATTATGACTGCTTAAATACCAAGTCTTTCCTCATAATCCAATCCTAGACATGTTCATTCCCATTACAACATCACTTAGTCTTTTTCTTTTTAAAGAAGCATTTATTCATGCTTCCTATGTTTTATTATGTAGAAATTAAATCCTAATTACTAAAGAAACAAATTCCTAAAGACCTAAAATAAATAACTAAAAAGACAAGAATCCCCCATTTTATTCTTCTAACTTATTCCCCTTGTCTTCTTCAGCTCCCTCTCCACTTGAATAATTTGTATCTTCCGTCCATGTCTCAAAAATGGCATTTGGGAACTCAAGAACAAAAGTGTTAGAGATATTCTTAAAAATATTTCGAATCGATCGTCTCTAATTTTTGCATATTTCCAGTAAGTTAGTTATTGATTGTGTATGAACTTGTACATATCCATCAATATTGACAACTATGATTTCCTTGAAGTACTTGCAAAAGTTGGCATGGGAGTTGTATACTCAGGTTCAACACTTAGCTTGACTGGTTCTTCTTCTGACTCAACCCTTGGTTCAGGGTTTTCAGATCCTTCAACTGGTTTAGGACTATTTGGTTCCTTATCATATTCTTCTTCAGTGACTGTAACTAATTCAGCTTTAGTTTCAGCTGTTCCTCAGTATCTGGTTGTAATGCCCCAAAAATATAGGGTCTGTAATTTTGCATAATTTGGCACAAAAATTCATGTTTACTTTGGTGGTCAAGTAATTTGGGTATGTTTGGGGGGTTTTTAGGAAGCCTAGTTTCAAGTCCTGGCTTTTGCAAAAATTTTAATTTTGCTCTTAAATGAATCTGGGCATTGGCACATAGGCTTTATAAATAATTGCGCATGTTTTATGTCACGAAAAGCCTATTGGTACATTGGTAGTGGCGTTACAAGTGTGGCAAGAGGGTCAGAGAGTCTTGGGTTGAACAATGGAGTGTTTATTTTGTAGCTTGGTTCGGTTAGTGGTTGAGTTGTAGTGGAATTCTAATGAATGAAAGATTGAGTGGTTTGAGGAGGGGTTAGTGGAGCAAATCTTGGAGAGAATTGTGGAGAGGATTGTGGTGAAAGTTGAGGAGTTTGAGTTTTTGAAGGATGTGACGAATTGGTATGCTTGTGTATGGGAAATTCGACTATGAGATGTTTCTCCTCTCATTTTGGTGAGTTTTGGTCATTTTTTTTGTGACTCTTAAGTGCCGAAATATATCTCTTTTGCCTGGACGAATATACTATCTTTGTATCCTATTTGCCCTCATTTTCTTTTTTCCATTTTCTTGAGTAGTAGATGAATATCTCTTTTTCATCTTTTGCCCCAATTGCTTTCCTTACCATTATCTCTTTCACTATACTGATTTCTTTTCAATTCTCCCCAAATCGATTGCCCTTTTAATCTCTCCATTTCTTTTCCTTACAGCATACCCTCTATATTTGATTTTTGGCCGATTGCTTTTCTCCTTTACTAGTTGACAAAGGTTTTGACAGACTGGTAGGTACTCGCGGGTTCTCTGTTATTTTTCTGTTATAGTTATATGTGTTCAAACAAGTTCTTCTATCTTGTCTAAAAAAATCGATTACCCTTTTCTCTTCATATACCTGGGTTTTCGAAATCATGATCCCTTCTTTATGGGGCGGTGGTTGTTGGATTCTAGGTTTTCGATGAAGCGAAGGAGTTTCTGACGGTAGCCACTGGAACCGATTTCTTACCACGCGATTTAAGGTAAGCGTTTTGGTCTAGCACTTTGAGGTTGGCCGAATGCCCTATCTTTGGATTTGGGTTTTTGTTAAGCAATAAGATAGATTCAAGTGCTAGATCATGCATTTGTTGTTTAATGGATTCCTTTGTTATTACAGCGTTTCGGTAGGAAAAGGTGTAGTCATCTTTCGATTAACAACACAAGCGGATTGAATTACACTTTGGTTAAGGTGAGTGTCAATGCAATTATTTTGGAATTAAGTGTTAGTGAAAGGTATTGACATTAATAAAAAACATTGATTGATGTAAGGTTCGTACTGGGAGATTTCTCACGTGATTCTGCAAAAAAGGTGTGTAAACACACCCCTATTGAACTGTGAATCGACGAAAGCTGAAAAGCCATCATTTGAGGCCTCACGAGCTTGCGATCACACATGTGGTAAACTGAGCCCATTAATCTTGGACAATAGACTGTAGAGGCCACCACGAGCGTTCTCGTGCACTTCGGCCGTTATGGGCCTCGTTGGGCCGTCTGGGCCCGTAGGCCCCACACGAATAAAATACATGGTAAATGATAGATTATAGACTGGGCTATGGACATCACATAGCCATGGTTGGATTTAGGCTAATGGGCCATACGAGCATGTGGGCCCACTTGGACCAACGATGGGCTTAGGGCCCATGTACACCGTTTGGCCATATAAGTTATCCGAGTCGCTCGAGGCGACGGTAGACCCTCTAAGAGGTTGCAATCTGTACCGAGACACCAAAATTAGTAAAATAACCAAAATAGCCCTAAGAGATAAAATTACCTTTTTACCCCTAACAGACGAAAACGACCTTTATAACCCTTGAGGTAGGTTGATTGATGACTGTATGATATTGGTATGATACATAAAGGCCATTCGTAGGTTTTAAGTTTTAATTGGGCTTTTGGTTTCTTATATTAAAACGCTAGTCTAGGAAAACATGTGTTTTCAAAACATCCATGGTTTTCAAAAGAACACGAGCGTTAAACATCAAAGTTTTCAAAATGTTTCCACGGTTTAAGTTGAGTTAAGATAAACAAAGGCAAATAGTTTGGCATATGGTGGTAAACAAATTATTTGGTAATAATATTAAAAGTGTTTTTGGCTTAAAATTGGATTTATAATGATAAATCTTATTTTTAGAAAAAACACTTCGATGTGACATACCAGATTCAGTCGTAACGTCGCGGCTAGGTTTGGGGTATTGCATTGGCTCAGTTGGTTCTTATTGCTCACTTTGATTCAGCTCATGCACTTTCTCTACTAACCTTTCAAGATCATGACTTGTCATGCACCCTTGGACATATTGCCCCTTCAAATTCGCTTGTGTTTTCACATGGCCCTTAAGCAAAGTGAAGTGATTAATGATGGAAAATAACCACTTTCTGTCTTCTTTTTAGCACAGTCATAAATCTCTTTGATAATAATTTTCCCAACATTAATGGACTTTTCTATCAAGATTGCGTATAACCAAAGCATTCGTTCCATCGAGGTGGTGGAACTATGTGAGATAGGCATAAAACTGTAGCGAGCAAAATAAAACCATACCTTTGCTACTGGTTTTATGTATTCCCTTCGGCAAGAATGGCTTCCAAACTTTCTTATAATCTATTGGGATCCAAGATTTGTCACAACATTAAGTACTTGTTGAAGAAAATCCCAATTTATGTTGTTCATCATAAGGTAGTACTCATTTTCTTCAACATCAGGTAAGTTAAACAAATCATTGATGGATTTAGAAGTAAGAGGTACCTTTTTCTTCTGAACGATGACCTCAGTCGCATCTTGTGTGGTCAAACTTCCAAAGAACTTTCAAACTAGTTCATCATCGGGAAGTGATCGAGAGCATTGATTGTCTTTCTAATTGGCACAGGGACAACCATCAAATCATTTCTCTTCAAGTTAAAACCTTTTTTCGGCATCATAGGTTGATTCTTGAAAATTGAATCAAATCTCTCTTTCACTTCTTCATCAATCACAATCGAGTTTTCAGGAGTAGTTTTTGATGATCTAGTCCTTTTGTGAGACATGGTATTTTCTCGAAAATTTAGCAAAGTTCTAGTTATAGGGGAAAAAGAGAAATAGTCAAGATGGGTAGAACTTGCTACGACAACAACCTTACGATGAAAAGAATGGTGTGACGTCGATGTGTGACAGCAATGACGGTACTTCGGGAATCTCTTTGCGGTGACACTAGATGATTTCGACACAAGGGGAAGAGAAGCTAGGGTTTCTTTTGGGATTTGAGGATGACGACACAAGAGAAAAGTTTAAGGCTTTTGGGGTTTAAGCAAATAGCTCTGAGGGATATGAAAAATAGTAAAGTGAAGAAGGGTTTATATAGGAAAAATTAGGGTAACAGGTAGCAAAAACTTATCGACATTAGGGTTACTTGGGCGGCAAGTAATGGAAGTGGTGGCAATAGGTGTGGAGTTTTCCCTCTTTTTGTTGTCTTAGGCCTCAAATCCTGACTATATCTTACTAAAAAAACTAATTAGTACTTGGGCCAAATTTGACCCTCTTCATTAACATAAAAATTTAAAATTTAAACAAAACAAATGAAACTAATTTTTTTTTTAAATCTTAAATAGAAAATTTCTTCTCAATAAATTACATTAAATTAATTCCCAGGAAAGGTTAGACGGTCACAGTGGTCCCGCTTAAGTTCTAATCTCCTCAGACAGAATTAATTAAATATACTAAATTAAGAAAATAAATCATAATCATTTATTTATTTACAAAACAAGTTTATGAAAAATCAAAGGTCCGTTAATTTGAACGAGGATTCAACTCGCTCAACGTCACCATCCTAATAATGTTTGAGACATTGACCATTGACTTTAAAAGTACCTCCATAATTACCGTATAATTCAACAGGTATAATTCAACAGCTCCATAAGGATAAACTCGATAGATGGTATAAGGTCCTTTCTATCGGGATTTCAACTTCCTAGGAAATAACTTCAGCTTGAATTAAACAACAAAACCTTTTGACCTTATTTAAACTCGTGAAGTCGTATATGACTATCATGCCATCTTTTTTATCTTTCTTTATAGATTTTGTCATTGTCATAGGAAAACAACCTCAGCTCTTCCAACTTATCCAATTGTAACATCTTTCTCTCACCTGCTTGCTTAAGATCAAAATTCAACTTCTTCAAAGCCTAGTGAGCACTATTTTCCAAATTTAATGGAAAATGACATGCCTTCCCAAAAACCAACCGATAAGGAGTCATTTCTAACGGTGTCTTAAATGCTGTTCGATAGGCCCATAATGCATCATCGAGCCTTCGAGAGCAATCTTTTCTGCTGGGGCGTACTACCTTTTCAAGGATACCTTTGATTTCACGGTTCACTCTTTCAACTTGCCCATTGGACTGGGGGTGATAAGTAGTAGCAATCTTGTACTTCACATCATATTTGTCAAGCAACCACTTAAGCCATTTGTTCACAAAATGAGAACCTTCATCACTAATAATGGCTCTTGGTGTCCCAAATCGAGTAAACACATGCTTATGTAAGAATCGCATGACTACCTCAGCATCATTTGTAGGCTATGCTTCAGCTTCAACCCAGTTGGATACATAGTCCACAGAAACTAAGATGTATTTGTTCCCATACGAAGAAGGAATTGGGCCTAAAAGGTCAATGCCCCATACGTCAAATAATTCAATCTCCAAAATATTTGTTAAGGGCATTTCATTCCTCATTGATATGTTTCCGCTCCTTTGGCATCTATCACAATTCGTCACATAGGCATAAGAATCTTTAAATAGTGTAGGCTAAAAAAAACCTTCTTGCAAAACCTTAGCTGCAATACAAGCACTACCAAAGTGTCCCCCACTTGGAGATAAATGGCAATGATATAAGATCTCAGCAATTTCAGTTTTAGCTACACACTTTCGGATTATATTATCTGCAAACTGTTTAAATAAAAATGGAGTCTTCCCAGAAATAATACCGACTATCTGAAGGAATTTCTTCCTTTGTCGGTATGTCATTTCTTGAGGAATTATTCCACATGCAAGATAATTGGGAAAATCAGCAAACCAAGGTGTTTCATGAATTCGACTTAATACAAATAAGTGTTCATCTGGGAAATTCTCGTTGATAGGCACATGTGATCGAGTTACCTCATCTTACTCCAACCTGGAAAGATGATCAATTACTTGATTTTCAACACCTTCTCTGTCCTGGATCTCAAGGTCAATGTGACAACCCGAATTAGGGCCTAATCGGAATAGTGGTTTCGTGACCACAAATCTGAGATAGAAATAATTGTTTTATAATTATTTTGGGGTTTATGATATGATTTCATGATTGTGTGAAAATTTCGTGATGAAATTCTATACCTAAAGTGCTTAAATTGAAAGTAGGGACTAAATCGAATAAGTTGCAAAATTTACATCCCGGAAGTTTTTAGTATGAAATTGTTTTGGAATATTAATTAGGAGGTCTTAAATAGCAATTTGACCAATTTTAAGTTCATGGACAAAATTTGGACATG
Source organism: Gossypium arboreum (assembly GCF_025698485.1). Lineage (NCBI taxonomy): Eukaryota > Viridiplantae > Streptophyta > Magnoliopsida > Malvales > Malvaceae > Gossypium > Gossypium arboreum. The sequence continues at coordinate 56,423,041 of NC_069078.1, read as the reverse complement.
GAAGGAATTTTGAAAGTTTAGTAAGGAGGGCATTTTGGTCATTTGGATATTAAATGAAATAAAATGGGAAAAATAACACAAAATTGATCATCATCCTCCTTAGTTGCTGCCGAATTCTCCTCTCTCCATAGCTAGGGTTTCTTCAATTTTCAAGCTCCATAGTAAGTGATTCCAAGCCCGCTTTTAATGTTCTTTACGTTTTTGGAATCCGGAAGCTCGATTAAGCTTATGCTAGTAATAATTTAACCTAGGGTTCATATTTGGAAAAATACCCATAGGTGAAATTTGTGTATTTTGATGTTTTATGATAGAATATGAGGTTTTAAATTATGTTAAATAACTTGTGCTACTCGGTTTTAAGTGAAAGCGAGTAAAAGCAAGATAATCGGTAAAAATACCTATTGTTCATAACTATATGATAGAGTGAGAATTTGATGTTGTTGTAGAAGAGAAAAATGTTCAGCATATCATAAAACATAAGAATAAGGGCTGAAATTAAATTTCTGAGCCTAGGGGCAAAATTGTAATTTTGTAAAAGTTAGGGGGCAAAAATGTAATTTTTCCATGATGTAATTTTTGGATTGAAATAAATAGTATGAGTATTAAATGAGCTAAATGTGTTATTATAGATCAAGAAAGACGCGGAATTGATCTTGAACGGGGGAAGGAAAAAGTTTTGGACTAAATTGCAAAAATTCCACATTTTGCACCAAGGTAAGTTTGTATGTAAATATTACAATAATTTCATGTTCATTCTTATATTTCAGGCTATTATATAAATACACTAGCTGATGTTAAAATATAAATCGACTATTGGAAGAATGGAAATAAATATAGAGAGAGAGATCCCGGTTGAACATTCGGAGAGATCGAATGAAATAGAGGGCGTAGCTAGGTCACATGTATGATCTTGAGTGCACATCATGTGCACAAGAAAGCTACTGAGACACCATGTAGTAGCTAGGTCACATGTGTGATACGGGATGTATCCCATGTAGACAAGAGAGCTACGTGAAAGATAAATGTAGCTGGGTGCATGCGTGATTCCAAGTGACGGACACCATGTAGACAAGAGAGCTACGAGACAAATCGGCTAGGTCGCATGAGTGGTACTAAGTGTTCACCATGTGTACAAGAGAGCCGAACTAAACGAAGTATGATGGTGGGGTGTGTCTTTGAAACCATTAAATATCGAGGATTGATCCGAATTGTTCAACAGGATCGTTTTGTGGTGATATTGTGGTTTGGACCTACACTTATGGTGAATGAAATGTGGTGAAAATGATTTGTGGTATATACAAATATAAGATAAAATGAGGTTAGCATAAAGAATTTGTGAAAGAGTGAAATTAGCATTAAAACTGTTTTTAGATGGTAGCAGTGACGTGATTTTGAAAAATCACCAAAAATAGGAGGAATATAATTAGAGGTTGAATGAGATGTGAAATTAAAGTTTAATGAGTCTACTTTCATATAAAAGAAACAGAGCAAGCAAAGGAATTCTATATTTTGAGATATTCACAATTGTATATGACTCGCTTAGGATGAATACATGATCCCCTGTTCCAACTTTGAAAAATCATTAAAACTTGTACAAAGCAAATTAAGAAATATAGTTTACATGCCTAAATTCCTTATTGAGACTAGTTTTAAATGAAACAGACATCAGGGTTGTTTGAATTGTGTACTGAGAGAAATTCAATTCGTAGTGAACAGAGGTCAGATCAGTCGAGCTGTGTAATAGGGAAACTTTAACTAATAAACTGTACTAATCGGCTAAACCAAAATTATATAAAAAAATTAGCAAAAAGCTTTATGAGTCTAGATTCAGGAAATTTTACGGATTTGAATTTCGAGTTTTGTAACTCGAGTTATGATTTATTTAGTGAATATGACGCAGCAGAGACAAATTAATCAAAGTGGAATGAATAGTGAAGTTAAAGTAGATATACTTGAATTGTTGTGTAAACATGTTAGATTTTTTTAATTAGTATTTACATACTTACTTACTAAGCTATAAGCTTACTTTGTTTCTCTCTTTTGTCTTATAGTGTTCTTGACTTGCTCGGGAGTTAAGGATCGTGAAGATCTACCCGCACTATCATACTTTAGGGTATTTGAACTAAACGTTTTGAATTATGGCATGTATAGTAGGCTTAATTATTTTGTTACGTGTCATATTTGTCTAGGTTTAAAATATTAGTTACAATGATCGACCAGCTACTTTGTACAAGCCATTAAAGTTGGCTAATATTGTTCAAGACATATGTTATCGATGCACTATCAAATTGGATGACATATTTATATCTCGGTTATGTTTAATGGTATGTGTTATGTTCGGTAATACCTTGTATCCTGTTCGACGATGTAAGGTAAGGGTGTTACATTTAGTGGTATCGAGCCATGGTTTAGTCGGTTCTCGGATTAATAAAGTGTGTGTAAAAGTCTAGCTATACATGCCATAAAAATATTGTGATAGTGTGGTGACTCGATTATTCTAAAGCGTGTTTTGTTTTAATATAGTAATGGATCTGAAGGAACTGCGGTGATGATCTTTGCTAATAATCGCGCCGCTCCCGCACAAGGGACCGTGCTCTGTGGAAAGTAGACCTGAGACATTGAGACAAGGAGATGAGGCTCGGATGCCTTTCTCCAAATGATGAACAATTGGTATCTTGAATTTATTCGAGCAAATCCAAATGCTCAACCTCCTCCACCCCTCCTATACCTCGGGCGATTCCTGTAGTTGCTCAAGGTATAGATTTGGTAAGAATGAACAAGCCTTCGGTTGACAAGATTCGAAAACAAGGGGCCGAAGAGTTTAGAGCAAAGGTTGATGATGATCTTGAGAAAGCGGAATTCTGGCTTGAAAATTCTACCCGTGTATTTGATGAGCTCTCATGTACACCCGAGGAATGCTTAAAGTGTCTCAGTATCACTTTTGAGAGATTGACTTACCACCGGTGGAAGACTTTGGTTGCATGGTGCCAAAAGAAAAGTTACTTGGGATTTCTTCCGGAAGAATTTAGAAAGAAATACATAAGTCGTTGATTTATTGATCAAAAACGGAAGGAGTTCCTTGAATTGAAGCGGGGAAAATGTCTCATAGCGAGTATGAACGCGAATTTGTAAGACTCGACAAGTATGCCTGAGAATGTGTGTCCACCGAGGCCATTATGTGTAGAAGATTTGAAGATAGGCTGAATGAAGACATTAAAGTGCTTGTAGGAATTTTGGAGTTGAAAGAATTTGTAGTATTGGTTGATCGAGCTCTTAAAGTCAAGAATTGAACAAAGAAAGAAGAAAAGTCGCTATTGAGGCTCGAGATGTCGAAAAAGATAGATAAGCAAGCCATTTCAATCTCAACCAAAGAGGTCTAAAGAGACAAACCCTCGAATGACAGTTTCAATTGGGGATTCACACGAGATCGTGGTAGAGCATATTCGGGTCTAAAGCTCAAGCTACTTGTGGCAAGTGTGGGTAATGTGCAACCTAGAAAGCCCGAGTGTCAGCAATGTGGCAGGCAACATTATGGTGAGTGTTGTGGGACTGAGCGAGCTTGTTTCAAAAGTGGTTCTCATGAGCATTTTATTAGAGATTGTCCGGAAAAAGTTAAAGAAAAAGATTTGAGTGCTAGATGAATACCATCGCTAGTAGAGGTAGACCACCGAGAAATCTGGAGGTGGGACTAGTAGTAAAACTATGATGAAAGATTTAACGGCAAGATCGGAAGCTAGAGCACTGCTAGAGCTTATGCTATACGTGCCAGAAGATGCATCATCTCCGATGTCATTCTTGGTACATTTTCTCTCTATGATACTATTGTTATTGCATTGATTGATCCGGGTCCACTCATTCCTATATTTGCATGAATTTAGTATCCAATAAAAAGTTGCTGTTGAATTTATTGAGTTTACGATTAAAGTGTCGAACCCTTAGGCCAATATGTGCTAGTTGACAAGGTTTGCAAGAATTGCCCATTAATGATTCAAGGTCACTGTTTTCCGCCAACTTGATGTCTGCTACCATTTGGTGAGTTTGACGTTATCTTGGGAATGGACCGGTTAACATTGTATGATGCTAAGGTAGATTGTAAACAAAAGACACTAGAGTTGAAATGTGAAAATGGAGAAATTCGTGGGTTGAAACAGATGAATCAAATAAATTGCCTATGGTGATTTCGCACATGTCCGCACGAAATACATGAGAAAAGGGTGTGAAGCTTATCCGGCTTATGTAATGAATATTGAGTTGCCTCAACTGAAATTTGAATCGATCTCATAGTCTGTGAGTTTCGGATGTATTTCGGAGGAATTGCCCGAGTTGCCTCCGAACAAAGAGATAGATTTTGCCATTGATTTGTTGCTGCATCTTGCACCGATCTCGATTGCTCCATATAGAATGGCTCATTGAATTAAAAGAATTGAAGGCTCGATTGCAGGAGTTAACGGACAAGGGATTTGTGAGACCGAGTTTCTCTCCTGGGTGCTCTGTATTATTCAGTAAGAAGAAGGATGGTTCAATGAGACTTTGCATTGATTACCGTCGACAATAAGGTGACTATAAAGAACAAGTACCCATTGCCGAGGATTGATGATTTATTCGATCGGTTAAAGGGGCCACAGTGTTTTCAAAGATTGATTTGAGGTCCGGTTACTACCACCGAGAGTTAAGGAGTCGGATGTGCGAAAACCGCCTTTAGGACAAGGTATGGACATTATGAGTTTCTTGTGATGCCTTTCGACAACAAATGCTCCAGCTATATTTATGGACTTAATGAATCGATCTTCCGGCCATATTTGGATAAGTTTGTAGTAGTGTTTATAGATGACATTTTAATTTATTCTCGAGATGAGTCCGAACATGCGAACACTTGAGAACTATATTGCAGATCTTGAGAGAAAAGAAACTGCTTGCCAAGTTTAGTAAAAGTGAGTTCGCTTCGTGAAGTCGGATTTTGGGGCATATAGTCTCGGTGATGGTATTCGGTGGATCCAAGCAAGATTTCTGCGATTGTTGATTGGAAACCGCCAAGAATGTATCCGAGGTTAGAAGCTTTTAGGCTTAGCCGGGTATTATAGACATTTTGTTGAAGGATTTTCGATGATTGCCTCTCCTATGACTAAGTTGTTGCAAAAGAATGTTAAGTTTGAATGTCTTGATAAATGTCAACAAAGTTTTGAAAAGTTGAAAGCACGATTGATGAAGCACCAATTTTAGTACAATTTTAGTCGGAAAGGAGTTCGTAATTTATAGTGATGCATCATTGATGGGCCTTGGATGTGTGTTGATGCAAGAGGGTAAAGTGGTAGCTTATGCTTGAGACGCTTAAAACCGCATGAGAAGAACTATCCTACACATGATTTGGGCGGCCGCTATTATTTTTGCCTTGAAGATTTGGCGACATTATTTGTACGGTGAAAAATGCGAATTTTTACTTGATCACAAAAGTTTGAAGTACTTGATGAATCAAAAGGATCTAAATCTGCGACAATGAAGATGGCTTGAATTATTAAAGGATTATGATCTAGTGATTGATTATCATCCGGAAAAGCAAATGTAGTTCTTGGCGCCTTGAGCGAAAATTTCTTTTTACTTTGAGAGCCATGAACACGGGTTAGCATTGTCGATGATGGGTCAATCTTAGCGAGATGAGAGCTAAACCGTTATTTCTCCAGTTGATTTGTGATGCTCAAAAGAATGATAGTGAGTTGCGGATCAAGAGAAGTCAATGCGAATCGAGTTACGACTCGATTTTCGAGTTGGACGGATAGTATTTGATGTTTCGAGACGGGATATGTGTGCGAAAAATGATAAATTGATTCGAAAATATTACATGAGGCGCACAATGGTCGTTTATCAGTTCATCCCGGTAGCACAAAATGTATAATGATTTAAAGAAGTCAGATTGGTGGCGGTATGAAAAGGACATTTCGAATTTGTAACCAAGTGTTTGATCATCAACAAGTAAAAGTTGAACATCAAGTGCCTTGAGATTACTTCAACCGGTAATGGTGCCCGAGTGGAAATGGGACAAGATTACCATGGATTTTGTAACCGGTTTGCCTTTAACTCCTAAAAAGAAGGATCTTTGTTTGGGTAGTGGTTGATAGATTAACAAAGTCAGCCCACTTTATACCAGTACGTACCGATTACTCACTTGATAAATTAGCCGAATTATATATTGCTGAAATTGTGAAGTTGCACGGAGTACCTATGTCTATAATATCAGATAGAGATCCAAGATTTACCTCGAGATTTTGGAAAAAGTTACAAGAAGCTTTGGGTACAAAATTGAACTTTAGTACCGCATTTCATCCACAAACAGATGGTCAAACGGAAAGAGTAATCCAGGTACTCGAAGATATGCTTAGATGCTGTGTTTTAGAATTTGGAGGTAGTTAGGAGAAATATCTATCTTTGATTGAGTTTGCCTACAATAACAGTTATCAATCAAGTATACAAATGGCACCGTACGAAGCCTTGTATGGTCGTAAGTGTCGGACTCCTTTATATTGGACCGAGCTTAGTGAGAAACAGATTCATGGAGTTGATCTAGTTAAAGAAACCGAAGAGAAAATAAAAGTAATTCGGGATTGCTTGAAAGCTGCTTCAGATCGACAAAAGTCATATGCAGATTTAAAAAGAAAAGAGATTGAATTTCAGGTGGGTGATAAAGTGTTCTTGAAGGTGTCACCATGGAAAAAGATTCTGAGATTTAGTCGAAAAGGCAAGTTGAGTTCGCGTTTTATTGGCCCGTACGAGATTACTGAGAGAATTGGACCAGTGGCATATCGGTTGGCCTTACCGGCAGAGTTAGAAAGAATTCATAACGTGTTTCATGTATCAATGTTGCGACGTTATCGTTCTGATCCTTCACATGTGATTTCCCCAACAGAAATTGAGATTCGATCGGATATGACCTATGAGGAGGAACCAATAAAGATTTTGGCTCGAGAGGTTAAACAGTTAAGAAATAAAAGTATAGCTTTAGTGAAAGTATTGTGGCACAGACATGGGATAGAAGAGGCTACGTGGGAACCTGAGGAAGCTATGAGGAAACAGTACCCAAACCTCTTTACCGGTAAGATTTTCGGGGACGAAAATCTCAAAAGGGGGGGAGAATTGTGACAACCCGAATTAGGGCCTAATCGGAATAGTGGTTTTGTGACCACAAATCCGAGATAGAAATAATTGTTTTATAATTATTTTGGGGTTTATGATATGATTGCATGATTGTGTGAAAATTTCGTGATGAAATTCTATACCTAAAGTGCTTAAATTGAAAGTAGGGACTAAATCGAATAAGTTGCAAAATTTACATCCGGAAGTTTTAGTATGAAATTGTTTTGGAATATTAATTAGGAGGTCTTAAATAGCAATTTGACCAATTTTAAGTTCATGGACAAAATTTGGACATGGAAGGAATTTTGAAAGTTTAGTAAGGAGGGCATTTTGGTCATTTGGATATTAAATGAAATAAAATGGGAAAAATAACACAAAATTGATCATCATCCTCCTTAGTTGCTGCCGAATTCTCCCGCTCTCCATAGCTAGGGTTTCTTCAATTTTCAAGCTCCATAGTAAGTGATTCCAAGCCCGTTTTAATGTTCTTTACGTTTTGGAATCCGGAAGCTCGATTAAGCTTATGCTAGTAATAATTTAACCTAGGGTTCATATTTGGAAAAATACCCATAGGTGAAATTTGTGTATTTTGATGTTTTATGATAGAATATGAGGTTTTAAATTATGTTAAATAACTTGTGCTACTCGGTTTTAAGTGAAAGCAGTAAAAAAGATAATCGGTAAAAATACCTATTGTTCATAACTATATGATAGAGTGAGAATTTGATGTTGTTGTAGAAGAGAAAATGTTCAGCATATCATAAAACATAAGAATAAGGGCTGAAATTAAATTTCCGAGCCTAGGGGCAAAATTGTAATTTTGTAAAGTTAGGGGCAAAATGTAATTTTTCCATGATGTAATTTTTGGATTGAAATAAATAGTATGAGTATTAAATGAGCTAAATGTGTTATTATAGATCAAGAAAGACGCGAATTGATCTTGAGCAGGGAAGGAAAAGTTTTGGACTAAATTGCAAAAATTCCACATTTTGCACCAAGGTAAGTTTGTATGTAAATATTACAATAATTTCATGTTCATTCTTATATTTCAGGCTATTATATAAATACACTAGCTGATGTTAAAATATAAATCGACTATTGGAAGAATGGAAATAAATATAGAGAGAGATCCGGTTGAACATTGAGAGATCGAATGAAATAGAGGGAGCGTAGCTAGGTCACATGTATGATGCTGAGTGCACATCATGTGCACAAGAAAGCTACGAGACACCATGTAGTAGCTAGGTCACATGTGTGATACGGGATGTATCCCATGTAGACAAGAGAGCTACGTGAAAGATAAATGTAGCTAGGTCGCATGCGTGATTCCAAGTGACGGACACCATGTAGACAAGAGAGCTACGAGACAAATCGGCTAGGTCGCATGAGTGGTACTAAGTGTTCACCATGTGTACAAAAGAGCCGAACTAAACGAAGTATGATGGTGGGGCTGTGTGCTGAAACCATTAAATATCGAGGATTGATCCGAATTGTTCAACGGGATGGTTTTGTGGTGATATTGTGGTTTGGACCTACACTTATGGTGAATGAAATGTGGTGAAAATGATTTGTGGTATATACAAATATAAGATAAAATGAGGTTAGCATAAAGAATTTGTGAAAGAGTGAAATTAGCATTAAAACTGTTTTTAGATGGTAGCAGTGACGTGATTTTGAAAAATCACCAAAAATAGGAGGAATATAATTAGAGGTTGAATGAGATGTGAAATTAAAGTTTAATGAGTCTACTTTCATATAAAAGAAACAGAGAAAGCAAAGGAATTCTATATTTTTAGATATTCACAATTGTATGTGAATCGCTCAGGATGAATACGTGATCCCCTGTTCCAACTTTGAAAAATCATTAAAAATTGTACAAAGCAAATTAAGAAATATAGTTTACATGCCTAAATTCCTTATTGAGACTAGTTTTAAATGAAACAGACATCAGGGTTGTTTGAATTGTTTACTGAGAGAAATTCAATTCGTAGTGAACAGAGGTCAGATCAGTCGAGCTGTGTAACAGGGGAAACTTTAACTAATAAACTGTACTAATCGGCTAAACCAAAAATTATATAAAAAAAATTAGCAAAAAGCTTTATGAGTCTAGATTCAGGGAAATTTTACGGATTTGAATTTCGAGTTTTGTAACTCGAGTTATGATTTATTTAGTGAATATGACGCAGCAGAGACAGCTTAATCAAAGTGGAATGAATAGTGAAGTTAAAGTAGATATACTTGAATTGTTGTGTAAACATGTTAGATTTTTTTTAATTAGTATTTACATACTTACTTACTAAGCTATAAGCTTACTTTGTTTCTCTCTTTTGTCTTATAGTGTTCTTGACTTGCTCGGGAGTTAAGGATCGTGAAGATCTACCCGCACTATCATACTTTAGGGTATTTGAACTAAACGTTTTGAATTATGGCATGTATAGTAGGCTTAATTATTTTGTTACGTGTCATATTTGTCTAGGTTTAAAATATTAGTTACAGTACTCGACCAGCTACTTTGTACAAGCCATTAAAGTTGGCTAATATTGTTCAAGACATATGTTATACGATGCACTATCAAATTGGATGACATATTTATATCTCGGTTATGTTTAATGGTATGTGTTATGTTCTGGTAATACCTTGTATCCTGTTCCGGCGACGGTAACGGGTAAGGGGTGTTACAGTCAAATTATTAGAGTAAAAGTATCCAACGAATTAGCCTCGATTTTGTAACTTTTTTTGTGAGTAAGTATTTAATGGCCGCATAGTCAGTAAATACTGTAACTTTGGTACCTATCAGATATGAGCAAAATTTATCAAAAGCAAAGACTATAGCAAATAGTTCCTTTTTAGTCACCGTATAATTGAGTCGAGCTCCTGTCAAGGTTGATTAGCGGCATTGGATTAGTGGCATTATAATTCAAAAAGACTTTCGCGAAGCAGGAAACTTGCATACTAAATGGGGTGGAACACTTAATTTTTTCTTTGACCTATCACAGCTCCAACAGCATAATCACTTGCATCACACATCAACTCAAAAGGTGTGCTCAAATCGGGTGTACAGATTATGGGGGATGCAATTAACCAATTTTTCAACTCTTCAAAAGCTTCTAAACTTGCTTTGTTAAAATTGAACACTGCATATTTCTTTAACAACAAACACAACAGTTTAGAAATTTTTGAAAAATCTTTGATAAAGCTTCGATAAAAACCGACATGGCTTAAGAAACTTCTGACTCCTTTCACATCCATTAGGGCTGGTAATCTTTCAATTACGTCCACCTTTTCTTTGTCGACTTCAATTCCTTTCTTTGGAGTTCTATGCCTTAAGACAATCCCTTCCTTAACCATAAAATGGAATTTCTCCCAGTTAAGGACAAGATTCGTCTCTTCGCATTTCTTGAGTACCTTAGCCATATTACTCAAACAAATATCATAAGTGTTATAGAAAACAGAAAAATCATCCATGAAAACCTCAACAAAATTTTTGACCATATTAGTGAATATTGCCATCATGCATCGTTAAAATGTTGCAGGTGCATTTCATAAACCAAAAGGCATCCGCCTAAAAGAAAATGTACCGTACGGACAAGTAAAGGTTGTTTTATGTTGGTCTTTCGGGGCTACAACTATTTTTTTATATCCCGAATAACCATCTAAAAAACAATAGAATTCATTACCTGCCAGTCGATCTAACATCTGATCCATAAAAGGCAACGGAAAATGGTCTTTCCAAGTGGCTTTATTTAGTTTTCTGTAGTCAACACAAATTCTCCAACCAGTAACAGTTCTTGTTGGAATCAATTCATTACACTCATTCCCAACAATCGTAATTCCACCTTTCTTCGGTACACACTATACCGGACTTGCCCACAAACTATCTAAAATAGGATAGATGATTCCTGCATCCAACCATTTGATCACTTGCTTTCTCACAACTTCCTTCATAATAGGAGCCCATCAATTAGAGCTCTTTGACCTTCCTTTAGAAGAATTTTGTACATGCAAAATGAAGGGCTTATACCTCGAATATCAGCTATGGTCCAACTAATTACTTTCTTAAATTTCTTTAAAACAGAAATTAGTTGCTCCTCTTGATCTTTTGTCAGTTCTGCTGAAATAATCACAGGCAAAGTGGAACAGTCACCTAAATAAAAGTATTTCAAATGGGAAGGAAGTACCTTTAGTTTTAGTATAGGTGGTTCTTCGATTGACAAACTGGGCTGCACAAATTCTCTAACTTCAAGCTCCAATGGTTCAAACCGTGTGGATTGAATAATATTTCTCAGATTGGCTTCCACCAGAACCATGTTTTCTTCATTTTCTTCATCCTTTAAAGGGTCAAACCCTAAGGCTTTCTCCAATGGATCTTCTTCAAAATTGCTTTCTATAGAAATCAAGATTTCCAACTCTTCCATATCTGAACACTCTTCTGTCAGATCAAGAAATTTCATCGCTTTAAGAATGTTAAAAGTTACCTGACCATCTTGAACTCACATAGTGAGTTCGCCTTTCTGTACATCAATTAACGTTCTTTCCGTGGTTAGGAAAGGTCTCCCAAGGATAATTGGCACTTCCTTACATGCTTCAAAATCTAGAATAATGAAATCAACAGGAAAAATAAATTTATCAACTCTTACCAAAACATCTTCGATCTTTCCTTTGAGGTATGCTAAAGATCAATCTGCTAGCTGAAGCGTCACAATTGTAGGTCTTACTTCTCCTATCCCTAGCATCTTGAAAATAGACTTAGGCATCAAGTTGATACTTTCTTCTAAGTCACACAAAGCTTTACCACAGTAAGATCCACCAATGTTATAGGGTATCATAAAGCTTCCTGGATCCTTCAATTTCTGTGGCAGCTAGTTCTACAAGAACACACTGCACTCCTTTGTCAAGGCAATAGTCTCATACTCACTCAGTCATTTCTTCTTAGATAGTACATCCTTCATAAACTTTACGTAATTCGACATATTTTCTAAAGCTTCCACCAATGGAATATTGATGTGTAATTGCTTCAAAACATCCAAAAACTTCTTGAATTGCTCCTCTTGTTTCTGCTTGTGTTACTATAATCTTTGTGTATATGGAGGTGATGGAACTTTCTGTTGAACCGAACAACTCTTCTGAGTACGCAAATCTGCATCCAAAGAAGATGTTAAAGTATTTGAATTCACTAAGTTAGGATTTACCTTGTCAGTCTTTGCAGTTTTTGATTTTTTTGGTGTAGGAATTTCAACAGCTTGTTGACTTTCCTTTTTTTCAACAGGCTCGTCTTTGACATCAATCAACTGGGGTTCCAAAATTTTACCACTTCGTGTAACACCCCAAACCCGTGACCGTCACCGGATTTGAACACGTGGTGTTACCGGGCTTACTTCCCTTATTTCTCTCTTTGAAATATTTGATTTCTGTTCTAGGCAGGCTAGCTAACTGCGTCACTGTCACCTTAAAAATCATATCTCGAGTTACAGAATTCGAAAATCAGTTCTGTAAATTTTCCCTGAAACTAGACTTATAATACCATCTACACATTTTTTTCTAGAATTTTTGGTCAAGCCAATTAGTACAGTTTATTAGTTAAAGTTACCCATGCTACAGGGGTCAACTACACTGACCTTCGCATATTACAACCTGGATATCTTCTCGTACAGAGATTCAATGCTCATGGAGTTTGTTTCTAATGAAACTAGACTCAAAAGGGAATCTGAAAATATAAGGCACGACTTCTAATTCCTTCTGGATAATTTATGGTAAATTTTCAAAGTTGAGACAGGGGATCCAGAAACTGTTCTGGCCCTGTCTCACGAGAACTTTAATATCTCTCAGTATACTGCTCATATGGTCGTTTCGTTTCGTCCATATGAAAATAGATTCATCAACGTTCAATTTCATAATTTATTCACTATTTAATTCTACTTCTACTATTTTTAGTGATTTTCCAACTCACCTCACTGCTGCTGGCAGCATCTGTTACCAAAGCAAACAATGACTATTTCATAAATCTTCTATGGCCAACTATTACATCATACATAATACAAACTATGGCCACCTTATCAAAATTTAGGTTTCTAAGGCTCGTAACTATAGGTTTTAGAATCACACTCAACCGACCACATAGGCCATTTTCGCATGGCTTAAAGTTTACAACCCACAATTCAACAAAACAAAATAGCCTATACATGCCAAATGTTCTCCTAGCTCAACTACGAAGACAATACCAAAAGATTTCCAGCCGGTGTGATGACTTCAACGACGGTTCCGAGCACGCAAACGATACGAGTCCAAGAGACCTAAAATGGGTGACAAGAAAACACCGAGTGAGTTTATAACTCAGTAAGTCATAAGCATTCAACAACCATCCATTGATAAAGTTATCACAACATGAAACAATAAACGAGGCTAGGTACTCATCCATATCGAAACTATACCATAATTCCTCGGACCTTTCGGTTCAATCTCATACCCAGTCATACATCCACATTTCATATTCTATACAATAAGATATTTGAGGCACTTTACACACCAACTCATTCACACCACAATCATACAATTGCAATCATCACATAGATCTAAAGCTTACCAAGCTCAACCCCGAGCATGAACGTATTTCCTATTCGTCATGAGCTCAAGGTACTTACCCGATCCGCTGTCCATACTCAACTCGATGGAGACACACCCTCCATATAATTGTTCGATCAGAGATATATATATATATATATATATATATATATATATATATATTACATACAGTGCTTAATACTCGATTTCGCACACTTAGTGCCATGCGATTTAAGCCCGCACACATAGTGCCATACCCTTGAGCTCGCACACCCAAAGGTCAGTATATTTCCAGCATGCACACTTAGTGCCATATATTTCCAGCATGCACACTTAGTGCCATATATTTCCAGCATGCACACTTAGTGCCATATATTTCCAGCATGCACACTTAGTGCCAATCTCGTCACCGTACACACGTATTGCCCGCACACTTAGTGCCGAAAGCAAACTTTCTACACATTTCACTATTTCTTTTACATTCAACAAATGTCATCACTCCATACACATACATTTTCATTTATATATATATCATCCCATTAAACACAATTGCATAGATTTTACAATCATTTAAGCAATATCAAACATATGTGCTTAATGACTTACTTTGTTTTGGGTAGAACGGTTCCAATTCGGCTACTCGTTTGCTTTCTCCTTTCCTTTGTCCGATTTAGTTCCCCTTTGATCTTGAGCTAAATCAAACAATTTACCTCTCCATCAAACACAAACATACGGCATTCACATACATTATTATGATTATTGCCGAATACTTAACACAACTAAGCTGAAAATTTACTCAATCTCATCTTAATTTATTGCTACTTATTTATCAAAATTTCCAATACAAGGTATTTAACACCTATGCCCATTTATACCCCATATGGCCGAATGTATGTGTATATATATATATATATACAATGTCAACTATAACATCTTTTAAACACCTAATTTCACCTCATGAACACTTAATCAATTTTTTTCCTAATCTAGCATATATTTTCACATCCATTGTATCATCATGTAAAATCACATATAACTACCTTTCTTAAGTTCTACATCTCAAGCAACTCAACCCATCCATATAATTAGCATGATAATAGCATCAATGTATCAACCAAAAATGTTTTTGTTAGGCTCCTTAGCCAATTCTAACTCTCCATCAATAGTAAAAATTCAAACCATGGGCTAGGTAGAACTTAAACTAACAACTAAAACATGCATGCATCTCATGGAATATCATCAAACATACCTTAATCTTGACACAAGTATGACCAATTCTCCTTCTAGTTCCTTCTAAACCAAGCATGAAGCAAAAATCCTTCCTTTTTCCTTGGTATTTTCGGCCAAAGAATTGAGAATAGATGAACAAATTTTTCTCCTTTCTTTTCCTCTACTCACGGCAACAAGGGGCTTCCATCCACTTTTTTCTTTTTTTTTTTCAACATTTTCTTTATTGCTAACACATTATTTAATTGCTCCCAACATGCCTCACTAACCCAACATGTTGGAAACATGTTTTCCTTGCCCATCACATCCATCTTGGCCGGCCACTATAGAATAATTTGGGCAATTTTGACATGCAAGTCCACCTTTGTGTCAACATGCATAAATAAGCCATTACAATTTAGCCTATCATTTTTCACCATGTTTCACCTTGATCCCTATTTAATAATTTCTCATACAATTGGTAAAATTAGAGAATGAAACTTCCACATATGCATGCACACACATAGTAAGCATAAAATATAACAATTAATTATTTTTATAACTCGGGTTTGTGGTCCCGAAACCACTTTTCGACTAGGGTCACATGAGGGATGTCACACTTCGCAATGCCACTGCCTTGATATGTTTTTTACCCAAGTTTCTTGGATTCTCAGTATCGCTCGGCAAGGTTCCTTGCGGTTTATTACGAAGCTCTGTAGTTAACTGACCCATTTGGTTTTCCAAATTTTTCAGTGTTGTTGCTTGGCTCTGGATCAAAGCGTCATTCTTTGCCATGTATGCTTTCAACAAGTTCTCCAAACTGTTTGATGCCTCAGCTTGAGTTGGTTTTAGAGCTTGTTGATTAAACCCTTGAGATTGGTTGGGTCTATACTACATAAAGTTGTTGTTTGGTCTGTGACATCCCTAATTTAACCCTAGTCGGGAAGTGGTTTCGGGACCGCTAAACCGAGTCACCGACATGTTCAAACGTAATATTTATTGTCTAGAATATGTGAAAATACATGTGTGAATTTTGAATTCTTTGATTTAGTTAATTTGATTGTGAATTGAAAGAAAAAGGACTCATGTGAAGGGATTTAAATATATGTGGCTATTTTAAGAGGTTAATAAAGAATGAAGTAAAATAAATGGAGTTGCATGTCAAATACTCCATTTATTTTGGATAAGTGGCCGCCATGACAAGTTATGGGCAAGGGAAACATGTTTCAAACATGTCTAGCTAATGGATTATGTAAGGAGGAATAAAAAAGAAGCATGGGAAATAAACTAATGAAAAATTAAAGGAAGAAAACAAAGAAAAAAATGTGTCCATCATTCTCATGCATGACCAAAAAAAAAAAAGGGAGAAGGAAAAGGCTTCATACTTTGGTTCTTCTTAGCCGTGTAGAAGAGGAAAAGAGGAAGAAATTCAGCCACCTTGAGCTGGAAATTAAGGTAAGAATTCAAGTTAGCTCTTTAAATCTTAGCATGGTTTTAAGCTAGATTCTAAGCCCTTATTTAACCATGCCAAATCTTTGAAAAATTATGGTGATATGAACGTTCGCCATGGTAGATGTTAAAGAAGATGGTGGAAATGTTGTACACATTTGATTAGTAAGTTAGATGGATGAAATTTGAACTAGTTATCAAGTTCTTTAGGTAACCCATGTTGAAATCTTGGTTTTGAATAAGTGAGTTTTTCGCTAGGGTAACTAACAAGGGTGATGATTGTTGTTTCATGCTAAATCTAGATGAACAATAGTTTAAGAGGAGCATTCGGCCATGATATGAGATTGTGATGTTAGTGCGAATATGAAGATGATGAACTTGAATAAGAAATATTCGGCTAGCATGATAAGTATGGATTATCAAGTAGTTGAGATAATTGATGAGTGAAGTGGCTAATGGGGACTCTTAATGAAATTATGCTAAGGCGAATGTATCAAATGCTAAATGTGCTTATATGTGTGTGTGTGTGTCATTAGTAGCTAATGGCATTCGGCATTGTTTAACTAAAATTAGAAATGAATGCTTGAAAGTTAAATATGGTCGCCCTAGTGACCAAATGCGTTAAAAGCTAATATATGGACAAATGATACTGAATAAATTGACCTTTGAAATGTATATGGTTGCCGTGTGTATGTGTCTGATTGAGAAGTAAATTTGTTTGATTTAGCTCAAGATCTTAAAGGAGAGGCGTCCAACAAGGGAAATCGAAGGTCATCGAGTAGCCGACTTGGAACTATTTTACCTAACACAAGGTAAGTCATTAAGCATATATTTGGTGTTGATTTAAATGATCATAATATATATGCAATTGTGTTTAATGAATTGATGTGTAAATGAAAATGTATGTGTATGGAATGATGCCATTGTTGAATGTATAAAGGCAGCAAAATGCATAAGGTATTGGTCACGGCACTAAGTGTGCGGGTATAAATGGACACGGTGACAAGATTGGCACTAAGTGTGCGGGTTTAAATTGTACAGCACTAAGTGTGCGAGTTTGATTCTATAGCACTAAGTGTGCGAGCTGAAAATATATAGCACTAAGTGTGCGGATTCACTATATGCTCTTGTATTACAATTGGCACTGAGTGTGCGACATTATTGAGTTAATCCGGACAGCGAATCGGGTAAGTACCTCGAGCTCATGACGAATAGAGAATACGTTCATGCTTGGGGTTGAATTTGGTAAGCCTTAAATCTATGTGATGATTGAAATTGTATGGTTGTGCTGGAAAATGAGTTAATGTGTAAAATGTTTCGATTATCTTGTTGTGTAGAATATGAAATGTGGATGTATGACTTGGTACGAGATTGGACCGAAAGGTCCGAGGTATTATGGTATAGACTCGATATGGACGAGTACCTAGCCTCATTTGTTGTACATGTAGTAGTAACTTTATCGGTGGATTAATGAATGCTTATGACTTCTTGAGTTGTAAACTCACTCGGTATTTTCTTGTCACCCATTTTAGGTCTCTCGGACTCATATTGTTTGCGTGATCGGGGCCGTCGTTGGAGTCATCACACCGGCTGAAATCTTGTGGTATTGTTTTTGTTGTTGAAGAACATTTGGCATGTATAGGCTATTTTGTTTTGTCGAATTGTGGGTTGTAAACTTTAAGCCATGTGAAAATGGCCTATGTGGTCATCGAGTGGGATGCTAGAACCTATAGCCACAAGTCTTAGAAACTCTAATTTCGATATGGTGCCCATAATTTGTGTCATGTATGATGGATGATTACGGCCAAGGAAAGATTCATGAAATTGGCATAGTCTACTGCAGTAACTGTTGCGGACAGCAGCAGTGAGATGAGATTGAAAAATCACTAAAAATAGTAGAAGTAGAATTAAATAGTGAGTAAATTATGAAATTTCACCTTGATGAATCTATTTTTATATGGACGAAACGAAACGACCATATGAGCAGTATATTGAGAGATATTAAAGTTCTCGTGAGACAGGGCCAGAACGGTTTCTGGGACCCCTGTCGCGACTTTGAAAATTTTCCATAAATTATCCAGAAAGAATTAGGAGTCATGCCTTATATGTACAGATTCCATTTTGAGTCTAGTTTCATTAGAAACAAACGGCACCAGTATTAAATCCCTGTACAGAGAGATATCCAAGTTTTAACGCACGAAGGTCAGAGCAGTCGATCCCTGTAATATGGGTGACTTTAACTAATAAACTGTACCAATTGGCCCAACCAAAAATTCTAAAAATAAATCCATGGATGGGTATATGAGTCTAAATTCAGGGAAAATTTACGAAACCAGTTTCCGAGTTTTGAAACTCGAGATATGATTTTTAAGGCGACGGTGATGCAGTTTTCCAGCCTGACTGGTAATGTCAAATTAGTTGGTATCTTGAGAGGATTTGACCGTTAACCTCTCGTGTCCGACACCGGCGTCGGTCACGAGTTAGGGGTGTTACATGGTCCATTTCCTTGGTTGCTCCAACAAAAGTTAGGATGATTTCGCCATGAAGAATTATAGAAGTTGGACTAGGGTCTTTGTCCACTCCTATTTTGATGTTGGTTCCCCACATAGTACACTGACTCGGGATTCAATGGGCAATTCTCAAAAGAATGACCTTCCCCACAGTACACATAGGAAACTACTTCAAACGGACTTGGTGGCTGAGCTGCAAAATTATTAACACTATTAGTGATAAACTGCTTTAACATAAAAGAAATAAAAGATACCTGAGGTGATAACGAAGTGAGAGCATCAACTTCATGAACTCCAGCTACACATCTTCCTAAAGCTGTTCGATTTGTTGGCCATTAATAGTTAATGCTTGCAATCCTCTCAATGATCTAATAAGCCTCATTATAAGATTTAGACAAAATTGCACCATTCGCAGAAGCATCTACCATCAATCTTGTATGTGCATTGAGACCATTATAGAATGTCTCCAACTGGATACAATGAGGAATCCCATGATGAGGATAGTTATGAAGTAACTCCTTCAATCACTCTGAAGCCTCATACAAAGAATCGTCATCCAGTTGTTGGAAAGTTGTGATCTTGTTCCTCAACTTAGCATTTTTTCTAGGTGGGAATTACTTAACAAAAAATCTCTCTGCTAATTCTTGCCATGTAGATATGGAACTTGGTGGTAATGAATTAAGCCATGCTCGTGCTTGATCTCGCAACGAGTACGGAAACAACTTCAACCTCAGTGCGTCTTCAGTCACACCAGCTATCTTAAATGAATCACTCACCTCCATAAACAATTGAAGGTGGAGATGTGGATCTTCCGTGGGCATACCACTAAATTGGCCTACTGTTTGTAGCATTTGAAACATCACTAGTTTCAATTCGAATTGGGTTGCCTCAATATCTGGCCTTCTAATTCCTGGATTTAACTCATTGAAAAGCGGCACAGCATATTGTCTGATGCATCTATCCCTATCATCGGTAATAAGGATGGGTTTTTGTACATGATCGACTTCATTACCTTGGCCCTAATTTTGATCTCCAAGGTCCATCTCGACTTTTCTTTGAGCTATTTGTTCACGTTTTTTTTGTTTGAAAGTTTGCTCAATTTTAGGGTCTACTGGGAGTAAATCAATAATCCGATCTATGCTCATAAACCCGTAAAAAGAAAATCTCAATATTAAAAAGAATAAGTTAGTAATGTTAGAAGTAACCAAATTGAAAATAAGTAATTTCACAAAAAATGACTATGGCAACAGTTGACAATCCCCGGCAATGGCGCCAAAAATTTGTAATGCTTGGGTTTGTGCAAGTATACACAGTCGTTGTCAAGTAATAAGTAAGTATCGAGTTATCATCTCTACAGGGATTGTACTTGTGCTAAGCCAATTAATTTGTAAAATTATATTAACAATTTGATAAATAAAGAACAATATAATTGAGACGTGATGAAAAATTAAGTATATGAAACTAAATGCAATGATCCCTAATGCAATTTATCCTAAGTATGCAAACTATATGAATGAAATAGATTTTAGTAGCATGAACAGAATAAGAAACAATTATAACATAAATAAGCTAGGACAATTACTTTAATTAAACTTAAATTATTATCAACATCCTTATTAATATTTGGAAAAACATTCCATGGCAACTCGATCTTTCATGAGTTTTGAAACCACATTAGGTCCTTTCAGAATACTTTACTTAGTAAATATGCATTTTACTAATCCTTATTTACTAAGGGTTTCTTAGTATTAGTGTGAGGTTTCAGGGACGTGTTAGGTTTGAAACAATTTAATTTCACAAATCTAAAAACTATGCAGATAACAAAGCCTGGTTAGAGTTGTTATGCAACCTGCAATTTAATCGGGTTAGGATCTAAATTGAGCATGCACATTCCATTTATGTGTCCATTATCCATCGTTTGGTTAGGATCGCTTAGCTAATTCAGGTGCATTTCAATCACGTATGAACGAAATACAGACTTGATTTTAATTAAATACATGATCGACTGAGGCACAAATATTATAAGCATGAATCAAATAAATATTATTCAATCAAAATAATCATCCTAGATTAAATAAAATTAAGCTATCATTATTGTAAACAAGAACAGTAAACACATAGCATGTAATGCCCCAAAAATCCCGAAACCCAAAAATCCTGAAATCTCAAATTTTTTCTTTTTATGTGCTTGGCATTTCTGGCTAAGTACTAATTATGTGATGGTAGGTCTTGGTCAAGGTTTGAGTTTGAATTTTGGGGTAAAAAAATTATAGTTTAATCATTAAAATTATTAAAGGAACCCCGATGGAAAGTAGGTGGGCTTTTGAATAAATGAAGGGAAAATTAGACAGAAAAGAGCCTGCTGGCCCAGGGGATAAGTGGCGTGTGGCTAGTGTCAGAGGTATGGAGTTAGAATCCCACTTTGCTCAAATAAGGGATTTATTTTTTGCTTAAAGGGTGGGCAGAGGTGGCGTTGGATTGAACTCTGTAGGGAGTGATAAGAGGAGAAATTTGAGGAAAGGATCAAGGGGTTATCAGGGAGAAAAATGAGGAGATAAGAAGTGAGGACAAGGTGGAGCCGAATTGGGAACTTGGGCTTGAGAAATTCAGCTATAGGGGCTATAAATAGGTGCCGAATGGGAGGTGGACAGGTTAATGCCGAATTCCCTTCACCTTGTTTCCAGAAACCCTTTTCCCTAAAAGCCAAAAACTCTTTGCTTTATTTTCTTTTCTTTGTGCCGATTTCCCCTCCTTCCTCTACACAATTTTTTTTGTTTCACTTTTGGTTTAGCCAACTTCTTATTTCTTTTTCCCTTGGTACAGAATAATCTTTTGTTGCTATACAAATCTCAAGGGGCCGAACACCTCTTTGGTCAAATACCTTTGGTGCCGCCACTACCCTTTCCACTCAGTCGATTTTAGTGTAAGTATTCACTATTCTAATAAGTTTGTTTTGCTAAGTATCAATTATTTTCCCTTTCTTCTTCTAATCGAGTTTGGGTAGGAATAGGTATCGAATCTCAGTCTTTAGATATCTGCTGATTTGCTCTTTAGGAGAGAACCCTTGGTAAATGTTCTTGATTTTAGTTGGCTGAATGGTTATAGTTAAGGTAAGGGGGATTTGTGCTGGATACAAGTCACCTATTATTCTAGTTTTAATAATTATGATTGGTTGTGGTTAGCGATTAAAGAAGGGACTGTTACAACTTGTCGCGCAAGGTAAGGTGAAAGGTGAGGTTTTGGTTTTGGTAAAGATATGTATTAAGCATGCGATTAATTGAAGGGTGATAATGATTGTAGGTTCAGGGCTAAGGAAGTTACGGCACGTTTTATTACCAGGTGTGTACATACACTGCACACATAAGGAGATCAGCAAATCCTGAAAATCTGAAATGCTAAAAAGTTGAAATGCTAGAAAGTAGAAAGTTTGACTACGATAGTCTTGCGAGTGTGCGAACATTTGTAAGGAGGAAAAGCGATAGGTTTCCTGAGGCCCATGGGCGATTCCATGGGCTTGGGTTGTGAATTGGCCAAACGGGTCAGAATGGACTAAATGGGCCGGATGGGCTATTAGGCCCATAATAGGCAAAAATGGATAATTGATGCTATGTGATGGAAAACTGTATGTGAGCATGACAGTAAATGTGATTTGGGCCTAGTGGCCACATAAATGTGATTTGGGCCTAATGGGCCACATAATGTGAATGGGCCTAATGGGCCATCTGAAGGAGATTGGGCCTAGTGGGCAATAGAAGGTCTGTGGATTTGTCTTGGCTTTGTAAGGGGTTTTTGGCCTAGTATATGACAACTGATTAAACAAACGTAACACTTAGTTAAGCGATTAAAGACCGTGGACAAGTCATAGGGTTAAGGTGTGGCAACGGGTATATGCATGTCAAGGATTGGATCTAAAGAGAGCTTGGTACTTAAGCGGTCTTAATGACTCACCTCCTTTTCTCTAGAATCCTATCTGGTGCATAGTATTCGTTCATCTTAGCTCACGGAATTTGGTAACGGGCCAAGGTAAATAAGACCCGTAATAAACAAAAATTATCGAAATGCCCCTAAGTGCAAAAATGACCAAAATACCCCTAAATGTTGAATGTAAGATTTATGGATGTTACATGTATAACTGCTGCATACATACGATGTTTTGTTTAGGTTGCATAGGGGTTGGGAATTATGGAACGGAGGAAGTATATGAGGGTTGCATGGTTGCTTAACAACCGTGGATCCACCGACGGCTTTTAAAGTCCAATATGTGATTGGCAACTTGCTGCGATGAAGATAGTTTCGCAACTGGGCTACCATTAGAGTGTATCGGATGGGTGGGTCGATATTTATATCCCCATATGGTGTTTACTGGGGGACGGGGTTGATGTGTAGCTGATGGTTTACCGGGGTAGGTTGTACTGCATTGCATGTATGATTTTATGATTTTGTGATGAATGCTTATTACTTGTCGAGGGTTGTACACGTTAAGTTTTCAAAAACTCACCCCCTCTTTTATTTTTCTCAGGTGATGCGTAGTAGGAGGTTCAATGTCTAGAGGGACTCTGGGTGGCCAACTAGCAAGACAATTTGGATTGGTTTTTAAAAGTGTATAAGTTACTCGGTTATTAATTAATTTTCATTTCGTATGGATTGTAATAAGGCCTCCCCCTTTTATTATTGTTTAGACTATTAAATTCGGGCGTTGTAATTATAAGAAATGGAACGTGGATTTTCTAAACTATAGTTTTCTTTTAATACTACGTTTCCGCAACTAAAGCTTTTAAGGATAAGTTTTCTTAACTCAATTGGTTTAAGCAAAGCTTCGCCACAGAAAATAGATTTTTACGAAGTAATTGAGATGTAAATTTTAAGGAATGATTTTTAATGAAAACAAGGTTTTCGCTAAAACACTTCAATGTGACACATCAGATTCAGCCATAACATCCGGGCCTGGTTTGGGGTGTTACATTTAGTGGTATCGGAGCCCAAGTTGCAAAACTCAGGCTGGGAAGTGGGCTTCATTACTTGGTTCTTTTTGTGTTTTAGAAAAAAAATTGATTGAATTACAATGTTTTTGGAAAAGGGGGAGTCTTGCTGAGCGGCACACCGAGTCTCCGATGTCAAACCAAGTAAGTTCTTCTTTTCTTGAGCTTGTTTAAATTGCTATACAGTAGATAGTTAGAGGGCTACTTTAGATGATTGTGTTAGAATGGAACTGATGCCCATAGGATCTTGAAACTATAGAGGATTTACGAAAACAACTCTCTCTTTAAATACTTTCATAAAACATTGGGTTAATTATTGAAACTAACTAAAACTTCATAAATTTTTTAATTCAAAAAAAATGTGAATCGGCGATGAGTGCTAGAAGAGGTACGAGAGGCCGTGGCAGATGCCACGAAAGTGTTAGGGCGTAATCGTTAGTGTCAGGCTATATGCCCGATGTTGGAGTAGAAGAGGCTCTGATTTCACCCATAGCTGGGACTAGGCCGTATGATCGGTCCGCGAGAGAAGATGCATTGTCGCAGGCAATGCTAAGGATTTTGGAGAGGGTCGCTGGGCCCAATAATGGCACGAGAAATTGGGGGTCCATTTCGAAATGACTTCGACCAAATGGGGCTGAGGTCTTTAAGGGCGTGGCTAGTGTGGCTCCTAACGTGGCTGAATATTTGTTAGAGGCCACGGAAAGGATAATGGAAGATTTGGACTGTTCACCGGAACAAAAGCTGAAAGGGCAGCGTCACTGCTTAGGGAAGAAGCTTACCAGTGGTGGTTGACAGTGAAAGAGGGAAGTATGTAGGAGTGAGTTATGTGGATGCTAGAAGGAAGGAGTTCCTGAACTTGACCCAGGGAAACAAATCAGTGGCAGAGTATGAGGCAGAATTTCTACGTCTTAGTAGGTACGCAAGAGTTATGGTGGCAACGGACTACGAGCATTGTATTAGGTTTGAGGATAGACTAAGAGATAGCCTCAAGGTATTGATAGCTCCACAAAGGGAACGAGTTTTCTCAGAAATGGTGGAGAAAGCAAAGATAGCGGAGGAGGTTAAGCGCACTGAGTGCCTAAATGGAGAAAAGGAAAGGGGTAAGAATAAAAATGAGGCTGAGACTTCTGGTGTTGGACAGAGGCTTAGGGCTAGGGCCAGAGTTAATGGCCTAGTTATAGCAGAGCCCCTTACTGCTAATCCAGGGGTGCCACCTTGTGCTAATTGTAGGAGAAGTCATGGAGGCAAGTGTTGGAAGAGGAAGGGAGCTTGTTTAGCTTGTGGATCTATGGAGCATAGGATCAGGAATTGCCCTAGAATGAATTTCTTTAAGGGGAGTAGAATTGTAACACCCCGAATTTGGGCCTAGAAGTATTGGGCCTTAAGTGGGGGTCCGTAAGGAGGTTGTATATAGGTATTTAATTGTACAATGAAATGACACAATTAAATGTCCGCTTTGGTGGTTAATGGCCCTGAGAAGTGTTAGAGAAATCTTGGGTTCAAACTTGGGCTTTAGCAAAATTTTGGTATTAAGTGAAAAAACCCGGATGCTTGGATGAGGGTTTTTAAATTATTGTGTTAAATAAATGACACAAGGAAGCTTGTAGTCTAGTGGTTGTGGTGTCATTAAGGTTGTATGGGAGCCTGGGTTCAAGCCTTGGCTCTTGCAATTTATTTTGTTTTTTTTAAAAGGGAACCTGGACTTTGGCCTTTAGACCTTATAATTAATTGGGGATAAAATATGACACAAAAAGCCTTGTGGTTTAGTGGCAAGTAGCGTGTGGAGCATTTAAGGGGAGGCATAGGTTCGAATCCCATGGCAAGCAAAGAGCATTTATTTTGCTAACAGGGGGCGGCAAGAAGTTGGTGTTGAATTTAAACTCTAATGTTGGAGGATCCCACATCGTGAAGCTAATATAAGAGTGGTTGTGAAGTCGGCTTTAAATAGAGGAACCATGAAGAGAGTAAATGTACCTTTCTTGGTCGATCCCTTTCATTGTATGGCGTGCTTTCGTTTGGGTTGGGCGTCGGCTAAGAGTGCTCGGAGCGTGGATTAACTCTAGTCTCCTATCGGTGTGTATTTATCACTACTCTTGTTGTTGGATGGCTACTTGGTCGCGATGGGCCAAAATGGGCTATGTGGGCCCAATGGGCCTACTGAGCCCAATTGGATAAGTTGTTTGATTGTGTAGTAAATATTGGACTAGGCTAGGTGAATCGCATATCTGGCTAGGTTTGGGCTAAAAGGGCCACACGAGCGTGTGGTCCCATTTGGGTAGAGAATAGGCTTTAGGCCCATTCGTATTGTTATCCATGTTTAGAATACTTTAGTTTACCAATTCTTGAAATGCCCTCGACTTGTAAAATTACAAAAGTACTCCGATTTACGTAATTACCGTTTTACCCTCGGTTTACGTAATTACTATTTTACCCTCGATTTATGTAATTACCGCTTTTACCCCAATTTACATAATTACCATTTTACCCCGATTTACATAATTATCGTTTTACCTCGATTTACGTAATTACCATTTTACCCTCGATTTACGTAATTACCATTTTACCCTCGATTTATAGAATTACTTGTTTTACCCCGATTTACAAAATTACTGTTTTACCTCGATTTACAAAATTACTAAAATACCCTTGGTTTGTGAAATTACCGCAATACCTCAATTTGTAAAACTACCAAAATACCCTCGTATGGTAAAATGACGAATATGCCCTTATGTTCCGTATGACCGATGTGCTTAGGATTTACATATATTGATATTGGATTAGTTAAGTTTGAGTGATGTGGTGGTTATCGAGGCGATTGATTTTGGAAACGTTTCAACTTCAACCCATAACAGGTGTGTACTAACCCTCTAAATAGCTTAGATTAATATTTACTGAAAAGCCGAAAGCTTCATATTTTAGTGATTCGGGAATTAATATTTAGATCTATTTTCTATGCACGTTTAAGTTGGATTCACAACGAATATGGGGTAGGAAGGTATTTGGAACGTTCTTCAAAGAGTAGATCTCTTGGTAAGTATTCGAACCTTCTTTCCATTTGTATCTTGTGGTTTAAGAAAAGCTGAAAACCCCTCTGTCGACTAAGGCTAAAAGGGTTTTTGGTGTTTTTTGGTTTGTTGGTGCTAGTGAGGATTAAAGGCTACCGATCGAGGAGTGTGTGAAAAGCTTGGATCATTGGAGTGACTAAATCTAGTCATCAACATCGGCAAAGGTATGAACCCAAGGGTCATTGTGGATGGTGGCCGAATGTGTAAGTGATGATAATAGGTAGTTTTCGATTTGGTTTAATAATAACATGGTCTAATCTAGAAGTGGTTGATTATAGGAGAAATCGCATAGGAGATCTCGTCAAGGAATATCGCAAATCAGGTGTGTAAACGAACCCTTTCATAGCTTAAAGCGATAAATGCGAAAAGTCAAAATGCCAAATTCGGCATTTCGAGGACTCGTGAGCAAGTTTAACGCTCATTAGTTAGTTAGATTCGTTGAGATGATAATCGGAACATTGGAAACAGTAAGCACGTGATTTTGGCATTCACGGTAAGTTGGGCCTCGAGGGTCGCATTAGGGCCCAACAAAGCTTCCGGCCCATTTGGGTAAAATGGGTAGAATATGAAAACTAGTTAAATTACACATCGAGACCGATAAAACCATTATGGAATATAGGCTAAATGGGCCTAGATGATAAAATCGGCTAAATAGGGCCCATTAGGGTTTTAGGCCCAATAACTCGATTTCGCTAAAATGGGCCGTAATCACTTTGTTTGCACCCATGAATTGTTAAGTAATCATTAATAAACATGGAAACCCTAATTTTGGTAAAATTTCAAGATTACCTTTATAACGTGAAAATGACCGTTTTGCCCCTAGGTAAAAAAAAATGACCATTATACCCCTAGGGTTTATACAAGAACTCAATGCATGGGATTTTGATAAACATGATATGTATGATATGCACATTAGGTGTTCATAAATGCATTGGGTTGGGTTTTTATATGGATGGAGGAAGTGCAAAAGGGCTTATGCCCCAGTTATTAAAGGGCTTATGCCCCAGTTATTAAAGGGCTTATGCCCCAGATGATCAAAAGGGCTTATGCCCCATTATTAAAAAAAGGGCTTTTGCCCAGCTTTACTAAAAGAGGCTAGGCCTCCAGATATATGATAAAGCAGCTATGCTGCCAATGGGAGAGATATGGCGGGGTGGGTCGAGTTAATCCTCACATGGTGTGTTGGTTGGTACGGTGGAGAGTAGCGGATGGTGGGTTGAGTAGTCTCCCCAAATGGGTTGCATTCTTTCATTTGACATTACATGTGATATTGAAATGGGCCTATGGGCCATACCGTTTACAGTAAAGGCTTCGGCCCAGTAATATGAAATATGAAAAGGCTTCGGCCCAATGTTATGAAATATGAAATATGAAAAGGGCTATGGCCCAGTACATGCTTTGAGATTGGATTTGGGCTTAGACCCAACAGGCTGCTATTGTTTTAGGCTCTGAAAGGGGCTTGTTGCACACTGAGTTTCCAAACTCACCCCCTTTCCTTAACCTTGCAGGTGAGCCTTGATGTGGGGACTTGGGCCGGAGGGGATTCAGAGTAGCCACGGTGATTGTCTTTGGACTTTTAAATAAGTGTTGGTTTTCATTAGTTTTCCTTTAGTTATTATTTATTTTTTTGGGTTGTAATAAGGCCATTTTAACTTTCCTTCTATTTCTTTTCGGGATTATTTTAATTTTAACAACTTTAAAATTGGTTGATAATTATTCAAATGGGATAGACTTAGGACGTGTTTTCAAAACGGTACTTGTTTCCAAAAAAGTTCAACACCACGATTAATCGATTTATCAAAGTCGTTCACTTAAACAAATTTAAACTCGATATAACAAAGTGTGGCTATGGTTGTGGGCATGTCTAGGATTGGATCCAATCAAAGAGCTTGGTACTTAAGCAGCCTTCATGGCTCACCTCCTCTGTCTAGGATACCTACCTGGTGCCTAGCTTCCATACACTTTGTTAACTCAACAAAACATATGGGTTTTAAAACTCTAAAACGAAACACGGATTTTTAACTCCAATGTGGCACGTCAAATTTGGCCATAACGTCTAGGCCGGGTTTGGGGTGTTACATTTAGTGGTATCAGAGCCTGGTTGCAACAACTCGGCTGTGGATCGGGTCCAAAAATGTTTTCGGAAACTTAGGCCTAAGAGGGGTATTTTTGGAAAATGGTTTTTGAAAAGTTCATTTTAAAGATGTTTTGCGGAGAATATAGGTAAAGAAAAGGTACCAGTTTTTCTGTTTTAAATCAAGAGTTCAAAATAGAGGGAGTTTTCAAATCAAAGTTTTCAAATTTCTATTTTCGATGATGAAAAACATGGTTTTTAAGTTCTAAATGGATTGGAGAAAGAAGTGGCGCACTGAATCTCCGGCACCAAGTCTGTAAGTATTTCTGTTCCTCATATTGCATTGTATTTTGATATTACTGTAGATAGAACTGAGACCATATCATGACATTATAACTAGGGCAACCCTAAAAACTCTAGAATACCGAGACTGTAGCTAGGCTATGATTCTGTGAAAATAGAAACTTTAAAATACTATCTCGCATAAGACATATGAATAAATAGTAAAATTTTGAGATCTTTGTAGTTAATTGATATGTGTCTTGGTAATGTAGAGTATTGATATGAATTCGAGGGTAAGCAAAGTCTACCAACTTGGTAGCAGTAACTCGGAGCTTGGTACCGAGGCAATCGCCGAGTTAGTAAGGAAAGTGGTAGAGGAAGTATTGGATACCAAAATTAAGGAAATTAGGGAAACGCTTCAAGCAGGGTGCTTGGAGTGTAAGAAAAGGAAGGATTCTAGTTCTCAGAAAACCAAGCCTCGTTCTGTGAATCATGTTAAGGCACGACCAAACTATCCAATCTGCAAAGACTGCAATGGACGTCGTCCGGGTGAATGCCATAGGAAGACAGGAGCATGTCTTAGATGTGGGTCCAAGGAGCATCGAGCTCGGGATCGCCAAGTTTATTTTATTTAAATATGTGTTATGAATTGTATGCGTGCTTGATAAATGTTTCTTTACTTTGGTAATTAGATGTTTTGGGTCGTACTAAGAATTATTTTTAATTAGAGTGCGCAGCAGAAGCATAGAGGTTTGACTTGAGTAATACGATTAGTTGATAGTTGGAAATTTCGAGGACGAAATTTCTTTAAGGGGAGTAGAATTGTAACACCCCGAATTTGGGCCTAGAAGTATTGGGCCTTGAGTGGGGGTCCGTAAGGAGGTTGTATATAGGTATTTAATTGTGCAATGAAATGACACAATTAAATGTCTGCTTTGGTGGTTAATGGCCCTGAGAAGTGTTAGAGAAATCTTGGGCTCAAACTTGGGCTTTAGCAAAAATTTTGGTATTAAGTGAAAAAAACCTGGATGCTTGGATGAGGGTTTTTAAATTATTGTGTTAAATAAATGACACAAGGAAGCTTGTAGTCTAGTGGTTGTGGTGTCATTAAGGTTGTATGGGAGCCTGGGTTCAAGCCTTGGCTTTTGCAATTTATTTTGTTTTTTTTTAAAGGGAACCTGGACTTTGGCCTTTAGACCTTATAATTAATTGGGGATAAAATATGACACAAAAAGCCTTGTGGTTTAGTGGCAAGTAGCGTGTGGAGCATTTAAGGGAGGCATAGGTTCAAATCCCATGGCAAGCAAAGAGCATTTATTTTGCTAACAGGGGCGCAAGAGTTGGTGTTGAATTTAAACTCTAATGTTGGAGGATCCCACATCGAAGCTAATATAAGAGTGGTTGTGAAGTCGGCTTTAAATAGAGGAACCATGAAGAAAGTAAATGTACCTTTCTTGGCTGATCCCTTTCGCTGTATGGCGTGCTCGTTTGGGTTGGGCGTCGGCTAAGAGTGCTCGGAGCGTGGATTAACTCTAGTCTCCTATCAGGTGTGTATTTATCACTACTCTTGTTGTTGGATGGCTACTTCGGGCCGCGATGGGCCAAAATGGGCCATGTGGGCCCAATGGGCCTACGGGCCCAATTGGATAAGTTGTTTGATTGTGTAGTAAATATAGGACTAGGCTAGGTGAATCGCATATCTGTGGCTAGGTTTGGGCTAAAAGGGCCACACGAGCGCAGGGCCCATTTGGGCCGAGAATAGGCTTTAGGCCCATTCGTATTGTTATCCATGTTTAGAATACTTTAGTTTACCAATTACTGAAATGCCCTCGACTTGTAAAATTACAAAAGTACTCCCGATTTACAGAATTACCGTTTTACCCTCAGTTTACAGAATTACTATTTTACCCTCGATTTACAGAATTACTGTTTTACCCCAATTTACATAATTACCATTTTACCCCGATTTACATAATTATCGTTTTACCCTCGATTTACTAATTACCATTTTACCCTCGATTTACGTAATTACCATTTTACCTCGATTTATAGAATTCTTGTTTTACCCTTGATTTACGTAATTCTTGTTTTACCTCGATTTACAAAATTACTAAAATACCCTTGGTTTGTGAAATTACCGCAATACCCTCAATTTGTAAAACTACCAAAATACCTCAGTATGGTAAAATGACGAATATGCCCTTATGTTCCGTATGACCGATGTGCTTAGGATTTACATATATTGATATTGGATTAGTTAAGTTTGAGTGATGTGGTGGTTATCGTAGGCGATTGATTTTGGAAACGTTTCAACTTCAACCCATAACAGTGTGTACTAACCTCTAAATAGCTTAGATTAATATTTACCGAAAAGTCGAAAGCTTCATATTTTAGTGATTCGGAATTAATATTTAGATCTATTTTCTATGCACGCTTTAAGTTGGATTCACAACGGATATGGGGTAGGAAGGTATTTGGAACGTTCTTCAATGAGTAGATCTCTTGGTAAGTATTCAACATTCTTTCCATTTGTATCTTGTGGTTTAAGAAAAGTTGAAAACCCTCTCGTCACTAAGGCTAAAAGGGTTTTGGTGTTTTTGGTTTGTTGGTGCTAGTGAGGATTAAAGGCTACCGATCGAGGTGTGTGAAAAGCTTGGATCATTGGAGTGACAAAATCTAGTCATCAACATCGGCAAAGGTATGAACCCAAGGGTCATTGTGGATGGTGGCCGAATGTGTAAGTGATGATAATAGGTAGTTTTCGATTTGGTTTAATAATAACATGGTCTAATCTAGAAGTGGTTGATTATAGGAGAAATCGCATAGGAGATCTCGTCAAGGAATATCGCAAATCAGGTGTGTAAACGAACCCTTTCATAGCTTAAAGCGATAAATGCCGAAAAGCCGAAATGCCGAAATTCTGGCATTTCGAGGACTCGTGAGCAAGCGAACGCTCATTAGTTAGTTAGATTCGTTGAGATGATAATCGGGAACATTGGAAATGGTAAGTACGTGATTTTTGGCATTCACGGTAAGTTGGGCCTCGAGGGGCTGCATTAGGGCCCAACAGGCTTCCGGGCCCATTTGGGTAAAATGGGTAGAATATGAAAACTAGTTAAATTGCACATCGAGACTGATAAAACCATTATGGAATATAGGTTAAATGGGCCTAGATGATAAAATCGGCTAAATAGGGCCCATTAGGGGTTTTAGGCCCAATAACTCGATTTCGCTAAAATGGGCCGAATCACTGTTTGCACCCATGAATTGTTAAGTAATCATTAATAAACATGGAAACCCTAATTTTTGGTAAAATTTCAAGATTACCCTTATAACGTGAAAATGACCGTTTTGCCCCTAGGTAAAAAAAATGACCATTATACCCCTAGGGTTTATACAAGAACTCAATGCATGGGATTTTGATAAACATGATATGTATGATATGCACATGATATGTATGATATGCACATTAGGTGTTCATAAATGCATTGGGTTGGGTTTTTATATGGATGGAGGAAGTGCAAAAGGGCTTATGCCCCGCTTATTAAAGGGCTTATGCCCTGCTTATTAAAGGGCTTATGCCCTGATGATCAAAAGGGCTTATGCCCCATTACAAAAAAAAGGCTTTTGCCCGATTACTAAAAGAGGCTAGGCCTCCAGATATATGATAAAGCAGCTATGCTGCCAGTGGAGAGATATGGCGGGGTGGGTCGAGTTAATCCCTACATGGTGTGTTGGTTGGTACGGGTGGAGAGTAGCGGATGGTGGGTTGAGTAGTCTCCCCAAATGGGTTGCATTCTTTCATTTGACATTACATGTGATATTGAAATGGGCCTATGGGCCATACCGCTTTCTGAAAGGCTTGCCCAAGAATATGAAATATGAAAAGGCTTTGGCCCAGTGTTATGAAATATGAAATATGAAAAGGGCTATGGCCCAGTACATGCTTTGAGATTGGATTTGGGCTTAGACCCAACAGTCGCTATTGTTTTAGGCTCGAAAGGGCTTGTTGCACATGAGTTTCCAAACTCACCCCTTTCCTTAACCTTGCAGTGAGCCTTGATGTGGGGACTTGGGCGGAGGGATTCAGAGTAGCCACGGTGATTGTCTTTGGACTTTTAAATAAGTGTTGGTTTTCATTAGTTTTCCTTTAGTTATTATTTATTTTTTTGGGTTGTAATAAGGCCATTTTAACTTTCCTTCTATTTCTTTTCGGGATTATTTTAATTTTAACAACTTTAAAATTGGTTGATAATTATTCAAATGGTAAAGACTTAGGACGTGTTTTCAAAACGGTACTTGTTTCCAAAAAAGTTCAACACCACGATTAATCGATTTATCAAAGTCGCTCACTTAAACAAATTTAAACTCGATATAACAAAGTGTGGCTATGGTTGTGGGCATGTCTAGATTGGATCCAATCAAAGAGCTTGGTACTTAAGCAGCCTTCATGGCTCACCTCCTCTGTCTAGGATACCTACCTGGTGCCTAGCTTCCATACACTTTGTTAACTCAACAAAACATATGGGTTTTAAAACTCTAAAACGAAACACGGATTTTTAACTCCAATGTGGCACGTCAGATTTGGCCATAACGTCTAGGCCGGGTTTGGGGTGTTACATTTAGTGGTATCAGAGCCTGGTTGCAACAACTCGGCTGTGGATCGGGTCCAAAAATGTTTTCGGAAACTTAGGCCTAAGAGGGGTATTTTTGGAAAATGGTTTTTGAAAAGTTCATTTTAAAGATGTTTTATGGAGAATATAGGTAAAGAAAAGGTACCAGTTTTTCTATTTTAAATCAAGAGTTCAAAATAGAGGGAGTTTTCAAATCAAAGTTTTCAAATTTCTATTTTCGATGATGAAAAACATGGTTTTTAAGTTCTAAATGGATTGGAGAAAGAAGTGGCGCACTGAATCCCCGGCACCAAGTCTGTAAGTATTTCTGTTCCTCATATTGCATTGTATTTTGATATTACTGTAGATAAAACTGAGACCATATCATGACATTATAACTAGGGCAACCCTAAAAACTCTAGAATACCGAGACTGTAGCTAGGCTATGATTCTGTGAAAATAGAAACTTTAAAATACTATCTCTGCATAAGACATATGAATAAATAGTAAAATTTTTGAGATCTTTGTAGTTAATTGATATGTGTACTGGTAATGTAGAGTATTGATATGAATTCTGAGGGTAAGCAAAGTCTACCAACTTCGGGTAGCGGTAACTCGGAGCTTGGTACTGAGGCACTGGCCGAGTTAGTAAGGAAAGTGGTAGAGGAAGTATTGGATACCAAAATTAAGGAAATTAGGGAAACGCTTCAAGCAGGGTGCTTGGAGTGTAAGAAAAGGAAGGATTCTAGTTCTCAGAAAACCAAGCCTCGTTCTGTGAATCATGTTAAGGCACGACCAAACTATCCAATCTGCAAAGACTGCAATGGACGTCATCCGGGTGAATGCCATAGGAAGACAGGAGCATGTCTTAGATGTGGGTCCAAGGAGCATCGAGCTCGGGATCGCCAAGTTTATTTTATTTAAATATGTGTTATGAATTGTATGCGTGCTTGATAAATGTTTCTTTACTTTGGTAATTAGATGTTTTGGGTCGTACTAAGAATTATTTTTAATTAGAGTGCGTAGCGGAAGCATAGAGGTTTGACTTGAGTAATACGATTAGTTGATAGTTGGAAATTTCGAGGACGAAATTTCTTTAAGGGGAGTAGAATTGTAACACCCCAAATTTGGGCCTAGAAGTATTGGGCCTTGAGTGGGGGTCCGTAAGGAGGTTTTATATAGGTATTTAATTGTGCAATGAAATGACACAATTAAATGTCCGCTTTGGTGGTTAATGGCCCTGAGAAGTGTTAGAGAAATCTTGGGTTCAAACTTGGGCTTTAGCAAAAATTTTGGTATTAAGTGAGAAAAACTTGGATGCTTGGATGAGGGTTTTTAAATTATTGTGTTAAATAAATGACACAAGGAAGCTTGTAGTCCAGTGGTTGTGGTGTCATTAAGGTTGTATGGGAGCCTGGGTTCAAGCCTTGGCTCTTGCAATTTATTTTGTTTTTTTTAAAGGAACACGGACTTTGGCCTTTAGACCTTATAATTAATTGGGGATAAAATATGACACAAAAAGCCTTGTGGTTTAGTGGCAAGTAGCGTGTGGAGCATTTAAGGGAGGCATAGGTTCGAATCCCATGGCAAGCAAAGAGCATTTATTTTGCTAACGGTGACAAGAGTTGGTGTTGAATTTAAACTCTAATGTTGGAGGGATCCCACATCGAAAGCTAATATAAGAGTGGTTGTGAAGTCGGCTTTAAATAGAGGAACCATGAAGAGAGTAAATGTACCTTTCTTGGTGATCCCTTTCATTGTATGGCGTGCTCGTTTGGGTTGGGCGTCGGCTAAGAGTGCTCGGGCGTGGATTAACTCTAGTCTCCTATCGGTGTGTATTTATCACTACTCTTGTTGTTGGATGGCTACTTGGTCGCGATGGGCCAAAATGGGCCATGTGGGCCCAATGGGCCTCTGAGCCCAATTGGATAAGTTGTTTGATTGTGTAGTAAATATTGGACTAGGCTAGGTGAATCGCATATCGTGGCTAGGTTTGGGCTAAAAGGGCCACACGAGTGTGGGCCCATTTGGGCCGAGAATAGGCTTTAGGCCCATTCGTATTGTTATCCATGTTTAGAATACTTTAGTTTACCAATTCTTGAAATGCCCTCGACTTGTAAAATTACAAAAGTACTCCGATTTACTGAATTACCGCTTTACCCTCGGTTTATGAATTACTATTTTACCTCGATTTACGTAATTACCGCTTTTACCCCAATTTACATAATTACCATTTTACCCCGATTTACATAATTATCATTTTACCCTCGATTTACGTAATTACTGCTTTTACCCTCGATTTACGAAATTACCATTTTACCCTCGATTTATAGAATTCTTGTTTTACCCTTGATTTACTGTAATTCTTGTTTTACCCTCGATTTACAAAATTACTAAAATACCCTTGGTTTGTGAAATTACCGCAATACCCTCAATTTGTAAAACTACCAAAACACCTCAGTATGGTAAAATGACGAATATGCCCTTATGTTCCGTATGACCGATGTGCTTAGGATTTACATATATTGATATTGGATTAGTTAAGTTTGAGTGATGGTGGTGGTTATCGTGGCGATTGATTTTGGAAACGTTTCAACTTCAACCCATAACAGTGTGTACTAACCTCTAAATAGCTTAGATTAATATTTACTTGAAAAGCCGAAAGCTTCATATTTTAGTGATTCGGAATTAATATTTAGATCTATTTTCTACGCACGCTTAAGTTGGATTCACAGCGGATATGGGGTAGGAAGGTATTTGGAACGTTCTTCAATGAGTAGATCTCTTGGTAAGTATTCAACCTTCTTTCCATTTGTATCTTGTGGTTTAAGAAAAGTGAAAACCCTCTCGTCGACTAAGGCTAAAAGGGTTTTTGGTGTTATTTGGTTTGTTGGTGCTAGTGAGGATTAAAGGCTACCGATCGAGGAGTGTGTGAAAAGCTTGGATCATCGGAGTGACTAAATTTAGTCATCAACTTCGGCAAAGGTATGAACCCAAGGGTCATTGTGGATGGTGGCCGAATGTGTAAGTGATGATAATAGGTAGTTTTCGATTTGGTTTAATAATAACATGGTCTAATCTAGAAGTGGTTGATTATAGGAGAAATCGCATAGGAGATCTCGTCAAGGAATATCGCAAATCAGGTGTGTAAACGAACCCTTTCATAGCTTAAAGCGATAAATGCCGAAAAGCCGAAATGCCGAAATTTTGGCATTTCGAGGACTCGTGAGCAAGCGAACGCTCATTAGTTAGTTAAATTCATTGAGATGATAATCGGGAACATTGGAAACGGTAAGTACGTGATTTTTGGCATTCACGGTAAGTTGGGCCTCGAGGGGCTGCATTAGGGCCCAACAGGCTTCCGGGCCCATTTGGGTAAAATGGGTAGAATATGAAAACTAGTTAAATTGCACATCGAGACTGATAAAACCATTATGGAATATAGGCTAAATGGGCCTAGATGATAAAATCGGCTAAATAGGGCCCATTAGGAGTTTTAGGCCCAATAACTCGATTTCGCTAAAAATGGGCCAGAATCACTGTTTGCACCCATGAATTGTTAAGTAATCATTAATAAACATGGAAACCCTAATTTTTGGTAAAATTTCAAGATTACCCTTATAACGTGAAAATGACCGTTTTGCCCTAGGTAAAAAAAAATGACCATTATACCCCTAGGGTTTATACAAGAACTCAATGCATGGGATTTTGATAAACATGATATGTATGATATGCACATGATATGTATGATATGCACATTAGGTGTTCATAAATGCATTGGGTTGGGTTTTTATATGGATGGAGGAAGTGCAAAAGGGCTTATGCCCCAGTTATTAAAGGGCTTATGCCCCAGTTATTAAAGGGCTTATGCCCCAGTTATTAAAGGGCTTATGCCCTAGTGATTAAAAGGGCTTATGCCCCAGTTACAAAAAAGGGCTTTTGCCCCAGTTACTAAAAGAGGCTAGGCCTCCAGATATATGATAAAGCAAACTATCTTGCCAAAGGAGAGATATGGCGGGGTGGGTCGAGTTAATCCCACATGGTGTGTTGGTTGGTACGGTGGAGAGTAGCGGATGGTGGGTTGAGTAGTCTCCCCAAATGGGTTGCATTCTTTCATTTGACATTACATGTGATATTGAAATGGGCCTATGGGCCATATCGTTTACAGTAAAGGCTTCGGCCCAGTAATATGAAATATGAAAAGGCTTCGGCCCAATGTTATGAAATATGAAATATGAAAAGGGCTATGGCCCAGTACATGCTTTGAGATTGGATTTGGGCTTAGACCCAACAGGCTGCTATTGTTTTAGGCTCTGAAAGGGGCTTGTTGCACATCGAGTTTCCAAACTCACCCCTTTCCTTAACCTTGCAGTGAGCCTTGATGTGGGGACTTGGTAGGAGGGATTCAGAGTAGCCACGGTGATTGTCTTTGGACTTTTAAATAAGTGTTGGTTTTCATTAGTTTTCCTTTAGTTATTATTTATTTTTTTGGGTTGTAATAAGTCCATTTTAACTTTCCTTCTATTTCTTTTCGGGATTATTTTAATTTTAACAACTTTAAAATTGGTTGATAATTATTCAAATGGGCTAGACTTAGGACGTGTTTTCAAAACAGGTACTTGTTTCCAAAAAAGTTCAACACCACGATTAATCGATTTATCAAAGTCGTTCACTTAAACAAATTTAAACTCGATATAACAAAGTGTGGCTATGGTTGTGGGCATGTCTAGGATTGGATCCAATCA
The DNA here is from genome assembly GCF_025698485.1 of Gossypium arboreum. Taxonomy (NCBI): domain Eukaryota; kingdom Viridiplantae; phylum Streptophyta; class Magnoliopsida; order Malvales; family Malvaceae; genus Gossypium; species Gossypium arboreum. Next base: position 56,384,435 of record NC_069078.1, on the reverse strand, counting down.
TAGAGCTTGGTACTTAGCGACCTTCATGGCTCACCTCCTCATGTCTAGGATACCTACCGGTGCCTAGCTTCCATACACTTTGTTAACTCAACAAAACATATGGGTTTTAAAACTCTAAAACGAAACACGGATTTTTAACTCCAATGTGGCACGTCAGATTTGGCCATAACGTCTAGGCCGGGTTTGGGGTGTTACATTTAGTGGTATTAGAGCCTGGTTGCAACAACTCGGCTGTGGATCGGGTCCAAAAATGTTTTCGGAAACTTAGGCCTAAGAGGGGTATTTTTGGAAAATGGTTTTTGAAAAGTTCATTTTAAAGATGTTTTGCGGAGAATATAGGTAAAGAAAAGGTACCAGTTTTTCTATTTTAAATCAAGAGTTCAAAATAGAGGGAGTTTTCAAATCAAAGTTTTCAAATTTCTATTTTCGATGATGAAAAACATGGTTTTTAAGTTCTAAATGGATTGGAGAAAGAAGTGGCGCACTGAATCCCCGGCACCAAGTCTGTAAGTATTTCTGTTCCTCATATTGCACTGTATTAAGATATTACTGTAGATAGAACTGAGACCATATCATGACATTATAACTAGGGCAACCCTAAAAACTCTAGAATACCGAGACTGTAGCTAGGTTATGATTCTGTGAAAATAGAAACTTTAAAATACTATCTCTGCATAAGACATATGAATAAATAGTAAAATTTTTGAGATCTTTGTAGTTAATTGATATGTGTACTGGTAATGTAGAGTATTGATATGAATTCTGAGGGTAAGCAAAGTCTACCAACTTGGTAGTGGTAACTCGGAGCTTGGTAACGAGGCACCGCCGAGTTAGTAAGGAAAGTGGTAGAGGAAGTATTGGATACCAAAATTAAGGAAATTAGGGAAACGCTTCAAGCAGGGTGCTTGGAGTGTAAGAAAATGAAGGATTCTAGTTCTCAGAAAACCAAGCCTCGTTCTGTGAATCATGTTAAGGCACGACCAAACTATCCAATCTGCAAAGACTGCAATGGACGTCATCCGGGTGAATGCCATAGGAAGACAGGAGCATGTCTTAGATGTGGGCCCAAGGAGCATCGAGCTCGGGATCGCCAAGTTTATTTTATTTAAATATGTGTTATGAATTGTATGCGTGCTTGATAAATGTTTCTTTACTTTGGTAATTAGATGTTTTGGGTCGTACTAAGAATTATTTTTAATTAGAGTGCGTAGCGGAAGCATAGAGGTTTGACTTGAGTAATACGATTAGTTGATAGTTGGAAATTTCGAGGACGAAATTTCTTTAAGGGGAGTAGAATTGTAACACCCCGAATTTGGGCCTAGAAGTATTGGGCCTTGAGTGGGGGTCCGTAAGGAGGTTGTATATAGGTATTTAATTGTACAATGAAATGACACAATTAAATGTCCGCTTTGGTGGTTAATGGCCCTGAGAAGTGTTAGAGAAATCTTGGGTTCAAACTTAGGCTTTAGCAAAAATTTTGGTATTAAGTGAAAAAAACCTGGATGCTTGGATGAGGGTTTTTAAATTATTGTGTTAAATAAATGACACAAGGAAGCTTGTAGTCTAGTGGTTGTGGTGTCATTAAGGTTGTATGGGAGCACTGGTTCAAGCCTTGGCTCTTGCAATTTATTTTGTTTTTTTTAAAGGAACCCGGACTTTGGCCTTTAGACCTTATAATTAATTGGGGATAAAATATGACACAAAAAGCCTTGTGGTTTAGTGGCAAGTAGCGTGTGGAGCATTTAAGGGAGGCATAGGTTCGAATCCCATGGCAAGCAAAGAGCATTTATTTTGCTAACAGGCGGCAAGAGTTGGTGTTGAATTTAAACTCTAATGTTGGAGGATCCCACATCGAAGCTAATATAAGAGTGGTTGTGAAGTCGGCTTTAAATAGAGGAACCATGAAGAGAGTAAATGTACCTTTCTTGGTGATCCCTTTATTTGTATGGCGTGCTTTCGTTTGGGTTGGGCGTCGGCTAAGAGTGCTCGGGCGTGGATTAACTCTAGTCTCCTATCGTGTGTATTTATCACTACTCTTGTTGTTGGATGGCTACTTCGGGCCGCGATGGGCCAAAATGGGCCATGTGGGCCCAATGGGCCTACGGGCCCAATTGGATAAGTTGTTTGATTGTGTAGTAAATATTGGACTAGGCTAGGTGAATCGCATATCTGTGGCTAGGTTTGGGCTAAAAGGGCCACACGAGCGTGTGGGCCCATTTGGGCCGAGAATAGGCTTTAGGCCCATTCGTATTGTTATCCATGTTTAGAATACTTTAGTTTACCAATTACTGAAATGCCCTCGACTTGTAAAATTACAAAAGTACTCCCGATTTACAGAATTACCGTTTTACCCTCAGTTTACAGAATTACTATTTTACCCTCGATTTACAGAATTACCGTTTTACCCCCAATTTACATAATTACCATTTTACCCCCGATTTACATAATTATCGTTTTACCCTCGATTTACAGAATTACCGTTTTACCCTCGATTTACAGAATTACCATTTTACCCTCGATTTATAGAATTACTGTTTTACCCTTGATTTACAAAATTACTGTTTTACCCTCGATTTACAAAATTACTAAAATACCCTTGGTTTGTGAAATTACCGCAATACCCTCAATTTGTAAAACTACCAAAACACCTGTATGGTAAAATGACGAATATGCCCTTATGTTCCGTATGACCGATGTGCTTAGGATTTACATATATTGATATTGGATTAGTTAAGTTTGAGTGATGGTGGTGGTTATCGTAGGCGATTGATTTTGGAAGCGTTTCAACTTCAACCCATAACAGTGTGTACTAACCCTCTAAATAGCTTAGATTAATATTTACCGAAAAGTCAAAGCTTCATATTTTAGTGATTCGGAATTAATATTTAGATCTATTTTCTCGCACGCTTTAAGTTGGATTCACAACGGATATGGGGTAGGAAGGTATTTGGAACGTTCTTCAATGAGTAGATCTCTTGGTAAGTATTCAACCTTCTTTCCATTTGTATCTTGTGGTTTAAGAAAAGTGAAAACCCTCTGTCGACTAAGGCTAAAAGGGTTTTGGTGTTATTTGGTTTGTTGGTGCTAGTGAGGATTAAAGGCTACCGATCGAGGAGTGTGTGAAAAGCTTGGATCATCGGAGTGACTAAATTTAGTCATCAACTTGCAAAGGTATGAACCCAAGGGTCATTGTGGATGGTGGCGAATGTGTAAGTGATGATAATAGGTAGTTTTGATTTGGTTTAATAATAACATGGTCTAATCTAGAAGTGGTTGATTATAGGAGAAATCGATAGGAGATTTCGTCAAGGAATATCGCAAATCGGTGTGTAAACGAACCCTTTCATAGCTTAAAGCGATAAATGTTTGAAAAGTCGAAATGCCAAATTTTGGCATTTCGAGGACTCGTGAGCAAGCTTAACGCTCATTAGTTAGTTAGATTCATTGAGATGATAATCGGGAACATTGGAAGCAGTAAGCTACGTGATTTTTGGCATTCACGGTAAGTTGGGCCTAAAAGTTTGTTTTGGGAAAAGGGGTTTGAAAAAAATTTTTTAACTGAGCCAAAACCCCTTTTTAGCCCTATGGGCTTTTAGGGGTTTAAAATTTTTTTTTTTTGGGGGTTTTTTTTTTTTTTGAATTTAAATTTTTTTGGGTAAAAGGGGTTTAATTTTCCTTTTTTTTCCCCCGATTTTTTAATTTTAACAAATTTTAAAAAAATGGGTTTTTTTTAAATTTAAAGATTACTTTTATTTTTCCCCTTTCCCCAAAATTTTAAAAAAAAATTTTTAAACCCAAAAAGGGTTTTAAAAAATTGGGCATTTTGGGATTGGTTTTGGGTTTTTAGGGTTTTTCCCCGGGGGTTTTTGGGAAATCCAAAGGGTTTTTTTTTTAAAACAAAAATTGGGTTAAAAAAAAAACCCAAAAATTTTTTCAAAAGGGGCCCTAAAAAAAGGGCTTTTTGCAAAGGGGAAAAACCCCGGGGAAAAAATTTTTCAAATTGCCAAAGAAATTTTGGGGTTTTAAAATTTTAAATTTAAGGTTTGGGGTCAGGTTTTTCGGTTTTAAAAATTTTCCCAAAAAGGGTTATTTTTAAATTTTTAAATTTTAATTGGGGTTTTTTAAAATTGGGGAAATCCCAAAACCCGGAAATTGAAGATTTTAAAAATTAAAGGGTTTTGAAAATTAAGGAAATTGAATTGGGGTTAAGAAAAATTTTGGGCAAAAACCCAATGTAAAGACCCAAAAAAAAACCCTTTTCCAAGAAGGGGAAAAAATTTTAATTTCCAAAATTTTTGGGGCCGTTTTTTAAATTTTTAAATGGGGGATTTTAAATTTTACCCGGGATTTTTTGGGGCTTTATAAAAAAGGGGGTTTTAAAAAATTTTTTTAGGGAAATTTGGGTTTGGGAAAAAAAAATTTTAAATTTTTTCCCCCTTTTTTGAAATTTATTTTTAAAACAAATTAAAATTTGGGGGAAATTTACCCCGGGTGAAATTAAAGGAAAAAGGAAAGGGTTTTAAATTGGGTTTAAAAAGCCAACACCCAATTTTTTATTTAAATTGTTATTTTTAAACCTTTTAAATTTTTTTTTTTGGGATGTTTTGGTTTGCCTAAAAATTTTTGCCCTTTGGGGTTTTATTGAAAGGATAAAACCCGGGCCCAAATTTTTTTTAAAAAAACAATTTGGGTTTTAAATTAAAGGGGCCGGGGGTTTAAATAATGGGGAAAAGGCTAAAAGCCAAAAAGGGTTTGGTGACCCAAATGTTATGGGTCCTTTGGGTTGGGTTTGGAAAAACCTGGGGGATTTTAGGGTTTTAAATTATTTTTTAAAGGGGAAGAGTAAAAGGGGGGGGGTTTTTGTTTAAGTTTTTGAATTTTTTTGTTTTTTAAAAATTTCTTTTTCAGTTTTAAAAAAAGGAAAAAATTTGGGGAAAGAAGGGGTTTAAAAATTTTTAAAAAAGATTTTTTTAAAAATTTTGGTTTAAAAACCTTAATTTTTAAACCCCAATAAACGAGGGTGCATTAGGGCCCAACAGCTTCCGGCCCATTTGGGTTTTTAAAAAAACCCCAAAAAAAAAATTTTTGGGGGAAATTGGGGCCTAATTTTTAAAAATTTTTTACTTTAAATGGTTGCATTTTCCCATTCGTTGGAGGGAAATTTTTTAAAGGTTTAAATTTTGGGAAAATTTTAAAAGGGCTTTTTAAAAGTTTTAAAATTAAAAAAAATTTTTCAAATTTTAAATTTGATTTTTAAAAAGGATTTTTTTAAAAGTTTTAAATTTCAAAAAAATTTTTTCCTTAATTGGAAAAGGGAATTGGGGGGAAAAATTTTAAATTTTTTTTATTTTTTAAATTTTTATTTTTGTTTTGGTTTTAAAATTTTAAAACCCCTTTTAAAAAACTTTAAAAGGGGGTTTTTTTTTGGGTTGGGTGAAAAGGGAAATTTTAAAAATAAACCAAAAATTTAAAAATGTTTTTAAAAATCTGTATAAAAAGGGTATGGGGATGTGTTGGGAATTTAAAAGGGGGTAAATTTGGGTTTCTTTTTAATAAACCCTGGCCAAAGTTATAAAAAAGGGAAAAATTAAAAAATTTTTGGGAAATTGGGAAAAGGGCGTTTTTCTTTAGGTAAGGAAAAAAAATCCGGGAAAACCAAATTTGGGGTTTTGGAAAAGGAAAATTATTTAAATTTTTGGGGAAAGGGCCCCTTAAAAAAAAGAGGGATTTTTTAAAATTTTCAAATCAGGAAAACAAAGTTTTTTATTTAAAATGGGAAAAATTGTTTTGTTAAATTGTTTTTTAAACTTTAAAAAATTTTTTGGGCAAAAAAATTAAAAAAGGGGGGGAAATTTGGTTTGCAAAACTATTTTTTAAAAATGGGAAAATTTTTAATAAATTGTAAAAAATTGGGTAATTTTGGGGTAAAATTTGTCCCTAAAGGTAAAATGGTTTTTAAAAAAAAAAAATTAAAATTTTCCCGGGGGTTTATAAAAAAGATTTTTGAAAACGTTTTGGGTTAAACAAAAAAAAGTAGACTTGGTTTCTAAAGATTTTTTAATTTGGTAAAAAAAGGGCATTTTTTTATTAAATTTAGGTTTTAATTTTGCCTTGATAAAGTTTTTTAAAAAACTTTGGTTTGAAAAAATTTTGGGGTTATAAAAAAATTTTTTTAAAAAGGAAGATGGGGGAAAAGTTAATTGGGTTTTTGGGGTAAATGGAAATTTGGGTGGGTTTAAATTCCCAAAAGGGGGGATTTTTTGAATAATATAAAGGGTTTGGGGAATGGCCCAAAAGGAAAAGAAAGGGTTGGGTAAAATTTTTGGGAAAACTTTTGGAGGGGTTTTTGTTGGGCTTGGCCCAAAGTGTTTTGGTTTTGGGCTTTCCCAACGGGTTTTAAATTTTTGTTTTGGGGAAAGGCCTTTCAAATTTTAAAAATTCCAAAACCTTGGGAGGGCCCAGGGGGATTTAATGGATTGGAGAAAATATTTTCTGGCTAAAATTGGGTTTTTTCCTTAGTTTCCCTTTAAAGAAAATTTTTTGGGGTTTAAAAAAAAGGAAAACTTTTTCCCTTTATTTTTTCGTTTTTTATTTTAAATTTAAATTTTTAAATCCCCTTTGTAAAATTTTAGGTTTTAAATTACTGCCCCCAAAAAAATTTTTTTGTTTAAAATTATTACAAATTTAAAAATTCCATTCCCGGTTTCAAAAAACCCATTTGAAACTTTACCCACATTTTCCCTTTTAAAATCTTTTTTAAATTTATTTTTAAAATTCAAAAATGTTTTAAAATTTCTAAAATAAACCCTTTTTTAAATTCCCCCCAAAAAAAACCCCCGTTTTTAATTTTTTGGGAATAGCCTTTGTTTTAAAAATTCTGGATTTTAAAAATGTTTTAAATTTAGGAAAGGGGGTTTATTTGGGAAAAATTTTTAAAATTTTTTAAAACCCCATAAAAAAAAAAAAAAGGTATTTTTTCTGAAAAAGTTCAATTTAAAGGATTTTTAAATAAATTTTAATTTTTTTTAAATCAATTTTGGGAAAAAAAGGGATTTTTCCAAAAGGGTTTTTTATTTGTTTTTTATTTTTTTTTGGTTTAAAAAGGAAACCCAAATAAATTTAAAATTTTTTTTGGGGTTTTTAATAGATTTGGTTAGGGTGAAAATAAAACTAAAATTTTTATTTTTTGGGAAAAAGAAAAAGTCTTTGTGAAATTGGAATTGGGTATTTTAAAAGTTTTTAAATTGGGGTTTAAAAAGGGTCTTTGGGGAATTTGAGTTTTGGAGCCCGGGTTTAAAAAATGGTTTAAAATTTTAAAAAAAAAAATAAAGGAAACCAAATTCTTTGGGAAAAAAATTTATTGTTAAACTAATTTAAAACAAAAACCCTAAAGCATTTTCCCTGTTGTCAGGGAAGGGAACAAAATTTTTGGAAAATGGGAGAAAAATTAAATTTTATTTAAAAGGTTAAAATTTAAATTGAAATTGGGTAAATGGGGTTTAAATGGAAAATGGGTTGGGTTTTGGTAATATTTGTTGGGGAACTTTAATGAATTGTTAAGTAAATTTAATAAACAGGAAATTTTTTAAAATAAATTTTCCCCCTTTCCCTAATTTGGGCCGTGGGGTGTAAAAAAGGGAAATTTATAAAATTTTTTAAAATAAATGAAAAAATTTTTTAAACCCTGTTTAATTTGCCCGAAGGGTTGAAAATCCCTTGGGTTAAAAATGGGCTTGTTTGGGATAGGGGAGGAAAACGGGTTATGGTTTTTTAGGTTAAAAAGGGTTTTGGGGGTTTGCCCCAAGGGTTTGGGTTTTTAAAAATTTTGAATTTAAAAGGGTTTTTGGGGAAAAAATTTCCGAAAAAATGGGGGGTTAATTTGGTTTTGGTTGGAAGGTGGAGATTTGGGGGGTTTGGTTTCCCCAAAGGGGCATTTTTTATTTCGGGGGGTTGGGTTTGTTTAAACCCCTTTTTAACCCAGAAATATGAGGGGGGGGTTTAAAATAAAAAACTAAATTTTTTTTGTTTTTAGAAATTTTTTTTGGGTTGGGTTAAAGGGCTTTTACTTTTTAATTTTTTTTTTTTTTACCAATTTTTGGTTGGAATTTTAAAGGGTAATTTAAATTTTAAAAAATTTTTCAAAGTTTTTATATTTTTTTTGGGTTTAAAATTCCCCTTTATCTTTGGGTATTTTTTTAAAAAAGGGGAAATTTATAAATGGTTTAAAACTTTTCCTTTTTTAAAATCCCAACCCCACTTTCATTTTTAAAATCAAAAAACTTTTTTAAACCCTTAAACAAAAATTTTTTTTTGGGGAGGATTACCTTTATTTTTACATTAATTCCCCCTTTCAAAATCCCCGGGTTGTAAATTTTTAAACAAACCAATTTTTTTTTTAAAAGTTTTTTAAATTTGTTTTAGGGTAAGAAAAAAATTTTTTTTTTTTTAAACAAAAATTTGGGATTTCCAAAAAATTTTAAATTTATTTAAAATTTTTGGAAAATTTTTAAAAATTTTTAAAGAAGGGAAAATTTAAAGAGGGTTTTCTATTTTAAAAAATGGGTAGAATATGAAAACTAGTTAAATTGCACATCGAGACCGATAAAACCATTATGGAATATAGGCTAAATGGGCCTAGATGATAAAATCGACTAAATAAGGCCCATTAGGGGTTTTAGGCCCAATAACTCGATTTCGCTAAAAATGGGCCAGAATCACTGTTTGCACCCATGAATTGTTAAGTAATCATTAATAAACATGGAAACCCTAATTTTTGGTAAAATTTCAAGATTACCCTTATAACGTGAAAATGACCGTTTTGCCCCTAGGTAAAAAGAAATGACCATTATACCCCTAGGGTTTATACAAGAACTCAATGCATGAGATTTTGATAAACATGATATGTATGATATGCACATGATATGTATGATATGCACATTAGGTGTTCATAAATGCATTGGGTTGGGTTTTTATATGGATGGAGGAAGTGCAAAAGGGCTTATGCCCCAGTTATTAAAGGGCTTATGCCCCAGTTATTAAAGGGCTTATGCCCTAGTTATTAAAGGGCTTATGCCCCAGTGATCAAAAGGGTTTATGCCCCAGTTACAAAAAAGGGCTTTTGCCCCAGTTACTAAAAGAGGCTAGGCCTCCAGATATATGATAAAGCAATCTATGCCGCCAAAGGAGAGATATGGCGGGTGGGTCGAGTTAATCCCCACATGGTGTGTTGGTTGGTACGGTGGAGAGTAGCGGATGGTGGGTTGAGTAGTCTCCCAAATGGGCTGCATTCTTTCATTTGACATTACATGTGATATTGAAATGGGCCTATGGGCCATACCGCATACAAGAAAGGCTTCGCCCAAGAATATGAAATATGAAAAGGCTTCGCCCGTGGTTATGAAATATGAAATATGAAAAGGGCTATGGCCCAAAGACATGCTTTGAGATTGATTTGGGCTTAGACCCAACAGTCGCTATTGTTTTAGGCTCGAAAGGGCTTGTTGCACACTGAGTTTCCAAACTCACCCCTTTCCTTAACCTTGCGTGAGCCTTGATGTGGGGACTTGGGCCGAGGGGATTCAGAGTAGCCACGGTGATTGTCTTTGGACTTTTAAATAGTGTTGGTTTTCATTAGTTTTCCTTTAGTTATTATTTATTTTTTTGGGTTGTAATAAGGCCATTTTAACTTTCCTTCAATTTCTTTTCGGGATTATTTTAATTTTAACAACTTTAAAATTGGTTGATAATTATTCAAATGGGCTAGACTTAGGACGTGTTTTTAAAACGGTACTTGTTTCCAAAAAAGTTCAACACCACGATTAATCGATTTATCAAAGTCGTTCACTTAAACAAATTTAAACTCGATATAACAAACGTGGCTATGGTTGTGGGCATGTTCAGGATTGGATCCAATCAAAGAGCTTGGTACTTAAGCGACCTTCATGGCTCACCTCCTCTGCTCTAGGATACCTACCGGTGCCTAGCTTCCATACACTTTGTTAACTCAACAAAACATATGGGTTTTAAAACTCTAAAATGAAACACGGATTTTTAACTCCAATGTGGCATGTCAGATTTGGCCATAACGTCTAGGTCGGGTTTGGGGTGTTACATGTTACATGTATAATTATTGCATACATACGATATTCTGTTTAGGTTACATAGGGGTTGGGAATTATGGAACGGAGGAAGTATATGAGGTTCGCATGGTTGCTTGACAACCGTGGATCCACCGACGGCTTTTAAAGTCCAATATGTGATTGGCAGCTTGCTGTAATGAAGGTAGTTCCGCAACCGGGCTACCATTGGAGTGTATCGGATGGGTGGGTCGATATTTATATCCCTACATGGTGTGTACCGGGGGACAGAGTTGGTGTGTAGCGGATGGTTTATTGGGGTGGGTTGCACTGCATTGCATGGATGATTTTATGATTTTGTGATGAATGCTTATTACTTGTCGAGGGTTGTACACACTGAGTTTGCGAAAACTCACACCCTCTCTTTTATTTTTCTCAGGTGATGCTCAATAGGAGGTTCAATGTCTGGAGGGACTCTGGGTGGCCAGCTAGCAAGACAATTTGGATTGGTTTTTAAAAGTATATAAGTTACTCGGTTATTAAGTAATTTTCATTTAGTATGGATTGTAATAAGGCCTGCCCCTTTTATTATTGTTTGGATATTGTAATTATAAGAAATGGAACATGGATTTTCTAAGCTATAGTTTTCTTTTAATACTACTTTTTTGCAACTAAAGCTTTTAAGGATAAGTTTTCTTAACTCAACTAATTTAAGCAAAGCTTCGCAACAGAAAAGGGATTTTTACTAAGCGATTGAAATGTAACTTTTAAGGAAGGGTTTTCAATGAAAACAAGGTTTTCGCTAAACCACTTCAATGTGACACGCTAGATTCGGCCATAACGTCTGGGCCGGGTTTGGGGTGTTACATAGCAAACATTCTTGAATTAAGTTAAAGAAAAGAAAGATTAAACCTAAATTAAAGTGGCTGCCAGCCAAAACTCTGACTGACGAGGGCTCCTTCGTTTCTTTGCTTCACTCCTTTGCTGATGGCTCTCCAAGGTGGCTGACCAAGGGCTCTTTAAGAGGCTAACTTGCTAAAAATATTTATGCAAAGATGATGATGGGCATGAGGGATAAGAGAGTTGAGAGAGGAGAGAATGATGAATGAGTGAGGGATGATTAGAAAAGTGAGAAATGGGGTCTTATTTATAGGTGAGGCAAGGGAGCCAGTTTGCTAAAAATAGGAGTGTCCATCTTTTGATAATTCCTCCAAGGGTGGCCGGCCATGATTTGTGAAAATGTGGCTGATTTTTGCTTGATTTAAGTGTCACACATCATCAGGATCAGGACTCGGCCAATTGCAAATCTCCGGGTAAATCTCTGATTTCTTCAATTCTTCAAGGGCCTTGTGCAATTAAACCAAAATTTGATTTATGAACATCCATATGCAGCCGAATTTTTGGTTGACTTGGTCCTCCATTTGGACGGTTTTGTAATCAAAATAAAGCTCTCAGACCTGTCAAAAAATAATAGATAATTTAGAGGACCAAAGAAAATAATTTAATCATTTGAATTAATCAATTGACTTAATTAATTAAAACCCAATTTATTAATGAAATATATTAAAATAAATTATTAAATATAACTTTATATTTTATTATTTAATTTAATCATGCATGGCCCACTTTATAGCTTGAAAATATAATATGCTCAAATTAATATAAAAGAAGCCATTTTCTTCATGAAAACTATATAATAAAGCATAAAATCACATTTTAATAATTTCTATGTCCCAATTTTATATTTTCATATATTTCATTAATTTATTAAGCAATTTCTTAGTTTTAACAAAGAAATTTAAGTAAAAGGTGATTTAATTATATAGGAAAAACCTATATATTTTTCAGTTTACAGTAACCGTGTGAGACACTCAGCTTGTTCGCACGGGTATGTGGTATTTGAAATGTTAAAATTTTCTAAGTTTCAAAAGTTTTAATATGTTATCAATTTAGTCCCGAATACATGATTAAAGCTTTATATGCTTGATTTAAATACATATTGAATATGAATGATATTGACTGAAATAAGATGTTACCGGATAAATGATTGTTCTGAACTGAGTTATAAGTCCGGTAATGTCTCTTAACCTATTCCGGCGACAGTTACGGGTTAAGGGTGTTACATCTTGGAAATAGTGAGCCAAATTGCGACAACGTACTATCAATGTCATAACTAGATCAACCAGAGAGTTACCTCATGATAACATATTCTCAAAGTCATGACGAGCCTAGTCAGTGAGTTACGTAGGGAAGAGGAACCCCCAAAGTCGCGACGTCAACCCGATATTTTGAAATCATTACAAGTTGGTCCTAATTTGACCTTGGGTTAGCATTAGAGCTTCTGTAAGCTCGTATAAGACTCGAAAATGATTGTGTATTATATCATGTGTTTAGTATACTCGAAAATGAAGGTTTAATGTCATCAATTTAATGTAATTGATCGTAGTTGCTCTGCCAATGAATGTGGCATCCTGTAGCTTGCACTCGACGATCAGGTCAGGTGTTGGGATGTTATGAAGGAGATATGTTAGTAGTTGACTACAAGCAAGAGTTCTTGCGACTCAACAAGTATGCTATCGAGTTTGTTCCAACTCAAGAAAAGAGTTTCAAGCATTTTCTTTTAGGGATAAGAGACGAACTCTGAGTTTAGTTAGTCTTTCACTAACATTCAGTGTTTATTGATCTCACTAAGCAATAAAATATGGTAGAATAAGCCATGGGTTTGGACAAAAAAGTTGAGGATTTCCAAGCATATGGAAAAAGAATCAAACCGCTAGTTCCCAACCTTTTCCTATGCGAGTTAGGGACTTTCAAGGATCTTAAAGATCAACTCCATTGAATGTTAGGTCAAGAGAAAGGCCAAGTTAAACAACCATCTATATCTGCTGCCAACACCGAAGGTTCAATGTGACACATGAGTATTACAAATTGTGAGCATTATGTTAAAAGACATAGAAATGAATGCTGAAAAAGGATGGAAACATGTTTCTGATGCGGATCCTTGGGGCATTTAGCTCAGGATTTCTCAAGAAATGCTAGTAATGTACCTTTGCATACTAAGAGATTTTCTCCTGCATCTAGAGGCTGAGGTATTTCTTGTGATGTTTTAGTTGTGAGGGATAGCCAAACAAATGAAGTTAACTCGTCTGTACATCAGTTTGAAGCTAGAGCTCCTACTTGAGCCTATGTGGTCTAAACCAAAGATGACAAAGATGCTACCAATTTTGTAGTAGGTATATTCCTTTTATATTATGCACTTGTTCATGGTTTAGTAAACCTTAGTTTTAGGCATTCATTTTGTAATACCTCGGTTTTCAATGGTACTAGAAATGTCACACCCAAAATCTGGCGGACCTAATTAGAAGACGTATAGATATGAATTTATATGTTTGGTGTAGTGTAGTCCACCCATTTGCAAACTTTTGGTGAATAAGAGTAGGTGTATAGAAACCGCCCTGTAAGTAATTAAAGATTCTATCTCATGTTATTCCATTATTTAAGAAAAAGAATGTGTCAAGTGAAAAGTAAACATGATGTGAGTTACCGCCAAAGGTATAATATGCCTAGTTGGTTCCATGCTCTTTGAGTAGATGCTGCTGTTGATTCCAGAGGGGTGTTCGAGTTTGGATCTTCATGCTATAGTTTAATAAGTATCAGGTGAGTCTTTATATTGACTTTTTTCATGCAAATTGTTCAAATAGAGATATATAAATAATGGCAACATCCCATATAATTGGTAAGTGTGTAAAGCATAATAAAGATGCTGCATGATTAGGAAGTTGAGTGATAAGTATGTGGGTAAAGTTTGATATGGGAAAGTACAAATCAGTCAGGTGTGTGAATAAATCTGGATAAGTGAATTTTGAGTAAAACATTCCTTTGTGATGCCTCTGGTAGGGTAGTTATATTGCGAACCAGACTAGCAGATCACAATATGAAAAAGGCAATGTTGATGAGACGCATAGCATTGTGTGATCTGAAAACACTCATGGTGTTGCCTCCAATAAAATGAAGGTTGGATTGGTAGATCACGACATGAAGATTGTAGGTCCATGTGGTTGAAACCCATGACATATTATGATATAATGATTGCTCATGGTGATCCCTTTATGTAAAATGTAAATTGGACTAGCATATCACAACATAAAGTTATGTATAAGTCCATGAGGAAGAGACCCATGACACCTTTTGTGAAAGTCCGAAGGGACTGTAAACACGTGATTTTGTTTGGCCTTTGTGGTATATTTTGTGTTACCATTATGAAAAATCATGAAATGCTTATGTGGCATATTCAGGAATGCCTATGTGGTGAATCTAGTTATCAACCTATGTGGTAAATTTGCTTAAAGTTCTAAGATTTCTGAGGGATGATTCTATGATATAAGGATATGACACAGTGACTTTGAGAAAGAATGTGAACCCTTTCTAGCTACGTCAAGATCCACCATCGTTGTAGAGAAAAATGAGTTAACCATGAATATCAAGGTTAAAATAAAAATTTTTAAATGTGGTCACCAACAGAGTGAGGAAAGGAATAGGAAGTTAGGGGAACAATGTAATGAAATATCTATCATTAAGGCTCACTACCCTGAGTCAAGGGAAATATTTTTTTGTAATCGGTGTAAGTTGATAGAATAGGTTTAAAGAGTGAGACAGGTGAAAGAAGGTAAAGTGGCACAACGGGCAATAGACTAACACTGAAAGAAGAAGAAAACAACCTCGTATGCATCAAAGGAGTTGTCAGACAAATCCGATGGAAAACTTGATAATTTAGATCAATGTTTAATTTTATGTAAATTATTGTATATCTAACTGTTTAGTCTAGATTCTAATTTGCATCAATTTTATATTTTATAGGAACTGAGACACCTTAGATATTGGAATTTTGGGAAAAAATAGTGTCGCAACACAGCAACCCCATGTCACAACACTAAGGCCAGAATAGAAAAAATTGATAAAATTGACTCGACGTCGCGACATAGACTCCGTGTGTAGTGACACCAAAGATAGCATACCCAGAATTCTAAAATTTCAAAGTGTGTCATGACATTGAACCTCAATGTTGTGATAGTAGAAAACTGCCAGGGGTTCCGCAACATTGAACCCTTGTTTCGCGACATCGCTACAATTGCCTACAGGCTTGCCTCGACCTGATTGCACAACCCGATGGAGTAAACCTTATTTTCTCAACTTTAAACACTAAAACCCTTGTTTTTAAACTTAAAAATAACTTAACTTCACATTCTAAACTTTCTTAACATTAAACCTCTAAAAACCCTCTCAAACCACAAAACCCTTTCTTAATAAATCCCTAAATTTACAATTCTCTTTTACTATCTGGAACATTAGTTGATGCAGGATTGACATAATCGTTTGGGAATGAAGCAACAAGGACTACAACATCGAGGTTAAGGGTTCTAAACTTCCTTTTTACTGTTACATTAGAAATATTATTTGATACCTAATTCGTATTAGCATAGATTCTAGATAATATGCCACCTAGGAAGTCTAAAAAGACAATTGTACAAGAACCACTAACAATTTTGAATCCCTCAAAATTTCGAAACCAAAATGCCGAGAAGTATAAACTTGAACTTCAAGCCAAAACTTTTATTCAAGAAAGGGGATTCAAACTATCAATGGTTCTTTGTAATGAAATATGGTCTTTAGTACAATATCATAGATAGGAGTGATTCTGTGTCACTCCCAAAGAAACCATTGTTATTCCACTTGTATAAGAATTTGATGCCACTCTTAAAGGAAACCCGGTGACCTCGTGAACAAATGTGGAAAATAGTAATGGTAAGAGGAAAAAATGTATCATTCTCTTCGAAAAATATTTGCAAATATTATGATGTTCCATATTATGAATCTGATTATTTATAAAATATTGATTTAATGGAATTTAAAGACATAGATATAGAAAGCATCATAAAATACTTAATTGAAAATTTAGGAGAGTGGAACGTTTGACAAGATACTGAACTACTGACTAATTTCAATAAAGATATAATGTTTCCAATAGCTAAAATGTGGATGCAGCTTATTTGCACTAGAAATACACCTGCCCTTAATATTTCTAATGTTAATACATTCTGAGCTCTTATGATGTATGGCATTTTACAGGAAAAGCATATATGCATTGGATAATGGATCCATCAAAATATGAAGCATTGCATTAGTGGCCAGAAGTTTGGATTTTCTTTCCTCATCTTGTGGAGGCACTTTGCAAAAGCACAGCAGTTTCATTGGGTGAAAATGAGCAATTCATGAAGCCAAGAAGAAGTATAATTGGAGATTTTTTATATACGCAATATGTTGAGCTTCAGAGAAAATAAATTATCGATTGGAGCCAAATAAGGAAAGAAAAGATGGATGTCTCGATATCACTCAAACAAAAGGAGAAATCGAAAGCTTAGAGAGGGGAAAGTGGGAGCACCAAAGAAAAACTTGATGGAATGATCAGGTGGATGTAGGAGACGGGCCTAGTACTCTAAGAATTCGCTCGACTGAACGGGCTGAAAGCCCCAAATTATCTACCAAATATGTTTGGCCCAACAAAAACCCATCATAAAGCAGAAAAAAAAGAGGTGACTTCAAGAGATGAGGGTGAGGAGGATGAGCACGATCTCCCGAGAGATGAGGATGACTATGAGGTGACATTCTATCAGAAATATTCTACACCAAAAAGGACCGTTATCCAAATCCCAACCCACCTCACACCTTCAAAAGTGGGAGCTCTCACCAAGGATATGGCACGGGGAAAGGAAAAGCTCCAAAAAAAAAAAAGGGGCAGTCGCCTCGTATTGATGATTCAGACGATGATTAAGCTAGAATTTTCATTTTGTTTTTTTTTTTTGGGACTACATTAACTTGGAATAATCTTTAGTTTATTTTAAGAATAACAATAGATTTTTGTTTACTTTGCTTTGTTGTTGTAGAATTTTCAATGCCCGAACTTCATATGAAGAAGTACAAAAATTACGAACTTCAACGATAAAAGGAGGAGGCTCCCACCAATATTCTATAGAACTATTGTAATACCCCGAACCCATATCCGATGACGGAATAAGGTTATAAGGCATTATCGAAAATCACACACAATTCACATACATTCATACATTCATAACCTGTAACACCCCTAACCCGTATCCGTCGCCGGAGTGGGGTTGCGAGGCATTACTAAAGGAATGCACAGTTCCAAATATTTTCATAGCAATTCAAGTCATAATCATTTATGTTTAACAGTCATATTACAAATGCAAATCATATGTTCATTACAATTCGAGATTTAGATCACAGCAATGCTTATAACTTAATTTAAATACCTAACCTTAAATCTAGTGTCATTCTCCACATAGCTTAAATAAAACATAATCTAAACAATTTAAAAACATATACGTAACATATAACACATTAATATTTTCATTTTGAATATTAACCCTATATTATTATTATTAATTAAGTCTTGTATATACACAAGTTATATATCTATTGAACTAAATTTTATTACCACCCTTTTTATTCATATTTATGCTCTAATGTGTTAGTCTATGTAAAATTCATATGATTGCATATTAACTCAATTTAATAACAAGCATCCGATTATAAGTAACCCATTTCATTTCTATGTCTACTTGGCTAATTTAGTTCATTTATACATATTCAATAACTTATAAATATCTAATGGGTTTACATAGCCAATGCACATAAACATATCAAACATATTATAAGCTCATACATATGTAAAACATGTAAAAACTCAACTAACATACTATCTGTAATATAAACACCTTATACACAAGTAAAGTATAAATAAAAAATTCAACTAAAATAATGTGGCCGAATATCACATATACACATGTTCTAGTATAAATTATAATGGTTATCAATTTATTGCAAGCATATGTCATAATTTTTACTTAACAAACACATGGCAAACCCTAGCATAATACATCAATTATAATCATATGGTCGAACCACAAAGTACCTTTGCAAGCTATAAATACTTAAATACACCTTCAAAATAACACAAAGATTTTAAATGACCATGACATACAACATATTTATCAAAAAGACTTAAGCCATGATTTAACCCGAACCGAATTCAAACCTAAAAATAAAGCCATTTTCATTACACAAAATACTTACCACGAATCAAACCATAATTAAGCATAATTGCATATATCACACCAAGATCATAAAACATTATAACTAAGCACACATGAAATCAAATCCAACATAAATAGCAAGCCATTTTCGCATGGATTTTAATACATAACCAAAATCAACACTTCAAAAATATATGTTCCAGCCTATACATGCCATAATTTAAGCTTAGCTAATAAGGTACCAAAACAGTGGATAGTGTGATGAACTTAGCTGACAGTCCTTGAGCTTGTAGCTTGACTCCAAAATCTATAAAACAGAGTAACATAACACACAGAGTAAGCTATCGTAGCTTAGTAAGCTATAAGCAAATAAACAGTTCAATAGTACATTCAACCTATCTAATTAACCCGAATGATATTATCATGACCAAAGCTTATCCTTAAAACCACATATAAGATACAATGATACACTTCCTTATACCATTTCTTTTTACCTTGATCGAATACTTACATAAACAAATTAACCATCATCATTCAACGTTTCGGGTCCAACATGTCACCAAATATTCAAGCATGCTTACCATTAAAACAAGTTCAAGAGTCACAATATGACATTATGCACACATAATCCTTATTTGGCCGAATACTTATATAGGCCCTTATCATGTTAGTAAACAACCTCCAAAGGAAAATAGTCATAGTAAAATTTAATATATATTCACTCAAATGCAAAATTTTGAATATCGAAATAATATTGCATATACATATGTTAATTATATAACCGAAAATACCTCATCATATTCACATATATATATATAGGTTATTCATGACATATTAACTAGTCATTTAGTAAGCCAAATACACATAGCATACACATTTTCTATTTTATTTGCACCATACAAGATTTATAATACATAGTCATGGTGTTTACGTAACTTACCTCAAGTAGGTAACATATTAATTCACACCTGACATATAGCTCAATTAAAACATTCGAACTCGATTTACCTTTGCCTGATGAACCATTCAGAATTTGATGGGACACTCGGATAATCACACAAGTCATATACTGCTAACGTCCTAGACGTGGTCTTACATGTAGTCACATATCGATGCCACTGTCCCGACAGGGTCTTACTCGTAAACACATATTGGAATCACATATCGATGCCATCGTCTTACTCGCACACATAAATCGGAATCCTATGTCATGACATATGTATCCTAACTATTCCTAAGGTTCATACAGGGCTTCCAGACTTTTTAACTCGGTCGAAACAATTTCGGGAACATAGTAATTAAGCTAAATCATATTCGGCTATAACTTAAATAAAATCATAAATTTCATTCTAGTATGTATATTTTGTATTTATTTAAAACTAAATACGTCTATTTGCTTATAAACTTACCTCGGACAATGAAAAACCGGTACGGATCGACTAGTCGACAACTTTCGATTTCCCCTGGTCCAAATCTGATTTCTTTGGTTCTTGATCTAGACATATTCAAATTAAGTTGATTCAAACATATTTTCATTCAATTTAGTCCAAAAACACATAAATGGGAAAATTACCATTTTACCCCTAACGTTTACACTTTTTACAATTTAGTCCATATAGCACAAAACACAAAATATACAAAATTTCAAGACATTCATGTTTGGTCGAACCTTACCCATTACCATACAATTCCATATATTTCATTTATTTTACATTTTAGTCCCTCAACTTATTATTTTTGCAATTTAGTCCTAATTACTCAAAATCATCAAAAACTCCAATACAAAACATGTTAATCTAAAACATATCTTTCATTTTTCATCATCAAACAATAAAAATCACAAGCTATCAACAATAGCACAATTCAAAATATTCATTAAAATAAAAAATTAAAGCTTGGGTTTTGTTGTACTCGAAGTAACGATCTCAAAACGTAGAAATTATCAAAAACTGAGCTAGAACTTACCTTGAATCAAGCTTGAAAGTGACGAACCTAGGTTTTCTTTTCTTTTTCTTCCTTGTTTAAGTTTTGGCTATGGTGGAATAATATGAGCACTTATTCAAATTATTATATATTATATCATATATATTAACTTATTATTACTTTACCTTATTAACCTTAGTTTATAAAATTATAAAATCATATATAACATGCCCATTACCGTCCACTTCACTTAATATTGGGCTAATTGCAACATAAAGGCTTCCATTTAAAAAGCAAGTGCAATTCAGCCCTTTTAGAAATAACCACCTAATTTTCATTTTACGTGATTAAGTCCTTTTATTTAATCAGACACTCAAACGAAAAAATTAAATTACGAAAATTTCATAGACATAAATTCACATAAAATAAACATAGAAAATAATTTTAAAATATTTTTTTGACTCGGATTCGTGGTCCTAAAACCACCGTTCCAATTAGGGTCTAAATCGGGTTGATACATAACCAAAATCTATTCATATCAATCAAATTGTCCTTTGTAAGGTCTTACGAGACCTTAAAACATGCTTAGAAGGGGTTCGGGACTAAACTGATAACATTCACAAACTTAGGGAAACATAGAAAATTTTTAAAGTCATAAGGGTCACACTCCCATGTGAATAGGCTGTGTGCCTCACACGGCTACCAGACACACCCGTGTCACAGACCATATGAAAACAGGTCATACATACTGACTTGCACCATACGGCCGAGGACACGCCCATGTGCCAAGCCGTGTGAAATCTAAGCGGAGTTACTGACTTGAGTCACATAGCAAATCACACGCCCATGTACCATCCCGTGTACCACACACGGCCAATAGACATGCCTGTGTGTCTAGGCCGTGTCAAAACTATAGGGTATACTGACTTTAATTCGAAGGGTACCCTATGGGACACACGACCGTGTAACATGACCGTGTGTCGCACACGGCTGAGACACATGCCCGTGTCTCTGCCAGTGTGGACAAAAATAGGCTATTTACAAAGCCAATTTGCACCCTAATCACAAGCATACATAGAAACCAAATAGCACCATTTCAATACATTTTTAAGTGACCAAAAACCTTCCAATTCATACACATATCGTGCCATCTATTCACAACCATTTCCACTACTCAATTCCACAACCAAAACATACCATTTCACTATACCCAAAACATCAAACATACATAACTACTAAATTCATTTATCCATCAACTTATTACCTATTTCATACTTCAACATATACCATATGGTCATTTCAAATCAAACCACAATATGCTAGCTTCCAAGCATAAGCACATCAATTAACATCTAATCAAAATAACCAACACATAATCACACCAAATAAGCCAACATATAAGGCATTATATACATTATATAGTTAACTTATCAAACACATAACTTAAGCCAACTTAAATGGTTTACAAGCCAAATCACATGGCTAAAATCACAACTCAAAACATATCAAGATGACTCTAGCCTATACATGCCATATACCATATATACAAAGCTTCCAAAAATGCTAACGTGTTGATCGATAGTACGATGACTTTTCCCGACGATCCCAGAGTCCAAGCTAGCTTTGATGATCTATAAAAACATGGAAAGAACACACAAATTAAGCTTTAAACGCTTAGTAAGCCATACACAAATAAATCATCTTATGAATCAATATTATTACCATCAATTAAGGAAGATATGAATAAGCACAATTAAATATACATTCAAGATCACAAACCTTTCTATTAATCAATTTACTTCTCAAACATACCAATTCATCAATTACCTTCTCTTCTCAAAGATCATATGAATTTTATACAAACCTAAATCACTTAGCTTATTCACATACTCTTTCTTGACTTAACTTTTCCTGTTGAACTGTTCAGAATCATTAAGGATACTCAGAAATCACATAAGCTCGTACAATGCCATATCCCAGATATGGTCTTACGTTTTAACACATATCGATGCCACTGTCCCAAACAGTGTCTTACACGAAATCGATTAAAAATGCCAATGCCCCAGACATAGTTTTACACATAATCTTAATACAATGCCAATGTCCCAAGCATGGTCTTACATGTAATCACATCTCGATAACCTAATGTCATGACATTCGTATCCTATACTATTCCTAAGGTTCGTATGGGACTTTTGGATGTTAAAACTCTGTCGATTCTTACTCGTAAGTGCTCGTTCAACATTTATAACAATTCAATGGCAAGTAAACACATATAATTCAATTTAAATACATTTATTTGCATATGAACTTACCTCGTATTAGCGGTTGACGTATCAGATTGACTATTCGACAACTTTCGATTTCCCCCGATCCAAATCTGATTTCTTTCTTTCTTGATCTAAATTAATACAAATTTGGCTTGTTTAATGATAGATTTAATCAATTTAATCCAAAAATACATAATTAGGCCTTTTTATAAATTGGCCCTTATATTTTCACATTTTAACATTTTAGTCATTATTACACAAAACACAAAATATACATAATTTCCTTATACACATGCTTAGCCAAATATTCACTTAGTTCATATAAGCCGATATCTTTCATTTATTTTCCATTTTGACTCCTCAATTTACAAATTTCACAATTTAATCCCTTTTATGCTATTTCACCAAAAATCACTTTACAAAACATGATAATCTATCAACAAATATTCATTTTCCATCATCGAACATTTAAGAACTCAAGCATTCATCAATGGCATTTTACAGAATCATCAACGCTTTCAAAAATTAGGGCGTGGGCTACCTAGAACACAAAGCAACGATCACAAAAACGTAGAAATCATCAAAAATTGAGCTCAAAACATACCTCAATCAAGGATTAGAGTTGCCAAAAATTAAAGCCCTAAATGTTCTTCTATTTCTTAGATAATTCGGTTGAAGAATGCATGAATTAATGAACCTTTTGTTTTATTTTTAACTAATAATAACTTAATTATCAAATTCCAATTTTAACCTTTAATAATAAACATATAAATCACCTAATATAAGGCCATTTATGTCCATATCCACTTTCAATGGTCTATTTACAACATAAGGACTTCTCATTTAATAAATCATAGCAAATAAACACTTTTATCAAATAGAATGCAACTTTTGCATTTTACGCGATTAAGTCCTTTTCTCAAATTAATCACTTAAACGATAAAATTAGCACACAAAAAATTTACACATATACAATCACTTGCTATAAACATCAAAAATAATATTAAAATGATTTTACAACCTCAAATTTGTGGTACTGAAACCACTATTCTAATTTAGCTAAAATTGGGCTGTTCCAACTCTCCCTCTTTAGGGATTTTCGTCCCCGAAAATCTTACCAGTGAATAGGTTTGGGTATTGCTTTCTCATAGCATCATCGAGTTCCTACATAGCTTCTTCAACCCCATGTCGATGCCATAATATTTTCACTAAAGTTGTTCTTTTATTTCTCAGCTCTGAGGTCTCACGAGCTAAAATTCGGATCGGTTCTTCACTATACGACAAATCTGACTTAATCTCAACTTCTATCAGAGAAATAACATGTGAAGGATCGGATCGGTATCATCGAAGCATTGATACATGAAATACATTATGAATCTTTTCTAACTCAGGTGGCAATGACAATCTATAAGCAACCGACCCAACACGCTTGATAATTTCATACGACCCTATGAATTTTAGAGATACTTTCATGGATTTCAAAAACTATCGATCCCCAATCTGAAACTCAATATCTTTTCGTTTCAAGTCTGCGTACAATTTTTGACAATCTGACGCTGTTTTCAAACTTTCACAAATCACTTCCACTTTCTGTTCAGTCTCTTTAATGAGATCGACCCCGTGAATCTTATTCTCACTAAGCTCAAACCAGTACAAGGGTGCTCAGCATTAGCGACCATATAAAGCTTCGTACGGTGCCATTTTTATACTCGATTGAAAACTATTATTTTATGCAAATTCAATCAATGGCAAGTATTGTTCCCATATACCTTCAAACTCAAGAATGTAACATCTCAACATATCCTCGAGTATTTAATTATCTGCTTGGATTGACCTTCTGTTTGTGGATGAGAAACAATACTAAAGTATAGCTTTGTACCCAGTGCATCTTGCAATTTCTTCTAGAAATGCGATGTAAATCTCGTATCCCTATCCGAAATAATAGAAATAGACACTCCGTGCAATCTCACAATCTGAGAGATGTATAACTCTGCAAGCTTATCAAGTGAATAGTCTGTACATACCGAAATGAAATGAGCCGACTTTGTCAGTCTATCAACCATTACCCAAACCGCATCTTTCTTACTCAAAGACAAAGGCAAACCCGATACAAAATCCATCGTGATTCTGTCCCATTTCCATTCGAGAATCATAATCGGCAGAAGTAACCCAGATGGTACCTGATGCTCAGGTTTGACTTGTTAACAGATTAAACATTTTGAAACAAATTTAGAGATATCACACTTCATACTAAACCACAATAAAGCTATTTCAGGTCATTATACATTTCTGTACTTCCTGGATGAACAGACAAACGACTACTATATGCTTCATTCAAAATCATCTGAATCAGCTCTGAATTTCTAAAAACACATATTCGGCCTTTGAATCTTAAGCAATCATCGGAATCAACTTGAAAATTTGAATCAAGATTCAAATCACATTAAACTCGTTTTGCTAACATCTCACTATAAATTTTCTAAGCTTCCAAAATCTGCTGTAAAAACAACGGTCTCGCTTTCAACTTAGCTACAATTGAGTTGTCATTAGATAGAGCTAACTGAGTATTCATTGCACGTAAAGCAAATAAGGATTGTTAGCTCAAAGCATCAGCAATGACATTAGCCTTTCCCGGATGGTAGTCAATCACAAGCTCGTAATCTTTCAACAATTCCAACCATCTTCGTTGTCGTAAATTCAGATCTTTTTGAGTCATTAAGTATTTTAAGCTCTTGTGATCAGAATAAACATGACATTTCTCACCGAACAGATAGTGGTGCCAAATCTTCAACACGAACACGATAGTTGTTAGCTCTAAATCATGCGTCGGGTAATTCTTTTCATGTGGCTTCAATTGTCTCGAGGCATAAGCTATGACTTTACCTTCCTGCATCAAAACACAACCCAAACCATTCAATGATGCATCACTATAAATTACAAACTCTTTACCCGATTTTGGCTGAACTAACACTAGAGCATCAGTTAATAAAGCTTTCTATTGATCAAAACTTTTTTGACATTTATCTGACCACTCAAACTTAACATCTTTCTGAAGTAATCTCACCAACAGAGTTGCAATCATTGGGAATCCTTTTACGAATAGTCTATAATATCCAGTGACTCCCAGAAAACTTCGAATTTCAGATACATTTCTCGGAGGCTTCCAATCCAATATTGCTAAAATCTTACTCGGATCTACTCGAATACCTGATGCTGACATAATATGCCCTAGAAAACCAACTTCATGCTACCAGAATTCACATTTACTGAACTATGCAAAAAGTTGTTTATCTCACAAAATTTGTAGCACCAATCTTAGATGTTCAGCATGTTCGGATTCATCACAGGAATAAATCAAGATGTCATCTATAAACACAACAAAAAATCTATCCAACTACGGTCTGAAAATCTGATTCATTAGATCTATAAAAACAATAGGTGCATTCGTTAGTCCAAAAGGAATAACTAAAAATCATAATGTCTGTACCTTATTCGAAAAGCACTTTTTGACACATCAAAGTCTTTAACTTGCAATTGATAGTAACTTGATCTCAAATCTATCTTTGAAAACATTATCCATTTTCAACTGATCAAACAAATCGTCTATTCGTGGAAGAGGGTATTTATTTTTAATAGTCGCTTTATTGAGCTGTCGATAGTCGATGCACATTCTCGTACTTTTGTCTTTCTTTTTCACAAACAAAGCCATTGCACCCTAAGGAGAGTAACTAGGTCGTGCGAAACCTTTATCAGTCAACTCTTGCAACTGATCTTTCAACTCTTTTAATTCGGTCGGTGCCATTCTATACAGAGCTATCGATATTAGAGTTGTTCTAGGCACTAACACAATACGAAATTCAACTTCTCTAATTGGTGGTAAACCTGAAAATTTTTTAGGAAACACATCCAGATACTCATACACAATTGGTACTGATTCAATCTTCTTTTCAGTCACTTTAGTGTCGAGCACATAAGCAAAGTAAGCTTCACAACGTTTTCTCATATATTTCTGAGCTAACATTGAACAAATCATTGACGGCAACCCATTCAAATCATTAGACTCAATCCGAATTATCTTATCATTCTGACATCTCAGATCTATCGTCTTTCTTTTGCAGTTCACTATCGCATCATGCAGTCTTAACCAGTCCATACCCAGAATTATATCAAAATTGTCAAATGGCAACAACATCAGATTGGCCGGAAAACATGAATCTTGAATCTTCAAAGGACAATTCTTGCATACTTATAACCAATACATATTTGCCTAAGGGGTTCGATACTCTAATCACAAATTTAGTAGACTCTATAGGCAAAGTCTTACTGGATATAAAAGTTTCACATACATAAGAATGAGTCGATCCTGGATCTATCAATACAATTACAGTAGTATCATAGAGAGTAAAAGTACCGGTAATAAATCTAGAGATAAAGCTTATTTGCAAGCACGAATAGCATAAGCTCTGGTAGGCGCTCGGGCTTCAAATCTCATAGCTGTGTCTTTAGTTATTATCTGGCTGCCACTCACATTACCTCTGTTTCTGGGTGGTCTACCTCTAGCTGCAATGTTACTTGGTCTCATATTTTGTATTGTATCTTGCTTGGCCAACTCAGGACATTCACAAATGAAATGATCTAATGATCCACATTTAAAACAAGATCGATCAATCAATCTACAATTTTTGGGATGTTGTTTACCGCAATGTTTGCATTCAAGTTAATTAGGTCTGACGTTACCAACACTATCTATAGAGGTAGCTTTCGAACTCAAAGGTGATCTATTTCGATCTTGTCTAGAGTAGCTCTCAATAGCCTTTGAACATCTAAAATCATCTTGAAACTTCTTTGATGCCATCTGAAATGACTTATTTGATGATCTTTTTCGTACTTCTCGAGCTTTTAAATTAGCTTTTCTTTTCTCTTTCCCAAGTTCCTCAGCTTTACACGCTCGTTCGACAAGCACAACAAACTCTTTTATTTCTAAAATCCCAACTAATAAGCGGATATCTTCATTCAAAAAATCTTCAAATCTATTGCACTTAATTGCTTCAGTCGAAACCCATTCTCATGCATATTGACTTAATCTCACAAATTCTCGTTCGTATTCCGTAATAGATTTACGACCGTATTTCAACTCAAGAAACTTTTTGCGTTTCTGATCTATGAATCTCTGACTGATGTACTTCTTTCTAATCTCAGTCTGAAAGAACTCCCAAGTGACTTGTTCTTTCAGAACCACTGGTATAAATGTTTTCCACCAATGGTATGTCGTATCTTTCAGAAGTGAAATAGTACATTTCAGACATTCATCAGGAGTATATGACATTTCATCAAACACTCATATTGTATTCTCGAGCCAAAACTCAGCTCTCTCAACATCATCAACAGTAGTAGCACGAAACTATTAGCCCCATATTTTCTAATTTTATCAATCGGAGGCTTACTCAATTGAATCAGATTCACAGCTTGTGGCATGACAAGGACTTGTGGAGGATTACATGGGGGTGAAGGTTGTCGAGCGACTAGATTAGTTCTAATACACTGAGTGAACCACTCATTCATCATCCGGAAGAAGGCTTGCTTAGCCGCTCCCTCATGACTACTCGTAACCGACCTAGAATCAGCCAGGACTGCCCCTTGAGTAGGAGCAGGTGCATTACTTTCCACATCATCAGCTATGCCTTGATTGAGATCCATTTACTACACGAAAAACAAATTTTAGCTATCAGGAATCATCACACTACCGCATTTCATATATATGGCATGTATAGCTAGACTCTCACACACTATGTTACTCCTAGAATCGACTAAACCGTAGCTATGATACCAATTAAATGTAACACCTCTAACCCATATCTGACGACGGAATAAGGTTACGAGGCATTACCAAAAATCACACAAAATTCACATACATTCATACATTCATAACCAAAATCTATTCATATCAAACACATTGTCCCTTGTAAGGTCCTGGAGACCTTAAAACATGCTTAGAAGGGGTTCAGGACTAAACCGATAACATTCACAAACTTAGGGAAACAAATAAAATTTTCAAAGATATAAGGGTCATATGCCCTTGTGAATAAGCCGTGCCTTACACGGCTACCAGACACGCCCGTTTCACAGACCGTGTGAAAACAAGGCATATATACTGACTTACACCACACGGCCAAGACACGCCTGTGTGCCAGGCCGTGGGAAATCTAAGGGGAGTTACTAACTTGGGTCACACAGCCGACCACATGCCTATGTAATAGCTTGCGTACCACACACGGCCAATAGACACGCCCGTGTGTCTAGGCCGTGTAACAGGATCGTGTATCGCACACGGCTGAGACACACGTCCGCCTCTCTGCCCGTGTGGACAAAAATAGGCTATTTGCAAAGCCAATTTGCCACCCTAATCACAAGCATACATAGCAACAAAATAACACCATTTCAATACATCTTTAAGTGAACAAAAACCTTCCAATTCATACACATATCATGCCATTTATTCCAACCATTTCCACTACTCAATTCCATAACCAAAACATACTATTTCACTATACCCAAAACATCAAACATACATAACTACTAAATGCATTTATCCATCAACTTATTACCTACTTCATACTTTAACATATACCTTATGGTCATCTCAAATCAAACCACAATATGCTAGCTTCCAAGCATAGGCACATCAAATAACATCTAATCAAAATAACCAACACATAATCACACCAAATAAGCCAACATATAAGGCATTATATACATCATATAGTTAACTTATCAAACATATAACATAAGCCAACTTAAATGGTCAAATTCAAACCAACATTTACAAGCCAAATTACATGGCTAAAATCACAACTCAAAACATATAAAAATGACTCTAGCCTACACATGCCATAAACCATATATACAAAGCTTCCAAAAATACCAACGAGTTGATTGATAATACGATGACTTTTCCCTACAATCCCAGAGTCCGAACTAGCTTCGATAATCTATAAAAACATGGAAAGAACACACAAAGTAAGTTTAAAAGCTTAGTAAGCCATACACAAATAAATCATCTTATGAATCAATATCATTACCATCAATTAAGCAAGATATGACTAAGCACAATTAAATACCCATTCCAGATCACAAAGCTTTCTATTAATCAATTTACTTCTCAAACATACCAATTCATCAATTACCTTCTCTTCTCAAAGATCATATAAATTTCGTACATACCTGAATCACTTAGCTCATTCACATATTCTTTCTCGACTTAACTTTTCTCGTTGAACTATTCGGAATCGTTAAGGATACTCAAAAACCACATAAGCTCGTATAATGCCATATCTCAGATATGGTCTTACATGTTAACACATATAGATGCCATTGACCCAGACAGGTTCTTTCATTAAATCAATTAACGATGTCAATGTCCCAGACATGGTCTTACATGTAATCTCAATACAATGCCAGTGTCC
Organism: Gossypium arboreum; assembly: GCF_025698485.1. Taxonomy (NCBI): domain Eukaryota; kingdom Viridiplantae; phylum Streptophyta; class Magnoliopsida; order Malvales; family Malvaceae; genus Gossypium; species Gossypium arboreum. Next base: position 56,354,592 of record NC_069078.1, on the reverse strand, counting down.
TAGACATAGTCTTATATGTAATCACATCTCGATAACCTAATGTCATGACATTCGTATCCTATACTATTCCTGTAACACCCCAAACCCGGCCCAGATGTTATGGCCGAATCTGACGTGCCACATTGGAGTTGAAAACCCACGTTCCGTTTTAGTGTTTTAAAACCATACATTTTATTGAGTTAACAAAGTGTATGGAAGTCGGGCACCGTAGGTATCCGAGACAGAGGAGGTGAGCCATGAAGGTCGCTTAAGTACCAAGCTCTTTAATTGGATCCAATCCTAGACATGCCCACAACCATAGCCACACTTTGTTATATCGAGTTTAAATTTGTTTAAATGGACGTCTTTGATAAATCGATTAATCGTGGTGTTGAGATATTTTGAAAACAAGTATCATTTTGAAAACACGCCCTAAGTCTAGCCCATTTGAATAATTATTAACCAATTTTTAAAGTTATTAAAATTAAAATAATTCAAAAGAAATAAAAGGAAAGTTAAAATTGGCCTTATTACAACCCAAAAATAAATAATAATTAAAGGAAATTAAATGAAAACCAACACTTATTTAAAAGCCCAAAGATGATCACCGTGGCCACTCAATCCTCTCCTACCAAGTCCCCACATCAAGGCTCACCAAGGTTAAGGAAAGGGGTGAGTTTGGAAACTCACAGTGCAACAAGCCTCTTTCGAGCCTAAAACAATAACGGCTGTTGGGTCTAAGCCCAAATCCAATCTCAATCATGCATCGGGCAGTAGCCCTTTTCATATTTCATATTTCATAATCTTTGGGCAAGCCTTTTCATATTTCATATTCTTGGGCAAGCCTTTTCATATTTCATATTCTCGGGCGAAGCCTTTATCAGAAATGGTATGGCCCTTAGGCCCATTTCAATGTCACATATAATTTCAATGAAAGAATGCAACCCATTTGGGAGACTACTCAACCCACCATCCGCTACTCTCCACCGTACTAACCAAAGACATCATGTGGGATTAACTCGACCCACCCCGCCAAACTCTCCAATCGGCATAGATAGTCTTTATCATATAACCGAGGCCTAGCCTCTTTTAGTAATTGGGGCAAAAGCCCTTTCAATAATCGGGCATAAGCCCTTTTATAACTGGGGCATAATCCTTTTGATAAGCGGGGCATAAGCCCTTTTCACTTCCTCCATCCATATAAAAACCCAACCCAATGCATTTATGATTACCTCATGTGCATATCATACATATCATGTGCATATCATACATTTCATGTGCATATCATACATACCATATTTATCAAAATCCCATGTATTAAAATCATACATAAACCCTAGGGGTATAATGGTCATTTTACCTAGGGGCAAAGCGGTCATTTTCATGGTATAAGGGTAATCTCATAATTTTACCAAAATTAGGGTTTCCATGTTCATTAACGATTACTAACAATCCATGGGTGCAAACAGTGATTCGGCCCATTTTAGCGAAATCGAGTTATTGGGCCTAAAACCCTAATAGGCCCTACTTAGCCAATTTCGTCATCTAGGCCCATTTAGCCTATATTCCATAACGGTTTTAACAGTCTTATCATGCCATATAATGATTGCTTTTCTACCAATTTTACCCAAATGGGCCCGAAAGCCTATTGGGCCCTATTGCTGACCCTCGAGGCCCAACTTACCAAGAACGCCAAAATCACATTCTTACCGTTTCCATCGTTCTCGTTCACGCCTCATCGATTCTAACTAACTAGTGAGCGTTAAACTTGCTCACAAGTCCTCGAAATGCCGAAATTTCGCATTTCAGCTTTTCGGCATTTATCGCTTTAAGCTATGAAAAGGGTTCGTTACACACCTGATTTGCGATATTCCTTGATGAGATCTCCTATGCGATTTCTCCTATAATCAGTTGTTAAATAGATCAGCTCGCAATAATTGAACCAAATCAAGAACTTTCCAATATTAACACTTACACATTCGGCCACCATCGATAATGGCCTTAGGCACCTTACCTTTGTCGCGATTGATGAATAGGCCTAGCTACTCCGGCGATCCAAGCTACTCCAAATCGACACTACACCTTGCTGCTCCTTCAATAAATAAACCAAAAATATTAAAAGAAGACCCCATAAAGTCTATGCCCATATTCGGCCATCTCCCTAAATTAGAGAGGTTTCGGCTTTTCTTAAACTCCCTAATATTGAATTGATTAAAGCTACGAGCACTTACCAAGGTTCACTTACCCAAACGGTTTCAATCCCGTGTTAACTCCGATTCAACGCAGTCGCAGCTCTAAAACACTAGCAGAACTTGTACCACAAGGATCCTACGAATCGGCCACCAAGTCACCCAAGGGTGCTGTGCTTTTGGCTTTTGGGTCACTTTATAAAGCAATCGACTTCCTTTGACTCCTTCGGGATTTGGCTTGTTGATATTCGGTTAGCAATGAAAAGAATGATCAGTTCAGCTTTTACTATAAATGAAAGAGAGGAAGAATGAGAGGTAGAGAGTTTGTGGAAGAAATAACGGAAGAGAAAAGAATGGGATTAGCTTAAGAACAATCGGCAAGAGGAGAAAGAAAAGAGAAGAGGGGAATAGATGAGAGAAGGAAAGAAAATAATTAAAAAAAATGAGAAAATTGTTCAGCTTTTGGGAAAAATAGAAAAGAATAAGAGCAAAAAGAAATAAGATTAAGATTAGAATAAAATAAAATCCTTTTCCAATTTTAATTCCTTCCTTATCTCCTTAATTCATGGCTATAATCAAAGTTTGAATTTAATTCAAACTCTCCTTCTTGAAAGCAGTCCCCATTCACCGAATCCTCCTGCAATGGTAGCATTTCAATCCGTGACGGTCCTTCCCACGTCGTTCAGCAAAAGAAACACCCTTTTACGCATGACGTTGTTCAACTCGACCTCCAAGTTGCCCAAAGATGTCATGCCACCGGGACGCGCATTTGCTTTCAATAATATACCATCCCATTTTATCTTAAAGGTTACCGCTAAAGTCCCGTTCATTTTAAAAATATAACATTAAAACATACCTTAGCTCGACTCAAACCCAGGACCTCCGTCCGCCTTGCGCCCACGCCCATGTTGGCCTTGCACAAAGCTTCCTTCCTTGCTAATATATGGCCACAATAAATTATAAACCTTACCTTGATTCGCCCACTTTAAAATAAAACAGATTCGCTCACGTGCGGAATCGAACTCGCGACCTCTTTAACACACACATACGTTGCTTGTCATCGCACCACGTGCTCTCTTTGTGTCAAACTTCATTCAGAACTTCCTTTAAGGCCTATTCCAACCGCAACTCAGTATACTAAAAAAACTCACATTTGCGCACGCAGGAATCGAACCTCGCCTCCTTTCTGCGCCCAACACTCCTAACCAACGGACCGGACTCCTCCTTATGTCTAATTTTAGCCTAACTTATTAATAAACCTTAATGTCCAGAACCCTAAAGAAGCAAAAATAATAATTTTTTGCTAGAGTCTTGGTCCTAATTTTTCCCACACTTTAAATACTTCTAAATTTATTTAAAACTAAAATAATAATAATAATAATAACCATAACAATGAAGATTTCAAATACGATAATATATATAAATTTTTTCCTAATAATAATAATTATAATTTCCATAAATCAATGAAAATAGATACAGTAAAATTTTTGATAATATGTTAATTTAAACACTAAATTAACAACAATAATTGTATAAATATATTTGTATCTAATAATTATAATGATAATAATTTTCATAAAAATTAAAATATTAGTACTAACATAAATATTTTATCAATATATATATTTAAACACTAGTAATATTCAAAACTTCTCAATATTCAGGTTTTCTTCTATCCGAATCCCAGACTCAAAGCCCAACTCTTCTAGGCCCAATTTTTGGGGTGTTACAATTCCTAAGGTTTGTACAGGACTTTCAAATGTCGAAACTCTGTTGATTCTTACTCGTAAGTACTCGTTCAACATTTATAACAATTCAATGGCAAGTAAACACATATAATTCAATTTAAATACATTTATTTGTAGATGAATTTACCTCATATTAGGGGTTGACGTATCGGATCGACTATTCGACAAGTTTTGATTTCCCCCAATTCAAATTTGATTTCTTTCTTTCTTAATCTGAATTAATACAAATTTGGCTTGTTTAATCACACATTTAATCAATTCAATCCGCAAATAAATAATTAGGCCTTTTTATAAATTGGCTCTTATATTTTCACATTTTAACATTTTAGTCCTTATTACACAAAACAAAAAATAGACATATCTTCCTTATACACATGCTTAGTCGAATATTCACTTAGTTCATATATCTTTCATTTATTTTCCATTTTGACTCCTCAATTTACAAATTTCACAAAAAAATCACTTTACAAAACATGATAATCTGTAACACCCCGAACCCGAGACCATCGCCGGTGTCGGACACGAGGGGTTAACAAGCCAAGTTCACATGTTTTGCCCACCAATTTGACATTTCCAGTCAGGCTGGAAGACTGCGTCACCGTCGCCTTAAAAATCATATCTCGAGTTTCAAAACTCAGAAACTGGTTTCGTAAATTTTCCCTGAATTTAGACTCATATATCCATCCATGGATTTATTTCTAGAATTTTTGGTCGGGCCAATTGGTACAGTTTATTAGTTAAAGTCACCCATGTTACAGGGATCGACTGCTCTGACCTTCGCGCGGTATAACTTGAATATCTCTCTGTACAGGGATTTAATACTGGTGCCGTTTGTTTCTAATGAAACTAGACTCAAAATGGAATCTGTACATATAAGGCATGACTCCTAATTCTTTCTGGATAATTTATAGTAAATTTTTAAAGTTGCAACAGGGGACCCAGAAACCGTTCTGGCCCTGTCTCACAATAGCTTTGATATCTCTTAACATGTAACTCCTATGACCATTTCGTTTCTTCCATATGAAAATAGACTCATCAAGGTTCATTTACATAGCTTATTCACTATTTAATACCATTCCTACAAATTTTGGTGATTTTTCACATTCACGTCACTACAGCTGGCAGCATCTGTTTTTAAGGTAGGTCTTACCTATTTTTGTAGTCTCCATCAACCAACTAGTCTTGCCATACATAGGTTCATATATGATCATTTTAACCATACCAATGGCTGATCATGTGACCAACACTCCCATTTACAATCCATAATCACATCATGACACCATATATATACATACAGACCACAAATAGTCTAAGTTCATGCTTCCTTTTACGAGCCATTTTCGCATGGCCGTATACATATACATCACCACATTTTTAAACCAACAAGGGTAGTCCTATACATGCCATTTCAAAGTTCAACCAAAATTTATACCAAAATAGAGGCGTTGATAGTGTGGATGACTTGACTTTATTGATTCGAATCCGATTGCTATCGAGCAAAATCTATAACACGAGAGCCAAAGCAACGGGTAAGCATTTTTATGCTTAGTAAGTCTCAAGGAATATAATCAGCTTTAATTAAAGCAATACATTCACATAACCAAATGCATCATTTCATTAATGCACATTCACATAATCATACTTACTTCACTATCCCAACTCTTATGTTCATACACAAATAACGGCTTCATTAAGGCCGATAACTCGTTCCATCATAGGAGCGGATATTCATACGCTCTTACTCCTAGCGCCAAGGCACACACCGCACTTACCTTGTCATTGGGAAATTTCACAAGTGCATTTGCTGAAATTTTCCAGCAAGCTTATAATTTTCAAATCACATACCTTCGGAGTTTAACCGGATGTCGCTACTCGTTCAATCGCCTTCGGGACATAGCCCGGTTATGGTAACCCGCACCAAGGCCTACGGGACTTAACCCGGATATCACGATTTGCACAAATGCCTTCGGGTCTTAGCCCGGATTTAACAACTGGCACGAATGCCTTCGGGTCTTAGCCCGGATATAGCTACTAGCACAATTGCCTTCGGGTCTTAACCCGGATATAATTTTCAGCATAATTGTCTTCGGGGCTTAGCCCGGATATCATTCAATTTCTCATGCACACATACATCAATAATCATTGGACATACATATTTCATTTTCGTTACTAAGGCTCAAACACAATTATAATCATTAGCATGATCGCCTTCGGGACTTAGCCCGGGTATCATTCGAATGCTCATACACACATAAATCAATAATCAATACATCCATATTTCATTCCCCATAATTCAATTAAGGTCACTTCTTGAGGACTTACCTCGGATGTTGTCGAACGGCTTTTACTGCTATTCGATCACTTTTTCCTTCCCCTTGTCCAATTGTGGCCCTCTTAGCTCTTGAGCTAATTCAAACAAATTCAATTTATTAAAACCTCATTGTGCTAGCTTATGGCCGAATATGACAAGGAGTTTAAATGGTCATATGGCCACTCTTTAGCTTGAATACACAATGGTCATGCACATTTTATACTACATCAAGCAATTCAATACAATTTATTTGAGCATCAAGGAAAAGCTAAGGCCTTCAATAGGCTACCCAAGGCCGAATATTCATGTACATGTTGAGGCCAATTATGCACTTAATACCTCACAAAAACAGCATGCATTTTACTAGTTAATGCTTTGCATATTGTAGCTCAAAACTTATAATATAGCATCAAGCACTCATATGTGTGCTAGGCCGAATGTGCTTGCAATTTCACAATCATTCTTCAACATCTTCTTCTTTAAACAACCATATTCATCACTTAGTTCATAACCAAAACATCATGTGCAAACATATATATACATATATGAGCATGGCCAATTTCAAGGTGTCCATAGCCATCCAAAACACAAATTTTAACTAACATGCAAGAAGCATGAACCATGCTCATGAATGCATCATGGCGAATATGACAATCATGCCCTTTTCAACTTCAATCATGATTAAACAAAAGAAAACTCAAAATCTTACTCAAAAGTAGACAATCCATCATTGCAAGCATCATCATCAAGCTTCACACTTAGCATGCAATGGCTTTATCACCATAACAACTTTGGCCAAATACCATTTCCATGGCATAACAAAGATTTGAGCCATGGCTAACATGCACATCAAGTTAGCAACCAAAACATGCATGAAACTCCTAACACAACCTCATACATACCTTAATCTTGATGCAAACTTAGCCAAATCTCCTTCTAGATCTCTTCCAAACCAAGCATGAAGCAAAAATCCTCCTTCTTCCTTAGTTTTGGCTCAAAGAAAGGATGAACAAAATTTTTCTTTCTTTCTCTACAACTCACGGCAATGGGGGAATACCACACTCACACACAATTTTTTTCATTCTTTTCTTACCCATACACCTTTGTTTATTATTTCTCCCTAATGCACCAACAAAACATGTTTCATGACATGTTTTGCCCATCCTCTCTTGCCATGGCGGCCACTTCATGTTGGGGGGAATTTGACATGCAAATCCCTTATTTTTGCATGCATGAGCAACTAGTCATCACACATTTCCCCATCATACTTTCAAAGTTCACCACTAGGTCCTTTCTAGTGAAATTCGCATTTATAACACTAAATCGAAACATCAAAAATGTCACACACAAATTAACACATATCATAGGCATCAAAATAAATTTTAAATTATTTTTATGCCTCGGTTTTGTGGTCCCGAAACCACATCCCGACTAGGGTCAATTTTGGGCTGTCATATAATCTATCAACAAATATTTATTTTCCATCATCAAACATTCAAGAACTCAAGCATTCATCAATGGTATTTTACAAAATCATCAACACTTTCAAAAATTAGGGCATGGGCTAGCTAGAACACAAAGCAACGATCACAAAAATATAGAAATCATCAAAAACCGAGCTCAAAACTTACCTCAATCTAGGATTAAAGTTGCCAAAAATTCAAGCCCTAAATGTTCTTCTTTTTCATAGATAATTCGGTTGAAGAATGCATGAATTAATGAACCTTCTGTTTTATTTTTAACTAATAATAACTAAATTATTAAATTCCAATTTTAATCTTTAATAATAAACATATAAATCACCTAATATAAGGCCATTTATGTCCATATCCACTATAAATTATCTATTTGAAACATAAGGACTTCTCATTTAATAAACCATAGCAAATAGACACTTTTATCAAATAGAATGCAACTTTTGCATTTTATGCGATTAAGTCTTTTTCTCAAATTAACCACTTAAACAATAAAATTAGTGCACAAAAATTTCACACATATACTGTAACACCCCGTACCCGAGACCGTTGCCGAAGTCGAACTCGAGGTGCTAACGGACTTAATTCCTTACTTAAATAGCTCATACAATTCATTTTTAAAATTTCTAGACGAGCTGGCTAACTGCATCACAGTCACTCTAAAAATCATATCTCGAGTTCCAAAACTTGAAATCCAATTCCGTAAATTTTTCCTGAAACTAGACTCATACATATATTTACTAATTTTTTTCTAGAATTTTTGGTCAGGCCAATTAGTACAGTTTATTAGTTAAAGTCTCCCCTATTTCAGGGTTCGACTACTGACCTTCATGCATTACGACTTAGATATCTCCCTGTACAGAGATTCAATACTTATGCCGTTTGTTTCTAATGAAACTAGACTCAAAAAGGAATCTGTATATATAAAACATGACTTCTAATTATCTCTGGTTAATTTATGGTGAATTTCTAAAGTTAGAACAGGGGATCCAGAAATCACTCTGGCCCTATTTCACGAAAACTTAAACATCTCATAAAATACGGCTCATATGGTCGTTTCGTTTCTTTCATATGAAATTAGACTCATCAAGATTCGATTACATAATTTATTCATTATTTAATTCCATTTCTACTATTTTTAGTGATTTTTCAAATTCACATCACTGCTGCTGTCAGCATCTATTTTAAGGTAAATTTTACCTATTTCATAGTTTTCCATGAATCAACTAGTAATTTGACATACATTATTTCCAAGTATAATCACGATTAGCCATGACATACGTAGCACCAATAGGACCATGATTGGCCATTCCAATGGCGAATCATTACCAAACATTTCCACACCACTTAATAACCATATCATAAGACCCTATATACAAAATGATCATAATGTTATACTCAAAATATACAAGCCATTTTCGCATGGCTATACGAATATACATTACCAAAAGATACTTAATCAACAACAAGGGTCAGCCCTATACATGCCATTATCAAGTTCAACTGAAGAGTACCAAAAAGTGGCTTAGATAGTGTGGATGACTTCGACTTTGACACTTCCGAGTCCGATAGCTGACGAACAAAATCTATAAAACAGAGAATTAAAGCAAAAGAATAAGCATTTCGATGCTTAGTAAGTTTTAAATAATGAAATCATTTAAAAGAATGGCATAATAATATCTAAGTTTGTTTGTTTCATCCTTTGGCCGAATAGAAAATAACTAAGGTACTACTTTTATCATTCATATCACAAAGGTGAAAGCAATATATATATCCAACTAAATTTATTCTATAGTCGAATCGTTCATCTCACATTTCCGTGTCAATCTCATGCATATACACCTACATCTCACATTTGTGAAGTTGAACTCTCTAATTGAACACATACATCATAATCGGATCATAAACGTTCAATGATTTTAAACAATGGCCTAAGCATCCCCACCAATTTCAAAGTCATAATTTAACATAATCATATTCTCAACGAGAGTAAATTACTTACCTAGTTATCTTCTTGTAAGTAGCACATTTGTTTAAAATTGTTTCAACATGTATTATATGATTTCTCGACGAATATTTACGAGTTTTCAACTCAATATTATGCCGTCCACAGCGCCTCTAACCAAGCTCGATTCTTAGCGCCGACTCAAAAAGCCCTTCGAGACCAAGCTCGGATTATGACATTGGCCCAAGGCCCTTCAAACTAGGTTCGGTTATGACACCGGCTCAAAAGCCCTTGAGACCAAGCTCGGATTATGACATTGGCTCAAAAGCCCTTCGAGACCAAGCTCGGATTTAAACCCCGATTAACATTCACACATATATGCATATATATATTTGCTTTATCAAATCATAAGCTAAGTTCCATTACTTAAAGACTTACCTCGGATGTTGTCGAACGATTTCAACAGCTATTCGATCACTTTTTCCTTTCCCCTATCCAACTTTGACCCCCTTTCTCTTGAGCTAAATAAGTATAAATAGAGATGTTTAATATTTTGATCAATAGTGTTTACTTATTATTCACATTCAGTAATCAAATATCCATCTCATTTTAATATATTATCATTACCACAATTATTCTTAAACCTACCGATTTCATAACTAATATATGTTCATACACAAATGTTACTTTCACCAAATGCTCTTGTAATTAAAGTAATAACTTATCAATCGACTATCAAAACCAAATGTCATTACATTACTAGATATACATGCACTCACATACATAAGCTCAATAATCATAATATAACATCATGTAATTATATTATTTATGTGGCAGAATATACTTGGTCATACATACCCATAAAAAAATCAAATTCCAAATTTTTATTTCATTTGCTCACTAAACCGAATACACTTACCATGTTCACAAACACTCTTCAACGATTTCTTTTCTTTAGTCAAACACATAATTTTCCATCTCAAAATTTATTTTCCTACTAATTTAACTTACTCCAAGGTTGAATGCTACTTTAGCATTAAGCTTATATTCTCTTCGTTATTAAGTAATTGTTCATAGCTCAACTAGCATCCATTTTCGATTTAATACAAAAAATCATAACCGAATGTTGTTTATCTTAAGCTATCATTATATTATCAAAATTGAATTAATTAAACTCATATAAGCACTATCAAAACCAAAATCTATGTCTAGTATTACTCAAGGTTTATACTAAAAAAAAAAATCAATTACAAAGCCGAATTTGTTCAAGTAACTCAACAAATCCACATTCATCTATTTCATGTACAAATACTAACACTTAAGTATTAACTAGTTCAACTTCAAATAACCATAAAAAAAAAAACAACAATCTAACCCCTTAATTTCTACTATGGTCGAAAGCTTAAGACATTACCCAACTCAAAATTTTGTCATTGGTTAAGCAAAGAACTTAAGAACTAACTCAAAATATACTAAAATTTCAAGAATTAGCATGAACTACTCACCTTATTTTGAGTTCAAGATCACCGAATGGTTGTTCTTTTCTTTCTTTAGAATCGGCTAGGAAGAAACATGGATGAAGACTTTGTTTCTTTCACCCATTTCCTTCCTTTAATTATTATTTTACTATATTTTAAAGTCATTTAATTATAGCTAATGCTAAAATAAAATTCATATATTATATACCAACTAACAACATGGCCGGCCACTAACAATAAAATGGGTAATTTGACATGCAAAACCCTTCCTTTTAATACTTTCATTATATAACATCTTTAATTTACCTATTACCTTTTTCATTTTTCTCACATAAGTCCTATTTGATAATTTCGTATACTATTGACAAAAATTAAAGCATGAAATTTTCACATATGCATGTTCATGCACAATAAACATAGAAAATAACAGTTAATTATTTTTGTGACTCGGTTTTGTGGTCCCGAAACCATTTTCCGACTGGGGTAAAAATTAGGGCTATCACATATACAATCACATGTTGTAAACATCAAAAATAATATTAAAATGATTTTACTAACTCAAAATTGTGGTCTCGAAACCACTGTTCTGATTTAGCTAAAACTGGGCTATTACAACTATCATGATCAATCAGGTAACTTCTTTCATTATTTTAATAATGGTTACACATTGCGTACAATATGTTATCTAAAGTTTGGGGGGTAACATACAAAATTTCTTTAATTTTTATGCTTTTCTTTGATTTTCCTTGTTAATTGTGTGCTTGAGCTTGTAGAAATACAAGTGATTGGTTAGAAGCATGTACAAAGGTTGATTGTATTCATGGTAAATTTGGCAGGATGATAGGTGATTTTAAATTTTTTCTTATTAGACTATTAAGTTCTATATATTACACTATAAATAAACAATAATAAATTAAATGTACCAAATGATATAGAGAATACATGGAAACGAGCATGCTAGTATGTAAAATTGTTGAAATTGTGATTATTTGGTTGATTAAATTTGTGAATATTGTGATGCTTAGGGATGACCTAAGGCATTGTTTGGTACACACCTAGAGCTAAAAATTCAACCCTATTTATTCATTTTTAGTACCTATTTTTAAGCTAGAAAACACTTTTTGATGAACCTTCCTGTAAAATCTGAGCCAACAGTGTTAATTTGTATTTTCCCTTTTTCTTTGGTCCTGAATTGCACGACTATAGACATCTGGCCATATATATTGAGGGTTAAGTAGATACATTACGGTGGAAATTTGTAAGAATAGAAAGAAATAGGAAATATCAGCGCAATAAAGTACTTATAGGTTAGCTAATATGTGCAGAAAAAGAAAATTAAAAATGAGTAGAAAAAGTTCTTGAAAGTAGAAGTATTCGTGAATGAGAAATGTATAGAAAACGAAGAAAGAAAGTGATAAAGCCACCTAAAATAGAGAGAATCATTGATTAGTTCACATAGATTCGTGAGCTAGCCATAGTTTTTGTATTAAGTTGTTGTATCACGCCAAACCCAGCCTAGACGTTATGGCCGAATCTGGCGATGTCACATTGAAGTGTTTCTCATAAAGCGTGATATCGTTTGAAAAGCCCAATGTTTATTTAGCCTCTTTGTGTGAACTAGAAAATGATTTAAAACATGTGTCACTATCAAAAAGTATTTACTTTAAAACTTATTAATTCTAAAATCTCGTTTATCGCGGAAGCTTTTGAAACAATTTTACGTATTCGTGGTATTTTGGTAAATCATGCACATCATTTGAAAACCCGCATCCTACTACTAGCAGATATAAATAAATAAAACCCAAAAATTAAATTAAAATTATAGAGGCCTTATTACATAAAAATACCCAAATAAAACTACTTATAAATTAAAAATCCAATAAGGAAACGAGAGCGGTTGTGTGGCCATCTTTGAGTCCCTCGCAGCACCGATCCACCTAAGACTGGGATTACCTATACAGTTAAAACCGATGTGTGATTTTACGAAAATTTAGTGTGTAATCCCATATAAGCAAACATCTAGAAAACAAACACAGTTTGGGCCCTAAGCCCTTTTAGTAACAGTGACAACATTAGTTTGGGCTTTAGCCCATTTTAATACAGAAACAGTCATGTGTTTGGGCCTTGGCCCATTTAGTAATAGTAAATAGTGCAAGAATAAAGAATCAAGACAATGAATAAAGAAACAAGATGCAAATCCTACCCATCTAGCCTCTACACTTCATCTTCGTCCAACCCTACACTCTATGTAGGGATATAATCAACCCACCCATCCCTACTCCAGAATTAGGATCGGTTGCGGCACTAAATAGTATTTGCAGCTGAGCTGCCAGTATAATAGGCTTAGAAGCATCAGTGTTTTGTAGCAAAGATGTCAGTACAGTACACTTCCTCTAATCATATATAATCCCATCCCCATGCAATGCATCATGCAACATGTCATGCTATATCATAATATTAAACATGTACTTAATACAGTTTACAATTAGCATGCTAAAATATGCACGTACATCACATAGGGGCAAAATAGTTATTTTGCCACATAAGGGCAAAACCGTCATTTTACCTCATAAGGGAAAAATCGTTATTTTATCACATAAGGGTAAAATAGTCATTTTATCTCATTAGGGTTCAGGTACACTTATTGACCAAATAGAAGGTCACAGTCGTCTCAGACGACCCTACAACCTTAACAGTCAAACCGTGAAAATGGGCCCAAGGCCCTTAATGCGAGTCCATGTGAGCCCACACGCCTGTGCGGCCCAATTAGCCCAGAAATGGCCTTGGCCATGTAAACTACACCGCCTGGCCCACAATCTCCACACGTCCATGTGTTTTACCCGTGTGGGGCCTACAAACACATGGAGCCCACACGGCCCATTTCGGCCAATCTTGGCCCAGAATGGCCTAAGCCCATGAATATGCTCATGGTTGCCCCTATGATCAAGTGCCCATGTTTTATGCATTCAGATTACCGCACGAGGGAGTGCATGCTCGTGTAGTGTCGTCGGTCATCTATTTCGGCTTTTACCGATTTATGAGTAGAGGCAGTGTTTTACACACCTGGTTTTGTTTCACTACCAACGTAGTCCCAAGAACACTTGCACCCAATATTCTGTGTAAAATACTAATTAAGACCCAAAACGAGTAATATCACTACCCTCTCTTCAATTCTTAAACGTTTACCTTAGTCGATTCGATGCACCCCCCAACACTTAACACGTCGAGGAACTGGGTGTTTAAAAAGATTCACCTATACCAAGAGAACTAACAGTCATCTCTACAACTGAGTGATTACAATCGAACTTAAATAGCCAAAGAAGTCAACACGAAATAGCATCAACCTACAATGGTACTTACAAACCCGTGATAGCATATTAATAAAAACAATCCATAATGAATTCGCATCAAGATTACCCAAAAGCGAATTACCTTCCACCTTCAATATATCAACAAAATTCGCACCCAAAAAAGTCTCCGATTGATGCCCACAAGTGCTTGAAAACCTCTCCTAAGAACTGAGAAGGAGAAAACAAACATTCCCCAAGAAGAGAAAAGGTTCGTCAATATAGAAAAGAAAGAGGGCTAAAGAACAGAAAAGGTTCAGCCAAAAAGAGCAATGTGGGGAAAACTCGTCCACAACGCAATATAGTAAAAGGGATCGAACAAATATTCAGCAAAGAAAGAGGAAGAAGAGACTAGCGTGAAAACTAAATGGAAAGCTAAAAGGACAAAGGTTCATCGACACACACACTTCACAAATTCAATAAGAGAAGAAGAATGAAATGAAAAAGGGACAATAGAAGAAGCATTCGGCTAAGAGAGAAAATGTTTTCAGGAAATTTTTCAGAGAGAAAGACCAAGCAGAAAACAAAAAATGAAATTTTGAGTAATCCCCCCTTCCAAATTCGTTACCACACCCCTTCTACACTCAAATTCCTTATTTTTCTCTCCAAAATCCTCAACTAGTATCCCACCAAATCCCTTCACAACTGAAAAATCCCCCCAATATCCTTCCAAATATTTGGCCATAACAACCCCCATTTAAACTTATTCAAACTCTTGGTGTTTTGGTCAAACACAATTTCCTCTCATGACCAACAGTAAAAATAATCTCCATTTGCACAAGCAGGGGTTCGAACCTCAGGCCACTAGCACACTCCACACGCCACTATCCATTAGACCAGTAGGCCCATTCTTTCATGTTTTTACCAAAATAAACTTATAACCCTACTAGCCAAAGATAAGGGTTTTATTCTTAAAAAGTACAATTTTTGTGGAAGCCAACGCTTGAACCCATGACTTCCCAGACACTTCCAGAGCATACAACCACTAAGCTAGACATACTTTTTTGTCACTTTCTTGCACAAGTAAACTTTTATGTGCAGCCTCCTAACTGTTCCCATGCTCAAGACTTAATACTTCTAAGCCCAAAATTTGGGGCGTTACAGTTGTGATTTCTTATGGAGAAATAAGGACGGTGAGAGAAGGAGAAATAAGGCGGTGAGCAGGTAAGGGATGCTAATGGGGAAGAATAGGGAACAATACAATGTGCCAAACTATTTTTGTGCTTGAAATGATTTGATGCTTACTGTTCTTGAACTCCATACTTGACCTAAGCCTCGAAACGTTACAAGTCAAAATCTAGGTAGATTTATTAACAATTTGACATCATATTGAATAATTTTATTTACAATTGTTTGTATTCTGCTAGGATAATCAAATTACTTGTATAATTTATTGATGGATCCCTACATTTGAGACCCTTAATGCTTGTATGCTTTGTAATATACTGAACTTAGGTGTTTGATATCAAAAGTGGCAAGTCAGCTATATATCATGCCAAGATTATGTGTGAATATGAAATGCCTATTCATGTGCTCCAAAGCTAAACATTTGTACCTTACTTGCTCAAGGGTCATCTTTTCATTTACTATTTTTGATTTCTTTTCTTAAGGACAAGAAATGACTTAAGTGTGGGGGGACTATGATCTACTACAATTCGGTGTAGCAGATTAAACTAGTTTTAGCACTTTAGGAGCTTGAATACAAACACTTTGGTTAAGTTTTAGTTAAGTTTTTGTAATTCTATATGTATTCAATAAAATGTTTAATTTGGGTCTTTTATGGACCTTAGGGGTTGGATGAGGCCTAAGGGTAAGCTAATATGCTTTGTGAGCATGCAAGAAACCATCAGAAGGTGTACCAACTCAATACTGGTCACTATGTTGCAACAGAGAGAGTTAGATGTTGAAACATAAAAACATAGGGAGCAAAATAAAATAATTTCAACACTGCCTTTGGTGTCGTGACACAACCTAAGGATGTCGCGACACACCCTTGAAGACATCCTAAATATGAGCATACTATCTTTTATGTCGTGACAGAAGACCGAGTGTGTCGCGACATCACCTCTATGTGAGAAAAAAATACGAGCTAGGGGTGTTTTGGTCCTCACAATCAAACATTAACCACGAGGACAATAGCTAACCTATGGTTAAGGATGACGACTACTCTAAAGTCTATAAATAGGCTCATTTAACACATGTTATGGATAGCTTTTCACATTGTATACTTTTCTTCCTAGTTTTAGTCTTTAGTCTCTCTTTTCTTAGGCTTTAGGTTTATTTTAGTTTTGTTTTTTGCTTTTGTGGAAGTGATAAGATTTGTGAACTTGATCAAACTCTATGAGGATTCAGCATTTTATTCAATACAAATCAGGATTTTTCTAAACTTTATATTTTTTAATTATTATTCATGTCCACTCTATATGTCAAGACTATATTGTTTATGAGATTCATCAGCAACTAATCTTCTTGTGGGGGATTAACGAGTGGAGGTATGATTAATTAACTATTTTGTAGGGTTATCTTAATTGATCAACTGTTCAGGAAAATAACAACTTAAATCCTAGGCTTGAGGACCCTTAGAAGTCATGAAGATGAGAATTGGCCCAAAATTGTTATGGTCTATTTGTGAACACCTTAACCCTGAGCCAGTATGGACTATAAGGTCAAGAGATAAGTAGTTCTTGCCAACTCATTATTGTAGTGAAAGATTAGAAGATCCTGCTAGGTTATCGACTAATTGATTGAACAAGAAAACTCGGAGTGACAGTTGATTATGATTACCAAAGCAAGCTAATCACCCATGTTTATAGTTGACAGATTCTATTATTTGATTTCTCGTTATTTATTTATTTATTTTCTTTTTATTATTATTGAAAATTCAAAAAATCTCTTTTTATTTTTCATTGTAATATAATTCATTTTAATTACTAATTAAATCTATTTGTGCTTAGGTTAGAATTAACTTAGTGCTCGCCTTCCTTGGGTACGATCCTCAGAGTACTCATTTACTCCATTGTAACTATATTACAACCTGACCCATATACTTACGGATACCGCCTTTCATATATTTTGTGCAAGATTACAACTTTATACGTTGGTACGTCCGTAGACGGTCAAATACTAACACTCCATTCAGCAAGCTGTTACAAGTTTCTCCCGCTTAGAAAATTTCATCCTCAAAATTCATACTTGTGAAAAGCTAAGGATACTATTTTTTTCATTAAACTTTCTTTTTACCAAGTAGTTTCTTTTGTATTATGATTTCTCCATAATACATTCACCATTGGAATCCTCTTATTTCTTAGTTCTTTCACTTCTCTTTCCAAGATACTAATAGGCTCTTCTTCATATGACAGATTTGGTTCTACCTCTAAATCATTGATCTGCACAATATGATCTGGATTTGATTGATACCTTCTCAGCATAGACACATGGAACACGTTGTGAATTTTTGATAGCTCTGGAGGTAAAGCCAACCTATATGTCACTGGTCCAACTTGCTCTAAAATTTCATATAGTCTTACAAATCGTAGACTTAACTTTCCTTTTTGACTAAATCTTATAATTTTCTTCTAAGGAGAAACTTTTAAGAACACTTTATCATCAAATTCAAAAGAACTTTCTTTCCTCTTTAGATCAGTATAAGCTTTTTGATGATCTTGGGAAGTTTTCAGATGATTACAGATGATAGAAAATTTTTCTTTTCTTTCATGAATTAACTCAAGACCTACTAGTTTCCTTCCAGTGAGCTTCATCCAACATGTAGGCGTTTTGTACCTTCTTCCATACAGAGCTTCAAATGATGACATACTGAGACTTGCATGATGATTATTATATGTGAATTCAACCAAAGGAAAATACCTTTCCCAGTTCAGCCCAAAGTTAATCACACAACTTCTTAGCATATCTTCCAAGACTTGAATGACTCTTTTAGACTGACTATCTGTTTAAGAGTTGAAGGCAGTATTGAATTGTAGCTTGGTTCTCAACGATCCTTGCAATTGTTTCCAGAACCTTGATGCAAACCTTGAATCCTTTTCTAAATCTTTGGAAGATGGAATTCTATAAAGGTGCACTATCTCAGATATATAGAGCTTGACTAACTTTTCCAGTGAATAAGTGGTGTGTACTTATAGAAAATGAGCTGATTTAGTAAGCCAATCCACTATCACCAAAACTGACTTCTTCTTTAAAAGACTAAGTGGTAGTCTTGATACAAAATCCATAGTGATTCTATCCTATTTCCACTCTGGTATCTCCAATGGATACAGCTTACGCAAAGGAACTTGATGCTCTGCTTTAACTCATTGGCAAGTCAAGCAATTTGAAACATATTATGTGATTTCTCTCTTCATTACAAAACATCAATACAAACTTTTCAAATCTCGATACATCATGAAACCAATTGGATGGAGTGAGGAGGGTCCTAGATGAGCCTCTCTTAGTAGTTATTGCCCTAAGTCATTTCCAATTGGCACATACATTCTTCCCATAAACCACAGTTCACCAGCTTTAGCCAAGCTGAAGTTTGTTGCATTATCAGACATGATACGAACTCGAGTTAAGGAAGTATTCGAGTCATAGTTGTGCCCAATCATTAAAATAGATAAGTATCATTTTGGTTGGAGTTTATACAAGTCGGCTAAGTCTAGATGCAAGCAATGGGTTTGAAAGGCTTAGGAATAAAATATGTATTAGTTCAGCAAAGGGAAAGAAGCAAAACAAAGTGGGGGTGATAATTAAAATGGATAAGTAGACTTAAGGTCAAGAATGAACCAATTCTATGAAGGAGTATTAACCCGAGACTTATACGACACTTAAGGTGATGGAAGGTTTATGAAAATGACCTTGACCCACTATCTATGTCGAGATAGGAACCAGAGGTATAATGGGATGAATGTCACACTCAATTGAGTGATAAGTTCACAAAGAATCAGTCTAGATGCCACTAGCAAGCTAGATAAGTCAAGCTGAGTCTTAAAAGAACAACGAGAGTTGAATTAAACTCACAAAGATATAAAAAGTTCATAAAGTAGCAAAAAGTCTGAAATACAACTAAAGAGCTTCATATTTATAGCTCAATTACATGGCTAGCCGAATAGATAATTAGAGAATCGAATGGGTAGCATGTGCTCAGCTTAATGATGCTAGAAACTTCCTTGAACCTTCCAAAACGTCCCTTGATACTTCTTAGGCCATCTTGATTAATTGAAATGAAAAATGAGTTGAATGGAGCTGAATGGACAAGGCTAGATTTGGCTAAGAGGTGTGAAAAGGCTTTAAGGTACTGTCTTGAGTATTTGAATAGGCCTGAGCTATTAAATATCAGCTTGGGGCACTTCAATGGTCTTTGGATGTGAACAAACTAATTTGAGCAGACCTTGGGTGTGAAAGCTCAAAATTGAATAGCCATGAGTGTGAAAGGAACTTCCAGCAAGTGTAAAAACACTTAAGGGCTGTTAGAGAACACAATGGCCAGCTTGGGAAAAAGGAATTAGTAGTTCAATGGCTCTTAGCATACACGAAGAGGTGCTTGGAGCATCTCAATCATCAGCACACAATATTTAAGCCGTCCATGCATGTACTGAAACAAATAAATTCAGCTAGGTAATTAGGCCAAAACAAATTAAATTCAGCTAGACAAAATTGATTGAAACATGAATTTAATTTGTCTCAAACTTAGACACATTTAAATAACTATTAAACAACTATTAAATATGTATTAAACTAAGACACATTAAACTTTAATTAAAATGTGTAGATTATGACAAATTAAAAATGCAACTTTATTTATTTGAGCTAAATAAACTAATTTAACTAATAAACTAAAATGTCTTAAAATAAGCTCAATGAGCTAGGTACAAGCTAGATGAGCTTAAATCAGGTTGTGAGGGCTGCTTGGCTTGCTTTTCCATGAACTCTCGATAAACCCTAATGGCATTTCCCAGGGTTCCATGCCAACTCTAGGAGGGTCTCAGGTCGGGGTCATATCATCCCCTCCCTCTTTGAAGCGATTTGTTCTCAAATCGGGACATTTGCTCACGAAAAATCTTTCATCATCACAAGCCCTTGGTTTATGAATTTGACAAGTTGCTCCCAAGAACCTGATAATCATACATGCCTCAAAAAGGAAACAAGTTACTTGCATGCCCTCCCTCTTTAGGAGGGAACCATTTGAAAGTATCTCCTACATGAAAATGAAATGAATTAGTGACAATATGAATTAGAAGCACCAAAGTACTTCCCGAATTCTTACTCCAAACTTAAGCACATAAATCATTACCGGATTCAAAAATATATATTGGTCTTCCCTTTTCATAATGAATCAAGAATGTCAGAACCGACAACGTAGAAGAAATAGGGAACAATTTGAAGTCATAATCAGAATTCACGAGTTTCATTTTCTTAGTTACAAGCAAAGCATCAAATAAACATAAATTGTTTACACATTCATTCTCAAAAAGTTTAGGATGCTTGATTTCTTTTAATGACGAACCAGAATATTGAATTCCAGGTTTGAACACATAAGTTTGATCACTCGTTCCAAAATGCAACAAGAGTTTCGTTATCTCTAATGATCTACACATGCTACACAGAGAGGATTTAAACACACACATATTCAAACAATCAAACCTCTTAACTCTCATTCGAACAGACTTGCACAAACATGTACAACAATTTAGAGAGTTCACATCACCATCACAAACAAAGAAATTAGGCATTTTACGTGACAACTCTTTATCACACATAGTCAAGTTTTGTATATGCCGATTTAGCCTAACTTTATAAACATACTTACCATCACAAAACTTACCATAGGGAAAGTTCTTCATGGCACTAGTTGGAACGAAATCATCAACACTAATCATAGAATGACAATTAACCAAATCAAAGTGAGGATGTCTTTTGAAAACTAAGTCATTAGCAATTTTCTCAACATCATTCAAATTTGATTGCCGTGATTCAATGGCTAAAGATTCCTTACCTTGCTTACCTTTAAGCACTTGTGGAATAATTTCATCTTCAACCTTACTTTTCTCGATCAATCGAAATCCTCTCTCATCAGGAAGGTAATGAAGTTGAAACTTATCAATTGAATCTTTAAACCTGAAAAGAAGAAATAATATGAGGACAACTCACATGTAGGTTAGTAAAAACATTCCTCGCTTTTTCTTGTTCACTTTCATATTTTTCTCTTCTTTCTTTTTCAAAATCTCTTTCTCTTTCCACAGTCTCTTTTAGCGTTGAAAACTCACTCTCACTCTTTATTTCACTTTCCTTTTCATCAACCCCGCTCTTTCCACTAATATTTTCTTTTATTTCTTCAATCTCAATCTCTTTTTCAATTTCTTTTCTTGCTCACATTCTTTTGCAACTTCAATCACTTTTTCCTTTCTTTCACTCTCTTTTCCTTTTTCAAATTCTTTTTCCCTCGTCTCTCTATTTCTTCTCTCTATTTCGTTTAGGATTCCCTCATTTTCTCGCATTAACATTTCTTGCCTCTCTTTTCTTTTAATTTCTTTTCATCTCATTATTTCGTTACAAGAAGAAGATAACATATAAGAATCAGAATGACTAGATTTTCGTTGGAAAGAAGGGAAAGCATCTACATATGAGATATGATCACCTCTTCGTGATTGAATCTCCGTGGATGAATACTCTAATGCACTTGAAGAGATATTTGTGCATTCATGTTTGTTACCTTGACAGGCTTCAAACTTTCGGTTTTCTTTACTCTAAATTGAATTCCATGAAGCATAGGAATCAAGAAGTGGCTCTCTCCTAAATGAATCTTTTCGCTCCTTTTGCACAAAGGACTCATTCGATAATCTTCCTTTCACATGATCAATTCTTTTATGCACTTGTTCAAATTTAGATCACGCGATTCTATGCATTTTTTTCATCAAATCTTAAAATTTTGAATCTGAAAGCTCTTTTTGAAAAATGATTTATTAAAAAATTAGAAAACAAAAGAATTTAAAATAGAAGATGAATTCCTTACCTATACAAACCTCACCAATCCACTCATAAAGAAAGAAGAGATGACACTCCACTCGTGTGTGCACTCAATATATTGGCTTTTTCCTCACTCTAATGAGCTCACACTCTCGTGCCTTTTACCACTCGATTCACCTCTCGAAGTTCATAAAAGAATCGTTTAAACTTAACTACTAGTCTAGGGGTCGACTTCAAAAGTTTACAAGGGTAGTTGACATTTTTGGGTGTTAGGTAGGCTGAAAGAAAAATATATATATATGTATTGGAGTGTGGAGACAATGGGTTGAGGAAATGTAACACCCCTAACCAGTAACCTTTCGCCGGAATAGGTTAAGAGGCATTATCAGACTTGTAACTCAATTCAGAACAATCATTTATCCAATAACATCTTATTTCAGCCAATAACATTCATTCACATTCCATATGTACTTAAATCGAGCATATGGACCTTAAAATATACATTCGGGACTAAATCGGTAACATATTAAAATTTTGGAAACTTAGAAAAATTTCAACATTTCAAATATCACACATCCGTGTGAACAGGTAGTGTGCCTCACACGACTAATAGACACGCCCGAGTCTTAGACCGTGTAAAAACAAGGCATACATACTGACTTGTGTCACACGGTCGAGGACACGCCCGTGTACCAGGCTGTACGAAAACTGGAGAGTATACTGACTTGGGTCACACGGCCAACCACACGCCCATGTATCTAGCCCGTGTGCCCTTTGAAATGACCACACATGCCCGTGTATTAGGCTGTACCAAAACTATAGGGTATACCTACTTAATTCAAAAGGGTACCCCGACTTAATTCAAAAGGGTACCCGAGGGGACACACGGCCGTGCAGCATGACCATGTGTCACACAAGGCTGAGACACAAGCTCGTGTCTCTGCCCGTATGGACAAAAATAGGCCATTTGTAAAGCCATTTTGCCACCCTAAAAAGACAAGATTCAAATGCATAAATAACCACATCTTTACAACTCGAAAGGCAGCCAAGATAACAATTTCAATACACATTATTTGCCATATCAAAACTGAACAATTAAATGCCAAATACTTATTTAACATCATACATAATCCATTCATCTAAAGAATACATATCAATACCTCACTTGAACATTTTCATTCCATCATTTCTTGCTAAATTTGTAACACCCCTTACCTGTGTCCAATGCCGGGACAGGATACAAGGCATTACTGGACTTGAACATACACTACAATGTAAAATCGGGCCATAAAAATTCATCCAAATTTAAAATTTATTCAAGAACATGCATGTCATCCCTTATATGGGCCTACAAGGCCCAAAACATACATCGGGGGCAGTTTGGGACTAAACCGTGAACTTTAGAAAAATTTCCTTAAAACAAGTTCACACGCCCGTGTGGACACAAGGAAAAGCCTGTGTGCCCTTGACACGCCCGTGTCCCAAGGCTGTGTAACTCTCTGCTTACGACGTTAGCATAAATTTAATATCATACGACCATGCACATGCCCGTGTGTATGGCCGTGTGGCGAATTTAATTTTCACATTTAAGGTGCAGACTTCACACGACCTAGGCACATGCCCATGTCCTAAGACATGTCCTCCACACAGCTGAGACACACGGCCGAGTCTCTGCCCATGTGTTTATTACCATGTATACTGACTTGTGAAACTAGGGTGCAAGGGACACACGCCCATGTGTGGACAACTTTGAGGCTATTTTCCAAGCCCTCTTGTTACCCTTAACAACCCCATCACACACTCATATGCCAATGGTGGTTAACATAGTATAAAAGGGTTACATAGACATCCATACCTTTAATTCATGCATGATAAATTCATATCAAGTTTACCTAATTGGGACTCCTTGACTAGTTAAGTTCATTCAATACATTTCTTTACCTTTATTAATATAGTGACCATACCAATTGGCATTATTTATCCATCAAACTTAAATTCCACATTTTATCAACCATTTGGCACACACCACAAAAGTAATAACACATCTCATGCATGTAACAATATTTAGGGATTTCATCCTAATAATCAATATGAGCCATATTTCATGGCCATATACAAAATGGAATAATATACCAAAAGGAGCCATCACTTTGGCTAACAAATATGACACATATAAAAAAAATACTACGTCCCCTATACATGCCAAACTTAAATGTAGTAAACTAATTATGCCCCAAAAGATTTGTTGATAGTGTGACTCAAGCTTCGACGTCCACGATCCCCGAGCTAGCTTGAGGATGCTAAAAGAAAAAGGGAAAGAAGAGAAGGGTAAGCACAAGGCTTAGTAAATTGCATGAAATAAATAACAACATAAGTCAAGATATTCATGGATTAAACATATTATCAACTATCACCACAATAATCTACTACACACATGAACGTAGTCAAAATTGATATTAAATGTCATTAACATCAAGCTTATCTTACTCCTTTCTACTCATGTTAAATTTCCCAACATGACTCAAGTTCAATACTCATAAGGTTTACGTACATACCTGTACCATACGGGATTGTCATATACCAATTAAAATACCGATGCCATGTCCCAGACATGGTCTTACATAGGCACATATATCATCGCCGATGCCATGTCCCAGACATGGTCTTACACAAGCACATATATCATCGCCAATGCCATGACCCAGACATGGTCTTACACAGGCACATATATCATCGCCGATGTCATGTCCCAGTCATGGTCTTACACAGGCACATTTAGCACGATGTCACGACATCCAAGTTCTAAGTATTCCTTTGGGTCACTCGGGCTTCTGAGAAACGAGGCTATCACTAAACTCCATTGGATCATCACAAGTCAATTTTATTAAAGCATACATACATGTATCATATAATGTCAAATATTAAATACGCAATATTGAAGTTGTTGAATTAATTACACACAACTTACCTCAGTGCAAAATATGGTAGTCCACAATATTTCCTTTTCCTCGGTCAAGGCCTATCCCTCGTCCCTCTTGATATATAATAGCACATTTAGCTTATTTAATACACGCATTATTCATTTCAGTACAAAAATCATGATATGGTAAAATTATAATTTTACCCCTAAAATTTTACAAAATTACAAAATTGCCTCTAGGCTCGTAAAATGAAAAGTACTCATCTTTCTCATTATTCAAGCCTAGCCGAATCATTTTTCCTCTTATACCAACCCACATTTTTCATTTATTCACATATTTACATGTAGTTTCTACAACTTTTACAATTAGGTCCTTTTTATCAATTTCAAAAAAATCCACCTAGTAAAAGTTGTTTATCACACCTCAAACCTCCATATTCTTCCATTAGACATCAAAGCACAAGCATGTCATTCATGGTTATTTTTCTGAACATGGAAACTAGCTCAAATTAAAGGTCGAAATAGCCAAATCGAGCTACGAGGATTTCAAAAATATAAAGAACATTAAAAAAGGGGCTGGAATGCACTTACTATGAGCTTGAAAGATGAAAAAAACCTTAGCTATGGCTTCTTGTGAAATTCGGCCAAGGAGGATGAAGATGGACACAAATTTTAACTATTTTTCCTTTTAATTCTTTTATTCTTTTATTAACCAATGGACCAGAATGCCCTTCCATTATAACTTTGATATTTTATTCCTCCTATGTCCATTTTTGTCCATAATGACATATAATGGTCTAATTGTCAAATAATAACTTCAAATTGCAAATCTGATCACAATTAAACCCTTAAATCAACCAAAACACATGTTTTTCACTTATTGCAATTTAGTCCTAATAACTCAATTGGACACTTTATCGGTAAAATTTCTCATCGATATTTTTACACAGGCATGCATATATATCATGGACCTCGTAACATCCATAAAATGACTATTTCTATCTCGAATTTGTGGTCTCGAATCCATTATTCCGACTAGGCCCTAATTCGGGATGTTACAATTCTCTCCCTTAGGGATTTTTGTTCCCGAAAATCTTATCGGTAAACAAGTGCGGGTATTGATTTCTCATGGCTTCATCGGGCTCCCATGTAGTGTCCTCTATCCCATGCCTATGCCATAACACTTTTACTAAGGCAATATTCTTGTTTCTCAACTGTTTGACTTCTCGATCCAAGATCTTGATCGACTCTTCACTATAAGTCATGTCTGGTCAAATCTCAACTTCAGTCGGTGATATCACATGTGAGGAGTCTGACCTATAACGACATAACATAGACACGTGAAATAGGCCATGGATCTTTTCCAATTCTGATAGTAAAGTCAACCGATAAGCTATCGGTCCTATCCATTCGGTGATCTCGTAAGGCTCTATGAAATGAGGACTTAACTTGCCCTTCCTCCCAAATCTCAGAACCTTTTTCCATGGGGATACTTTCAAAAATACCTTATCACCCACTATAAACTCAATTTCTTTTCTTTTCAAATTCGCGTAAGACTTTTGTCTATCCAATGCCACTCTTAAACAATATTTAATTACTTTCACTTTGTCCTCGGTTTCCTTAACTAAGTCAACCCCGTGCAATTTACTTTTCTTAAGCTCTATCCAATACAAGGGAGTTCGACACTTCCAGCCATACAATGCTTCATAGGGTGCCATTTTTAAACTCGTTTGCAAACTATTGTTATAGGCAAACTCAACCAAAGGTAAGTATTTTCCCAACTACATTGGAATTATAGAACACAACATCTCAACATGTATTCCAAGGTTTGAATCACTCTCTCGGATTGACCATCGATTTGTGGGTGGAAAGCAGTACTAAAACTCAACCTCGTGCCCAAGGATTCTTGCAACCATTTTTCCAAAACCATGAGGAAAACCTCAGATCTCTATCTGATATGATCGATAAAGGTATTCCGTGAAGTTTCACAATTTCAGAAATATATAGCTCAGCCAGTTTATCAAGCGAGTAGTTGGTAAGTACCGGGATGAAATGAGCTGACTTCTTCAATCGATCAACAACGACACACACTGTATCTTTCTTACTCAGTGTCAAAGGTAAGCCCGATACAAGATCCATGGTAATTCGGTCCCATTTCCACTCGGGAACCATGATAGGCTGTAGTAATCCTAAAGGCACTTGGTGTTCAGCTTTTACTTGTTGAAAAATTAAGCATCTCACAACAAACTCAGAAATATCTCTCTTCATACCGCCCCACCAATATATTTTCTTCAAGTAGTTGTACATTTTAGTACTACCAAGGTGTACTGACAGATGACCATTATGTGCCTCATTCAAAATCTTATGAATCAATTCGATGTCTTTAGGAACACAAATTCTATCTCGGAACATCAAGTAACCATCGGGATCAACTCGAAAATTGGATTCAGAACCCGACTCAAGCTGAGTTCTCTTGGCTTGCAATTCATTGTTGTTACTCTGAGCTTCACAAATTTCTTAAAGGAACATTGGCCTAGTTCTTAACTCTGCTACGATAGCACCATTGTCTGATAAGGCTAACCGAGCATCCATGGCTCTCAAAAGCAAACAAGGATTTTCTACTTAGGGCATCGGTGACCACATTCACCTTTCCCGGATGATAGTCAATTATTAACTCATAATCTTTTATCAATTCTAACCATCTCCGTTGCTTAAGATTTAAATCCTTTTAGGTCATCAGGTATTTCAAACTCTTGTGATTAGTGAATATGTGGCAAGTCTCAGCATACAAATGATTTCTCCAAATTTTTAATGCAAACACAATGGCAGCCAGCTCTAAATCATGCGCCGGGTAATTCTTCTCATGCGGTTTCAGTTGTCTAGATGCATAGGCTATCACTCTACCTTCCTGCATAAGCACACATCCCAAAGCATTCAAGGATGCATCACTGAAGATCACAAACTCCTTTTTCGGCTCAGGTTGAACTAACACTAAAGCTTCAGTCAACAACACTTTCAGTTTCTCAAAACTCTGTTGGCACTTCTTTGTCCATTCGAACATAACATCCTTTTGTAACAACTTCATCATTAAAGTGGCAATCATCGAAAATCCTTTAACAAACCGTTTGTAATAACTGGCCAAGCTTAAAAAGCTTCTAACCTCTACCACATTCTTTAGCGGTTTCCAGTCAACAATGGTTGAAATCTTATCGAGTCAACTCTAATACCGTTTCCAGAAACAATATGTCCTAAAAACCCGACTTCACGAACCAAAAATTCGCTTTTACTGAACTTGGCATACAACTGTTTGTCCCTCAAAGTCTGCAAAATAGTTCTCAAATGTCTAGCATGCTTTCCCTTATCTCTTGAATAAATCAAAATATCACAGATGAACACCACAACAAATTTATCCAAATAAGGCCAGAAAATTCTATTCATTAAATCCATAAACACGGAAGGAGCATTTGTTAACCCAAATGGCATAACAAGGAATTCATAATGGCCATACCTTGTCCTAAAAGTACTTTTAGGCACATCTGATTCTTTAACCCGCAACTAATAGTAGCCGGACCTTAAGTCTATCTTTGAAAATACTGTGGCTCCCTTCAATTAATCAAATAGATCATCAATCCTTGGCAAAGGATACTTGTTCTTTATTGTCACCTTGTTGAGCTGTCAATAATCTATACATGGTTTCATCAGACCATCTTCCTTTTTCACAAATAACATAAGAGCACCCCAAGGTGAAAAGCTCGGTCTCATGAAACCCTTATCAGTTAACTCCTGTAACTGAACCTTTAACTCTTTTAATTCTGTTGGGGCCATCCTATACGGGGCAATCGAAATAGGCGTAGTACTAGGAGTCAAATCAATGCCAAACTCTACTTCCCTAATAGGAGGTAACCCTATCAATTCTTCCAGAAACACATCCGAATATTCACATACTACCAATACCGACTCAATATTTAATTCAGACTCTTTAGTCTTCAGCATAAAGGCGAGGTAAGCTTCGTACCCCTTTCTTATACATCTCTGAGCAGACATGGAAGAAATCACTACAGGCATGCCATTTAATTCATCTGGTTCAACCCGAAGAACATTACCATTCTCACATTTCAGTTCGATAAACTTTCTTTCACAATTCACTACCACATCATGAATCAATCCATACCAAGAATTACGTCAAAATCGTCAAACGGTAATAGCATAAGATTAACCGAGAAACAATGACCTCTAATCATTAAAGGGCAAATTTTACACACTTTATCAGCTAACACATACTTGCCTAATGGGTTTGACACCTTTACTACGAATTCAGTAGGTTCAACAAACAAGTTCATACCAAACACCAACTTCATGAAAATATACGAATAAGTAGACCTTGGATTAATCAAAGTAACAATAGGAGTTTCATAGATAGCGTAATTACATCAGGAGATGAGGCCTCTTTGCTACTGTGTATGGCATAGGTCCTCGAAGGTGCCCTGCCCTCGGGTCTGATAGCAGACTCTCTAGGTGTACCTTTACTACTCATTCCACTACCTAGATTCCTCTGAGGTTTCCCTTATTAGCAGTACTATTTGACCTTGTTCCTTAGAGATTTCTTCTTTCCGTCCTCTCAGGGCAATTCCTAACAAAGTGATCAAGGGAACTGCACTTAAAATAAGGTCTATCATTCCTTTGACAAACGCCAAAGTGGCATCTCCCACATTGCGAACAGCCTGATCTATCGGGTCGAGCATTCCCAACATTGGCAATTGAGGTAGTCTGAGCTTCCGAAACCATGTACTATTTACTCCTATTCTTGCTCGAATACCCAGTAGAGGCATTATATCAAGTAGTAACCTTTCTCGAATTCTTAGATAAAGATTGAAAAGATTTGCTCAGTTGCCTCTTCTTCAAGTCTCGAGACACCAAATCAGCTTTTTGCTTTTCTTTGGCCAGCTCTTCAACCTTGCATGCTCTTCCGACCAAGACTACAAACTCTTTCGACTCGAAGATTCCAACCAACAATCAGATGTCTTCGTTCAACTCGTCTTTAAATCTTTTACACATAATGGCTTTGGTAGATATACATTCCCGAGCGTATATGCTAAGCCTCACAAACTCATGCTCATACTCGGTAACTGTCATTTTTCCCTGTTTCAACTCGAGGAACTCCTTCCTCTTTTGATCCATAAACCTTTGACTGATATACTTCTTGCGAAATTCCTCTTGGAAAAACTCCCAAGTCATTTTCTCCCTCGGCACAACCTACACGAAGCTATTCCACCACTGGCAAGCAGAATCTCTTAAAAGCGATACCACGCACTTCATGCACTCCTCCGATGTGCATGAAAACTTATCAAAGACTCGAATGGTGTGCTCGAGCTAAAACTCTGCTCTTTCTAGATCATCATCAGTGTTAGCTCGAAACTCTTCAGATCCTTACTTTCTAATTCGATCAGTCGGAGGCCTTTCCCTTTTCACCATCTCAAAAACTTGGGGAGCTACAGGGGTAGGTTGAGAAATAAGAGGGGGTGGGGGAGGTTTAACACCCAGGTTTGCCCGAAAAAAATCGATGTACCAATTATTCATCATGTGAAGAAAGACTTCTCTGCGTCATTCTCCTCTACTAATTATTTCAGGTCTAGTATCAGCTGCCACTGCTCCTTCAGCGGGAGCAAGCGCTTTACTTTCTACATTGTCAGCAACTGCTCGTTTAGGATCCATTTACTATATAAAACACCATTTCAATTGTCAGGAGTTGTCACACCATCATAATACAGTATGGCATGTATAGCTAGACTTCCACACTCACTATGTAGTCCTAGAACTGACTAAACCGTATCTTTGATTCTAATAAATGTAACACCCCTTACCCGTGTCCAACGCCGGGATAGGACACGAGGCATTACCGGACTTGAACATACACTACTATGTAAAATCGAGCCATACAAATTTCATTTAAATTTAAAATTTATTTAAGAACAGGTATATCGTCCCTTATATGGGCATACGAGGCCCAAAACATACATCGGCGGCGGTTCAAAACTAAACTGTGAACTTTAGAAAAATTTCCCTAAAATAGGGTCACACGCCCGTGTGGACACAAGGACACGCTAGTGTGCCCTTGACACACCCATGTGCCCAAGCCGTGTAACTTTCTGTTTATGACGTCAGCATAAATTTAATATCACACGGCCAAGTCACACGCCCCTGTGCTAAGCATTCTGGCGAATTTAATTTTCGCATTTAAGGTGTAGACTTCACACGGCCTGGGCACACGCCTATGTCCTAAGGCCATGTCCTCCACACGGTTGAGACACACGGCTGTGTCTACCCGTGTTGACAACTTTGAGGCGATTTTCCAAGCCCTCTTGTCACCCTTAACAACCCCATCACACACTCATATGCCAATGGTGGTTAACATGGCATAAAAGGGTTTATTTAGACATCCATAGCTTTAACTCATGCATGATAAATTCATATCAAGTTTACCTAATTGGAACTCCTTGACTTGTTAAGTTCATTCAATACATTTCTTTACCTTTATTAATATAGTGAACACACCAATAGGCATCATTTATCCATCAAACATAAATTCCACATTTTATCAACCATTTGGCACACACCACAAAAGTAATAATGTAACACCTCAAACCCTGCCTAGATGTTATGGCCGAATCTGGCGTGTCATATCAAAGTTTTTTTCAAAAAATGATCTTTTTGGTAAGAATCCGTTACTGGATTTAAATCCTTTTATTATTATTTAACAAAAGTTCTCATCAAAACGTTTACCAATTTGTTTGCCTTTGGTATATTACTTCAATTTAAACCACTGAAACATTTTAAAAACTTTGTTGTTGAAAGGTCGTGTTCTTTAGAAAATCGTGCTATTTTGAAAACTCATGTTTTCCTAGACTAGCAGTTTAGTATATGAAATGAAAATCCAAATTAAAACTTAAAACCCACCAATGGCTTTATTACATAAATTAAAACCCAAAATGAAATCTAATTGCAAATAAAAGAAATAGAAGCAGTAGTGTGACCATCTCCGAGTCCCTCGCAGCTCCAAACCATCTAAGCTTAGGGATTACCTGCACAGTTAGAAACGAGGTGAGTTTACGAAAACTCAGTATGTAATCCCAATAACAAACAAATAGTGAATAATACAGTATCAATACAATCTGGGCCAAAGCCCTATTCAAGATAGTACAGCCAGGCCTAAGCCCTATACATCGATCAAGACAGCTTTGGGCCTAAGCCCTATCTGATGCAGATGTGGGCCTAAGCCCAATGCAGTAACAATATAGTACGATGTAATGCAATTATGCATCCCACCCAAATCCAACTAGCACACTACCTGTACCAACCAACACACCATGTGGGGATATAAATCGGCCCACCCACCAAAGACACCAATATCGCGATAAAGTCGCGAGAATAATGATGCAAGATAGTCGCCAGAAAGCGAAATTGTGGCAAAGCCACCAAGATGTCGATAATTGTGGCATAGCCACCAAGAATGATGAATGTGACATAGTCACCAAGATGAACTTCCTCTATATCAAAATCCCTACCCCATGCAAGATGTCGTGCCATAAATATTATGTGTATGCAAAGTCATACTCAGTGCAATCATATATGTAAATCCTAAGCACATCAGTCATACGGACATAAGGGCATAATTGTCATTTTACCATACAGCGGTATTACGATCACTTTACCCTACAGGGGCATTACGGTCTTTTTACCTATTAGGGGTATTTTAGTCATTTCACCCTACAAGGGTGTTTTGGTAAATCTACAAACCAAAGGTATTTCAGTAATTTTGCAAACCAATGGTATTTCTATAATTTTTTTAAAGTCAAGGGTATTTTTGTAATTTTGTAAATTAGGGGTATTTCTGTAATTTTCTAAATTAAGGGTATTTCAGTAATTTTTCAAATTAAGGGTATTTTGGTAATTTCACAAACTAGGGGTATTTTGGTAATTTTATAAACCAGTGGTATTTTGGTAATTTTGTAAACCAAGGGTATTCAGTAATTCTACCCTACAAAGGCATTTCAGTAATTCTACCCTACAGGGGCAGTTCAGTAATACTAGCCTACAGATATGAGATTCACATAGTCCAAACCAATATTTACTACACAATCATATAATTTATCCACTTGAGACCATGGGCCCATTGGCCCATATGGCCCATCCTGGCCCATCATTGCCCAAAGCAACCTAAGCCCACGAGAGCACTCATGATGGCCTTAACCATCACGTCAAAGCTCCCATACGTGCGCTCGCACGCTCGTGTGGCTGCCATCGCCGTGTGACCGGTATTTTGGCATTCCGGCACTTGCCATTCTACAGCTAGAGTAGTGCGAAATACACACCTATTTATGAGAACGCGTCGAAGTCCACGATCACCAATCTTGGCACATCCTGCATTTAGTCTTGGCCCCCAACTCATCTGGCTCACTCTATTTAAAGCCAGCTTCTCACCAATTCTCATGTTAGCTTCCCGATGTGGGATTACTTTCAACCAATAAGAAAATTTCTCATTCTTATGACCACTTCAACCACAGAGTTTCAGTCCAACTCCACCTCCTACATAGCTCCAATACCAAAATAAATACTCCACTGTGCATCCCAAGACTTGAACCTTAGACCTCACAGTTACACAACACGCCACCTTGCCACTCCACCACATGTTCTTTCTGTGAAAAAAACGTCCATAATTAACTTTAAAACATATGTGCCAGCATTCAGATTCACATAAGAGAAAACCCGAAATGAATTGTAAGAGCCAAGACTTGAACCTAGGGTCCCTTACAACGTTAAGGACGCTACAACCACTAGATCACATGCTTCCTTGTGTCATATTTTAACACAATAATTTAAAAGGCCATCATCCAAGCATCCAGGGTTTTATTCACTTAATACCAAAATTTTTGCTAAAGCCCAGGTTTGAACCCAAGATTTCTCTAACACTTCTCAGTCCATTAACCACCAAAGTAGACATTTAATTGTGTCATTTCCTAGCACAATTAAATACCTATATACAACCTCCTTACGGACCCATACTCAAGGCCTAATACTTCTAGGCCCAAATTCGGGGTGTTACAAATAACACATCTTATGCATGTAACAAT
Source organism: Gossypium arboreum (assembly GCF_025698485.1). NCBI lineage: Eukaryota > Viridiplantae > Streptophyta > Magnoliopsida > Malvales > Malvaceae > Gossypium > Gossypium arboreum. The sequence goes on along the minus strand of NC_069078.1, from coordinate 56,320,113 downwards.
ATTTAGGGATTTCAACCCAATAATCAATATGAGCCATATTTCATGGCCATATACAAAATGGAATAATATACCAAAAGGAGACATCACTTTGGCCAACAAATATGACACATATAAAAATTACTAAGTCCCCTATACATGCCATACTTAAATGTAGTAAACTAGTTACGCCCCAAAAGATTTGTTGATAGTGAGACTCAAGCTACGACGTCCACGATCCCCGAGCTAGCTTGAGGATGCTAAAAGAAAAAGGGAAAGGAGAGAAGGGTAAGCACAGGGCTTAGTAAGTTGCATGTAAATAAATAACAACATAAGTCAAGATAATCATGGATTAAACATATTATCAATTATCACCACAATAATCTACTACACATATGAACGTAGTCAAAATTAACATTAAAAGTCATTAACATCAAGCTTATCATACTCCTTTCTACTCATGCTGAATTTCACATCATGAATCGAGTTCAATACTCATGAGGTTTACGTACATACCTGTACCGTACATTCTTACTCATATCACTCCACTTCTTAACCCAACGGGATTGTCATAGACCAATTAAAGTAACAATGCCATGTCCCAGACATGGTCTTACTTAGGCACATATATCATCACCGATGCCATTTCCCGGACATAGTCTTACACAGGCACATATATCATCGCCGATGCCATGTCCCAGACATGGTCTTGCACAGGCATATTTAGCACGATGTCATGACATCCAAGTCCTAAGTATTCCTTTAGGTCACTTGGGCTTCTGAGACACGAGGCTATCACTAAACTTCCATTGGATCATCACAAGTAAATTTTATTAAAGCATACATACATGTATCATATAATTTCAAATAATAAATACGCAATATTGAAGTTGTTGAATTACTTACACACAACTTACCTCGGTGCAAAATATGGAAAATTTGCGATTTAGCCCACGAGAATGAAGATGGACACAAATTTTTTCTATTTTTCCCTTTTAATTATTTTACTAACTAATGGACCAAAATGCCCTTCCATTATAACTTTGATATTTTATTCCTCCTAAGTCCATTTTTGTCCATAATGACATATAATGGTCTAATTGCCAAATAAGGACTTCAAATTTCAATTCTCAACATAATTAAACCCTTAAATCAACTAGAACACATGTTTTTCACTTATTGCAATTTAGTCCTAATAACTCAATTGGACACTTTATCGGTAAAATTTCTCATCGATATTTTCACACAGGCATGCATATATATCATAGACCTCGTAACATCCATAAAATGACTATTTCTATCTCAGATTTGTGGTCTTGAAACCACTGTTCCGACTAGGCCCTAATTCGGGATGTTACAAAATTATACTATAATTGAACATATATACACAACCAAAATGTGATACCAAAATAAGCCAAATCACATGGTTTAACTTAAACACAAAAGCATACAAAAACCATGATATCAAGTAACATAACTATCATCTTTAAACTAGCCTATACATGCCATATTTACATATTTTCACAAGATCAAAAGTACCAATTGGAAATTGGATAATAGTGTGATGTACAACTCTGACCTGTCCAAAACGAACGAGCTAACGAGCCTCTATAAAACATAGAAAAAGAAACAGAGTAAGCTTTATAGCTTAGTAAGCCTATATAATTTATAACTAAACTTACCATTTATACATAATCAAACAATACTTAAAGTGCAACCAATTCAATTATAAACACCTAATCACAAGTATTCATCACATGTTAGTCATTGTAGAAATATATGAAACCATCCATTAATACAATACTTTGCATCATTCCAAATTCATATATCACATATAACATTAGAAACATTTATAAATCGTAACTCATTCGTATAACATTATTTGTGCCCGTTGAAGAATAACATCAGTAATCTATCAATTCATTATCATTTGTGCTCTTTTGAGTCATAATCAGTAAGCTCTTCTTGAGCTGATAAACAGTAAGCTCTTATGAGCAAATACATCGGTAAGCTCATGCGAGCTATGGTGAGTCCGTAACAAATGCAGGAACTCGACCAAAACGATAACCCTAGTGACAAGTCACTCGTATCCTATGAATTCAAATAGTTCAAACGGGGCTCGGTAACAAATATAATATATATCAATAATGTATTTTTAATTCAAGTATATCAAATTCTCAATCACAATATTCATTTCAAATATTTTCAAATATATAGAAGTTCAATTTTAATTATACGAACTTACCTTGTATCCTCGGATAAAACTATCAGCTATTCATCCACTTTTCGTTTTCCCTGATCTAGTTCCAGTATTTGCTTATCTTGATTTATATATATCAAATTAACTTATTCAAACTTTCATTCAATTCAATTTAGCCTAAAACATTTATTTTGGCTAATTTACAATTTTACGCCTAAACTTTTGACCACTTTGCAATTTAGTCCTTAAAATAAAAATGAAAAATTGCACGACTAGACCATAATCCATGGTAGCAAAATTTGCTATATACTACCAGCAACCCATGTCTTTCTTTATTTCAAACTTTTAACCATAAAATTTTACATTTTCTCAATTCAATTCCTATTTGACATTTTTGTCAAAAATCACTCAACAAAACTTGTATATCTATCATTAATGTAACACCCCAAACCCGGCCTGGAAGCTTGGCTCGAATCTGGCGTGTCACATTGAAGTGTTTTTCAAAAACCATGTTTCCATTAAAAACCCTTCTTAATAATTAAAAACTTATACCCTTTTTAAACCTTGTTAGAAAACCTCAGTTGAATAACATTATTAACAACTTTGTAAAATTCTTGGCTGTTGCGGAAGCTTACTTTAAAAACAATTACGGATACGTGATGTTTTGAACAACAGTAATTGCTTTGGAAAACCGTGTTCTAATACTAGCAATTATAAGAATAATAAATAAAATTCCAAATTTGAAATCCAGAAAATTACAACGGCTTACTACAACCCATATAAAAACATTTAAAAGAAATAATCAAAATTGTAACATAAACAATGTGTGTGGCTTCCTCCGAGCCCCTCACAGCTCTGATCCGTCTAAGGCTGGAAATTACCTGAAAGGTTAATAAACGGGGTGAGTTTACGAAAACTCAGTGTGAAATCCCTTACTATATAAAAGGAAAAGTCAGTCATATAAAAGAATTAAAAGTCTGGCCCCAACCCTACTTACAGAATTCAAAATGAAGCCCATAGGCCCATAACAGATACAGAACTGATATTTCATGTATGCAGAAAACCCAACCCATATCCATCTGTATACACCCCCGTACCAACCTTACACCATGTGGGGAGACAACTAGACCCACCCATCGCTACACACCACAGAAATTGCAGCATGGCTGTCAGAACAAATATTGTGATAGAGTCACCAGATACAGATATTGTGGTAGAGCTACCAGAACAGATATTTGTGGCATAGCCACCAGAAATAGATATTTGTGGCATAGCAACCAAAACGCTTCCTCCATTAATATAACCCATATCCCATGCAACAGATATACATGTCATGACATACAACATACAGAATCAGAATATCATGCATTTTAGTCAAAATTAACCCTAGGGGTATAACAGTCACTTTGCACCTAGCGGTATAATGGTAATTTTCATACTTAGGGGTATTTTAGTAAATTTACTATTTTACGGTTTTCATGCATATTACAACCATTAACGAATTAACAGAAACACTTACCGAGTGTTTTTACCGAATTGAGCCCGTTGGCCCATATTTGAATCAAACAATCACAGTCAAGTCATTCATATCACCAACATATATTCACAATCAAATCCATCAACCACACAGTCCAAGTCAGTCACTTGCCCACAAGGGCAAAACAGTCATTTAACACCCTAGGGGCAAAATGGTAATTTTTCCCCACAAGTGTATCTCGGTAATTTTACCCTACAGGGGTATTTCAGTAATTCTACCCTACAGGGGTATTTCAATAATTTTGTAAATCAAGGGTAAAACGGTAATTCTGTAAATCTGGGGTACTTTGGTAATTTTACAGGTCGAGGGTATTTAAGTAATTTGATAAACTAAAGTATTCTAAACAGGGATAACAATACGAATTGGCCTAAAGCCTATTCTCGACCAAATGGGCCCACACGCTCGTGTGGCCTTTTTAGCCCAAATCTAGCCACAAATATGAGATTCACCTAGCCTAGTCCAATATTTACTACACAATCAAACAACTTATCTAATTGGGCCCGTAGGCCCATTGGGCCCACATGGCCCCTTTCGGCCTATCGCGGCCTGAAGTAGCCATCCTACAGCTAGAGTAGTGAGAAATACACACCTGATAGGAGACTAGAGTTAATCCACTCTCTGAGCACTTTTAGCCGACGCCCAACCCAAACGAGCACGCCATAAAGCGAAAGGGATTAGCTAAGAAAGGTACCTTTACTCTCCTCATGGTTCTCTCTATTTAAAGCCAGCTTCGCATCCACTCTTATGTTAGCTTCCCGATGTGGGATCCCTCCATCATCAGAGTTTAAATTCAAAACCAACTCTTATCGCCCCCTATTAGCTTGCCATGAGTTTCGAACCCTAGACCTCTTTGCCAACTCTATGACGCCGCCTTCCTGCCTCTTATGTGGCGCTACTTTGCCACTAGACCACAAGGCTTTTTGTGGCACAATTTCTCCAACAATATTCTTAAGGCCTACCTACTACACACAGAGTTTGATTCACCTTAAACCAAAATTTTTGCTAGAGCCCAGGTTTGAACCCAGGACTTCTCCAACACTTCTCAACGCATTTAACCACTAAAACAAGCCTTCATTAACGAAATTTACATGCACAACAAAATATTATAAGCTACTTTCAACCGCTCCCATGCTCAAGGCCCAAAACTTCTAGGCCCAAATTCAGGGTGTTACAACTCTACCTCCCTTAAAGAAATTTCGTCCCTGAAATTTCCATCTAACAGGGTAGTTGTGTAACATCTACCCCACTACGCTACCACTGCGCACTCTGATCCTACTATCACTATCACACTTCAACTAGAACTTGAAACATTTCATACATACAACACTTATTCACTGAAGCAGACACATATTTATCACACATATATACAATTTCTATATCCAAACATCACATCCACATAAAATAAATACCAAATTTAAATTCAAACCAATATCTAAGGAATCCACAGTATTTCAATTTCTAAACAGACAAAAGTATTCAGAAGACTTACGGATTCGGTGCCGGAGACTCGGTGTGCCATACTTTTTAAGAGAAACTTCAAACAGACCACGTGGTTGAAAATAATTTTCTGAAATTCAACCTTTGAAAACCCAATCCATAGCTGAGTTGTTGCAACCGGGCTCTGATACCACTAAATGTAACACCCCAAACCCAGCCCAGACGTTACGACGGAATTCGGTGTGTCACATTGAAGCGTTATTAGAAAAGTCATGTTTTATCTAAAGTCTTTCTTAGTTTTAAAGAATATCTTCGTTATAAGTTAAAGTGAATGGAAGCTGTGCACCAGGTAGGATGCCAGAAAAGAGGAGGTAAGTCAATTAGACTGCTTAAGTACCCAGCTCTCCACGAATCCAATCCTAGACATGCATACAACCATTGCCACACTTTAACTGAGTGATTGTTCATGGAAAACCAATTCGTTTAAAACCATTTGAAATGGTTATTAATTTTGAAAATGTTTTCGTTGCAGAAGCCTTGCTTTGTTATGGCGATATTTTGAAATCAAGTAACCTTTTTAAAAGCGCCCTAGAGCTATTCAATTTCAAACAATTAAAACAATATCATATCTAAGCTAACAAAACATACTAAAAGAATTAAAAATAATTAAAGCGGCCTTGTTACAATCTGAAATATAACTGAAAAATAACTTAAAGAAATACTAATTTAATTAAAAACCATCTGCGCTGTCCACGTAGCCACCCTGAATCCTACCAGCTCCAAGTCCCCAGTTTAAGGCTCACCTGTAAAGATGGGAAAAAGAAAGGGGTGAGTTTGGAAAACTCAGTGTGAAATCCCCTACTATATAAAAGGAACAGTTAGTCATATAAAAAATTTAAAAGTCCGGCCCCAGCCCTACTTATAGAATTCAGAATGAAGCCCATAAGCCCATAACAGATACATAACAGATATTTCATGTATGCAGAAAACCCAACCCATATCCATCCGTATACACCCCCGTACCAACCTTACACCATGTGGGGAGACAACTCGACCTACCCATCCACTACACACCACAGAAATTGCAGCATGGCTGCCAGAACAGATATTGTAACAGAGTCACCAGGTACAGATATTGTGGTAAAGCCATCAGAACAGATATTTGTGGCATAGCCACCAGAATGCTTCCTCCATCAATATAACGCATATCCCATGCAACAGATATTCATGTCATGGCATACAACATACAGAATCAGAATATCATGCATTTCAGTCAAAATTAAACCCAGGGGTATAACGGTCACTTTGCACCTAGGGGTATAATGGTAATTTTCATACTTAGGGGTATTTTAGTAAATCTACTATTTTAGGGTTTTCATTCATATTACAGCCATTAACGAATTAACAGGAACACTTACCGAGTGTTTTTACCGAATTGGGCCCGTTGGCCTATATTTGAATTAAACAATCACAGTCAAGTCATTCATATCACCAACATATATTCTCAATCAAATTCGTCAACCACACAGTCCAAGTCAGTCACTTGCCCACAAGGGCAAAATAGTCATTTAACACCCTAGGGGCAAAATGGTAATTTTACCCTACAAGGGTATCTCGATAAATCTACCCTACAAAGGTATTTTAGTAATTCTATACTATAGGGGTATTTCAATAATTTTGTAAATCGAGGGTAAAACGGTTATTTTGTAAATCAGGGGTACTTTGGTAATTTTACAAGTGGAGGGTATTTCAGTAATTTGGTAAACTAAAGTATTCTAAACAGGGATAACAATACGAATAGGCCTAAAGCCCATTCTCGGTCCAAATGGGCCCACATGCTCGTGTGGCCCTTTTAGCCCAAATCTAGCCACAGATATGAGATTCACCTAGCCTAGTCCAATATTTACCACACAATCAAACAACTTATCCAATTGGGCCCGTAGGCCTATTGAGCCCACATGGCCCCTTTTAGCCCATCGCGGCCTGAAGCAGCCATCCTATAGCTAGAGTAGTGAGAAATACACACCTGATAGGAGACTGGAGTTAATCTGGGCTTCGAGCACTCTTAGCCGACGCCCAACCCAAACAAGTACGCCATAAAGCGAAAGGGATCAGCTAAGAAAGGTACCTTTACTCTCCTCATGGTTCTTTTTATTTAAAGCCAGCTTCGCATCCACTCTTATGTTAGCTTCTAGATGTGGGATCCCTCCATCATCAGAGTTTAAATTCAACATCAACTCTTGCTGCCCCCCTGTTAGCAAAATAAATGCTCTTTGATTGCCATGAGTTTCGAACCCTTGACCTCCTTGCCAACTCTATGAAGCTGCCTTCCTGCCTCTTATGTGGCGCTACTTTTCCACTAGACCACAAGGCTTTTTGTGGCACAATTTCTCGAACAATATTCTTAAGGCTTACCTACTACACCCAAGGTTTGATTCACCTTAAACCAAATTTTTTGCTAGAGTCCATGTTTGAACCCAAGACTTCTCCAACACTTCTCAGCACACTTAACCACTAAAATAAGCCTTCATTAACGAAATTTACATACACAACAAAATATTATAAGCTGCCTTCAACCGCTCCTATGCTTAAGGCCCAAAACTTCTAGGCCCAAATTCAGGGTGTTACAATTAAACCTTCATAATCTATCATTAAACATTTAAAATCTCAAGCATTCAACAATTGAAACATGACAAATCTTCAACAATTACAAAATCTAGGGTACGAGCTAGCTAGAATACGAAGGATCGATATCAAAAACATAAAAATCATTAAAACCGATCCAAAAACATATCTTAATCTAGCCGTCAAAGTAGCCAAATGTTCAAACTTGTTTTATAGCTTTCTCAAGCTTTAGTTTCGATGGAAAAGATGAACATTTGCATGCCTTATCATATTTTGTTTTAGTTAATTAATCATAATAGCCATTTTACTATTTTAACCTTTGTAATTAAACATAAAAATCATGAAATTTAAGTCCATTACCGTCCACTTATTAGTGGGCTAATTTCAAACCAAGTACTCATACATTTTAATTCTATAGCTATTTAATACATTTAAACGATAGAACTCAACTTTTACGCGTTACATAATTTAGTCCTTTTTATCGAATTAAGCATTTAAACAGTAAATTTTCTTTTCCAAACTTTCACATAATAGTTCTATCATGCTGTAAGCCTTATTAAAATAATAAAATATATATTTTAACTTTTTATTTGTGGTCCCAAAACCACTGTTTCGATTTGACTCAAAAACGGGCTGTTACAACTCCCTCATTAGGGATTTTTGTCCCCGAAAATCTTACCAGTTAAAAGGTTAGGGTACTATTTTCATATAACATCCTCGGGTTCCCATATAGCTTCCTCAATTCCAAGTTTATGCCAAAGAACCTTTACCAAGGCTATGCGCTTACTTCTCAATTCTTTGATTTCACGAGCTAAAATTCGCATCTATTCTTCGTTATACGACATATCGGGTTGAATTTCAACATCTATCGGAGAGATCAAATGTAACGGATTGGATCTGTAATGACGTAGCATAAAAACGTGAAAAACATTATACATCATTTCAAGTTCTGACGGTAAAGCAAGTCAACATGCTACAGGCCCTATTCTCTCAAAAATCTCATACGGCCCGATGAATCGTGGACATAACTTTCCTTTACGACCAAATCGAATAATCTTTTTCCATGGTGACAGTTTTAGAAACACTCTTTCTCCGACTTGAAATTCAATCTCTTTAGGTTTCAAATTTGCATAGGATTTCTGTCTATCAGAAGCTACTTTTAAACTATCCCGAAACATTTTCACTTTTCTTCAGTTTCTCTAATCAATTCAACCCCGTGAATCTTTTTCTCACTCAATTCAGTCTAATATAGTGGAGTTCGACATTTACGACCATATAAAGCTTCGTATGGTGCCATCTTTATACTCATTTGTAAACTATTGTTGTATGCAAATTCAATCAACAGTAAGTATTTTTCCCAACTACCCTCAAACTCTAAAATACAACATCTTAACGTGTCTTCAAGAATCTGAATAACTCTCTCGGTTTGTCCATCCATCTGAGGATGAAAAACTGTACTAAAATTCAACTTTGTTCCCAGAGCCTCTTGTAGTTTCTTCGATAATCATGACGTAAATCTCGAATCTCTATCAGAAATAATAGATAATGGCACCCCGTGTAACTGAACAATTTCAGAAATGTACAATTCAGCTAATCTGTCAAGTGAGTAATCTATATGTAACGGTATGAAATGAGCAGATTTCGTTACTCGATCAATAACAACCGAGATAGCATCTTTCTTTTTTAGAGTTTGAAGCAATCCTGACACAAAATCCATTAAAACTCTGTCCTATTTCCACCTAGGAATCATTACAGGTTGTAGTAAACCCGATGGCACTTGATGTTTACCTTTGACTTGCTGACATATCAAACATTTTGATACAAACTCTGATATATCCTGTTTCATGCCCGACAACCAGTACAGCTGTTTCAGGTCATTATATATCTTGGTACTACCCGGATGAACAGAAAAACAACTACTGTGTGCTTCATGCAGAATTTTCTAAATAAGCTCTATAATTTTCGGTACACAAATTCTATTTCAGAACATTAAGCAGTCATCAGTTCCAATATGAAATTCTAAATTAGAAAGAGACTCACATTGAATTCGTTTAGCTTTCAATTCACATTCAACTTTTTGAGCTTCACAGATTTATTAAAGAAATACTGGCTTAGCTTTTAATTCGGCTAAACTAAACCCATCATCATAAATTGTAACATCCTGAATTAGGGCCTAGTCGAAACAGTGGTTTCAAGACCATAAATCCGAGATAGAAATAATTATTATATGATTCTTATAAGGTCTATGATATGAATTCATGCTTATGTGAAAGTTTCATGAAGAAATTCTATGCATAAAATGTCTAATTGCACCTTAGGGACCAAATTGAATAAGATGCAAAACTTGCATTCTAGAAGCTTTAAGCATCAAATTGCTTTAGATTATGAATTAGAGGGTCTTAATTAGCAATTTGACCAATTTCTATAATTTTGGACAAAAATGTACATGCATACGAAAAAATTGAAAGAAACGCCTTAAGGGTATTTTAGCCATTTAGTAATTAAAAGAATAAAAAGGGAAATCAAAGCAAAAATGTGCTCATCGTCTCCAAGTGCTAGCCAAATTTCTCAATAGCCATAGCTAGGGTTTTGTTCAACATTTCAAGCTTGATTGTAAGTGCTCCTTAGCCCCATTTTTAATGTTGTTTGTATTTTTGAAGTCTTTGAAGCATGATCTACCCATTTCTAGCTATATTTTGAACTAGGGTTCATGTATGAAATTTGAACCCTATGTAACAGGCATGTATTTTGATGATTAAAGGAGGAATATGAATTTTTGATTCATGATAAACATCTTTTACTAGGTGATTTTTAGTGGAAACACCAAAAAAGAGGACTTATTTGTAAAAGTGTAAAAGTGGGTAGTAAAAATGTGAAATAAAGGAAAATGCGGGTTGATATGAGCATGGTATAGGTTCAGCTAGACTTGGGTAACAAATAAAATGCATGCATTTCATTTTATGAGCCTAGGGACTAAATTGTAAATAAGTGAAAAGTTAGGGGTAAAAAGGTAATTTTACCAAAGCATGAATTATGGGTTGATTTGAATAATGTGATTAAGTATGAATGAATTGGTCGTTACCCAGGATGTTATGAACAAATGCGATGGAGATATTATGAACAGATGAGAAAGAATCTCGTTTGAACCTTAGGAATAGTCTAGGATACAAGTGGCATGTCACTAGGAATTAAGAAATCTGAACTCATTGAGTTGGTCTAGGTTCGTGATATATTAAGGCATCCAAGCTCGTTGAGTTAGTCCGAGTTCATTATAGATACGAGCACCCGAACTCGTTGAGTTGGTCCGAATTCATAAGGGATGCGATACATGTGATTGGGTTCCGGGAAATGGTCTTATGTGTTCTACCAGTGGCTAGGTAATCCTTGAGTGGGTCAAATACCTGACAGGTTATCTGAGCAGCCTGTGTAGTTACACCTTGATCAATAGCTTATATGAACAAGCCCGTGAGTAGCTCATTTACTAGCGTTACATGTTATGACGTAACTTTGGCTACGTATGTATATATGGCATGTAACACCCCTTTAACATCCCGAAATAAGGCCTAAACGGAATAGTGATGCAAAACCACAAATTTCAGGTAGAAAAATTTATTTTATTATTATTTTGAGGTTCATGATATGATTGCATGATTGTGTGAAAATTTTGTGATGAAATTCTATGCATAAAGTGCTTAAGTTGAGATTAGGGACTAAATCAAATAATTTGCAAAATTTGCATTCTAGAAGTTTTTAGTATGAAATTGCTTTGGAATATTAATTAGGAGGGTTTAAATAACAATTTGACCAATTTCTAAGTTCATGGACAAAATAGAACATGGATGGAATTTTTGAAAGTTTAATAAGGAAAGGCATTTTGGTCATTTGGATATTAAATGAAATAAAAAGGGAAAAATAACACAAAATTCATCATCTTCTTCATTAGCACGAAATTTCAAGGGTTCTCCATAGCTAGGGTTTGTTTCAAGCTTTCAAGCTCCATAGTAAGTGATTCCAAGCCCCGTTTTTAATGTTCTTTACGTTTTCGGAGTCTCGGTAGCTCGATAAAGCTTATGCTAGCAATAATTTAAGTTAGGGTTCATATTTGGAAAAATACCCATAGGTGAAAAGTGTTTATTTTGATGTTTTATGATATAATATGAGGTTTTAAATTATGTTAGACAACTTGTGCTACTCGGTTTTAAGTGAAAACGAGTAAAAGGGCTTAATCAGTAAAAATACCTAATAGTCATAAGTGCATGTTAGAGTGTGAATTTGACGTTGTCATAGAAGGGAAAAATGATCAGCATGTCATAAAACATAAGAAAATAGGATGAAGTTTAAATTACGAGCCTTGGGGCAAAAGTGCAAATATGTGAAAGTTTAGGGGAAAAAATATAATTTTGTCAAAGTTTGGGTCAAGGACTGTTTTGATAAATGTGAATATTAAATAAGATAAATTTTCTATTATAGATCAAGAAGAGCAAAATTCAGGAGTAGATTGGGGAAAAGAAAAAGTAAAGCACTAAATTGTAAAGTTTAATCACATTTTGTATCGAGGTAAGTTTACAGTAAATAAATACAATATTCTTTTATTTTACATTATTATTGTTAATTTCCAGCATTTATATACTTATTTTTTTTCAGAATATTTAAAGTCGAATTAAAGGCGAAGTGACAGAGAAAAAGCATTAGGAAGCCCCGTTTGAACCTTAGGAATGTTAGGATATTGGGGTTGACAGAGATGAGATAGATGAAATGAGGCATGTAAGTCCATATCGCTTATATGGCTTTGGAGACAGGAATGAGCCATGTAAGCCCATATTATATATATATATATATATGGCATTGGAGACAGGAATAATTCATGTAAGTCCATGTCGAAGACATGGCATTGGCAAGATATTGATAGACAGGAATGACCCTAGTATCCTTAGTATTCTGAGTGGTTCAACGGGTCATTGTACACGTTAAACTACAGTGAATTATTAGCAAAAGGGAAGGTAGATTATATTTATGAATAGTGAAAGGTCAGGTAAGAAAGAAGGTACGTGAGTAGAGAAGAAGGTAGAAAATGAGAAGTAAAGAAAGTTTATGAGGCTAGGTGACATTATGTATAATTATTCATTATGTTGAATGTTGTAATTTATGTGCTTGTAAGCTTACTAAGCCTAGTGCTTACTCTCTTTATTTTCTTTTTCTTATAGTTTTTATCAAGCCACTCGGGTATCAAATGAAACGTCGGAAACCCGATCACACTATCGAAGAAATCACATTGGTATAGTTAAACGTTTCGTTTTGTGTATGGCATGTATAGGAACTTGGTTTCTTTTGATATGATATGATCAATGAATGATGTGTAAATACTTGCTAGTGATTAGCTAATAGAGTGGCTGATGATATACATGTTTAATAGTATGTATGATTAAGTAGTAACTATCACATGAAAACTAAGAAAATGTGAAAGTAACTTAAAAAGCATTCAAGTATCGAAATAACGGATTTTGAAAAATCACAAGAAATTGTAGAGACATGGGTTGATGGTGAATAATATATGAAATTAAAGCTTGTTGTGTCTATTTTCATATGGAATAAGCAAAATAGGTAAAGGTTTTGTATTTTATAGGGTGTCTGAGTTTTGGTGAAATAGGGCCAGAACGATTTCTGGATCCCCTGTCCCTACTTTAGAAATTCACCATAAATTTTACAATAATAATTAGGTGGTGTACTTTATATGGTTAGAATACTTAGAAACAAACGGTATAGTCATATGATTTTTGTACTGAGAGAGAAGTGGTTCATAGTAAGTAGAGGCCGGTCTTATGATCGAATTCAAAACAGGGTAACTTTAACTAATAAATTGTACTAATTGGCTAAGTCAAAAATTCTAGAAAAAAATTAGTAGATAGATATATGAGTCTAGTTTCAGGAAAAATTTACGGATCTTAATTTTGAGTTTTGAAACTCGAGAAATGAATTTTTAAGCAACCATGACGCAGAAAAATAGTTTATTCTGAAAATTAAAATAAGTGGTTTAGAGTTGTTTAAAAGGTAAGATAAGTTTAGTAACACCTCAAGCTTGACTCCGGTGACGGTTTGAGGCGTGGGGGTGTTACATTTATTAGTATCAGAACAGGTTTAGTCGGTTCTCGAAATAGTTAGTGTGAGTAAAAGTCTAGCTATACATGCCATACCTGTATTTTGATAGTGTGACGACTCCTGACGATTGTTAGATATTTTGTTTTATAGTAATGGATCTCGAGCGAGCTGGTGATGATGATGTAGAAAGTAATGCGCCTGCTCCCACGGAAGGGGCAGCGCCATTTGAGAATAGGCCAGTAACAGTTAATCAGGGAAGAGTGACTCGAGAAGCTTTCTTCCAAGCTTTGAATGATTTCTTTGCCGAGTTCGTTCATACGAATCCGGTAGTTAGACCTCTACCCCCTCATGATTCTCAGGCTACCCATGTAGCTCAAGCTCCCCCAGTCACAGGTACAGTGATAAGAGAAAAGCCACCAGTTAATAGAATCAGGAAATAAGGGGCAGAAGAGTTCTGAGCAACAAAAGATGATGATGTAGAAAGAGCAGAATTTTGGTTAGAAAATACTATCAGAGTCTTTGATGAATTATCTTGTACACCCGAGGAATGTATGAAATGTGTAGTATCACTTCTTAGAGACTCAGCCTACTACTGGTGGAAGACACTTGTATCAGTTGTACCAAATGAGAAGGTCACTTGGGATTTCTTTTAGGATGAATTTCGTAAAAAGTACATCAGTCAGACGTTTATTGACCAGAAGAGAAAGGAATTCCTGGAATTGAAACAAGGTAATATGAAAGTGACCGATTATGAGCGCGAATTTGTCAGGCTTAGTAAATATGCTCGAGAATGTGTGTCCACAGCGGCTATTATGTGTAAAAGGTTTGAGGATGGGTAAAATGATAATATCCGACTATTAGTGGGTGTCCTAGAAATAAAAGAGTTCGTTATTTTAGTTGAGAGAGCCTGTAAGGCAGAGGAGCTGTTAAAAAAAAAAGGCAAAGTTGAGACAGAGACACAAGAGACAAAGAAGAGACAGATGAGCAGGTCATTCCAGGCTACATCCAAAAGACCAAAGGAGTTTTCTACCGGATCTAGTTTCTCAGCCGGGTATTCTAGTCAGAATAGAGGCAACAGATTTAAGGATTCAAAGGCTCAGAACACCTCGACTGCGAGTGTAGGTAATGTTGGACAGGGTAGATCAGGGTGTTCACGGTGTGGTAGACTTTATTATGGTCCTTGTCGGGCAAGCGAAAATGTTTGTTATAAATGTGGTGCTCCAGATCATTTTGTACGAGAATGTCCAGAGGTGGCTAATCGAGAGATAACACAGAGTGCTAGATCTAGAAATGCTCCAAGTAGAGGCAGATCACCGAGGCAACCGGGAGTAAGAGCAAGTAACAGAGGTACCTCAAGAGATTCGGCTGTGAGACCAGATGTTAAAGCCCCTGCAAGGACTTATGCTATTCGTGCACGCGAAGAGGCATCCTTCCCCGATGTGATTACGGTATATTTTCTCTATATGATATTAATGTCATTGCTTTGATTGATCCGGTTCAACTCATTCATATGTTTGCAAGAAATTGATGTCTAGTACAAGTATGCCTATAGAATCTACAGAATTTGTGATTAAAGTATCGAATCCATTAGGCAAGCATGTATTAGTAGATAAAGCAATTAAGGAACAAAAGTATTGCACTTGTGAAAGTACTATGGAATACACATGGGGTAGACGAGGCTACATGGGAACCCAAAGAGGCTATGCAAAAACAGTACCCAAATCTCTTCACAGGTAAGATTTTCGGGGACGAAAATCCCTAAAGGGGGGAGAAATGTAACATCCCGAAATAGGGCCTAAACGGAATAGTGGTTGCAAAACCACAAATTCGAGGTAGAAAAATTTATTTTATTATTATTTTGAGGTTCATGATATGATTGCATGATTGTGTTAAAATTTCGTGATGAAATTCTATGCATAAAGTGCTTAAGTTGAGATTAGGGACTAAATCAAATAATTTGCAAAACTTGCATTCTAGAAGTTTTTAGTATGAAATTGCTTTGGAATATTAATTAGGAGGGTTTAAATAACAATTTGACCAATTTCTAAGTTCATGGACAAGATAGGACATGGATGGAATTTTTGAAAGTTTAATAAGAAAGGGCATTTTGGTTATTTGGATATTAAATGAAATAAAAAGGGAAAAATAACACAAAATTAATCATCTTCTTCATTAGCACGAAATTTCAAGGGTTCTCCATAGCTAGGGTTTGTTTCAAGCTTTCAAGCTCCATAGTAAGTGATTCCAGGCCCCGTTTTTAATGTTCTTTATGTTTTCGGAGTCCCGGTAGCTCGATAAAGCTTATGCTAGCAATAATTTAAGTTAGGGTTCATATTTGGAAAAATAACCATAGGTGAAAAGTGTTTATTTTGATGTTTTATGATGTAATATGAGGTTTTAAATTATGTTAGACAACTTGTGCTACTCGGTTTTAAGTGAAAACAAGTAAAAGGGCTTAATCGGTAAAAATACCTAATAGTCATAAGTGCATGTTAGAGTGTGAATTTGATGTTGTCATAGAAGGGAAAAATGATCAGCATGTCATAAAACATAAGAAAATAGGATGAAGTTTAAATTACGAGCCTTGGGGAAAAAGTGCAAATATGTGAAAGTTTAGGGGCAAAAATGTAAATTTTCCAAAGTTTGGGTCAAGGACTGTTTTGATAAATGTGAATATTAAATAAGTTAAATTTGCTATTATAGATCAAGAAGAGCAAAATTCGGGAGTAGATTGGGGAAAAGAAAAAGCAAAGGACTAAATTGTAAAGTTTAGTCACATTTTGTATCGAAGTAAGTTTACAGTAAATAAATGCAATATTCTTTTATTTTACATTATTATTGTCAATTTCCAGCATTTATATACTTATTTTTTTTCAGAATATTTAAAGTCGAATTAAAGGCGAAGTGACAGAGAAAAAGCATTAGGAAACCCCGTTTGAACCTTAGGAATGTTAGGATATTGGGGTTGACAGGACAGGACAGGACAGAAATGAGCCATGTAAATCCATATCAGTTATATGGCTTTGGAGATAGGAATGAGCCATGTAAGCCCATATTATATATATATATGGCATTGGAGACAGGAATAATTCATGTAAGTCCATGTCGAAGACATGGCATTGGCAGGATATTAATAGACAGGAACTACCCTAGTATCCTTAGTATTCCGAGTGGTTCAACGGGTCATTGTACACGTTAAATGACAATGAATTATCAAAAAAAGGGAAGGTAGATTATATTTATGAATAGTGAAAGGTCAGGTAAGAAAGAAGGTAAGTGAGTAAAGAAGAAGGTAGAAAATGAGAAGTAAAGAAAGTTTATGAGGCTAGGTGACATTATGTATAATTATTCATTATGTTGAATGTTGTAATTTATTTGCTTGTAAGCTTACTAAGCCTAGTGATTACTCTCTTTATTTTCTTTTTCTTATAGTTTTTATCAAGCGGATCGAAGGAAACGTCGGAGACCCGATCACACTATCGAAGAAATCACATTGGTATAGTTAGACATTTCGTTTTGTGTATGGCATGTATAGGAACTTTGGTTTCTTTTGATATGATATGATCAATGAATGATGTGTAAATACTTGCTAGAGATTAGCTAATATAGTGGCTGATGATATACATGTTTAATAGTATGTATGATTAAGTAGTAACTATCACATGAAAACTAAGAAAAATGTGAAAGTAACTTAAAAATAGATTCAAGTATCAGAAATAACGGGATTTTGAAAAATCACAAGAAATTGTAGAGACATGGGTTGATGGTGAATAATATATGAAATTGAATCTCGTTGTGTCTATTTTCATATGGAATAAGCAAAACAGGTAAAGGTTTTGTATTTTATAGGGTATCTGAGTTTTGGTGAAATAGGGCCAGAGCAATTTCTGGATCCCCTGTTCCAACTTTAGAAATTCACCATAAATTTTAAAATAATAATTAGGTGGTGTACTTTATATGGTTAGAGTCCTTATTGAATCTAGTTTTAATAGAAATAAACGATATAGTCATATGACTTTTTACAGAGAGAAAAGTGGTTCGTAGTAAGTAGAGGCCAGTGCAGTCGAATTCTGAAACAGGGGTAACTTTAACTAATAAACTATACTAATTGGCTAAGTCAAAAATTCTAGAAAAAAATTAGTAGATAGATATATGAGTCTAGTTTCAGGAAAAATTTACGGATCTTAATTTTGAGTTTTGAAACTCGAGAAATGAACTTTTTAAGCAACAATGACTCAGAAAAACAGTTTATTCTGAAAATTAAAATAAGTGGTTTAGAGTTGTTTAAAAGGTAAGATAAGTTTAGTAACACCTCAAGCTTGACTCTGGTGACGGTTTTGGGCATGGGGGTGTTACACCCCTTACCCATACCCGAGGCTGGGATAAGGTACGAGGCGTTATCGGACAAACATACAAACATTAAACTAAAATACGGACCATAAAATTTCATTCATATTTCAAAACGTTCATTCACTTACACATAGTCCCTTATTTGAGTCTACGAAGCCCAAAACATACTTTAGAAAGGGTTCAGGACTAAACTGAGAACTTACGAAAATCTTGGAAATTTCATGCTTTAAGGCTCCACACGCCCATGTCCTAAAGTCGTGTTTCATACACGGCTGAGACACATGGTCGTGTTTCTACCTGTGTGGAATATACCTAGGCTATTTTCCAAGCTTTGGTCAACCTTAATCTCTTACACACTTATACAAAATCAAAAGCATATAACATAGTATTCATTTAATGATTAAATATTCTCAATTAAACCACAAACATAACATTTGTATGTCATCATACATGTGTCTCTCATACTCATTTTACCTTGTTTATTATAGTACCACTTATACATTTATACCAAGATTATCATCTTACCAAAAATCTTCAGCTTGATCATCAAGCATTCATATTTAAAACTAGATCATATCTTTATAAAACACCACAATTCAGAAGCGCAAAATAACATTTTTTCCTGAAACATTTCAATTCAACTCCATACCCAACAAGCATTACATTGAGACTAGTTATATATATATATATATATATATATATATATATATATACATGTCATGATACATATCATTCTCTTTCTGTTTTCTTATAAACACATATCATTTATTTCATTATATCAATATTTCATATACCATAGTTTCCATGTATTCCACATATATTTATTTTCCTCCTCCTCCTCTCCATTCCACATCCTTAATGTATATAGCATTCTTGTAAGTACGATTTCACAATTTACTAATAAATGCTCACATCAAACTGTCCACACGAGTCATAGTCACTTACTTGTTTATAATTGGAGTTACAGAGCTCCAAATTAAGATCAATAAATTTCCCCCAAAACTAGACTCACATATCTTTCCACCATATAATTTTCATAATTTTTGGTTCAGCCAATTAGTACAGTTTATTCATTAAAATTTCCACTATTTCACTTTCTGACAGTTCTGATCTCTCTTCACTAAAAATTAATTATCTCACAGTACAGAACTAGAATAATGTTCTTGTTGATTTATCTTGAAAATAGACTCATTAGGGATTATAAAAATATAATTTTAAGCCTCTAATTAGTTTTATCCAAAGTTTTGTGATTTTCCAAAGCTAGAATAGGGGATCACATAATCATTATGAACCAGTCTCACAAAAACATAAATATCTCAAAATATAGAACTCGTTTTCTTGCTCTGTTTCTTTTATATGAAAATAGACGCATTAAGATTTAATTTGATATCTCATTTAGTCTCTGATTAAATTTCTATTATTTTTGGTGATTTTTCAAAATCACGTCACTGCTACTGTCCAAAACAGTTTTATTGCTAATTCACTCTTTCACACTTTCTTTGTATTAACCTCATTTTAACATACATATCACAAATCATTTTCACCACATTTCATACATCACAAGTATAGGCCCATGATCACAAGGTCACCATGAAATCATCCTCATGTATAACTTACTTGTTCATAACCTTACCACGTCCTGGTCACTTAATGAACACATCATTCACATAACCAAGTTCCTGCACTTATTCATCACAAAACTCACAAAGCAATATATAGAGAGTCTCCCGTTGAACACTTCGAATCAATCCTCGATACTTGG
Source organism: Gossypium arboreum (assembly GCF_025698485.1). Classification (NCBI taxonomy): domain Eukaryota; kingdom Viridiplantae; phylum Streptophyta; class Magnoliopsida; order Malvales; family Malvaceae; genus Gossypium; species Gossypium arboreum. The sequence goes on along the minus strand of NC_069078.1, from coordinate 56,300,130 downwards.
TGGTTTCAGCACATAGCTCCACCCATCATTTAGTTCAGCTCTCTTGTACACATGGTGAACACTCAGTACCACCCATGTGACCTAGCCAATTTATCTCGTAGCTCTCTTGTTACATGGTGTCCTTCACTTTGAACCACGCATGCGACCTAGGTACATATATCCCGTAGCTCTCTTGTCTACATGGTGTACACATAGTATCACCCATGCGACCTAGCTACATCATAATGTCTTGTAGCTCTCTTGTACACATGATGTGCACTCAAGACCATACATGTGACCTAGCTACATACTATCTCAGATCATCCAATCTTTTCAAGGTTCAACCGTGATTTCTCTCTCTTTCCAACAATTTCACTAATCAAGTAATTATCCACAAACATATTTCCAATATTATTATAAAATATCATAATACAAGTAATATTGATGTATTACTTACATATAAACTTATATCTCATTTAATATCAAGGCAATAACATTAAATTACACATTGCCTTATTAAAAATCATATGAACTTACAATTTCCCATAATATCCATAATCATAGAAATCACATTTATGTATGATAATTCAATGCACTTCATGTACCATAGACATATTTTTAAATCAATTCATAAACTTGGCACCATAATCATTTAATTTAACATAATTCAATTAATTCACTAAATTTAACTTTCAAATATAAATTACAGATTATTGTTGTATTATTATCATACCAACTTACATACTTTCAACACCTCAAAAATTATAATAAATATATCAATTTTACATTGAAACATGCATAAATTAATGCTTATTATACATATGAACTTACCTCGATACTAAAACGACCATTTTACCAACTTTCCCAATTTTTGATTTTTCTCTCATTCTAGGTTCAAATCTCGTTTTCCGGGATCTAAAACATCATATTTTACTTATTTAATTAATTTACTATTCAAAACAGTCCTTAACTCAAAATTTGGAAAAATTACAATTTTGCCCCTAAACTTTTGCATATTTACACTTTTTCCCTTAGGCTCGGGAATTAAACTTCATCCCTTATTCTTATGTTTTATGACATGCTGATGAATTTTCCCTTCTATGGAAACATCAAATTCTCACTCTAACATATACTTATGACTATTAGGTATTTTACCGATTAAGCCCTTTTACTCATTTTCACTCAAAACCGAGTAGCAAAAGTTGTCTAACATAATTTAAAATCTCATATTCTATCATAAAACAGCAAAATAAACCCTAGCTTAAATTATTGCTAGAATAAGCTTAATCAAATTATCGGAATTCCAAAAACGTAAAGAACTTGAAAAACAGGGTTAGAACGGACTTACTATTGAGCTTGGAAAGCTTGAAAACCCTAGCCATGGCTTCCCCCATGCTAATTTCGGCCTCCATGAAAAAGATGAGTCAATTTTGGCTTTATTTTCCCTTTTTATTTCTTTTAATTACCAAATGACCAAAATGCCCTTCCTTACTAAACTTTCAAAAATTCCATCAATGTCCAATTTTTTTCCATCACTTAGAAATCGGTCAAATTGCTATTTAAGACCTCATAATTAATATTTCAAAGCAATTTCATACTAGAAACTTCTAGAATGCAGGTTTTGTAACTTATTCAATTTAGTCCCTAACTTCAAATTGAGCACTTTATGCATAGAATTTCTTCATGAAATTTTCACACAATCATGCAATCATATCATAGACCTCAAAATAATCATAAAGTAATTATTTCTATCTCAGATTTTGCGGTCCCGAAACCCCTGTTCCAACTAGACCCAATTTTGGGCTATTATATGGCACTTATGTGCAAGTTATTCTGCGTATCCAATAGTATTTTGAGTGTTCAACAGGTAATGCAATAGATGTGATGAAAGTCCCGAGGAGGGCATGTTAAAGAAGTAGGGTTGTATGATATACTACGATGAGTACATGTATGTATGCTAAACCCATGAATAGTTCCTTAATAAAGAATGATTTGTGATGAGAAGGTATGTTCATGTGATAAGTAAGTCAAAAGGTTAAATGATGAATAATCCTTATGTATATGTTACTATGTATTTTCATGTTAATTGCTTACTATCATTGCATATTCTTTGCATTTGGACTTATTAAGCTTTAATGCTTACCCCCTCTCTTTCTATCCTTTGTAGGTCTGCCAAGCTAGCTCAAGGATCGAAAGCTGTGTTCGATCACACTATCAAAAGAATATTGGGTATAGTGAAATTGTTATTTTGAGTATGGCATGTATAGAGGACTTCGTTATTTTGTGATATGTGTCATGCCATTTGGCCAAATTGTGAAGGCCTATGATGTTGATAATTCATTTTGTAATAGCCATGTGATATGGCTTATAATTGATTATTGGGTTGTAATGTCTAATTATTCATGCATGCATGTGTTGATGCCTTGATGATGTGTTTTGTTGTTTGTTTGATAGATATGTAATGAGGAATGAATTAAGTACTTGGAAATAAGGAATGACTTTATGACTTAAGATAACTATAGACATAAATGTGTAACTTGAGGTTATAGTAATAAATTTGATTATGCATGAAATTGGTGTAGAATGCTTCTAAATGGTGTGAATAATTGAATGTGCAATAGAATGACATTATGAAGGTGTGAAATTGCCATGATGTTGAATATTTGAGTGTCTAAATATGTCATGTTGCATGTTATGAAATATGTTCGAGAATATGAGTGATTAAGGGTGACAATTGGCTTGGAAAATAGCCTTTAAATGGTCCACATGGATAGACACACAGGCATGTGTCTAGGTGTATGACTCATGGTCTACCCCATGGGCGTGTTGAATGGCTGTGTGTCCCCTACACCTAAATTTCTGCAAGTCAGTATGCCTAGTAGTAAACACACAGGGTAAGACACGGGCGTGTGTCTTGGCCGTGTGAGAGACACAGCCTACCACATGGACGTCCACTCTAGCATGTGAAATCTGCACCATTTTTATGAAAAGTTCATTTATTTTTAATTGATCACACAGTCTAGCAGCGTGGGTGTGTGATACGGCTGTGTGACCCTAAATTGGTGCTGACGTCATAGTCAAAGAGTTACACGGCTGGAAGACATGGGCGTGTCAAGAGCACATGGGCGTGCCCCCTCTCTCACACAGGCGTATGGCTCTATATTAGGGAAAATTTCCAAAACTTTTCTAAAGTCCTCGATTTAGTCCTGAATATTTTCCAATGGTTGTTTTAGGCCTCATAGGCCCATATTAGGGACAAATTGTGTATGTATGAATGAAGTTGTTTTGAAGAAAAATTTATAGCTCGATTTTTCATGTATGTGTATGCTTAAGTTTGGTAATGCCTCGTACCCTGTCCCGCCGTCAGATACGGGTAAGGGGTGTTACATTTAGTGGTATCAGAGCTACAATTTAGTCAGTTCTCGGACTACATAGCATGTGTTTGAGTCTAGCTATACATGTCATATATATATTATGATAGTGTGACGACTCCTAACAATTTTAAAGTGTGTTTTCATATAGTAAACGGATCCCGATAGAGCAGTGGCAGATAATGAAAAAAGTAACGCACTTACTCCCGTAGAAGGGGTGGTGCCATCCGAGAGTAGACCCAAAACTATCAGTAGAGGAGGAGGCAGAGAAGCCTTTGTCCACATGATGAATGCATGGCATATGGAGTTCGTTCGAACGAACCTCAACATTTAACCTCCCCCAGCTCCTCCAAATCCTCAACCTGTACCCATGATGCCTCAAGGTGTAGATTTTATGAGATTCTTTAGAACACCAGTTGATAAAATTCGAAAGCAATGCGCTGAGGAATTTAGGGCAAATGCTAATGACGACCTTGAGAAAACAGAGTTTTGGTTAGAGAACTCGATATAGGGCATTTGATGAACTATCCTGTACACCCAAGGAGTGCTTAAAATGTGCCATATCTTTGTTGAGAGATGTGGCGTATCACTAGTGGAGAACGCTGATATCTATGGTACCACCGAAGAGGGTTACTTGGGAATTCTTTCAAGAGGAATTCTGAAAGAAATACATTAGTGAACGGTTTATCGATCAGAAGTGTAAGGAATTTCTGGATTTGAAATAGGGTCGTATGACAGTTAATGAATATGAGAGAGAATTTATCAAACTCAGTAAGTACGCTCGAGAGTGTGTATCTTCTGAGGCTAGGATGTGTAGAAGATTTGAAGATGGACTTAATGAATACATTAAGACATTAGTGGGTATTCTTGATTTGAAAGAATTTCTGGTACTCGTTGAGTGAGCTTGTAAAGCCAAAGAATTGGTCAAGGAAAAGAAGAAAACCGAGTCTGAGGCTAGAGATACAAGAAATAGATATCTAAGTAAGTCGTTGCCATCTCAGTAGAAGAAACCTAGAGAGATGTACTTCTGTTCAAATGTGTCAGTTGGACATTCATATGGGAACTGTACAAAGCAGAATTCGGGTTTTAGATCTCAGGATACATCTGTGGCAAGTGTGGGTAATGCTAAACCTTCCAAACCTGAGTGCCAGCAATGTGGTAGATGTCATTTTGGCACCTATAGGGTGAGTGAAGAATCTCGTTTCAAATGTGATTCTCAAGACCACTATATTAAGGACTGCCCCGAGATGATAGAGAAGGAAAGATTTTGGAACTCAAGGCCGAGTGGCGCAGCTTCTAGGGAAAGACCGTCGAGAAATGCCTGGAATGGGTCTGGTATTACTACTGTGACACGACATACAGCAGTAAGGTCTGAAGCTAGAGCTCCGGCTAGAGCCTACACCATACGCGCACGTGAAGATGCAACTTCTCCTGATGTGATCACTGGTAATTTTTCTCTCTATGATACTACTATTATTACTTCATTAGATCCTGGCTCTACTCATTCGTATATGTGTGTGAAATTGGTATCTAGCGTGAATATGCTTGTCGAGTTTACAGAATTTATGATTAAGGTGTCAAACCCGTTAGGAAAGCATGTAATAATTGATAAAGTATGTAAGAAATTCCCTTTGACGGCTAGAGGTCATTGTTTTCCGGTCGATTTGATGTTGTTGTCGTTTCATGAATTTGATGTCATATTGGGTATGGATTGGTTGACACTACATGATGCTATAGTGAATTGTAGAAAGAACATTATTAAATTGAAATGTGAAAATGGTGAGGTTCTTTGGGTTGAATCAGATGATGCAGATAAGTCGCCAAATGTATTTTCTTTGATGACTGCTCAAAAGTGTATAAGAAAGGGCTATGAAGCTTATTTGGCATACATATTGAATACAAAGGGATCCGAATTGAAAATCGATTTAGTACCAGTTGTTTGTGAGTATACGGATGTATTTCCAAAGGACTTGCCAAGTTTGCCTCCAATTAGAGAAGTTGAGTTTGGCATCGAGTTAATGCCAGGGATAGCATCTATCTCTATTGCTACGTATAGGATGGCCCCGGCTGAGCAGAAAGAATTGAAGTTATAGTTACAAAAGTTGTCTGACAAAGGTTTTGTGAGACCAAGCTTTTCACTGTGGGGTGCTCCTGTATTATTCATGGAAAAGAAATACGGTTCCATGAGATTATGCATTGACTACCGACAGCTTAATAAGGTGACGATCAAGAACAAGTACCCCATGCCAAGGATTGATGACTTGTTTGACCAGCTGAAGGGAGAGACATGGTTCTCTAAGATAGATTTGAGATCCGGATACTACCAGTTACGAGTTAAGGAGGCAGATGTGCCTAAGACTGCCTTTAGAACGAGGTATGGCCACTATGAGTTTCTTGTTATGCCATTTGGATTAATGAATGCTCCTGCCGTGTTTATGAATTTAATGAATCAAATTTTTTGGCCATATTTGGATAAGTTTTTTGTAGTGTTCATCAATGATATTCTAATTTATTCTAAAGATGATATTCTAATTTATTCTAAAGATGAGGCAGAGCATGCCGAGCACTTGAGAATGGTATTGCAGATTTTAAGGGATAAACAATTGTATGCAAAGTTTAGTAAGAGTGAGTTTTGGCTTCGAGAGATTGGATTCTTAGGCCATATTGTTTCAGGAGATGGTATACGAGTTGATCCCGGTAAGATTTTTGCTATTGTTGAGTGGAAGCCACCAAGGAATGTAATTGAAGTTAGGAGCTTTTTGGGTTTAGCCGGATACTACAGACAGTTTGTGAAAGGATTCTCTATGATAGCCACTTCTATGATGAGATTAATTCAAAAAGATGTCAGGTTTGAATGGTCAAAGAAAAGTCAGCAGAGCTTTGAGAAGTTGAAAATGTTATTAAACGAAACACTAGTGTTAGTACAACCAGAATTAGGGAAAGAATTTATGATTTACAGTGATGTGTCCTTGAGTGGACTAGGTTGTGTGCTTATTCAAGAAGGCAAGGTAGTAGCTTATGCTTCAAGGAAACTGAAACCCCATGAGAAAAACTATCCTACGCACGATCTAGAATTAGCCGCCATTGTGTTTGCTTTGAAGATTTGGTGACATTACCTATTTGGGGAAAAATTCCATGTCTATACAGACCATAAAAGTCTTAAGTATCTGATGACCCAAAAGGACTTGAATTTGAGGCAACGAAGATAGTTGGAATTGTTAAAAGACAATGAGCTTGTGATTGATTATCACCCTGGTAAGGCAAATGTGGTCGCCGATGCCTTGAGTAAAAATTCTTTATTTTCTTTTAGAGCTATGAACGCACAATTAACCCTATCTCATGACGGTGCAATTCTAGTAGAGTTGAGAGCTAGACCGACCTTTCTTCAACATATTTGTGATGCTTAGGAAGCTGATAAAGAGTTACAGGCTAAGAAAGCTCAGAGTGAGTCGAACACTAAATTAGATTTTAAGAGAGATTCTGATGGTTGTCTGAGGTTCCGTGGAAAGATTTGTGTTCTGAAGAATGCTAAGTTGATTCAAAATATTTTGTAAGAGGCTCATAATGGATGTATGTCAGTTCACCCAGATAGCACGAAAATGTATAATGATTTAAAGAAACTGTATTGGTAGAATGGTATGAAAAGAGATATATCTGAGTTTGTATCGAGGTGTTTGATTTGTCAGCAAGTAAAGGCCGAACACCAGGTACCTTCAGGTTTACTTCAGTCTATTTTAGTTTTTGAATGGAAATGGGATTGAATTACTATGGATTTCATGACAAGCTTGCCGTTGACACGAAGAAAGAAAGATGCCGTATGGGCTGTGGTTGACAGATTGACTAAATCGGCTCATTTTATACCGATACGTGTTGATTATTCACTTGATAAGTTAGTCAAATTATATATTTCTGAAATTGTAAGACTTTATAGAGTACCTTTATTGATTATTTCGGATAGAGTCCGATGTTCACTTTGCAGTTTTAGAAGAAGTTACAAGAAGCTTTGGGTACAAAGCTGAATTTTAGTACTGCCTTTCATCCATAGATTGATGGACAATCCGAGAGAGTAACTTAAACAGTCGAAGATATGCTCAGATGTTGTGTTCTTGAATTCCAAAGTAGTTGGGAAAAGTACTTACCTTTGGTTGAATTTGCTTACAATAACAGTTATCAGTCGAGCTTGAAGATGGCGCCTTATGAGGCATTATTTGTACGTAAATGTCGTACACCATTGTATTGGACTGAGCTTAAGGAGAATAAGATTCATGGAATCGATTTAGTTAAGGAAACTGAAGAAAAGGTGAAAATAATTCGTGATTATTTGAAAGCGGCATCAGATAGACAAAAGTTGTATGCGGATTTAAAAAGGAAAGGAATTGAGCATCAAGTCGATGATAAGGTATTCTTGAAAGTATCAGCATGGAAGAAGGTTTTGAGATTCAGTAGAAAAAGCAAGTTGAGTCCTCATTTTATAGGACCGTATGAGATTACCGAAAGGGTAGGGCCTGTTGTGTATCGATTGGCTTTACCGACTGAGTTACAAAATATTTACGATATGTTTCACATGTCTATGTTACGCCAATATAGATAGGATCCTTCACATGTGATTGTACCGACAAAGGTTAAAATCAAACTGGATATGACTTATGGTGAGGAACCGGTTAAGATCTTGGCTCGAGAAGTCAAGCAATTGAGAAATTAAAGTGTTGTTCTTGTGAAAGTTTTATGGCAAAGACATGGGGTTGAAGAGGCTACATGGGAGCCCGAGGAGGCTATGAGAAAATTGTAACAGTCCGGTTTAGACCCTAGTAGGAATAGTGATTTCGAGACCACATATCCAAGTTATAAAAATGGTTAAATATTATTTTTCATGCTTATTATGTGTGAATTAGTATGTGTGAAAGTTTCGTATGAAAATTTAATCGTTTGTGTGCTTAATTTGATAAAATGACCTAATCGCGTAAAATATAAAGTTGCTTGCTATATGTTAGAAGTGCCTATTTGATTTGGCTTATTAATTGTGAGGTCCTTATATGGTTATTTGACCATTAGAAGTTTGAATAGACATTAATAACCATTCATTAGCTGATTTTATAATGGTTATTAAAAGGGTAAATTAGTAAATTACTTATTAAATGAATTAAAATAAAACAAAGGCATGAAAATATGGTCATTTTGTCTTCATAATCAACCGAAAATCGTAGTAAAAGAAAAGAAAAAGAGAGTTAGGGTTTCGACACACAAGGCTTAATTCAAGGTTCATTTTTTATTCGTTTTCGATAATTTCTACATTTTTGTGATCGTTGCTTTGTGTTTTACTAAGTCCATGCCTCAATTTCTAATTTTGATGATGAATTTGAAATGTGCCATGGATAAATTCATGAGTTTTATGTTGTTATATAATGAAATATGAAAGTTTGATGTTGGGTTTATATGTTTTGTCTTTGGATTTTTGATGATTTTGAGTAAAATGGGCTAAATTGTGAAAATTGTAAATTGAGGGACTCAAATGTGAAATAAATAAAATGTGTGGACTTGTATGAGAGCTATGAAAATTTGGCTAAGCTTGTTTACTAGCAAATTTTGTGTATTTTGTGATTTTTTGAATTAGGGACTAAAGTGTCGAAATGTGAAAATGTGAGGGCTAGTTTGCAATATGCCTTGATTATGTGTACATGGATTGGTTTGAATGATTTAGTGAATAAAAGGGTTAATTTTGAATACATATAGATTAAGAAAAGAGGAATTCAGCTTTAAACCGAGGGAAGTCGAAGGTTGTTGAGTAAATAATCTGAGTCGACAACTCCGAGTACGGGCTAAGTTCGTATGTAAAACATGATGTTATAAGTATGTTTTGATGCTTTGTTTAAACATAGATTGTATACACATTTATTTTGGATGAACACGATGACAAATCAATGGTTTTTGGCACTAAGTGTGCAATTTAAACTAGCTTCGACTATATGAGGCTCTAAGTGTGCAATACCGAGATAGCTTAGCTTAATTGAGAAAGCACTAAGTGTGAAAAAGTATTATAGCCTCGACTAATCATTAAAGTACTAACTGTGTATATGTTTAAAACATTGGTATTCTTCAGAAAGTCTTAAAATATCCGAACAAGAGGTGAGAATGAAAATGAATGAATATGGAAATGTTTAGGTAAGTTTAATAACTATGTGGTAGATGGTATTATGCATATAATGTTTATTGAATTGGTGTAAACATATAGATGATGTTGGCATGAAATTGATAGATGAGTAGAGAATTTATAAGTACTTATGTGTTGTTGTTTCATATTTTATATACTGTTGTTGATTTTAGTACGAACTTACTAAGCTTTTGAAAGCTTACTTTGTGTATGTGTTTGCATTATTTTTTAGATATCAAAGCTACTGTGAGTTCGAGGATCGTCAAGGATCATCACCACACTATCGAACCTTATTTTGGTACTTTGAAATTGTATACATTAAAGTATGGCATGTATAGGCTAGAAGTGTTTAGATTATGTTTTGTGATTGTATATATTTAGCCATGTAATATGGCTTGGTATGGATGTGATTATGATATGGTTTTGGTATATGAATTATGAGGCAATATGATATATTTAGTATGTTTGTGTATGAATATAAGAAATGGTAAGATATGTAAGCTTTTGGCATGTGTTAGCTATGGTAATTGATAAGGTTTGTTCATGAAATTGAAACATATGTTTGGTATGATTTTATTTTAGAATTGTTATAATTTGGTTGATGTATTGAGATGGAAATTTGGTTGGCAATGATATGTCATGAATGGCTTATGTTTTGGTTGTGGATTGGTCATAAAATGTTGTACAAAAATGCTTGGTTTGGTTCTTATAGGTTTAACCCAAATGGGGTGGCAAGTTGGTTGTTCAGCCGGCTTATTTTTTTCCACATGGGCGTGTGTCTCAGCCGTGTGCAACACACGGCTATGTTGCACAGCCGTGTGTCCCCTGGGGTACCTTACAATTGTAAGTCAGGCTTGAGCATGGCCAAGGCACACGGACGTGTGGCTAGCCGTTTGGCCTAAGTCAGATTCGACCACGGCCAAAGCACACGGGCTTGTCTTGTGGCCGTGTGAGCAAGTCAGTATGTATGCCCTATTTTTTCACAGCCTAGGCACACGGACGTGTCTAATGTCATGTAAGGCACACAGCCTGTTCACACGGGCGTGTGACCTGTACTTGTTTGAAAAATGTTTAAATTTTGGAGAAATTTTGTATGTGTTTGGTTTAGTCCCGACCCCTTTCTAATACATGTTTAAGGTCTCGATGACCTATATAAGGGACTCCATATTGATGATTGATCTTTAATGCTTCGATGTTTATTAAATGAATGTTAATATTCTGATTTTGTTTGGTAATGCTTTAACCCTAGTTCGGCAACAGATACGGGTTAGGGGTATTATATTTTATTAGTATCAAAGCTTTGGTTTATTCGGTTCTAGGACTGCCATAACATATGTGAGTCTAGCTATACATGCCATATTTTTAAACTACGATAGTGTCATGAATCTTGACATTGAAATGTGTTTTTATATAGCAAATGGATCTCGAAAGAGCCGTAGCGGATGATGTTGAAAGCAATGCGCCTGCTCCCGCGTAAGGGACGGCGCCATCTGATTTTCGACCGACTAGGATTAGTCGTGATGGTGAGGCTAGACAAGCCTTCTATTAGATGATGAATGATTGGTTCACCCAATATATTAGAACCAATCCGGTTGTACAACAACCTCCACCCCCTGTTAATTCTCCTTGAACTCCTGTTATGCCATCAGTGAATCAGGTTCAGTTAAGTAGACCACCAGTAGATAAGATTAGAAAATATAGGGCTGAAGAGTTCCGAGCTACAACAAGCGATGATGATGAAAAAATCGAGTTTTGGCTAGAGAACACAATAAGAGTGTTTGACAAATTATCCCTAAATCCTGAAGAATGCATAAAATGTGTTGTTTCCCTTTTGAGAGATACGGCGTACCATTGGTGGAAGACTTTGACATCTGTGGTTCCAAGTGAACAGGTTACTTGGGATTTCTTTCAAGCTGAATTTCAGAAAAAATATATCAGTCAGAGATTCATCGATCAGAAACATAAAGAGTTTCTTGAGCTTAAACAAGGTCGTATGTCTGTCACAGAATACGAATGGAAATTCGTAAGATTAAGTCAGTATGCTCGTGAATGTGTATCTATGGAAGCAATAATGTGCAAAAGATTCGACGATGGCTTAAACAAAGATATTCATCTGTTAGTTAGAATTCTGGAAATCAAAGAATTTGTTGTGCTTGTTGAACCAGCATGTAAAGCTAATGATCTCACGAAAGAGAAAAGAAAAGCTGATTTTGAAGCTAGATAGGTACGAAAGAGATCATCGGGCAAGTCATTTTAGTTTGCAGCAAAGAAATTCAGAGATGATAATACCCGTTAAAAGGCTACTGTGGGACATTCGAATAGAGATCGTGCTAGATCGTAATCGAGCTTTAAAGCTCCAGCTATGTCTGTTACCAGTGTTGGTAATGTAAAGAATAAAAAACCTGAGTGTGATCAATGTGGAAGATGACATTTTGGAGAGTGCTGGGGAAAGAGTAATAACTGAGCTTGTTACAGTTGTGGTTCACGAAATCATTTTATAAAAGATTTCCCAGATTTAGCTGAAAATTTTGAGGCCGACTAGTAATGCTTCTCATGGTAGACCTCCCTGAAATACGTGAAATGTAAGTGGCAGTCAGAGAGGGACAAAAGATACAACTATTAGATCAGAGGCTCGTGCACCTGCTAGAGCCTATGCTATCTAAGCTTGTGAGGAAGCTTCGTCGCCAAATGTGATTACGGGTACATTTACTCTTTATGATACTTCTGTGATTGCTTTGATAGATCCTGGATCAATACATTCGTATATATACATGAACATAGTGAACAGTAAGACTTTGCTTGTAAAGTCTACTGAATTTGTAATTAGAGTTTCAAACCCCCTAGTAGATGTGTTTTGGTTGATAAAGTCTACAAGAATTGTCCTTTAATGTTTTGAGAAACTTGTTTTTCGGCTAATCTGATGCTGTTACCTTTTGATGAATTTGATATAATTCTGGGTATGGATTGGTTAACTTTGCATGATGCTTGTTGTGAACTGCAAACGGAAAACTATTGATTTGAGATGCAAGGATGATGAAATAGTCAGAATTGAATCTAGTGATTTGAATGGATTGTCTGTTGTAATATCTTCGATGAAAGCTTTTAGTGTAGTGAGAAAGGGTTGTGAAGCTTATTTTGCATATGTGATTGATTCGAGAATGTCAGAAAAGAAAGTTGAATCTGTGTCTGTTATCTATGAGTTCCCTGATGTGTTTGTTAAAGAACTTTCGGGATTACCTCCGAGTAGAGAAGTAGAATTTGGCATTGAATTGGTACCTGGTACTACTCTGATTTTGATAGCTCCGTATAGAATGGCTCCGACCAAACTAAAAGACTTAAAATCTCAGTTGCAAGAATTGACCGATAAAGGATTTGCTAAACTGAGTTTCTCAACTTGGGGTGCTCCGGTTCTATTTGTGAAAAAGAAAGACTATACGATGAGAATGAATATAGATTATCGTCAGTTGAATAAAGTGACTATCAAGAATAAGTATCCTCTGCCCCGAATTGATGATTTGTTTGATCAATTGAAAGGAGATGCTGTGTTTTTGAAAATAGATTTGAGATAAGGCTATTATCAGTTGCGAGTAAAAGACTCAGACATTCTGAAAACTACTTTCAGAACGAGGTATGGCCATTATGAATTTTTAGTTATGCCTTTCAAATTAACTAATGCACCTTCTATCTTTATGGATTTGATGAATAGAATTTTCAGACCGTATCTAGATCAATTTGTTGTTGTATTCATTGATGACATATTGATTTATTCACGTGATGAATCCGAACATGCTGAGCATCTGAGATTAGTACTACAGATTCTACGAGATAAACAGTTATATGCGAAGTTCAGTAAATGTGAATTCTGGTTGTGAGAAGTTGGTTTTCTGGGTCATATTGTATCAGCATCTGGTATTTGAGTTGATCCGAGCAAGATTTTGGCTATTCTGGATTGGAAACCTCCGAGGAATGTCTCTGAAGTTTGTAGTTTTCTAGGATTCACGGATTATTATAGAAGGTTCATAAAAGACTTTTCTATGATTGAGATTCCATTGACAAAGCTGCTTCAAAAAGATGCTAAATTTGAGTGGTATGAAAAGTGTCAGAACAGCTTCGATCAGTTGAAAACTTTGTTGACTAAAGCTCCAATATTGGTACAACCCGAATTGGGTAAAGAACTTTTGATATACAGTGATGCTTCGTTGATCGGTCTGGGATGTGTTTTAATGCAAGGATGCAAAGTCATTGCTTATGCTTCGAGACAATTGAAGCCGCACGAAAAGAATTATCCGACACACAATCTTGAGTTAGCCACGATTGTGTTTGCTCTAAAGATTTGGGGTTACTACCTGTTCAGTGAGAAATGTCATGTATATTCTGATCATAAGAGTTTGAAATATCTTATGACTCAAAAAGATCTAAATCTGCAACAAAGAAGATGGTTAGAACTGCTAAAAGACTACAAACTTGTGATTGATTATCATCCGGGAAAAGCAAATGTTGCTGCTGATGCCTTAAGTCAAAAATCATGGTTTGCTTTGCGTGCGATGAATGCTCATTTGGTTCTATCCGATGATGGTTTAGTTTTAGCTGAATTGAAATCCAGACCTTTGTTCTTACAGCAGATTATCGAATTTCAGAAGATTGATAATGAGATTTTAGCTAAAAGATCTTAGTGTGATCTAGAGTCTGATTCAGAATTCAGAGTTGATAAAGATGATTGTATGAGATTCCAAGATCGAATTTGTGTTTTGAAAAATCCAAAGTTAATTCAGATGATTTTGAGTGAAGCTTACAATAGTCGGTTATTTGTGCATTCGGGTAGTACGAAAATGTATAATGATCTGAAATAGTATTACTGGTGGTCCGGAATGAAAAGTGATATTTCTGACTTTATTTCGAAATGTTTAATTTGTCAGCAAGTTAAAGCCAAACACCAAATGCCATCTGGTTTGTTACAATCGATCATGGTTCCAGAGTGGAAATGGGAGCGAGAAACAATGGATTTTGTTTTGGGTTTACCCATGTCTCCGAGAAAGAAAGATGCTATCTAGGTTGTAATTGATCGATTGACGAAATCAGCCAATTTTATTTCGGTGCGATCTGATTACTCACTAGATAAGTTGGTTGAGTTATAGATTTCCGATATTGTGAGATTGCATGGTGTGCCATTATCTATTGTATCAGACAGAGATCCGAGATTCACATCACAATTCTGGAAGAAGTTGTAAGATGCTCTGGGTAATAAATTGCATTTCAGTACTGCTGTTTACCCGTAAATGGATGGTCAATCGAAGCGGATTATTCAGATACTCGAGGATATGTTAAGATGTTATATTCTTGAGTTTGAAGGTACGTGGGAATAGTATTTGCCTTTGATTGAATTCGCTTATAATAATAGTTTTCTTTCGAGCATTAAAATGGAACTGTATGAAGCTTTATATGGTCGCAAATGCTGTACACCTTTGTATTGGACGGAGCTCAGCAAAAATAAGATTCATGGGATTGATTTGATAAAAGAAACTGAACAGAGAGTGAAAGTGATCCGAGATAGTCTGAAAACAGCTTCTGATCGTCAGAAATCATATGCATATTTAAAAAGAAAAGACATTGAATTTAAGATCGGTGATAAAGTGTTTTTAAAGGTATCTCCATGGAAGAAAGGGCTTCGATTCGGTAGAAAAGGCAAATTGAGTCCGAGGTTCATTGGACTGTATGAGATTACTGAGCATATTGGACCGGTAGCTTAGAAATTGTTGTTACCACTAGAGTTACAAAAGATTCATGATGTGTTTCACGTATCGATGCTTCGATGATACAGATCTGATCCGTCAAATGTGATTTCCCCGTCTAAGATTGAAATTCAGTCTGAGATGACTCACGAAGAAAAGCCGATCTGTATCTTAGCTCGCGAGGTTAAAGAGCTGCAAAATAAGAAAATTTCGTTAGTAAAAGTGATGTGGCATCGACATGGTATTAAAAAGGCCACGTGGCAGCCTGAAGATGCTATGAGACAATAATATCTGAATTTGTTTAACGGTAAGATTTTCGGGGACAAAAATCCCTAAGGATGGAGAATCATAACAGCCCGGTTTAGACCCTATTTAGAATAGTGGTTTTGGAACCACATATCTGAGTCAGAAAAATAGTTAAATATTATTTTTTCGTGCTTATGATGTGTGAATTAGTATGTGTGAAAGTTTCGTATGAAAATTTAATCGTTTGTGTGCTTAATTTGATAAAATGACCTAATCGCGTAAAATGTAAAAGTTGCTCGCTATATGTTAAAAGTGCTTATTTGATTTGGCTTACTAATTGTGAGGTCTTTATGTGGTTATTTGACCATTAGAAGTTTGAATAGACATTAATAACCATCCATTGGCTAACTTTATAATGGTTATTAATAGGGTAAATTAGTAAATTGTTTATTAAATGAATTAAAATAAAACAAAGGCATGAAAATATGGTCATTTTATGTTCATAATCAACCGAAAATCATAGTAAAAGAAAAGAAAAATAAATTTAGGGTCTCGGCACACACAAGGCTTAATTCAAGTTTCATTTTTGATTCGTTTTCGATAATTTCTATGTTTTGGTGATCGTTGCTTTGTGTTTTACTAAGCCCATGCCTCAATTTCTAATTTTGATGATGAATTTGAAATGTTCCATGGATAAATTCATGATTTTTATGTTGTTATATGATGAAATATGAAAGTTTGATGTTGGGTTTATATGTTTTGTCTTTGGATTTTTGATGATTTTGAGTAAAATAGGCTAAATTGTGAAATCTGTAAATTGAGGGACTAAAATGTGAAATAAATGAAATGTGTGGACTTGTACGAGAGTTGTGAAAATTCGGCTAAGCTTGTGTACAAACAAACTTTGTGTATTTTGTGATTTTGTGAATTAGGAACTAAAGTGTTGAAATGTGAAAATGTAAGGGCTAGTTTGCAATATGCCTTAATTGTGTGTATATGGTGATTTGAATGATTTAGTGAATAAAAAGGGTTAATTTTGAATACATATAGATCAAGAAAAGAAGAATTCAGATTTAGACCGAGGGAAGTCGAAGGTTATTGAGTAAACAATCCGAGTCAAAAACTCCGAGTACGAGGTAAGTTCGTAAGTAAAACATTATGTTATAAGTATTTTTTGATGCTTTGTTTATACATAGATTGTATTTACATTTAGTTTGGATGAATACAATGATAAATCATTCGACACTAAGTGTACGATTTAAACTAGCTTCGGCTATATGAGGCACTAAGTGTGCGATACCAAGATAGCTTCGGTTAATTGAGAAAGCACTAAGTGTGCAAAATTATTATTGTAATCTTTAAAGCACTAAATGTGCGGATGTTTAAAACATTGGTAATCTTTGAAAAGTCAAGAGGTGAGAATGAAAATGAATGCATATAGAAATGTTTAGGTAAGTTTAATACCTACGTGGTAGATGGTATTATGCATATAAAATTTATTGAATTGGTGTAAATATATGGATGATGTTGGCATGAAATTAATAGATGAGTAGAGAATTTCTAAGTACGTATGTGTTGTTGTTTCATATTTTATATACAGTTGTTGATTTTGGTACGAACTTCTAAGCTTTTGAAAGCTTACTTTACGTGTGTGTTTGCATTGTTTTTTAGATATTGAAGCTACTGTGAGTTCGGGGATTGTCAAGATCATCACCACACTATCGAACCTCATTTTGGTACTTTGAAAATGTATATATTAAAGTATGGCATCTATAGGCTAGAAGTGTTTAGATTATGTTTTGTGATTGTATATATCTAGCCATGTGATATGGCTTGGTATGGATGTGATTATGATATGATTTTGGTATATGAATTATGAGGCAATATGATATATTTAGTGTGTTTGTGTATGAATATAAGAAATGGTAAGACATGTAAGCTTTTGGCATGTGTTAGCTATGGTAATTGATATGGTTTGGTCATGAAATTGAAACTTATGTTTGGTATGATTTTATTTTAGATTTGTTATAATTTGGTTGATGTATTGAGATGGAAATTTTGTTGGCAATGATATGTCATGAATGGCTTATGTTTTGGTTGTGAATTGGTCATAAATTGTTGTGCAAATATGTTTGGTTTGATGCTTGTAGGTTTGACCCAATTAGGGTGGCAAGTTGGCTATTCAAATGGCCTATTTTTGTCCACACGGGCAGGGGCACGGGCGTGTGTCTCAGCCGTGTGTGACACATGGCTATGTTGCACGACCGTGTGTCCCCTAGGGTACGCTACAATTGTAAGTCAGGCTTTAGCATGGCCAAGGCACACAGACGTGTGGCTAGCAGTGTGGCCTAAGTCAGATTCGACCACGGCCAAAGCACACGGGCGTGTCTTGTGGCTGTTTGAGCAAGTCAGTATGTATGCCTTGTTTTGTCACGGTCTAAACACATGAGCGTGTCTAATGTCATGTAAAACACACGGCCTGTTCACACAGGTGTGTGACCTGTACTTGTTTGAAAAATGTTTAAATTTTGGAGAAATTTTGTATGTGTTCGATTTAGTCCGACCCCTTTCTAATACATGTTTAAGGTCTCGATGACCTATATAAGGGACTCTATATTAATGATTGATCGTTAATGCTTCGATGTTTATGAAATGAATGTTAATGTTCCAATTTTTTTTGGGAATGCCTTTAACCCTAGTTTGGCAAGAGATACAGGTTAGGGTTGTTACAGAAATAGTACCCAAACCTTTTTATCAGTAAAATTTTCGGGGACGAAAATCCCTTAAGGGGGAGAGTTGTAACATCCCGAGTTAGGGCCTAGTTAGAACAGTGGTTTTAAGACCACAAATCTGAGATAGAAATAATTATTATATAATTCTTATGAGGTCTATGATATGAATGCATTATTATGTAAAAGTTTCATGAAGAAATTCTGTGCATAAAATGCATATTTGCACTTTAGGGACCACATTGAATAAGATGCAAAACTTGCATTCTAGAAGCATTAAGCATGAAATTTCTTTAGATTATGAATTAGAGTGTCTTATTTAGCAATTTGACCAATTTCTACAATTTTGGACAAAAATGGACATGCATAGGAAAAATTTGAAAGAAAGGCCTTAAGGGCATTTTGTCATTTGATAATTAAAAGAATAAAAAAGGAAAATCAAAGCAAAAATGTGCTCATCTTCTCCAAGTGCTAGCCGAATTTCGCACTAGTCATAGCTAGGGTTTTTTTCAACATGTCAAGCTTGATTGTAAGTGCTCCCTAGACCCATTTTTAATGTTGTTTGTATTTTTGAAGTCTTTGAAGCATGATCTACCCATTTCTAGCTATATTTTGAGCTAGGGTTCATGTATGAAATTTTACCCATGTGTAACATGCATATATTTTGATGATTAATGGAGGAATATGAATTTTTTATGCATGATAAACATCTTTTACTATGTGATTATTAGTGAAAACACCAAAAAAGGGGACTTATTTGTAAAAGTGTAAAAGTGGGTACTAAAAATGTGCAATAAAGGAAAATGTGGGCTGATATGAGCATGATATAGGTTCGGCTAGGTTTGGGTAACAAATAAAATGCATGCATTTCATTTTATGAGCCTAGGGACTAAATCGTAAATAAGTGAAAAGTTAGGGGTAAAAAGGTAATTTTACCAAAGCATGAATTATGGGTTGATTTGAAAATATGATTAATAAACAAGTTAAATTTGGCATTATAGATTAAGAAAAACGTGATACGGATCTTGACAGAGGGAAAAATAAAGTATACGACGATTTGGCTCGATTACCATCATTTTGTACCGAGATAAGTACATGTGTAAATAATGTGACAAGGTATTATATTTTGATGTGTTGACATTATGTGATAAATGTTTTATCAATATTATGTATGCTATGCCTATTAACAACTTTGTAAGTATGAATGATATTAGTCGTTATCCACGACTTACGAACAAATGCGATGGAGATATTATGAGCATATGAGAAAGAATCTCGTTTAAACCTTAGAAATAGTCTAGGATACAAGTGACAAGTCACTAGGAATTAAGAAATTCGAACTCATTGTGTTGGTTTGGGTTCGTGATATATACGAGGCATTGGAGCTTGTTGAGTTGGTCTGAGTTCAAAAGTGATGCGATACATGTGATTGGGTTCCGGGCAATGGTTTTATGTGTCCTACCGGCGGCTAGGTAATCCTTGAGTGGGTCAGATACCTGACAGCTTATATGAACAGCCCGTGTAGTTACACCTTGATCAATAGCTTATATGAGCAACCCCGTGAGTAGCTCCTTTACGAGCGTTACATGTTATGAGGTAGCTTTAGCTACATATGTGACAGTTCGATTTTGACCCTAGTCGAAACTGTAACACTCCTAACTCGTATCCGTCACCAGACTAGGGTTAAAGGCATTTCTGGATAATTTAGAACATTTAACATTCAATTCATAAACATTATAGCATCAAAGATCAAACATCAATGTAGAGTCCCTTATATGGGTCATCGAGACCTTAAACACGTATTATAAAGAGGTCAGGACTAAACTGAACACATACAAAATTTTTCCAGAACTTAAACATTTTTGAAACAAGTTCAGGTCACATGCCCGTGTGAGTAGGCCGTGTGCCTCACATGGCATTAGACATGCCCTTGTGTCTAGGCTGTGTCCAAACAGGGCATACATACTGTCTTATTCACACGGCCACATTACATGCCCGTGTGTCTTGGCCGTGGTCGACGCTGACTTGGGTCACATGGCTAGCTACACGCCCGTGTGCCTTGGCTGTGGTCGACACTGACTTGGGTCACACGGCTAGCCACACGCCCATGTGCCTTGGCCATGGCCAAGCCTGACTTAAAAATGTAGGGTACCCCAAGGGACACACGGTCGTACAACATGGCCGTGTGTCGCACACGGCTGAGACACACGCTCGTGTCTTTGCCCGTGTGGACAAAAATAAGCCATTTAAATAGCCAATTTGCCACCTCATTTGGGTCAAACCTACAAGCACCAAACCAAGCATATTTCCAACACAATTTTAGCCCATTTCTATTCTCAACTCATTAACCCAATCATAATAAATCTAAACTAAAATCAGACCACAACATATGTTCCATAAATTCCAAATATACAAACACATCTCATGCCAAAACCTTGTCAAATTGACTATTTCCTTTGGCCAACCAAATGCATATTATAATGGCATATTTGTATCACATAACATATATCGATATCAATCATAAGTTTTAACTCAAACTAGCCATATCACATGGCATAATATATACATTACAAAACATATCTAAATACTCCTAGCCTATACATGTTATATACCATATATACAACTCTCAAAATGGTACCAAAATAGATGTCCGATAGTGTGAGTGAGTCACTGATGATTCCCGAATCTGAGCTAGCTTTATAACACTGTAAGACAGAGAACATTTCACACAGTAAGCTTAGAGCTTAGTAAGTTCGTGGTATAATACATTTAACTCAACATTTAAAAGCTATAAGGCATATTAGCTAACACATAGTCCAATTCATATCACTACTCAACCTCATTCATTACCATTTCTCGTTGCATACTATTTTCTTAGTTTACATATCCTTGCACATAACTCATACACAATATTATCGACCACATAGGTTCATCTATCTCATACACCATATCGTTAATGTAACACCCCAAATTTGGGCCTAGAAGTATTGGGCCTTGAGTGCGGGTTCGTATGGAGGTTGTATATAGGTATTTAATTGTGAAATGAAATAACACAATTAAATGTCTACTTTGGTGGTTAATGGCCCTGAGAAGTGTTAGAGAAATCTTGGGTTCAAACTTGGGCTTTAGCAAAAGGTTTGGTATTAAGTGAAAAAAAACCTGGATGCTTGGATGAGGGTTTTTAAATTATTGTGTTAAATAAATGAAACAAGAAAGCTTGTAGTCTAGTGGTTGTGGCGTCATTAAGGTTGTATGGGAGCCTGGGTTCAAGCCTTGGCTCTTGCAATTTATTTTGGGTTTTTTAAGGGAACCTAGACTTTGGCCTTTAGACCTTATAATTAATTGGGGATAAAATATGACACAAAAAGCCTTGTGGCTTAGTGGCAAGTAGCGTGTGGGGCATCTGAGGGGAGGCATGGGCTCGAATCCCATGGAAAGCAAGGAGCATTTATTTTGCTAATAGGGGGCGGTAAGAGTTGGTGTTGAATTTAAACTCTGATGTTGGAGGGATCCCACATCGGGAAGCCAACATAAGAGTGGTTATGGTCGGCTTTAAATAGAGGAACCATGAGGAGAGTAAAGGTACCTTTTCTTGGTGATCCTTTCATTTGTATGGCATGCTTGTTTGGGTTGGGTGTCGGCTAAGAGTGCTCGGAGCGTGGATTAACTCCAGTCTCCTATCAGATGTGTATTTTCTCGCTACTCTAGCTGTAGGATGGCTACTTCGGGCCGTGATGGGCCAAAATGGGTCATATGGGCCTAATGGGTCTACGGGCCCAATTGGATAAGTTGTTTGATTGTGTAGTAAATATTGGACTAGGCTAGGTGAATCTCATATTTGTGGCTAGATTTGGGCTAAAAGGGCCACACGAGTGTGTGGGCCCATTTAGGCTGAGAATAAGCTTTAGGCCCATTCGTATTGTTATCCCTGTTTAGAATACTTTAGTTTACCAAATTACTGAAATGCCCTCGATTCGTAGAATTACCATTTTACCCTCGATTTATAGAATTACCGTTTCACCCTTGATTTACAAAATTACCGTTTTACCCTCGATTTATAGAATTACCATTTTACCCTCGATTTACAAAATTACCGTTTTACCCTCGATTTACAAAATTACCATTTTAACCTCAGTTTACAAAATTATCGTTTTACCCTCGATTGTGAAATTACTGAAATACCTCTGTAGGGTAGAATTACCAAAATACCCCTAGTTTGTAAAATTACCAAAATACCCCTAGTTTGTAAAATTATCGAAATACCATTGGTTTGTGAAATTACCGAAATACCCTCAATTTGTAAAATTACCAAAATACCCCTGATTTACAAAATTACAGAAATACCCTTGACTTTCTAAAAATTATAGAAATACCATTGGTTTACAAAATTACTGAAATACCCTTGGTTTGTAGATTTACCAAAACACCCTTTTAGGATGAAATGACTAAAATACCCCTAATAGGTAAAAAGACCGTAAAGCCCCTGTAGGGTAAAGTGACCGTAATACCCTTGTATGGTAAAATGATGAATATGCCCTTATGTTCAGTATGACTGATGTGCTTAGGATTTACATATATTGATATTGGATTAGTTAAGTTTGAATGACAGGTGGTGGTTATCGTAGGTGATTGATTATGGAAACGTTTCAACTTCAACCCATAACAGGTGTGTACTAACCCTCGTAGTAGCTTAGATTAATATCTGCTGAGAAGCCGAAATGCTAAAATACCGGCATTTCGAGAACTTGTAATGTTGCATGTGGGTATAGATGCGATAAATACGATAAGATCGGTGTTTGGATCGATGGAATGGGTAAGAACTCAATTTTGTACACGATGGTAAGTTGGGCCTCAATGGGCAAGAATTGGGCCAAATGGGCTTTTGGGCCCATTTGGGTAAAATTGATAGAAAATGGAATTTGGAAAAGTTGCATGTTAACACGGTTAGTATTGTTGTAAATTTTGGGTTAAGCAGGCTTAGTGGGTTAAATCAGCATTCGTAGGGCCTATTAGGGGTTTTGGGCCCAAAAGCCCGAATTTGATAAGTGGGTTAAAGATCATTGTTTAAACACTCGAAAATATTGACAATTGTAATGAACATGGAAAACCCTGATTTTTGGTAAAATTACAAAAATACCCTTATAATATGAAAAATGACTGTTTTGCCCT
Source organism: Gossypium arboreum (assembly GCF_025698485.1). Taxonomy (NCBI): domain Eukaryota; kingdom Viridiplantae; phylum Streptophyta; class Magnoliopsida; order Malvales; family Malvaceae; genus Gossypium; species Gossypium arboreum. The sequence continues at coordinate 56,276,759 of NC_069078.1, read as the reverse complement.
TGTGGGCAAGTGACCGACTTGGACTGTGTGGTTGACGGATTTGATTGTGAATATATGTTGGTGATATGAATGACTTGACTGTGATTGTTTGATTCAAATATGGGCATGACAGTCTGCATACATGACATATTGCATGGGATATGGGTTATATTGATGGAGGAAGTGCTAAAAGGGCTCTACCCCAGTTTACTAAAAAGGGCTTTGCCCCAGTTTATCAGAAAGGGCTTTGCCCTAGTTATTAAAAGAGGCTAGGCCTCCAGTTATATGATAAAGCAGTTATGCTGTCAGTAGAGAGTTTGGTTGGGTGGGTTGAGTTATTCCCCACATGGAGAGCTTGGTTGGTATGGGTGGAGAGTAGCGGATGGTGGGTCGAGTAGTCTCCCCAAATGGGCTTGCATACATTCATTGACATTACATGTGATATTGAAATGGGCTTGCATACATCCATTGACATTACATGTGATTTGAAATGGGCCTAAGGGCCATACCGTTTACAGTAAAGGCTTCGGTCCAGTGATATGATTTATGAAAAGGCTTCGGCCCAGTGATATGATTTATGAAAAGGCTTCGGCCCAGTGATATGATTTATGGAAAGGCTTCGGCCTAGTATATGTCAAGACTAAATAGGGCTTTGGCCCAGATTGTACTGATACCATGTTATTTACTGTTTGTTTGTTATTGGGATTACACACTGAGTTTTCGTAAACTCACCCCGTTTCTAACTGTGCAGGTAATCCCTAAGCTTAGATGGTTTGGAACTGTGAGGGACTCGGAGATAGCCACACTACTGTTTCTGTTTCTTTTAATTGCAATAAGTAGCCAATTTATTTCTTTATAAGTTTTATCTTATTAATATTATTATTTGGTTTTGGCTTGTAATAAGGCCATTTTAATTATTTTTCTGGGATTATTTTATCTTATACCCTATATTTTTCTGATAACAATATGAGTTAGACCTAAGGCGCGTTTCCAAAATGATAATTGTTTTCAAAATAACGCAACGATACAATTAATCGGTTTATCAAAAATATCTACTTAAATGAATTCCAACTCGTTTTTCTCAAAACCTAACCTAGCACCAAAGTGTGGCAATGGTTGTGGGCATGTCTAGGATTGGATCCAATCAAGAGCTTGGTACTTAAGCAACCTTCTAGGCTCACCTCCTCTGTTTCGGATACCTACCTGGTGCATAGCTTCCATTCACTTTATTAACTTAGCAAAGACTATATTTTAAAACACTAAGAAGGACGTTGAAAGAGGCATGGGTTTTCTTAAAAGCTTCAATATGATACGTCGGATCCGGCTATAACGTTTGGTCCGGGTTTGGGGTGTTACAGTTAACCATAAATATTCGTTACATACCTGCACAAACTCGTACTTAACTATTACATTATCACTTCAATGCTTGATACACTATTTCGTTAGATCATCTTTCCACATACAAGAACATCGCACACTTAGTACCAATAATCTAGTCGAAGCTATAAAATATCGCACACTTAGTGCCATCATATTAAACCGAAACTATCTCAATATTGCACACTTAGTGCCACATATAGCCCCAAGCTATTCCAATTCGCACACTTAGTGCTATTTATAGCCAAAGCTTTTTCAAATCGCACACTTAGTGCCGATCATAGTCTATTTATCATCGTACTCACACCATAGTAAAATATATACAATTTAAGAATTATGAAAGCACTAAAATATAAATTGTAACATCATTTATCCCGTACGAACTTACCCTGTACCCGGTATTGTCGATTCGAATTGTCTACTCTACAACCTTTGACTTTCCTCGGTCTAAGTTTGAATTTCTCTTTTCTTGATTTATATGTATTCAAAATTAACCCTTTTATTGAACAAGTCATTCAATTTGATCTATATACATATATTTAGGGTATTTTGCAATTTAGCCCTCACATTTTAACTTTTTAGTCCCTATTTCATAAAATCACAAAATACACAAAATTCCTCAAAACTATGTATTAGCCGAATGTTCTTATGGTCCTTAGCAAGCCATAATTTTCATTTATTTCACATTTCAACCCCTCAATTTACACTTTTCTCAATTTAATCCCTAATATGCATTTTTACTCAAAATCACTTTACAAAACATGTATATCAAACATTAAGCTTTCATATTCTACCAATTAACATTACAAAACTCATGGATTCATCAATGGCATAACTCAAAATATTCATCGAAATCAAAAATTCAAGTATGGCCTTTGTAGTATACAAAGCAACGATTACAAAAACGAAGAAATCATCAAAAACTAAACTCAAAACATACCTTAATTGAGCAAAATGAGCGTCGAACCCTAGCTTGGCCTTTTTCTTCCCTTTTCTTTTGTATTTTCGGTTAAGATGATGATAAAATGGCCACCAAATTGTTTGTTTGAATTAATATTAATATTAATGCACAATTTACCATTTTATCCTTAATTATAAACCATCAAATTTCATGATATTAAACGCATTTATGTCCATTCTCAATATTAATAGCATAATAACATCATAAGGACCTTTGGTTTAATAAACCATAGCAAATACCCACATTTAACATATAGAATGCCACTTTTACATTTTACTCGATTAAGCCCTTTTTACAAATTAAGCACACAAACGATTAAATTTTAATACGAAACTTTCACACATGCTAATTGGCACATCATCATTAGCACAAAAAATAATATTTAAATATTTTTCTGACTCAAATTTGTGGTCCTAAAACTATTGTTCTGACTAGGGTCTAAACCAGATTGTTACAATTCTCCCCATTAGGGATTTTCGTCCCCGAAAATCTTACCGTTAAATAGATTCGAATATTATTGCCTTATAGCATCTTCAGGCTCCCACGTGGCCTCTTTAATACCGTGTCGATGTCACATTACTTTTACTAACGAAATTTTCTTATTTCACAGCTCTTTAATCTTTCGATCTAATATATGAATCGGCTTTTCATCATAAGTCATATCAGACTGAATTTCAATCTCAGATGGAGGAATCACATGCAAAGGATCAGATCTGTATCGTCGAAGCATCGACACGTGAAACACATTATGAATCTTTTCTAACCCTAGTGGCAACAACAATCTATATGCTATCAGCCCAATACGCTCGGTAATCTCATACGACCCAATGAATCTCGAACTCAATTTGCCTTTTCTACCGAATCAAAGTACTTTCTTCCACGGAGATACTTTCAAAAACACTTTGTCGCCGATTTCAAATTCAATATCTTTCCTTTTCAAATCGGCATAAGATTTCTGATGATTAGAAGCTATTTTTAAGCTATCTCGAATCACTTTTACTTTCTGTTTAGTTTCTTTTATGAAATCAACCTCGTGAATCTTATTTTTACAAAGCTTAGTCCAATTTAAAGGTGTACGACATTTGCGACCATATAATGCTTCGTATGGTGCCATTTTAATGTTCAACTGGAAACTGTTATTATAAGCAAAATCAATTAAAGGTAGATATTGTTCCCATGTACCTTCAAACTCAAGAATACAACATCTCAACATATCCTCGAGTATCTGAATAATCTGTTAGGATTGACCATTCGTTTGTGGATGAAAAGCAGTACTAAAATGCAATTTAGTACCCAAAGCATCTTGCGAATTCTTCCAGAATCGTGATATGAATCTTGGATCTATGTCTAATACAATAGATAATGGTACACCATGCAATCTTACAATATTGGAAATGTATACCTCAGCCAACTTATCTAGTGAGTAATCAGATAGCACCGGAATAAAATGAGTTGATTTCGTCAATCAATCAACTACAAGCCAGATTGCATCTTTCTTTCTCGGTGACAGGGATAAACCCGAAACAAAGTCCATTGTCACTTGATCCCATTTCCATTCCGGAACCATAATCAGTTGTAACAAACCAGATGGCACCTGATGTTCAGCTTTAACTTGCTAACAGATCAAACATTTAGAAACAAATTCAAAGATATCTCTTTTCATTCCGGACCACCAGTAATGCTGTTTCAGATCATTATACATTTCCGTAATACCCGGATGCACAAATAACCGACTATTATGATCTTCATTCAAAATCATCTAAATTAATTCCAAATTTCTTGGAACACAAATTCGATCTCGGAATCTCAAACAATTATCTTTATCAACTCTGAATTCTGAATCAAACTCTACATCTCACTGAGCTCTTTTAGCTAAAATCTCATTATCAATCTTTTGAGCTTCGATAATCTGCTGTAAGAATAAAGTTCTTGCTTTCAATTCAGCTAGAACTGAACCATCATCAGACGGAACCAAACCAGCATTCATCGCACACAAAGCAAATAATGATTCTCGACTCAAGGCATCCGTAATAACATTTGCTTTTCCCAGATGATAATTAATCATGACGTCGTAGTTTTTTAGCAACTCTATACATATTCTTTGTCGCAGATTCTGATCTTTCTGAGTCATCAAATACTTCAAACTCTTATTATCAAAATACACATGACATTTCTCACTAAGTAGATAGTGGCGCCAAATCTTCAAAGCAAACACAATTGCAGCCAACTCAAGATCGTGCGTTGGATAGTTCTTTTCGTGCGACTTCAACTGTCTTGAAGCATAAGCAATAACTTTGCCTTCTTGCATCAAAACACATCCCAATCCGATCAATGAAGCATTACTGTAGATTAAAAATTCTTTACCCGATTCAGGTTGTATTAATATCAGAGCTTCAGTCAATAAAGTTTTTAATTGATCAAAGCTATTCTGACACTTTTTGGACCATTCAAACTTTACATCTTTCTGAAGTAGCTTCGTTAATAGAGTTGCAATCATAGAAAGGTCTTTTACAAACCTTCTATAATAACTGGAAAGTCCTAGAAAACTGCGAACTTCAGAGATGTTCCTCAGAGGTTTCCAATCTAGAATAGCTAAAATTTTATTTGGATCAACTCGAATACCAGATGCCGATACAATATGACCCAAAAAACTAACCTCTCGCAACCAAAATTCACATTTACTGAACTTTGCATATAATTGTTTATCTCACAAAGTCTGTAGCACTATTCTAAGATGATCAACATGTTCAGTTTCATCTCATGAATAAATCAATATGACATCAATGAATACAACAACAAATCAATCTAAATATAGTTTGAAAATTCTATTCATCAAATCCATAAAGATAGCAAGTGTGTTAGTCAAACCAAAAGGCATAACTAAGAATTCATAGTGGCCGTACCTCGTTCTAAAAGCAATTTCCAGAATATCTAAATCTTTTACTCGCAACTGATAATAGCCCGATCTCAAATCTATTTTCGAAAATACAACAGCTTCTTTCAACTAATCAAACAAATCATCAATACGGGGCAAAGGATACTTATTCTTAATAGTTGCTTTATTCAACTAACGATAATTGATACACATTCTCATTGTACCATCTTTCTTTTTCACAAATAGAATTGGAGCACCCCAAGGTGAGAAACTCGGTTTAGCAAACCCTCATCTGTTAACTCTTGCAACTGAGACTTTAATTTCTTTAGTTCAGTCGGAGCTATTCTATACGGAGATATCAAAATCAGAGTAGTTCCAAGTACTAATTCAATGTTGAATTCAACTTCTCGTATTGGAGGTAAACCCAGAAGTTCTTTAGGAAAAACATCAAGAAACTCACATATGACAGGTAATGATACAACTTTCTTTTTTGACACTTTCGAATCGATTACATAAGCAAAGTAGGCTTCACAACCCTTTCTCAAAATACTCAAAGCTTTCATCGAAGATATCACGGTAGGCAATCCATTCAAATCATTAGATTCAATTTAGACTATTTCATCACTCTTGCATCTCAAATCAATAATTTTTCATTTGCAGTTCACAACAGTATCATGCAAAGTTAACCAATCCATACCCAAAATTATATCAAATTCATCAAAAGGTAACAGCATCAGATCAGCCGAAAAACAAATGTCTCAAAACATTAACGGACAATTCTTGTAGACTTTATGAACCAAAACACATCTGCCTAAGCGGTTTGAAACTCTAATTACAAATTCAATAGACTCTACAGGAAAAGTCTTACTGTTCACTAAATTCATGCATATATACGAATGTGTTGATCTAGGGTTTATCAAAGCAATCACAATAGTATCATAAAGTGTGAAAATACCCGTAATCACATCTGGAGATGAAGCTTCCTCACAAGCTCGGATGTCATAGGCTCTGGCAGGTGCTCTAGCATCAGATCTAGCTGTAGTGTCTCGCGTCACACCTCTACCACAACTCGCACTTACCATGTTTCTCGATGGTCTACCTCTAGCTGCAGTGTTACTCGGCCTCGTATTTTGAACATTATCTTTTCAGGTAACTCTGGGCAATCTTTTATAAAGTGATCTCGTGAACCACAACTATAACAAACTCGATTATTACATTTTCCCCAGCATTCTCCAAAATGCTATCTTCCACATACACTTAGGCTTTCCATCCTTTGTACTACCAACACTCGATACTGAGCTAGTTTGAGCTTTAGGACTTGTATACTATTTTCCACTATCTCTATTCTTGTAACACCCCTCGCCCGTATCCCTCGCCGGAATAGGGTTCGAGGTGTTACTCGACTTAAACTAAGTCAATCACACAAAAATCGTGCTAAAAAAAATTCAATCAATTTAAAACTTTTCTTTTCACATGCAATCTGTCCTATATATGGGCTTACGAGGCCCAAAACATCACTAGCCAACACCTTTGGCTAAATTATAATATCACATACTCAACATTAAAACCCTATACGTGCCATAAACTCGAAATACTAGGATTTACTTACACCAATAGCGTGAGCTCGACAGTGTGATAATATCTCCGGCGAACTCTAACCCGAGCAGGTAACTAAAGTCAACAATCTATAAAACAGAGGAATGTAACAACGGAGTAAGCTTTCATAAGCTTAGTAAGTCTTAAGCAATGCAAACAAATAAATGCAATTATACTTTGATTTTTCAATTTCTTAAGAGGCCAAATTCTAGGGATATTGCCATCTGGCCGAATATACACAAGCACATAATGCACGTTCAACATTCTTATCACACTTAATCTGAATTCATATAACATAATTAAATCAAATACTTTCACATATTTTCACACCCTGACCCGGTGTATCATGATCATAGATATAGTTCTAACATTTATTCACATATGTATCACATTACACACTTATGATTCACTTCAAATCAAACTCACATATGAGTACATAATGTGTACCTGGCCCACTTAACATATTGAATGTATTCATTTGTCATTCTAATACGAGGTACCTTAGTCTTAGATTTTTCTCAAATCACCGGCATTTCGCCTGCTAGGCTCGAGGCCCGGTTATCATTTCACCAGCATTATAGCTTGCTAGGCTCAAAGGCCCGAATAATCAAATCAACAAGTTCCATATAACATATTCATATCAATTAAGTACTAACATCTTTCGAACGAATATAATTATACATCTCAAACACTTTTCTTTCATCTCATTTTCACATTTAGCATTTAATAGCTTATGCATACCATTTCACTCACATTCATTTCAAACTTATCATTCGATTATAAAAGCACATTGCATATTTACCCACATGATTATACTTGCCATTAGGCCATATAAGCATGATATAATACACTATCATTTCATCTTTAACATTCGGCTAAACCCTTATCTTACAAGGAACACCGAATTCACATAACATATCATTTCACCGGCATTACGCCTGCTAGGCACGAAGGCCCGAATACACATCACTGGCACGAAGCTTGCTAAGCACGAAGGCCCAAATACACATCATCGGCACGAAGCCTGCTAGGCACGAATGCCCGAATACACATCACCGAAGACGAAGCTCGCTAGGCACGAAGGCTTAATATAATACCAAAGACTAGGCTCATGATTTAACCGGATATACTACCAAAGACGAAGCTCGGGATTTAACCGGATATATTATAGCATGAAGCTCATGGATTTAACCGGATATATTACCAAAGACGAAGCTCTGGGATTTAACCCGGATATAATTCCAAAGATATACCTGCGGGTTTTAGGCCGGATACACATCAAATATCATGCATATTTAATCATATATTAACACATCTCATTCAACATATCACATTAGTAGTCATTTGCAACACTCGAATATAAGCTCCATATGAACACCATCATTTACATTTCGGTTCAAAAGTCTTACATAAATATCACATATCCGTTTCACCATTCAAACTTAACCCATAGTGACCATTCGACTATAAGTCATATACATAAATTATTTATCGCACAACTTAATTCAAGTAGAACCAAAAGGTCACGATTCACCTAATATATACCTATTGCTCACTGATTCGCACACAACCTTTCAAATTAGCAATTATAAGATGGTTCCGCATGTAGCCCATCCTTATCGATAATTTATGATGGTTTTACCCTTACTCACATATATGTCATAGGCATTTTTACCTATGATTCTCAATTCACATTCATGATTCAATTCCAATCGATTTAACATGCATAAGTACATATCACATACCTGAATAATTTACTTTACGGAACGAATCCACGTATCGTATTAGCCCATAGTCTTATAGCACCACACTTTTAATAGTTTACCTCGTCGAAGTTCACATTTAATCACTTTAGTGCCAAGCCATATTCGGCTACCACAAAGGACTAATAATAATAATTTTATACACATCATGGTTTTCATTAGGTATTTAATAATCACAACTCGTGATATCTCCACCAACACATATACGGCATAGTTTATTCATTGTAACACTCATTTAGTGCATCAAATTTCCAAATCCAATTCAACTTAAGCATAATAGCCATAATCGGCTTATAGCCTTAAATCATTACATATTCGGCACATTAATTAAATAAAATTTACATTCCCTTTTCCATATTAATTTAACTCTTGGGCATGTAAAAAGGAATCAAGCTTAAACACTTAAGAACTTACCTTGAATGTTTCCGAACGATTACAACGGCTATTCGATTACTTTCTCTTTTCCCTTATCCGAATTTTGCCCCTCTATGCTCTTGAGCTTAAATTCAAAGATTTTAAACTAGTCATTATTCGACTATTCGAGCATCACTTTCAAAATATAATATATATATATTCGACTTTCACACCTACTGATCATAGTAAGCTTATAAGAAATCAATAAGCAACTCATTAACAAATTTTTGTCAATGTTTACCACATAATCATAATTTCACTGCAAGCTGTCTTCCTGAGCAACAGTCACTAAATCATTTATAACTGGAGCTACGAAACTAAAAATCAAGTTCCGTTAATTTTCCCTGAAAATAGACTCATATATATTCCATCCATAAAATTTTTAGAATTTGTGGTTTAGCCAATCAATACCAGATTTTTCTTAAAATTTCCCCTGTTCCACTGTTTGACTAATCTGACCACTCTTCGCTACAAATCAAATTTCTCATTGTAAAGAATTCAAAATATATTCTCGTTTATTTCATTTGAAACTAGACTCATTAAGGAGTCTAAGAATATAAATTTAATCTTAGGACCATTTTTTTACAATTTATAATGATTTTATAAAAACAGAATAGAGGATCTAGAAGTCATTCTGACCCTGTCCCATATCACTTCAAATATCTCATTATCGGAAATTCTTTTGCTTACGTGGTTTCTTTTATAAGAAACTAGACTCATTAAGCCTTAATTAAATAATTTACTATGCTTCTAACTCATCTCCCACAATTTATGGTGATTTTCCAAAGTCACATTACTGCTGCTGTCCCAAGCAGATTTATTACCAAATTGCTCTTTCACACATACCTTGCATGCATGTTATTTAAACATGTATATCACCAATCAATCATCACATATCTATGACTTTACTTAAGTATAATCTCCATTTCATCATTTAAAAGCACAAACATTACTCAATATTATCCAAGTTCACATTCGGCCATAATACACACAACATGTTAGCCGATTTTTCCCTTTAGCATCTAATGTACATGCATGCTCATTTGTTTGGCTCAACTTCACCTATCTTCCATTATTCATCAAAAGAGCATGAAACAACAACCATTTCCTTCATTTCCATTCATGATCGAATGCTCACAACACAAGCAAAAATCAAAAATATGCTTCATGGTTTAAGGTAGAATCAAGAAGATCTCAAGAACATCAAAATAGAAGCAAACTACCATGAACTTACCTTGCATCTTCTCCCTCCTTAGTGACCGAATTTTTCAAGAGTTTCCTTCTCTCTTTTTCTCTAAATTTCGGCTATGAAGAACAAGAATGAACAAACCTTCTCCTTTTTTTTGTCATTTTGTTATTCTTATTATTCTTTATTCCTAAACATTTTATGACACAAAATGGCATATATTAATTTGTGCCATACCTATGCCATAACTTCAATAAAAATTTTTGCACATGTTGTCTACCATTAACATCATGGCCGGCCACTACACAAAAAAATGGGGAGTTTGACATGCAAATCCTCCTATTTTATACTACCATTTATTTGGCCACTACAAATTTGCCTATAGCATTTTCAAAAATTTTCACATAGGTCCTATTTCATAATTTCACTCACAAATGGCAAAATCAAAGCATGAGATTTTCACACATGCACTTTCATATGTAATAATCACATAATATAACATTTAATTATTTTTGTGACTCGGTTTTGTGATCCCGAAACCACTTTCTGACTAGGGTCAAATTAGGGCTGTCACAATTCTGATGTCCAGTTGAAACTATTTATTGATCATTAAAATCTCTAAATTTCTTTGACAAGGAATAATAAGTTTTATTCATTGGTCTCTTCCTTAAATCTTTTGCCTCTGAAATTGCTTTTCTCTTTTCTTTGCTAAGATCTTCAGCTTTACAGGCCCTCTCAACCAGTACTATGAATTCTTTCAGTTCAAGTATCCCAGCTAACAGTTTTATCTTTTCATTCAATCCATCAATAAATCTTTTACACATGATCTCTTCAGTAGACACGTATTCTTAGGCATACTTACTCAAACGTACAAATTCTCTTTCATATTCTGTTACAGTCATTCGTCCCTGCTTCAATTCTAGAAACTCTTTATGTTTCTGATCAAGGAATATCTAGCTTATGTACTTTTTTCGAAACTCGGTCTGAAAGAATTCGTAGGTAACCTATTCCCTAGGAACCACCGATATCAATGTCTTTCAATAGTGATATGCACTGTCTCTAAGCAAGGATACCACACATTTGATACATTCATCTGGAGTACAAGACATTCATCAAATATCGGATAGTATTCTCAAGCCAAAACTCAGCCCTCTCGACATCATCATTAATAATAGCCCGAAATTCTTCAGCCTCATGTTTACGAATCTTATCGACAGGTGGCTTATTCAATCGAATCGAATCTATTACTTGTGGCACAATCAGAAATTGTTGAGGAACAGGTAGGGGTAGAGGTTGTTGAGCAGTCGGATTCGTTCGTACGAAATCAGTGAACCACTCAGTCATCATTTGGAAGAAGGCTTAGTCTCTCCTTCTTGACTACGAGACATTAGCCTAGACTCGGCCGGCGCTGTCCCTTGAGTAGGAGCAGGCGTATTTCTTTTTACAACATCAGCTATTGCTCGTTCGGGATCTAATTGCTATATGAAAAACACATTTTTACTGTCAGGAATCATCACACTATCGAAATTCATATATATGTCATGTATAGCTAGACTCACATACGCTATGGTAGTCTTAGAACCGACTAAACCATAGCTCTGATACCAATAAAATGTAACACCCCTAACCGGTATCCGTAGCCAAACTAGGGTTAAAGGCATTTTCAGATAATTCAGAACATTTAACATTCATTTCATAAACATTATAGCATCGGAGATCAAACATCAATGTAGAGTCTCTTATATGGGTCATCGAGACCTTAAATATTCATTATAAAGGGATCGGGATAAACCAAACACATAAATTTTTTTTCCAAAACTTAAACATTTTTTAAACAAGTACAGGTCACACGCCCGTGTGAGCAGACCGTGTACCTCACACAGCACTAGACACGCTCGTGTGTCTAGATCGTGTCCAAACAGGGCATACATACTGTCTTATTCACATGACCACATGACATGCCCATGTGTCTTGGCCGTGGTCGACACTGACTTGGGTCACACGGCTAGCTACACGCTGGTGTGCCTTAGCCGTGGTCGACACTGACTTAGGTCACACGACTAGCCACACGCCCGGGTGCCCTAGCATGGTCGAGCCTGACTTACAAATGTAGGGTACCCTAGGGGACACATAGTAGTGCAACATGACCGTGTGTCACACACGACTGAGACACACACCCGTGTGGACAAAAATGGGCCATTTGAATAGCCAATTTGCCACCTCTTTTGGGTCAAACCTACAAGCACCAAACCAAGCATATTTCCAACACAACTTCAGCCAATTTCCATTCTTAATTCATCAACCAAATCGTACAAAATCTAAACTAAAATCATACCACAACATATGTTCCATAAATTCCAAATATACAAACACATCTCATGCCAAAACCTTGTCAAATTGACCATTTCCTTTGGCCAACCAAATGCACATCATAATGGCATATTTGTATCACATAACATATATTAATATTAACCATAAGTTTTAACTCAAACTAGCTATATCACATGGCATCATATATACCCTACAAAACATATCTAAAAACTCCTAGCCTATGCATGCCATGTACCATATATACAACTCTCAAAATGGTACCAAAACAGATGTCTGATAGTGTGAGTGAGCCAATAATGATTCCCGAACTGTAAGACAGTGAACATTTCACACAGTAAGCTTAGAGCTTAGTAAGTTCATGGTATAATACATTTAACTCAACATTTAAAAGCTATAAGACATATTAGCTAACACATAGTTCAATTCATATCACTACTCAACCTCATTCATTACCATTTCTCATTTCACACTATTTTCTTAGTTCGCATATCATTGAACATAACTCATACACAATATTATCGACCACATAGGTTCATCTATCTCATACACCATATCGTTAACCATAAATATTCATTACACACCTACACAAACTCGTACTTAACTATTACATTATCACTTCAATGCTTGATACACTATTTCGTTAGATCATCTTTCCACGTACAAGAACATCGCACACTTAGTACCAATAATCTAGCCGAAGCTATAAAATATCGCACACTTAGTGCCATCATATTAAACCAAAACTATCTCAATATTGCACACTTAGTGCGACATATAGCCGATGTTATTCCAATTCGCACACTTAGTGCTATTTATAGCCGAAGCTATTTCAAATCGCACACTTAGTGCCGATCATAGTCTATTTATGATCATACTCACACCATAGTCAAATATATACAATTTAAGAATTATCAAAGCACTAAAATATAAATTGTAACATCATTTATCCCGTACGAGCTTACCTTGTACTCGGTATTGTCGATTCGGATTGTCTACTCTATAACCTTGGACTTTTCTCGATCTAAGTCTAACTTCCTCTTTTCTTGATCTATATGTATTTTATTCAAAAAGTCATTCAATTTGATCCATATACATATATTTAGGGCATTTTGCTATTTAGCCCTCACATTTTCACATTTTAACATTTTAGTCCTATTTCATAAAATCACAAAATACACAAAATTCCTCAAAACTATGTATTATCCGAATCTTCCTATGGTCCTTAGCAATCCATAATTTTCATTTATTTTACATTTCAACCCCTCAATTTACACTTTTTTTAATTTAATCCCTAATATGCATTTTTACTCAAAATCACTTTACAAAACATGTATATCAAACACTAAGCTTTCATATTCTACCAATTAACATTACAAAACTCATTGATTCATCAATGGTATAACTCAAAATATTCATCGAAATAAGAAATTCAAGTATGGGCTTTGTAGTATATAAAGTAACGATTACAAAAACGTAGAAATCATCAAAAACCGAACACAAAACATACCTTAATTGAGCAAAATGAGTGTCGAACCCTAACTTGGCCTTTTTCTTTCTTTTTCTTTTTCTTTTGTATTTTCGGTTAAGATGATGATAAAATGTCCACCAAATTGTTTCTTTTAATTAATATTAACATTAATTCACAATTTACCATTTTATCCTTAATTATAAATCATCAAATTTCATGATATTAAGCCTATTTATGTCCATTCTCAATATTAATACCATAATAACATTATAAGGACCTTTGGTTTAATAAACCATAGCAAATAGGCACATTTAACATATGGAATGCCACTTTTACATTTTACGTGATTCGGTCCTTTTTTGTAAATTTAGCACACAAACGATTAAATTTTAATACGAAACTTTCACACATGCTAATGCACACATCATCATCAGCACAAAAAATAATATTTAAATATTTTTCTGACTCAGATTTGTGGTCCTGAAACCACTGTTCCGACTAGGGTCTAAACCGGACTGTTACAGGAACAATGGTTTCGGGACCACATATCTAAGTCAGAAAAATAGTTAAATATTATTTTCTGTGTTTATGATTTTTGAATTAGCATATGTAAAATTTTCGTCTGAAAATTCAATTGTTTGTGTGCTTAATTTTGAAAAATGACTTAATCGCGTAAAATGTAAAAGTTGCATATTGTTTGTAAAAGTGCTTATTTGATTTATCTTTGTTAATGAGAGGTCCTTATGTGGATATTAATCCATTCACATGGATAATGGACATTTATGGCCATAATATATATGAATTTATAATGGTTTATAAAAGGGAAAAATAGGAAAATGGTTATTAAAGTTATTATTAATAAAAGAAAAACATGAATTAGGTGATATATTCATCACCATTGCCAAAATTCACAAAAGAAAAAGAAATAAATAAGCTAGCTAGGGTTTGGCTACCTATTTTGGTGATTGAGGTATATGTTTTGATCGGTTTTTAATAATTTTTACGTTTTTATAATCGTTGCTTCATATACTATCAAACCCATGCCTCAATTTCTGATTTTTTGAATGATTTTGAAATGTTCCATGGATGAATTCATGAGCTTTATGTTTTTATATGATGAAATATAAAAGTTTGATGTTGGGTTTATATGTTTTGTCTTTGGATTTTTGATGAAATTGAGTAATTTGGGCTAAATTGTAAAATTATTATTTTGAAGGACTAAAATGTGATTGTATGAGAGCTATGAATATTCGACCAAGCATGAGTATATGCAAATTATGTGCATTTTGTGATTTTGTGAATTAGGGAAAAAAGTGTTAAAATGTGAAAATGTGAGGGCTAGTTTGCAAAATGCCCTAATTGTGTGTATATGGATTGTTTTGAATGAATGTGTGATTGAATAAGTTAAATTTGAATTGACTTAGATCGAGAACTAAAGAATACGAAATTTGATTGGGGAAAGTCAAAAGTCGTTGAGTAACCGATTCCATCTATCCGAATCCGTACGAGGTAAGTCGATATACAAATAAACGTGTTTGAATTGAATTATTATTGTTCATATGATATTGAATTTGTGAGGAATGAATATTCAAGCTTAATATGTGCTATTCGAGAAAGTATCGATAAAGTTCTGTTGTCTGAAAAGCCCCGTACGGACGCTAGGAATAGTTAGGATACATATGTCATGACATAGGATTTTGTTATGTGATTTTGTGTAAGCCCATGTCTGGGACGTTGGCATCGACTTCTGTTTTACGTGTAAGACCATGTCCGGGATATCGGTATCATATCTGATTTTGTGTAAGACCCTGTCTGGGACAGTGGTATAGATGTTTGATTACATGTAAGACCATGTCTGGGACGTTGGCATTGTATATGTTCTCTGAGCTATCCGCGTATCCTTACATTTCCAAATGGTTCAAATGGGCATTCCAAGAAAATGAATAACTTTTTGAAATCATATCAAATTTAGGTATGTTTACTTTATATAGCCTATTTGAGAATGAAAGGTAAGTATTTGAATATGAGATTTGTGTTAAAATTGGTATACAAAGTATAAATGATTTGATGATACTTATTTGCTTTGAATGATATGTTTATTTGTATATGGCTTACTAAGCTTTTGAAAGCTTACTTTGTGTGTGTTTGCATTGTTTTATAGATATCGAAGCTATTGTGAGCTCGGGGATCATAGAGGATAGTCGCCACACTATCGAACCTTATTTTGGTACTTTGAAAATGTATATATTAAAGTATGGCATGTATAGGCTAGAAGTTGTGGAATTATTTTTTGTGATGTATATATTTAGCCATGTGAAATGGCTAGTTTGTGTTTGAACTTATAGTTTGATAATGGTATATGAAATGTGATGCTAATGTGAAATTGTGGTATGTTTTGGTTGGCCAAAATAAATGGTCAATGTTGAGAAGTTTTGGTAAGTTTTGAGCATTTGATTAAATGATGTATTGATCATATGTTTAGGTATGATTTTAGTTTAATTTTTGGTATGAATTGATTTATCAATTGTGATTTGAAATGATTAATAATGATGTAGAATGAATTATGTATGGTTTGGTATAGATATTGGCTGAAATGGTTATGCCTATATGTTAGGTTTGGTGCTTGTAGGTTGACCCAATTTGGGGTGGCAAATTGGCTATTCAAATGGCCTATTTTTGTCCACACGGGCGTGTGTCTCAGTCATGTACGACACACTACTATATGGCACGGTCGTGTGTCCCTTGGGGTACCCTACAATTGTAAGTTAGACTCGAGCACGGCCAAGGCACACGAGTGTGTCTTGTAGCCATGTGAGCAAGTCAGTATGTATCCCCTGTTTTGACATGGCCTAGACACATGAGCGTGTCTAATGCCGTGTAAGGCACATGACCTGATTACACGGGCGTGTGACCTGGTTTGTTTGAAAAATGTTTAAGTTCTGGAAAAATTTTGTATGTGTTCGGTTTAGTCCCGACTCCTTTATAATGTATGTTTTAGGTCTCGATGACCTATATGAGGGACTCTATATTGATATTTGATCTCTAATTCTTTGATGATTATGAAATGCATGTTAATTGTTCCGATTCATCTGTAATGCCTTTAACCCTAGTCCGGTGACGTATATGGGTTAGGGGTGTTACAACGTATGTATATGTGGAACTTATGTGCAAGTTATTCCGTGTATCCAATAGTATTCCAAGTGTTCATCGGGTAATATAATAGATGTGATGAAAGTCCCGAGGAGGGCATATTAAAGAAGTAAGGTTATATGATATACTACGATAAGTACAAGTATGTACGTTAAACCCATGAATAATGCCTTGATAAACAATGATTTTTTATGAGAAGGTATATATGTTCATGTGATAAGTAAGTCAAAAGGGTTAAATGATGAATAATCCTTATGTATATGTTACTATGTTTTTGCATGTTAATTGCTTACTATCATTGCACATTATTTGCATGTGGACTTACTATGCTTTAATGCTTACCCCCTCTCTTTCTATCCTTTGTAGTTCCCCCAAGCTAGCTCAAGGATCAGAAGTTGTCGGAGCATTCCATCACACTATCAAAAAAATATTGGGTATAATGAAATTGTTATTTTGAGTATGGCATGTATAGGGGACTTGGTTATTGTGTGATATGTGTCATGCTATTGGCCAAATTGTGAGGGCCTATGATGTTGATAATTCATTTTGTAATAGCCATATGATATGGCTCATAATTGATTATTGGGTTGTAATATCTAATTATTCATGCATGCATGTGTTAATGCCTTGATGATGTGCTATGTAGTTTGTTTGATGGATATGTGATGAGGAATGAATTAAGTACTTGGAAATAAGGAATGACTTAATGAATTAAGATAACTATAGACATGAATGTGTAACTTGAGGTTATAGTAATAAATTTGATTATGCATGAAATTGGTGTGGAATGCTTCCAAATGGTGTGACTAATTGAATGTGTAATAGAATGACATTATGAAGATGTGAAAGCGCCATGATGTTGAAAATTTGAAAGTCTAAACATGTCATGTTGCATGCTATGAAATATGTTCAAGTGTATGAATGATTGAGGGTGACCATTGGCTTGGAAAATAACCTTTAAATGGTCCACACGGGCATGTGTCTAGACCGTGTGTGACACAGGGTCTACCCCACGGCCATGTTGAATGGTCGTGTGTTCCCTGCACCTAAATTCTACAAGTCAGTACGCCCAGTAGTAAACACACGGGCTAAGACACGGGCGTGTTTCTTGGCCGTGTGAGAGATACGGCCTATCCATGTAGGTGTGTATTCTGGGCGTGTGAAGTCTGTACCATTTTTATAAAAAATTCATTTATTTTTAATTGACCACACGGTCTGGCCACACGGGCATGTGATACGGCCGTGTGACACTAAATTGGTGTTGACATCATAGTTAGAGAGTTACACGGGCGTGTTAAGAGCACATGGTCGTGTCCCCTGTCTCACACGAGCGTGTGGCTCTGTATTAGGGAAAATTTCTAAAACTTTCCTACAGTCCTCGATATGGTCCCAAATCATTTTTGATGGTTGTTTTGACCCTCATAAGCCCATATTAGGCACAAATTGTGTATGTATGAATGAAGTTGTTTTGGAGAAAAATTTTATAGCACGGTTTTTCATTTATGTGTATGCTTAAGTCCGGTAATGCCTTGTACCTATCCCACCGTCGAATACGGATAAGGGGTGTTACACAGATCATTAATTGGGTGTTCATTACTCTTAACGCAAACAATGATTTTCGGCTTAAGGCATCAGCAACAACATTAGCTTTTCTCGGGTGATAATCAATCACAAAATTATAATCTTTCAATAACTCGAGTCATATTCATTATCGTAAATTCAAATTTTTCTGTGTCATCAAATATTTCAAGCTCTTGTGATCCATATAAATGTGGCATTTTTCATCATATAAGTAGTGTCGCCAAAATCTTAATGCGAATACTATTGTAGCCAACTCTAAATCATGCGTCGGATAATTCTTTTCGTGTGGGTTCAACTGTCGAGAAGCATAAGCTATAACTTTTCCATTTTGCATCAGAACACATCCCAGACCGTTTAATGACGCATCACTATAAATCACAAATTCTTTCCCCGATTTCAGTTGAACCAATACTGGTGCTTTAGTTAACAGTACTTTCAACTATTCAAAACTCTGCTGACATTTTTCTGACCAATCAAACTTCACATCTTTTTGTAACAGTCGTGTCATCGATGTCACAATCATCAAGAATCCTTTCATGAATCTTCAGTAATAGCCTGCTAAACCCAGAAAACTATGAACTTCAGATACATTTCTTGAAGGTTTCGAATCAATAATAGTGGAAATCTTGCTCGAATCAACTCTAATACCATCAGCTGAAACAATATGCCCCAGAAATCTAACCTCTTTGAGCCAAAACTCACATTTACTCAACTTTGCAAATAACTGTTTATCACATAAACTTTGTAACACAATTCTCAAGTGTTCAGTATGCTCAGATTCATCTATTGAATAGATTAAAATATCGTCAACGAATACAACAACAAATCTATCTAAATACGGTCTGGATATTTGATTCATCAAGTCCATAAAAATGGCAGGAGCATTAGTTAAACCAAAAGGCATAACAAGGAATTCATAATGTCCATACCTCGTTCTAAATGCAATTTTCAACACATCCAACTCTTTGACTCGTAACTGATAATAACCAGATCTCAAATCAATCTTTGAAAATACTATAGCCCCTTTCAATTGATCAAATAAATCATCAATCTGCGGTAGAGGATATTTGTTCTTTATAGTCACTTTATTCAACTATCTGTAATCGATACATATTCTCATCGTACCATCTTTATTTTTCACGAACAATACAGGTGCACCCTAGGGAGAATGACTTGGTTGTACAAAACCTCTATCTATCAATTCTTGTAATTGAGCCTTCAGTTCTTTTAATTCTGTTAGAGCCATTCTATATGGAGCTATCAATATCGGAGTTGTTCTGGGTATTAATTCAATACCAAATTTAACTTTTCTGACCAGAGGCAAACCCAGTAATTCTTCTGGAAATACATCCAAAACCTCACAAACAATAGGTACAGATTCAATCTTTGATTCAGACATTTTTGTATCCAGTACATATGCAAGATATGCATCGTAACCCTTTTTCAAATATTTCTGAGCTAACACAGATGATACCACAATAGGTAATTCATTCAAATCATCAGACTTAATCTGAAGAATCTCATCATTTTGACATTTCAATTCGATAGTCTTTCATTTACAATTCACAACTGCATCATGCATAGTCAATCAATCCATCGAATGGTAGAATCATCAAGTCAGCCCAAAAACAGTAACCCCGGATCATTAAAGGACAATTCTTGCAAAATTTATCAACTAAAACAGACTTGCCTAAGGGGTTCGATACTTTAATTACAAACTCTGTAGACTCAACATATAAACTCTTTTTAAACTCTAAATTCATATAGATATAAGAATGGGTTGATTCAGGATCTATCAACGTAACTATATCAGTATTAAAAAGAGAAAAAGTACCGGTAATAACGTCTGGCGATGATGCCTCCTCCCGAGCACGAATAGCATAAGCTCTTGTAGGTGCTCGTGCCTCAGATCTCACAGTCGAATCTCTCATAGCACCTCTGTTATCACTCATATTTCCAGTATTTCGGGGCGGTCTTCCTCTAGAAGCCTGTTACTTGCTTTCACTGGTTGTTCTCTTTCAGCTGTAAACTTTTCTGAACAATCACTGAGATAATGATCAAGTGATCCACATTTAAAGCAAGCTCCGTTCACTAATCTACATTCATTGTAATGCTTTTTATTGCAATGTTTACATTCAAGTCCAGCATTTCTAACACTTCCTACACTGGCAACGAATGTCGCCTGAGGTTTAGAACTGAATTGTCTTACATCTCTATCTCTAATCAAAATTCCTGCAGAAGTAGTAGAACAAGGATGATATTCTCTAAATTTCTTTGATGCTGACTGATGTGATTTACCAGTAAATCTCTATCTAGAATCTTTAGCCACAGAATTAGCTTTTCTTTTCTCTTTGCAAAGCTCTTCGGCTTTACAGGCTCGGTCAAACAAAACAACAAACTCTTTTAGTTCAAAAATTCCTACTAACACTCTGATTTCTTCATTCAATCCATCATCGAATCTTTTACACATTATAGCTTCAGAAGAGACGCATTCACGAGCATATTTGTTGAGTCGTACAAACTCTCTTTCGTATTCTGTGACTGGCATACGACCCTACTTCAATTCAAAGAATTCTTTTCTTTTCTGATTAATGAATCTTTGGCTAATGTATTTTTTTCTAAATTCAGCTTGACAGAAATCCTAAGTGACTCTTTCATGCAGAACTATAGATATCAAGGTATTCCACCACTGATACGCGGTGTCTCTCAACAGTGATACTAGACATTTTAAACATTCTTCAGGTGTGCAGGATAATTTGTTGAATACCAGAATCGTGTTCTCAAGCCAAAACTCGGCTCTCTCAAGGTAATCATTAATAGTGGCTCTGAATTCATCAGCTCCGTGTTTTCATATCTTGTCAATAAGTGGTTTATTTAATCGTAGAGGATCAATACCTTGAGGAACTACAAAGATTGGTTGAGGAACAGGTGAGGGTGGAGGATGCTGAATAGCTGGGTTCATACGAATGTACTGTGTGAACCACTCGTTCAATAGGTGCTATCCCTTGAGGGGGAGCTGGCGCGTTACTTTTTATGTCATCCGCTACAGCTCATTCGGGATCCATTACTGTATAAAAACACATTTGAAAATGTTAGGAGTCATCACACTATCACAGTTTTATAAATGGCACGTATAGCTAAACTCACATATGTTGCGTTAGTCCTAGAATCTACTAAACTATAGCTCTGATACCAACAAATGTAACACCCTTAACCCGTAATCATCGCTGGAATAGGTTAAGAGGCATTACTGGACTTGTAACTCAATTCAGAATAATCATTTATCCAATAACATCTTATTTCAGTCAATAACATTCATTCACATTCCATATTTGTAGCACCCCCTAACCCTAAGCCGTTACCGGAATAGCGCTACGAGGCATTACCGGACTTATGCACTAACATTTATACAAAACCGAGTCATAAACTTTACATTTTAGATCAATTCTTATCAAATTTAATCTTAAAGTCCTTAATATGGACCTACGAGGCCCGAAATATGCTTAGGAAGTGATTTGAGACTAAATTGGGAACTTTGGAAAATTTTCCTTCAAAATAAGGGCACACGCCCGTGTGGCTTGGGACATGCCCGTGTGGCCTGGAACATGCCTGTGTGGCTTGCCCATGGACAGATTCTGACTTTTCCACACGGCTTGGGCACACGCCCATGTGACTTGGCCGTGTGAAAACATAAGTTTTGACCATTTTAAAGCTATTTTCACATACTAAACACACCCTATTCATGCCTAAAACATTTACTTGTATATCTTAATAAAATAACATTCTTTTTATCCATTTATTGTACCTAAATACAATTATATACTAATAGAATCCAACCAACCAATTATTTCAAGCCAAAACATGCATATTTCATATTCCAATCACAAAACATCACATTCAACATAGTTTGCATACTTAATTATTCATATAATTACATTACTAAATCAAATCCTATACATGCCATATAAATCAAAAAGTTGTTTAAGAAAATCTACCGGAGTAAATCTGGATAGTGTGACTCTTGGTGTAGATCCGATCCTCCGTATGTATATAAGTCAATCTACAAAACAAATAACATACACAAGTAAGCTTATAGAAGCTTAGTAAGCTCATAGGCATAATTTCACAAATCTTACCAAATATTGTACACAATCATATTATTTTTAGTTACATATTATTTTTAGTAATTAATACAATTTGGTAACATTCATCTACAATAATATACCTTAACAAATCATACGATTTTTATAACAAAACATTGAACTTTGCCATATGAACTTACCTGGCTAATTTGCAAAAGTCGTAGAAATTCAGGGGCTATTCTTGAATTTTCTCCTTTCTACGATTCACCTCGTTTTCTTGATCTATAATTATAAAATCATTCCTTCATTAGCATCTATTTCAGTTCCATTCAATTTCACAATTTATGCCCTTAATTTTTAAAATTACACAATTACCCTAAACTTTTTAATTTTTACATTTTAGTCCCTACTCAATTCATTCATAAATTAAACTATTTCCTTTCAAATATTATTTTATCTAAACCATACAAACTACTTCATAGCCTTTGACATTCCAAGATTCAACACAAAACCCTAATTCCAATAATTTTCACAATTAGATCCTAAAATAAATTTCTATGCAAATCTCTTCATAAAATCATCAAATAATGAAATTAAAACCTGAATTCAAAGATAAATAATCATAAACTTTCAGAACTTATTCATGAAAACTTTCAAAATTACCCATGAATTCAAAAACTAATGAATTAAACAAGTGGACCTAGTTGTAAAAGTCTCAAAAACACAAAATTTACAAGAAATAATCAAGAATTGAGCTTACATGTAGTAAAAATATGAGATACCAGCTTAAAAGAACCTTTCAATGGTGTTTTTGCTAGAGAGGATGAAGAAAAATGAAGAAAACTCTAGATTTTACCTAATATATCATATTTTACAATTTAATTTTTACCCTATTTTCAATTTTGCCCCTTGTTCACACTTGATTTTTTATTTTTCCTGCACACTGCTACCAACCAGCCAAATAATAGGTGTTTAATTGCCTATTTAGTTCTCCTTTAATTATTACTAGAGCTATTTAATCACATTTCACAATTTTGCACTTAATTCAATTTAGTCCTTTTACCCAATTGACTCATCAAACCTTAAAATTTCTTAACGAAACTTTAATACTAACTTATTAACACTCCATAAATATTTATAAAAATATTTATGGCTCGGTTTATGAATTTGAGGTCTCGATACCTCGTTTTTATCTTATTTAATCTACAAATTTCTTTTAATTCATAATTTCACTAATTCGAAATCATTTCTAAAACCACACTCAACTTTTATTTACTAATATCTAAGCTCACATGTCGGATTTAGTGATCTCAAATCACTATTCCAATATCACTAAAATTTGGGTCGTTACAACTCTCCCCCCTTAGGAAATTTTGTCCTCAAAATTTCGTACTTGTAAACAATTGCGGATACTGTGATCTCATAGATTCTTCTGTCTCCCAGTTTGCCTCCTCCAATCCATGTCGATGCCATAACACTTTTACTAACGGTACTCGTTTATTCCATAGTTCTTTAACTTCCCAAGCTAATATTTTCATTGGTTCCTCTGAATAAGTCATATCTGATTGTAGCTCTATCTTAGTATGAAGAATCACATGTGAAGGGTCTGATCTATACCATCTCAACATAGATACATGAAATACAGTATGAATTTTCTCAAGTTTTAGAGGCAAGGCCAATCTATAAGCTACTAGACCAATCCTCTCAGTGATCTCATACAGCCCGATAAATTGTGGACTAAGCTTTCCTTTTCTACCAAATCGTAAAATTTTCTTCCACGGAGAAACTTTCAAGAACACACGATCACCCACATTGTACTCTACATCTCTTCTTTTCAAATCCGCATAGGGCTTCTAACGATCGGAAGCGGCTTTCAAACTTTCTCTAATAATTCAAACTTTTTCTTCAGTTTCCCGAATTAAATCCACTCCCACTAATTTCAATTCACTTAATTCTGACCAATACAACGGAGTTTTACATTTTCTTCCATACAAGGCTTCAAACGGTGCCATTTTGATACTAGCTTGATAACTATTATTATAAGCAAATTTAGCTAATGGTAAATACCTTTCCCAGCTACCACTGAACTCGAGTATACAACACCTCAACATATCTTCCAAAATCTGAATCACTCGTTCTGATTGTCTGTCAGTCTGAGGATGAAAAGCTGTACTAAATTTTAATTTGGTACCTAAAGCTTCCTGTAGTTTACTCCAAAATCTCGAAGTAAACCTCGGATCTCAATCTGAAATAATTGACGTCGGCACCTCATGTAACCTTACCATTTCTGACACATATAGTTCCGCTAGTTTTTCAAGCGAAAAACCCGTTCTGACCGGAATAAAATATGCTGACTTAGTTAATCTGTCTACTATCACCCAAATTGAATCTTTCTTCTTTGGAGTCACGGACAATCCAGATACAAAATCCATAGTCACATGTTCCCATTTCCATTTTGAAATCATTACAGGTTGTAACAAACCCATGGGTACTTGATGTTCTGCTTTTACCTGTTGACAAGTTAAGCATTTCGCTACAAATTCACAAATTTCTCGTTTCATCCCTAGCCACCAATACATTTTAGTACTACCTGGATGAATAGAGTAATGCTACTATGAGCCTTTGATAATATATCATTTTTAAATTTTGGCTTATTCGGGACACAAATTCTATTGCAATAGTATAACATACCACCATTATCAATAGAGTACTCTAAGTTCATGTTGTCTTGAACCATTTGTCGTTTCAATACCAACTTCGGATCTTCATCTTGCAACTCTCGAATTCGTTGAAAGAATACTGGTTCTGCCTTTAATTCAACTAACATAGAACAGTCTTTATTAACAGACAAATGATCATTTAGCGCCCGAAGAGCAAATAATGGCGATTTCTGACTAAGTGCATCTGCCACTACATTTGCCTTACCCGGATGATAATCAATGACAAGATCGTAATCTTTCAATAGCTCTAACCATCACCTCTGTCTCAAGTTCAACTCTTTCTACGACATTAAATATTTCAAACTTTTATGGTCTGTATACACATAACATTTCTCCCCATATAGGTAGTGTCACCAAATTTTTAGAGCAAATACTATAGCAGCTAGCTCAAGATCATGTGTAGGGTAGTTCCTATCACGTGGTTTCAACTGCCGAGAAGCATATGCCACAACTTTTCCTAACTGCATCAGTACACAACCTAAACCATTCAGAGAGGCATCACTATATGCTACATACTGCACACCTGATTCATGCTGAGTCAACACTGGGGCCTCTGTCAACCTTTTCTTTAACTGATCAAAACTTTGATGCCATTCTGCTAACCATACAAATTCAACATTCTTCTGTAGAAACCTGGTCATTGGCAAAGCAATCATTGAAAAATCCTTCACAAATCGACAGTAGTAACCAACTAACCCAAGAAAACTTCGCACTTTCGTAACATTCTTTGGAGTTTTCCAATTAATCACTATTTACACATTGCGCTGATCTACTCGTATACCATCAGCCGACACAATGTGACCCAAGAATCCCACTTCATGAAACCAAAATTCACATTTGTTGAATTTTGCATATAACTATTTTTCCCTCATAATCTGCACTACAATTCTCAAGTGCTAAGCATGCTCAGATTCTGTCCTTGAATAGATCAATATATCGTCAATAAACACAACCACAAATCTATCCAAGTAGGACTGAAAAATTTGATTCATTAAATCCATAAAAGCAGGAGCATTTTTCAAACCAAATGGCATAACTAAAAACTCATAGTGACCATACCGAGTTTTAA
This sequence comes from Gossypium arboreum, assembly GCF_025698485.1. Taxonomy (NCBI): domain Eukaryota; kingdom Viridiplantae; phylum Streptophyta; class Magnoliopsida; order Malvales; family Malvaceae; genus Gossypium; species Gossypium arboreum. Next base: position 56,250,207 of record NC_069078.1, on the reverse strand, counting down.
AAGCTATTTTCGGTACATCACATTCCTTTACCTTTAACTGGTAATACCCAGATTTGAGATCTATTTTTGAAAAGACCGCAGCATCTTTAAGCTGATTAAATAAATCATCAATATGAGGCAAAAGATATTTATTTTTAATCGTTACCTTATTCAACTGTCTGTAATCTATACACAACCTCAATGAACCGTCCTTCTTTTTCACAAATAAGACAAGTGACCCCATGGCGACATACTCAGTCTGATAAACCCTTTGTCCAACAACTCTTCCAACTGTGTCTTCAATTCTTTTAATTCTTCTGGAGCCATTCTATACGGTGTCACTGATATGGGAGCTGTTCCTGAAAGCACATCTATCACAAACTCAACCTCTCTATCGGGTGGTAAACCTGGTAACTCTTCAGGAAATACATCCATGAATTCATTCACAACAGATAACTGCTCTAACTTTGATTCAAAATTCTTAATATTAAGAATATAGGCTAAATATGCTTCATTTCCTTTACGCAACAATTTCTGAGCAGAAATAGAAAAAATCATTCTAACGGTATCACCCAAATTTCCAGACTCAGCCAAAATAATATCTCCTATCTGACATTTCAAACTAATTCTTTTTTCTCGACAATTCAGTACCGCATCATGTTTCATTAACCAATCCATGCCTAAGATAATATCAAATTTTTGAAAGGGTAGCAGCATCAAATCAGCGGGGAAATCACAGCCCTTAACTTTCAGTGGACAGTTATGAAATATTAAATTAACTACCACACTTTGGCCTAACGGATTTGTAACTTGTACGTCATAATCAGTAGACTCAACAAACAAATTCTTTTCAGATGCTAACATAGTACAAATATATGAATGAGTAGATCCAGGGTCTATTAAAGCATACACAGGAACATCATAAAGATAGAAAGTATGTAACACCCCTATAACCCGTGTCCGTCGCCGGGGTGGGTTATGAAGAGTTACTGATCCAAAATTTAATATTTTAAAAACATACACAATAAAAATAAAATAAAAATATACATCGCCAAACTCAGTTAAAGATCGAAATTCAAACTTGTATTGACATTCAAAGGTAGCCATATTCACATGGCTTATATATAAGTACATCTCAAAATATCATTCGTTCAAGTCTATTCCATACATGCCATACTAGCTCCAAAATATAGTAGTACCCCAAAATGATAGATAGTGTGACGAGTAGCTGACGATTCCCTTTTCGAGCAGGTAATTGGAATCAACAATCTATAAAACAGAGAACGTAACAAACGAAGTAAGCTTTCAAAGCTTTGTAAGTTTTAAGCATCACAAATAATTAAAACTTATCGAAAATCAAAACATTCATTTAAACAGACTTATTCTCAATTCAAATTGCTTTATGGCCGAATACACATAAACATAAACATAGATTCTCAGCACATATTTTTCTTTTACTAAAAGTTCATGCGATGCATTTAAATCAAATAATCTCATATAATAACAACATTTGACTGAATAGGTCATTGTTTTACTCGTAGATATAACAATCATTCACACTTAAGTATCATTCTTTGATACTAATAATTCACAAAATCATTGACTGAATGTACATGAGTACATAAAGAAATTTTAACATATAATTCATATACAAATATACCATGATCGATTAAATCATTCTCATATTCTAAATATAACCATCAATCATATTTATATATATATATATATATATATATATTCTTCTTTGATGCTAATGATTCACTTCGAAATCAATTCACCGATGAGTAAGTAATATGTACTTGAACATATTAAATGTATAGTACTTACTCGACGATGGTTTATCGCGAACATTCAATATCGTAATCTTACTTAACTTATCGGCATTAAGCCCGTGTGTGTCTTAGGACTTGAAACCAATTACAAGATAAGCTCATGGAATTTAAACCCAGATAATACTAGCTCGAAGCTCATGGGACTTTAGCCCTACATATTTCCAAAGACGTAGCTCATGGACCTTAAGTCCGGATATAATTCCAAAGATATAGCTCATGGACCCTAAGTCCGGATATAATTCCAAAGACATAGCCTACGGACCCTAAGTCCAGATATAATTCCAAGATATAGCTCATGGACCCTAAGTCCGGATACACATCAAATATCATGCATATTTAATCATATATTAACACAACTTATTCAACATATCACATTAGTAGTCATTTGCTACGTTCGGATATAAGCTCCATATGAATACCATCATTTACATTTCGATTCGAAAGTCATACATAAATATCACATATCCGTTTCACCATTCAAGCTTAACACATAGTGTAACACCCTAAACCCGGCCTAGACGTTATGACCGGATCTGATGCGCCACATCGAAGCGTTCAAAACATTCCGTACTACTTAGTTGGAAAACTTAGTTGGTGTTGTAAAAGACATTTTAAAAGTAGGTTAAAGTGAATGGAAGTCAGGCACCGTAGGAAACCAGAAGGAGAGGAGGTGAGTCCGCTTGATCGCTAAGTACCAAGCTCCTTCGGATCCAATCCTAGACATGCACACCGCCATTGCCACACTCTAACATCTCGTATAATTTTGAGAAAACCGCTTGATTATGACCATATTAAGAAAATGATTAAGGTTGCAAAACGCTTGCTTAAAAATATTTATTTTTCTTGGGAAAACATTTACTTTATGGAAACTTTATGCGTCATCGTGATCTTTTTAAAACAAGTAGATTTTATAAAACGAACCCTAATGCTAACCATTTAATAATCCCCAAAATAAAATCAATTAAAAGAGCGCCTTATTACAACTTTAAGCATAATAAAAATAAAATAATCTAAATTAAAGGCTAAACTTATTTAAAATCGGCAATCAATCTTCATGGCCACTCTGAATCCCGCCACCCAAGTCCACCAACTAGGGCTCACCCGCAAGGATGGAAGAGGAAGGGTGAGTTTGGGAAAACTCAGTGTATAGAAACCCATCCAAAGCCCAAATCACCGAGCCCATTGGGCCTAAGCCCTATTCAGATAACAAGACACGAGGGTCAAGCCCTTTTCGAATTCAATAGCAAGGCCTTAGCCCTTTTTAACAAAACAAGATGGCCCATAGGCCCGCTTCAAGAATATATGTAACAATATCAAGAATGAATGCAAGCCCAACTGGGAGACTACTCAACCCACCAACCACTACACATTCCCGCATCACCCTACACTCTATGTGGGAATATCTCAACCCACCCAAATTTCCTACACTCCACAGCTTGCAAAGAACGCCACTCAATTATCATCGGTTGAGGCAAAGCTCTCCAAGACGTGGATGAACCACATTCAGATTTCCTCCATCAATACCCCAATCCCATGCAATGATATTAATAAATGCATATCATGTAAAATACAGATTAATCAATCATGCAGTTTAACCAATTTAAACCCTAAGGGTATTTGATAATTATGCTCTTTAGGGTAATTTCAGATTTACGCAACTACACACGTTATTCCAGTAATTCTTAACAATCATATGCAATTTGATTCTCCCATCTAACCGACAGCTACTTTGCCCACCTCTTGCCCATATTGGGTCAGAAGCCCATTGGGCCCAGCTTTTGGCCCATCAAGCCCTTTTTTCGAAATACGTTATAACGTCACACAAACTTACTTACCACTTTGCGGTGCTAGATCTAACAATTACTCTATGTCTTGAGAGCATTCGCATACTCACAAGCCTATGAAATGCCGGAATTTCGGCATTTCGGCTTTTGCCGAATTGAACTAAGAAAAGGTGTTCGTTACACACCTGATTCGCGACGACTGCTACTGAGATCTCTTTCGATATCCTACAATTGATTAGCACAGTTCTTATTTACAAACCATAATCACTAAACCCACAACCTACTTATCCATGATCGAACTATGTCCCTAAAAGCCTTTGAAACCTTACCTTTTTGTCAAAATCGATAGCTAGCTCCGAATCCGATTGCTCCAATGATTCACACTTTTGATCCAACGCTTAAGAAGACTCTAATCACTGAGAGAAAACATTAGTTACAAACCCTTAAATCCTTATGCTCAAATCGACAGCCTCCCTAATTTTAGGGACTTCGACTTTTCTTAACATCGCAAAATAAGAACAGATCTGAGATGATAAGTACGTACCCCTTACTCCTACTTGATTTCCTCGCAATCCGATGCAGATCTAACCTTAGAACAATGGTCAAACCCGAATCCAAGGGTTTGAAGAAGTTTCGGCAATAAGCCCCTAAACCAATGGTACTTTCAGCTTTTGGGTGGTGAAGGAGATGATAATGTGAGGCTATGACCTTGAAGAAGAATTGCCATCAGGTATCTAGGATTAAGATAAGATAATCGTAAATTAATAAAAACAAAAGACATAGGAGAACCTGGCTTTGAGGAAAACGGCACAAGCAATGACCACAGGATTTCGGCTTTTGTGATTTCGGCAAAGGTGCTGATGATAAGGTGTTTGATGGACGGCTTTGGAGAAGAAAGGTGAAGAAAGAAGAACAAGATAGGTGATAGTTTCGGCTAGGAGGGAATCGAGAGGAAAACAACCCTAAGGTGTTAAAGCGAAGAAAACGGCACCACTCAATACCCTAAGTGCCAAATACTAACATCATAACCCCCGCCGATTTTTCCTCTTCAATTCCCATAATTCGCCAACTCCTAGCCTCATCCAAATCCCTTAAATCTCTCCCTTATCCCTCCTTAATCCAAGCATTTAAACCGATCCAACTCTCCTCAGCGTAATCCACCAACTCCAACACTTACCCTCCCGCACTTAAAAAAATAAATGCATCTATTTGCCAACACAGGAATCGATCCCTTGCCTTCCCAAAGCTCCACACGCCACTTTTCTAGGAGCCTAGTGGCGCCACCCTTGCCACTTTACCAAGGCTCTTTTGTGATGCAATTTACCCACAACTCTACTTAAGGCCTCCTTGCGTAACCCCTAACTCCAAAGTCCAAAATTTTAAAAATTCAACCGAAGTTTTGGCCAACACATGGGCCTTCTATAAGCCCATTTACCTACTCAAAATATTAATTTCACATCCAAATGCAAAATTTAAAGTCTTTATAAAATATTGAAAACCACGAATAAATTCAAAATCGGGATGTTACAACTCTACCCTCCTTAAAGAAATTTCGCCTCAAATTTTACCTTATTAGAATGCTTGAGGTACTGTTGATGCATAGCCTCCTCGCCTCCCAAGTAGCTTCTTCTTTGCCATGGTTTCTCCAAAGTACTTTCACTAGTGGAACTGATTTCCTTCTCAACACCTTGACGTCACGATCAAGTATTTGCACAGTTCCTCTTCAAGGTTAAATCGACCGCACTCGATCTCTCAGAATCGGTATGATATGAGTTGGGTCGATCGATACCGCCAAAGATGGATACATGAAAACGTCGTGAATACGATGCGCTCGTGGTAACTAGCTGATAAGCCATCGTCCAACCCGCTTTACAATTCGGTAAGGCCCAATAAACCGTGGGCTCAACTTACCCTTCTTTCCAAATCTCAAAATTTTCTTCCAAGGGAAACCTTCAAGAAAACCATATCCCCAACAAATAACTCAATCTCATTGCGCTTCAGATCCGTGATACGACTTCTATCTATCGGATGCCTCCTTTAACCGATCCCTTATCAGCCTAACCTTGCTTTCAAAGGTTCCGCCACCAATTTCGGTCCAAGCACTCGCTGCTCACCCAACTCGTCCAACACGTCGGCGCATCGACATCTTCGCCCATAAAGCGCTTCATACGGTGCCATCTCAATACTTTCTTGATAGTCATTATTGTAAGCAAACTCCGCCAACGGTAAGTAGTCCTCCCAACTTCTACGAAAATCGATGATACAACCTCTTAACATATCTTCCGTAACTCGAATAACCCTTTCTCGATCCGTCCATCCGTCGTGGGTGAAAAGTGCTAAAATCCAATCGTACCCAACTTCTTGTAACTTCCGCCAAAACCTAGATGTAAACCTAGGGTCTCGATCAGATATTATTGACACTGGCACCCCATGCAGTCGCACTACCTCCGCCACATATAACTTGGCCAACTTTTGCAGTGAGTAGTCGGTACGAACAAGTATGAAATGAGCAGATTTTGTTAACCTATCCACAACTACCCACACCGAATCTTTCTTGGTGGGTGTCAAAGGTAACCCACTCACAAAGTCCATTGTTACTCTTTCCCACTTCCATAGTGGAATTTTCACAGGTTGCAGTAATCCCGAAGGCAATTGGTGCTCACCTTAGCCCGCCGGGCACGCCGACATTTCCCAACAAATTCACCACCTCTCGCTTTAATCCGCCACCAAGACATCTCTCGCAAGTCTCGATATAACTTATTCCCTCCAGATGCATGGCACAGAGTCCACCATGAGCCTCTTTCGAATTAATCGCCTCAATTCAGGGTCCTTTGAATACAAACCTTCCACGAAAGCACAGAGCTCCTTCAAGTGTTCAACCCAAAATCCTCATTCTCACCATTCTTAACTTGTCGGAACCGATGAGCTAATGAATCGCCCTTTAACTATTTTTCCTTAACTCGTTCACCCAAGTAGGCCTTACTTGCGCTTCGCCAACAAGCTTCCATCGTCAGATGCACTTAATCGTGCGAACAAGGCTCTCAAATCAAGAATAACCCTTCGACTCAACGATCCGCCACCACATTAGCCTTTCCTGGGTGGTACTCTATCGAACAGTCGTAGTCTTTAAGCAACTCCATCCATCTTCGTTGCCTAAGATTCAACTCCTTCTGAGTCAACAAATACTTTAAGCTCTTATGATCTGTGTATATAATGCACTTCTCCCCATATAAGTAATGTCTCCAAATTTTTAACGCAAAAATCACCGCTGCTAGCTCCAAATCATGCGTAGGGTAATTCACCTCGTGAGCCTTAAGTTGTCGCGATGCATAAGCGACCACCTTGCCCTCTTGCATCAGTACACAACCTAACCCCACATGCCACGCATCGCTATATAATCAGAAAGTCCTTCCCGAACCTTCGGTTGAATCAACACCGCACTTCACCAATACCTTTTCAACGGATCAAAAGCTTTTTGTCGCTTTCGGTCCGCATAAATGGTACTTCTTTCCTTATGAGTTTTGTCAAGGGCGCCGCCATTACCGAGAAACCCTCTACAAACCTTCTGTAGTAACCTGTCAACCCTAGGAAACTTCGAACTTCCGATACTGACCTAGGTGGCTTCCATTCCAGAATCGCTTCAATTTTACGAGGATCCACCTTAATCCCATCGGCAGAGACCACATGCCCTAGGAAGGTTACCTCCCTCAACCAGAATTCACACTTGCTAAATTTCGCATAGAGCTCCTTTTCCCTTAACACTTGGAGCATAATACGGAGATGCTCATCATGCTTCGCCTCCGTTTCAGAGTATACCAGGATATCGTCGATAAAGACGACTATGAACCGATCCAAGTAAGGTTGGAATACTTGATTCATTAGATCCATAAAAGCTGCAGGTGCGTTCGTCACCCCAAACGGCATGACCACAAACTCATAATGTCCATATCGAGTTTGAAATGCTGTTTTATGAATATCCCCTTCTTTTACCCTTAGCTGATGGTATCCAGAACGAAGATCGATTTTGGAGAATACCGAAGCTCCCCTTAGTTGATCGAACAGATCGTCAATCCTTGGTAGTGGATACTTATTCTTAATCGCCGCTTGTTCAACTAGCGATAATCGATGCACATGTGCATCGCTCCGCCCTTTTTTTCACAACAGACCGGTGCTCCCCAAGGAGACACACTAGGTCTAATGAAGCCTCTATCTAACAACTCTTGAATTTGAGCCTTCGCCCACCAACTCCTTCTTGTGCCATCCTATAGGGTGCAATAGATATCGGAGCCGCTCTGTGCAACAAATCGATTCCAAACTCAACTTCCCGATTCGGAGGTAATCCAGAAGCTCTTCAAAAACATCCTGCAATTCCCTAACAGCCTCGATGGTCTCCACAATGATCCTCAATTTCACTTGGCTCACCAAAGCCAAATATGCCTCACACCCTTATGATCAATTTCTCACCCTCAATGCCGATACTACATTGATAAGTAATCCCTTCGTTCTCCAATAATCATTACCTCTTCATCATTGCCGTCCTTAACACCATCCTCTTAGTCGCACAATCTAAAGTTACCTTATGCCCGGTCAACCAATCCATCCCTAGTATCAAATCGAATTCTTCAAACGGTAACTCCATCAAATCCCCACGTAACACCCGCCTTGAATCTCCGAGGCACCTTCTTGAAGAGTTTTCTACCTTAACCGATCGACCTAAAGGACTTATCACGCACACCCCACATACAGCCTCCTCAAGTGCACACCCATCGCCCCGTAAATGTTATATGCCACATATGAATGGGTTGATCCCACATCAATCGAGCAAAGATAAGGTACACCATAGATAAAAACGCATCGCTTATGACATCAAAAGGCCACCTCCTCATGGCACGACGCAAGATACACCAAAGTCGGCCGACGAGCATCCGCGTTACCAATACCCTCGCCGGGTGCCCCACGCCCACGGCCATTACCACCGCGACCTTGTCCACGACCTCTGGCAACAAGCGGTCCATTCCTCATGAGTTGAGCCGGTCGCACAGCCCCTTGTTCGCCACTTGAGCCTCGAGTGGCCCTTCTAGGACAATCCTTAATCCTATGCTCCTTAGACCCACAATGAAGACAAGCTCCGCACCGCTTCCAAAGACTCTCCTTGATGCATTCTCGCCGCAATCTCCACAAGCTTGCGCCTACCCGTGTTCACTGGAACCGCCGAACCGTTCCTCCATCCTAGCTCTCTTAACATTTCGATTTGCAGCACCCTCACCGTCCAAAGATCCTCCCGAACCGATTCCGATCCTTATCACGGTTCCTCCGCTCGTTTGCTTTACCTCCTCGGCTATCTTAGCCTTCTCTACCAAAGGCAAATAAATCTCACTCTCTGCATGGAGCTATGAGCACCCTTAACTCATCTTTGAGGCCATCCTCAAAATGAACGCCTGACTCAGATTCAAGTGGAAACGATGCCATTAGCATACCGACTCAATCGTAGAAACTCCGCCTCATATTCAAGAATGGTCTTATTTCCCGAGTCGATTCAGAACTTCTTCTGCGTGCATCTACATAGCTAGCTCCAACGATTTTGCCTTAAAGGTCTGCTTTGAACAGCTCCCATGTTACCCTCTCACCGGGGTACCTTCTCTCACAAGAATCTACCATTGATACGCTTCATCCCGCAGCAACGACACCGTCCCTTTCAACTTCGCTTCATCGAGCAATCCAGTCGTCCATGATCCGCCTGTGGCTTCTAACCGAACTCACCACATTTGGGGCCACCCAGATACGCCCTAAAATCTCAAATTCGCTGGCTCAAGTCGTTCGAAATGGACCCCCTGTTCATGGGCCCGACGTTAGCTCCGGCCACCCTTTCCAAAACCCTCAACATGGCCTGAGACAAAGCGTCATCCCCTGCGGCCCGATTATACGGCCCATTTTCATTAACCGGTGGTGGACGTACCTCGCCAGCTGGCATGCGTTCAGATGACGCAGATCCAACTTGAGTGCTACCTCGGCCTCGACCACGGCCTCTTCCTCGAGTAGCCCTTGCACTCATAACGATTTATCTGATTCACGAATTTTATGACATTAGTGTACTTGGTTTCACTGCTTATTATTCTAATGTCTTATGAATGATAGAGTTTCGAGTTATTTCACAGAATCACAATTTAGCTACGCCCCATCTTGTAGTCCTAATACTACATCATCAATAGCACTATCCCTAAGTCTCAAGACTATCTACGAGATTATTTACAAAGATGCAGTTCTATATAAATATTTAAAGCGTAAAAAGAACACTTACAGACTTGGTGTGGGATTCAGCAGCCCACTTCTTTATCATCCATAAAACCCATGTTTTGTTTACTCAAAATAAAAGATTTCATTTGAAAACACTTTCATTTTAAAACTATTGATTTAACCTCGCTCAATAGAAAAATTTTGAACATCTTTGAAAAACTTAAATTTTTTTTAAAGATTTTCGGACCGATCCACAGTACCGAGTTGTTGCAACCAGCTCGATACCACTAAATGTAACACCCCGAACCCGGCCTAGACGTTATGACCGGATCTGATGCGCCACATCAAGCGCTCAAAACATTCCAGACACTTAGTTGGAAAACTTAGTTGGTGTTGTAAAAGACATTTTTAAAAGTAGGTTAAAGTGAATGGAAGTCAGGCACCAAGTAGGAAACCAGAAGGAGAGGAGGTGAGTCCGCTTGATCGCTAAGTACCAAGCTCCTTCGGATCCAATCCTAGACATGCACACCGCCATTGCCATACTCTAACATCTCGTATAATTTTGAGAAAACCGCTTGATTATGACCATCTTAAGAAAATGATTAAGGTTGCAAAACGCTTGCTTAAAAATATTTATTTTCTTGGGAAAACATTTACTTATGAAAACTTTATGCATCATCGTGATCTTTTAAAACAAGTAGATTTTATAAAACGAACCCTAGTGCTAACCATTTTAATAATCCCCAAAATAAAATCAATTAAAAAGAGCACCTTATTACAACTTTAAGCATAATAAAAATAAAATAATTCAAATTAAAGGCTAAACTTATTTAAAATCGGCAATCAATCTTCATGGCCACTCAATCCCGCCTACTCCAAGTCCACCAACTAGGGCTCACCGCAAGGATGGAAGAGGAAGGTGAGTTTGGGAAAACTCAGTATACAGAAACCCATCCAAAGCCCAAATCACTCGAGCCCATTGGGCCTAAGCCCTATTCAGATAATAAGACACGAGGGTCAAGCCCTTTTCGAATTCAAGAGCAAGGCCTTAGCCCTTTTTAACAAAAACAAGATGGCCCATAGGCCCAGTTCAAGAATATATGTAACAATATCAAGAATGAATGCAAGCCCAACTGGGAGACTACTCAACCCACCAACCGCTACACGGTCCCTGCATCAAATTTCTACACTCTATGTGGGGAATATCTCAACCCACCCAAATTTCTACACTCCACAGCTGCGAAGAACGCCGCTCAATTATCATCGATTGAGGCAAAGCCTTCAAGACGTAGATGAACCACATTCAGATTTCCTCCATCAATACCCTAATCCCATGCAACAAGATTAATCAATCATGCGCTTTAACCAATTTAAACCCTAGGGTATTTTTAATTATGCTCTTTAGGGGTAATTTCAGCATTTACGCAACTACACACGTTATTCCAAGAATTCTTAACAATCATATGCAATTTGATTCTCCCATCTAACCGACAAAGCTACTTTGCCCACCTCTTGCCCATATTGGTAGTAAGCCCATTGGGCCCAGTTTTGGCCCATCGAGGCCCTTTTTTCGAAATACATTATAATGTCACACAAACTTACTTACCACTTTGCGGTGCTAGATCTAACAATTACTCTATGTCTTGAGAGCATTCAGATACTCACAAGCCTATGAAATGCCTAATTTCGCATTTCGCTCTTTGCCTAATTGAACTAAGAAAAGGTGTTCTACACACCGATTCACGACGATCGCCATCGAGATCTCTTTCGATATCCTACAATTGATTAGCACAGTTCTTATTTACAAACCATAATCACTAAACCCACAACCTACTTATCCATGATCGAACTATGTCCCTAAAAGCCTTTGAAACCTTACCTTTTTGTCAAAATCGATAGCTAGCTCCGAATCCGATTGCTCCAATGATTCACGCTTTTGATCCAACGCTTAAGAAGACTCTAATCACCGAGAGAAAACATTAGTTACAAACCCTTATATCCTTATGCTCAAATCGACAGCCTCCCTAATTTTAGGGACTTCGGCTTTTCTTAACATCGCAAAATAAGAACAGATCTGAGATGATAAGTACTTACCCCTTACTCCTACTTGATTTCCTCGCAATCCGGTGCAGATCTAACCTTAGAACAATGGCCAAACCCGAATCCAAGGGTTTGATGAAGTTTCAGCAATAAGCCCCTAAACCAATGGTACTTTCGGCTTTTGGGTGGTGAAGGAGATGATAATGTGAGGCTATGACCTTGAAGAAGAATTGTCGTCAGGTATCTAGGATTAAGATAAGATAATCGTAAATTAATAAAAACAAAAGACATAGGAGAACCTGGCTTTGAGGAAAACGGCACAAGCAATGACCACAGGATTTCGGCTTTTGTGATTTTGGCAAAGGTGTCGATGATAAGGTGTTTGATGGACGGCTTTGGAGAAGAAAGATGAAGAAAGAAGAACAAGATAGGAGGGAATAGAGAGGAAAACAACCCTAAGGTGTTAAAGCGAAGAAAACGGCACCACTCAATACCCTAAGTGCCAAATACTAACATCATAACCCCCCGCCAATTTTTCCTCTTCAATTCCCATAATTCGCCAACTCCTAGCCTCATCCAAATCCCTTAAATCTCTCCCTTATCCCTCCTTAATCCAAGCATTTAAACTGATCCAACTCTCCTCTAGCGTAATCCACCAACTCCAACACTTACCCTCCCGCACTTAAAAAAATAAATGCATCTACTTGCCAACACAGGAATCGATCCTTGCCTTCCCAAAGCTCCACACGCCACTTTTCTAGGAGCCTAGTGGCGCCACCCTTGCCATTTTACCAAGGCTCTTTTGTGATGCAATTTACCCACAACTCTACTTAAGGCCTCCTTGCCGTAACCCCTAACTCCAAAGTCCAAAATTTCAAAAATTCAACCGAAGTTTTGGCCAACACATGGGCCTTCTATAAGCCCATTTACCTACTCAAAATATTAATTTCACATCCAAATGCAAAATTTAAAGTCTTTATAAAATATTGAAAACCACGAATAAATCCGAAAATCAGGATGTTACACATAGTGACCATTCGACTATAAGTCATATACATAAATTATTTATCACACAACTTAATTCAAGTAGAACCGAAAGATCACAATTCATCTAATATACACATATCAAGGCATCATCAATTGTTTACTAAAGGTGACTACTCAAAACTTACCTCGAATATTTTCGAACAGTCTCGGATTGGCTATTCAACTACTTTCTCTTTTCCCTTATCCAATCTTGGTTCTCTATGCTCTTGAGCTAATTCAACAATTTTAAACTAGTTATTGTTCAACTATTCAAGCATTACTTTCAGAATATAATATATATATATATATATATACACGACTTTCACACATATAGATCATAGTAAGTTTATAAGAAAACATTAAGCAACTCGTTAACAAATTTTTATCAATATTTACCACATAATCACAAATTCACAATAAGCTGTCTTCCTAAGCAACAGTCACTAAATTATTTATAATTGGAGCTACGAAACTCCAAATCAATTGCCGTAAAATTTCCCTGAAAATAGACTCATATATCTTTTATCCATAGAATTTTTAAAATTTTTAGCTTGGTCAATCAATACCAGATTTTTCTTAAAGTTTCCCTTGTTTCATTATTTGACTAATCTGACCACTCTTCACTACGAATCAAATTTCTCATTGTACAGAATTCAAAATATGTCCACATTTATTTCATTTGAAGCTAGACTTATTAAGGAGTCTAAGCATATAAACTCCATCATATAACCAGTTTTGTACAATTTATAATGATTTTATAAAAATAGAAAAGGGGATCTAGAAGTCATTTTGACCTTGTCCTACATCACTTCAAATATCTCATTATCGGAAATTCTTTTGCTTTCACAGTTTCTTTTATAAGAAAATAGACTCATTAAGCTTTAATTAAATAATTTATTCAGCTTCTAACTCAACTCCCACAATTTATGGTGATTTTCCAAAATCACATTACTGTTGCTGTCCCAAGCAGATTTATTACCAATTCATTCTTTCACACATTCTTTGCATGCATGTTATTTAAACATTCAACACCGACTAGTCATGCTTACAAGCCTAAGCCGAATATCATTTTAGACATTTGAGAAATCATTTCTCACTCAACTTATCACTTCATACCATATTATCAAAATGAACTAATTATACTTATATAAACACTATCAAAGCCGAAACCTATGCAAAACATTACTCATATCATTCAAAATCACATTCAAAAAAACATCGTGAACAATGCCGAATCCTTAAGTGTTCCAACATCTAATTTACTCAATTCAACACATCAAAACAACATTTTTTCAAGACATCAAATATAAAATGCATAATACTTGAACATTTATACCGAATTTGCTAGCACACAAGACCTTTGGCCGAATGTCATTAAACTCTAGTCACCTAAATTTTATTCTTTAAGACACATCCAAAACCACATTCGCACCTCCAAACAATAATTTAGATATTCTCAAGTTCATTCACAAGTACAATTATATAACATATAAAGCATTAAACATTTTTCAACATGAATCTATAACATGACCGAATACTCATACACACATATATATATATAAAAAAGAACTCAAATAACACAAAAATCTCCTTTCCAAAGTGCATATATACACATACATACGACAACTTCCATTCTTACCTCCCAACAATGAATTCAACTTATTCAATTAAGCTACATTAACATATAAAACATCTTCCAAAAAAACTCATCAAATTATCACAAATTTATCTACTTGCCAATGGTTTTATTTATTCAAGAATTCATGAATCTAAACTATGGGTTAACTAGACTATACACTTATCAACTTAATCTCAATATCAATTAGAATAAAATCACAATGCATACCTTTCAATTGAAATAGCCATGGCCGAATGCCTTGGTTTCTTTTTCAATCTTTTCTTTCTTAATTTCGGCAATGAAGAAGAAAGATGAGCATTCTTTAAATTTTGTTTTCTTTACGTTATTTTACTAATTATTATTTTATTTCAAAATAATGCAAATTCTTATTATAATATTTAATTAAACATATATATTGCCCATCAACAATCATTATGGTCGGCCACCATAATCAAAAATTGGATATTTGACATGCAAGTCCAAACTTTTTGTGACATGCATTAATAGACCCCTTTTTAAAATTACCTATCACCTTCCATAATTATTTTACAGAAGTCCTATTTAATAATTTCACATACAAATGACAAAATTAGAGCATGAAACTTTCACATATGCATGTACACATATAATAAGCATAGAATATAACAATTAATTATTTTTATGACTCAGTTTTGTGGTCCCGAAACCACTTCCCGACTAGGGTCAAATTAGGGCTGTCACAAAGTACCAACAATTACATTTGGAGCTGTTGCTTCTTCTCTTGTTCGAATGGCACAAGTATGAGCAGGAGCCCTAACTTCTGATCGACTAGCAGTATCTTTCATAGCCGAACGAGTAGCCCCTGTAGCACTGCTCTGACCAGAACATCTTCCTTTTTGAAGAGGAGTTTTCTGTTACTCCTTCTGTTCCACTTCTTCTACTTGTAATTGGGGACAATTAAGAATAAAGTGATCCGTGGCCCCACATTTATAACAAGCTCCTAACTTACTTCTACATTCACTGGGGTGACTTCTTCCACAATGTTGGCAATTAGGCCTTTGAGTATTTTGTACACTACCCACACTAACAGCAGGTCTATCAAATGCCTTATAATCAGATTGTTTTGGTCTACTCTTTCCCGATCTTTCCGATGCTGAAGTGGCTTGACTAAATTCCTCTTTAGATTTCTTCATTGGTAAAGCTTAAAATGACTTAGATGTACTTCTTTTGAAAGATTCTTTAGTTCTTCTATCTCGTTGCATCTTTCTATTATATACTTCTTCAAGTTTCTAAGCACGATCTGATAGAACAACGAATTCTCGTATCTCAGTGCCCCTTATCATCATTCTAATCTCATCATTAAGCCATTCTTCAAATCTGATACACATTTCTTCCTCAGTGGGTACGATATCTCGAGCATATTTACTCAGATAAACAAATTCTCTTTCATATTCAGCCACTGTCTTGTTTCCTTGTCGCAAGTTGAGAAATTCTCTTTTCTTCTTATCCAGATATCTTCAACCGACATATTTCTTCTTAAATTCATTTTGGAAAAATTCCCAAGTGATCTTCTCAGCTGGTACCATAGCTTCTATTATTTCCCACCAGTTATAAGCTTCTTCTTTCAGTAGTGACACATCACATACTAAGTAATCATCTGGTGAGCACGCCATTTGCTTAAACACCCTCATTATACTTTGTAGCCAATACTCAGCTTTGACGGGGTTATCATTTGTTCTTCCTCACAATTCTTCAGCCCCATGTTTTCTGAGGTTTTCAAATGGAGAACGTTTACCAGATTCAGTTGTCGGAGGAGGTGAAGGAGCAACCGGGGGTACTGCCGATGTTGAAATAGGGGGAGGAGGTTGCTGAGTCTGATTTTTTTCTAGCACATTCTCATTATACCACTGATTCATGAATCCGTAAATCATTTTTTTGAGTTCTTGTTCTCGCATCAATGAAATTGGAACTTCACTACTTGTTCCTTGTTCAGAGGCTTGTACTCTGCTATTAACTTCTTCTTGCTCAGTTTGTTCTGGTCTATCTGACATCTTTTCAAATTGAAGATACTCTATAATAAAAACAAGGATTAGATTGGATCATACACATTACACTATCACAGATTTATATGGCATGTAATTCTAGACACTTTTCACATCATACATATTCCAAGAATTGGCTAAACAGAAGCTCTGATACCAATAAATGTAACACCCCCTAACCCTAAGCCGTAACCGGAATAGGGCTACGAGGCATTACCAGACTTATGCACTAATATTTATACAAAACCGAGTCATAAACTTTACATTTTAGAACAATTCTTATCAAATTTCATCTTAAAGTCCTTAATATGGATCTATGAGGCCCAAAATATGCTTAGGAAGTGATTTGAGACTAAACCGAGAACTTTGGAAAATTTTCCTTCAAAATAGGGCACACGGCCGTATTGCCTAGGACATGCCCGTGTGGCCTGGAACATGCCCGTGTTGTAACACCCCGAACCCGAGACCATCGCCGGTGTCGGACACGAGGGGTTAACAAGCCAAGTAGCTTCTTCTATCCCGTGCTTGAGCCATAACACTTTCACCAGCGGAACCCGCTTGTTTCGCAACTCTTTCACTTCTCGTGATAGGATACGAATCGGTTCTTCCTCATAACTCATATTAGCTTGAATTTCAATTTCTGATGGACTAATCACGTGCGATGGATCGGATCTATAGTGTCAAGCATCAAACGTGAAAGACATCGTGAACCTTTTGAGTTCGGGGCAAAATCAAACGATATGCCACCGGACCGACTCGCTTGGATATCTCATATGGCCCAATGAACCTCGGGCTCACTTGCCCTTACGGCCGAATCGAGTATCTTTTTCCAAGGCGATACCTTGAGAAACACTTTATCACCCACCGATACTCGATATCCTTACGCTTCAGATCCGCTGTACGACTTTTGACGATCGGAGGCTATCTTCGACTTTCACGGATTACTTTCACTTTCTGCTCAAAGATCTCTAATCAAATCCACCTCAAAATCTTGCTTTCACCGAGCTCGAGTCCAAAACAATGGTGTACGGCATTTACGACCGCATAAGGCCTCGTAGGGTGCCATCTTAATACTTGATTGAAAGTCGTTGTTGTGCGAATTCAATCAACGGCAAATACCGCTCCTATGAACCACTAAACTCGAGGACGCAACATCTTAACATATCCTCAAGTATCCGAATTATCCGCCGGATTGACCATCGGTTTGGGGTGAAAGGCGGTCTGAAATGCAACTTGGTACCCAAAGCTTCTTGCAACTTTTTCCAAAATCGTGAGGTAAATCTCGGATCTCTATCCGACACGATGGAAATAGGCACCCGTGTAATCTCACAACTGAGAAACGCATAACCTCGGCTAATTTGTCCATTGAAAAATCCGTGCGACGGGGACAAAGTGGGCCGACTTAGTCAATCTATCTACCACGACCCAAACCGCATCCTTCTTACTTGCGACAATGGCGGTCCGGATACAAAGTCCATTGTGACTCGATCCCATTTCCACTCGGGTATCGTGATTGGTCAAGTAATCTCAAGGCACCGATGTTCCGCTTTCACTTGTTGACACATTAAACATCTCAAACAAAGTCGAGATGTCTCGCTTCATACCATGCCACCAAAACCGACGCTTTCAAATCATTGTACATCTTCGTACTCCCGGGTGGATTGCCATTCGGCTACAATGGGCTTCATTCGAATTATCGAAATGAGTTCAATTCTTTGGAACACACAGATGACTTTTGAACCTCAAACAATCGTCATCGTCGATTTGAAATTCCGAGTCCTTGTTCGAACACACTCAAATTTCGCTTTTGCAGCCAACTCGTCGTCGACTTTCTCGAGCTTCTCGAATTTGATGTATCAATAGTGGTTTGGCTTTCAATTCAGCTACTAACACACTATCGGATCGAATGCATAAGTGCACGCTCATCGTCAGAAGTTTAATAATGATTTACGACTCAAGGCATCCGCAACCACTTTCGCCTTTCCCGGTGATAGTCAATGACCAGCTCATAATCCTTTAACACTCGAGCCAACATCTTTGTCGCAGATTTAAGTCTCTTTGGGTCATCAAATATTTGAGACTTTTGTGATTCGAGTACACATGGCACCTTTCACCAAATAAGTAATGTCGCCAAATCTTTAAGGCGAATACGATGGCGCCAATTCAAGATCATGGGTCGGATAATTTTTCTCGTGTGGCTTTAATTGCCTCGACGATAGGCCACAACTCGACCTTCTTGCATCAATACACAACCTAATCCAAGTAGGGAGGCGCCGCTATAGATGACAAACTCTTTGCTTGGACTCGGGTTGCACTAGAATTGGGGCTTCACCAAATAAGTTTTCATTGATCGAAACTTTTTGGCATTTCTCCGTCCATTCAACTTAACATCCTTTTGGAGTAAGCCATCATCGGCGTGGCTATCGTTGAGAAACCTTTACATTCGTCAAGAATAACCTAAGAAGCCCCAAAAAGCTCCGAACCTCAAGAATATTTCTGAGGCTTCCAATTAAGTATGGCTGAAATTTTATTCGGTCGACTCGAATACCCGATGCAGATACCACATGACCCAAGAAGCTAACCTCTCTTAACCGTAACTCACACTTGCTGAACTTAGCATATAATTGCTTATCCCGTAAGATTTGCAAAGACTAACCGCAGTGTTCAAATGTTCGGTCTCATTTCTTGAATAGACCAAGATGTCATCAATGAACACGACTACGAATCGATCCAAATATGGTCTCAAGATCCGATTCATTAAATCCATAAATACCGCAGGGCATTAGTGAGCCCAAACGGCATCACTAGGAACTCATAGTGACCATATCTCGCTCAAGGCGCTTGGGTACATCCGAATCTCGATTCGCAATTGATAATAGCCCGATCTCAAATCTATTTTTGAGAACACCGAGGCTCCTTCAGCTTGATCGAACAGTCATCGATACGTGGTAACAGATATTTGTTCTTTATCGTCGCTTTATTGTCGATGATAGTCGATGCACGTACCGCATGGTTCCATCCTTCTTTTCACGAACAACACCGGCGCACCCCAAGGCGAGAAACTCGGCGAGCAAAACCTCTATCCACCAATTCTTGCAACCGAGCTTTCAACTCATTTAATTCCGTTGGTGCCATACGATGCGGAGCTATCAAAATTGAGTGGTACCGGTACCAATTTGATGCCAAATTCTATTTCTCGAAACAGTGGTAAACCCGCAATTCTTCGGGAAAACATCCGGTATTCACAAACCACGGCACAGATTCGGGTTTCTTTTCCGATTCCTTGTCATTGAGCACGTTAGCAAGGTACGCTTCGCACCCTTTTCTTACATATTTCGGGCCAACATCGCGATATTATAGCCGGCAACCCTTTAAGTCCGTAGACTCAACCCGAATTATCTTGTTATTCGCGCTCCTCAAATCGATAGTCTTGCTCTTGCAATTTACAACCGCATCGTGCATGGTCAACCAATCCAAACCAAGAATAACGTCAATTCATCGAACGGCAAAAGCATCAAGTCCGCCGGAAAACAAGAACCTCGAAACACTAGGGGACTTTTCTTGCACACTTTGTTGACAAGCACGTAATGACCCAAGGGGTTTGATACCCGAATTACAAACTCAGTAGACTCAATAGGCAAAGTCTTACTGGATGCTAAGGTTTGACATATATATGAATGAGTAGAACCAGGGTCAATCAAAGCAATCACATTTGTATTGAAAAGAGTGAAAGTACCGGTAATGACATCTAGAGAGGCAGCATCCTCGCGTGCGCGTATGGCATAGGTCCTCGCAGGAGCACGAGCCTCAGATCTGATGGTAGCATCTCTAGATCCTCTCTGACCGCCACTGACATTGCCCATGTTTCTAGGTGGCCTACCTCGAGCAGTGGTAGCACCCGGGTTTCCACTCTGACTTACATTCTGTTCATGCATCCTCGGGCAATCCTTCATAAAGTGGTCGGCCGACCCACACTTATAGCAGGAGCAATCACGAAACCAACAGCTCCCCGAATGCCATTTGCCACATTGTGGACACTCCGCCTCTCTCGGCGATCATTTCCACCATCATGCGATCAAGTGACTCGTGTGGTCACAGGGGTCGATCGCGTCCTCGTCTAGAAAAGCCCAAACGCCTCTAGACCGGCTCGCATCATCTCGAAATCTCTTTGATGCTTGTTGAAGAGACTTTCCGAGGACCTCTTTCGAATTCTCTAGTTCCCACATCGCTTTTGTTTCTCCTTTCTAAGCTCTTCTACTTTACAAGCTCGCTCAACAAGTACTACGAACTCTCGTATCTCGAGAATGCCAACGAACATCCTTATATCATCTTTCAGCCCATCCTCGAAGCGTTACACATAATGGCTTTGACGAAATGCATTCTCGTGCGCATGGCTAAGCCTCACAAATTTTCGTCAGAGTCGATGGCGACATTGAACCTTGCTTAAGATCAAGGAATTCCTTCGCTTTTGGTCGATGAATCTCGACTAATATACTTTTTTCTAACTCGGTTTGAAAGAATTCCCAAGTCACTTGCTCTCTAGGCACCACGTAAGTCGAGTACTCCACCAATAGTAGGCGGACTCAGCGTAGCAAGGAGATGGTACACTTTAAGCACTCATCGGTGTACAGGATAGCTCATCGAGCACCCGGATAGTGTTATCCAACCAAAATTCAGCTCGCTCGGCATCATCATCATCCGTAGCCTTAAATTCAGTGGCCCCATGTTTTCGAATCCTATCGACTGGGGGCTTACTTGACCTCATTTGGTCACTCACCGGAGGTATTGTAGGTGCGGGGTTGCATTTGTCGGGAATGGAGGTTGTGGAACAGCCGTGTTAGTTCGAATGTATTGATTAAACCATTCGTTCATCACACTATAAAAGGCTTGCCTAGCCTCATCATTCGGATTGCTAGCCATAGGTTGAGAGTCCGCCGGCGCTGTCCCTTGTGCGGAGCAGCGCCACACTCTCCACATCATCACTATCACTTTCGGTTGGGATCGGATCCATTGCTATAACCAAACACAAAGTCAAATTGTCGAAATCACCACACTATCGATTCATCATTTAATGGCATGTATAGCTAGACCCCAAACACATCACGGTAGTCCTAGAATCGACTAAACCGTAGCTCGATACCAATAAAATTGTAACACCCCAAACCCGAGACCATCGCCGTGTCGGACACGAGGGTTAATAAGCCAAGTTCACATGTTTTGCCCACCAATTTGACATTTCCAGTCAGCTGGAAGACTGCGCCACCGTCGCTTTAAAATCATATCTCGAGTTTCAAAACTCAGAAACTGGTTTCGTAAATTTTCCTGAATTTAGACTCATATATCCATCCATGGATTTATTTCTAGAATTTTGGTCAGGCCAATTGGTACAGTTTATTAGTTAAAGTCACCCATGTTACAGGGATCGACTGCTCTGACCTTCGCGCGGTATAACTTGAATATCTCTCTGTACAGGGCTTTAATATTGGTACCGTTTGTTTCTAATGAAACTAGACTCAAAATGGAATCTGTACATATAAGGCATCCTAATTCTTTCTGGATAATTTATAGTAAATTTTTAAAGTTGCGACAGGGGACCCAGAAACCGTTCTGGCCCTGTCTCACAATAGCTTTGATATCTCTTAACATGTAACTCCTATGACCATTTCGTTTCTTCCATATGAAAATAGACTCATCAAGGTTCATTTACATAGCTTATTCACTATTTAATACCATTCCTACAAATTTTGGTGATTTTTCACATTCACGTCACTGCAGCTGGCAGCATCTGTTTTTAAGGTAGGTCTTACCTATTTTTGTAGTCTCCATCAACCAACTAGTCTTGCCATACATAGGTTCATATATGATCATTTTAACCATACCAATGGCTGATCATGTGACCAACACTCCCATTTCCAATCCATAATCACATCATGACACCATATATATACATACAAACCACAAATAGTCTAAGTTCATGCTTCCTTTTACGAGCCATTTTCGCATGGTCAGATACATATACATCACCACATTTTAAACCAACAAGGGTAGTCCTATACATGCCATTTCAAAGTTCAACCAAAATTTATACCAAAATAGAGGCGTTGATAGTGTGGATGACTTCGACTTTATTGATCCCGAATCCGATTGCTATCGAGCGAAATCTATAACACGAGAGCCAAAGCAACGGGTAAGCATTTTATGCTTAGTAAGTCTCAAGGAATATAATCAGCTTTAATTAAAGCAATACATTCACATAACCAAATGCATCATTTCATTAATGCACATTCACATAATCATACTTACTTCACCATCCCAACTCTTATGTTCATACACAAATAACGGCTTCATTAAGGCCGATAACTCGTTCCATCATAGGAGCGGATATTCATACGCTCTACTCCTAGCGCCAAGCACACACACGCACTTACCTTGTCATTGGGAAATTTCACAAGTGCATTTGCTGAAATTTTCCAGCAAGCTTATAATTTTCAAATCACATACCTTCGAGTTTAACCGGATGTCGCTACTGCTCAATCGCCTTCGACATAGCCCGGTTATGGTAACCCGCACCAAGGCCTCACGGACTTAACCCGATATCACGATTTGCACAAATGCCTTCGTGTCTTAGCCCGGATTTAACAAGTGGCACGAATGCCTTCGGTCTTAGCCCGATATAGCTACTAGCACAATTGCCTTCGGTCTTAACCCGGATATAATTTTCAGCATAATTGTCTTCGGGCTTAGCCCGGATATCATTCAATTTCTCATGCACACATACATCAATAATCATTGGACATACATATTTCATTTTCAAGCATTAAGGCTCAAACACAATTATAATCATTAGCATGATCGCCTTCGGGACTTAGCCCGTATCATTCAATGCTCATACACACATAAATCAATAATCAATACATCCATATTTCATTCCCCATAATTCAATTAAGGTCACTTCTTGAGGACTTACTCGGATGTTGTCGAACGGCTTTTACGGCTATTCGATCACTTTTTCCTTCCCCTTGTCCAATTGTGGCCCTCTTAGCTCTTGAGCTAATTCAAACAAATTCAATTTATTAAAACCTCATTGTGCTAGCTTATGGCCGAATATGACAAGGAGTTTAAATGGTCATATGGCCACTCTTTAGCTTGAATACACAATGGTCATGCACATTTTATACTACATCAAGCAATTCAATACAATTTATTCGAGCATCAAGGAAAAGCTAAGGCCTTCAATAGGCTACCCAAGGCTGAATATTCATGTACATGTTGAGGCCAATTATGCACTTAATACCTCACAAAAATAGCATGCATTTTACTAGTTAATGCTTTGCATATTGTAGCTCAAAACTTATAATATAGCATCAAGCACTCATATGTGTGCTAGGCCGAATGTGCTTGCAATTTCACAATCATTCTTCAACATCTTCTTCTTTAAACAACCATATTCATCACTTAGTTCATAACCAAAACATCATGTGCAAACATATATATACATATATGAGCATGGCCAATTTCAAGGTGTCCATAGCCATCCAAAACACAAATTTTAACTAACATGCAAGAAGCATGAACCATGCTCATGAATGCATCATGGCGAATATGACAATCATGCCCTTTTCAACTTCAATCATGATTAAACAAAAGAAAACTCAAAATCTTACTCAAAAGTAGACAATCCATCATTGCATGCATCATCATCAAGCTTCACACTTAGCATGCAATGGCTTTATCACCATAACAACTTTGGCCAAATACCATTTCCATGGCATAACAAAGATTTGAGCCATGGCTAACATCCACATCAAGTTAGCAACCAAAACATGCATGAAACTCCTAACACAACCTCATACATACCTTAATCTTGATGCAAACTTAGCCAAATCTCCTTCTAGATCTCTTGCAAACCAAGCATGAAGCAAAAATCCTCCTTCTTCCTTAGTTTTGGCTCAAAGAAAGGATGAACAAAATTTTTCTTTCTTTCTCTACAACTCACGGCAATGGGGGGGAATACCACACTCACACACATTTTTTTTTCATTCTTTTCTTACCCATACACCTTTGTTTATTATTTCTCCCTAATGCACCAACAAAACATGTTTCATGACATGTTTTGCCCATCCTCTCTTGCCATGGCCGGCCACTTCATGTTGGGGGAAATTTGACATGCAAATCCTTATTTTTGCATGCATGAGCAACTAGTCGTCACACATTTCCCCATCATACTTTCAAAGTTCACCACTAGGTCCTTTCTAGTGAAATTCGCATTTATAACACTAAATCGAAACATCAAAATGTCACGCACAAATTAACACATATCATAGGCATCAAAATAAATTTTAAATTATTTTTATGCCTCGGTTTTGTGGTCCCAAACCACATCCCGACTAGGGTCAATTTTGGGTCACACAACTCTCCCCACTTAAGAAATTTTCGTCCCCAAAATCTTATCGTAAATAGGTTTGATATCGCTCTTTCATAGAGTTCTCGGTCTCCCAAGTAGCTTCTTCTATCCCGTGCTTGAGCCATAACACTTTCACCAATGAACCCGCTTGTTTCGCAACTCTTTCACTTCTCGTGATAGGATACGAATCGGTTCTTCCTCATAACTCATATTAGCTTGAATTTCAATTTCGATGGACTAATCACGTGCGATGGATCGGATCTATAGCGTCAAGCATCAAACGTGAAAGACATTGTGAACCTTTTGAGTTCAGGGGCAAAATCAAACGATATGCCACCGGACCGACTCGCCGGATATCTCATATGGCCCAATGAACCTCGGGCTCACTTGCCCTTACGGTACCGAATCGAGTATCTTTTTCCAAGGCGATACCTTGAGAAACACTTTATCACCCACCGACACTCGATATCCTTACGCTTCAGATCTATGTACGACTTTTGACGATCGGAGGCTATCTTCAAACTTTCACGGATTACTTTCACTTTCTGCTCAAAGATCTCTAATCAAATCCACCCGAAAATCTTGCTTTCACCGAGCTCACCAAAACAATGGTGTACGGCATTTACGACCGCATAAGGCCTCGTAGGGTGCCATCTTAATACTTGATTGAAAGTCGTTGTTGTGTTTAATTCAATCAACGGTAAATACCGCTCCCATGAACCACTAAACTCGAGGACGCAACATCTTAACATATCCTCAAGTATCTGAATTATCCGCCGGATTGACCATCGGTTTGGGGGTGAAAGGCGGTGCTTTGAAATGCAACTTGGTACCCAAAGCTTCTTGCAACTTTTTCCAAAATCGTGAGGTAAATCTCGGATCTCTATCCGACACGATGGAAATAGGCACCCGTGTAATCTCACAACTGAGAAACGCATAACCTCGGCTAATTTGTCCATTGAAAATCCGTGCGTATGGGGACAAAGTGGGCGACTTAGTCAATCTATCTACCACGACCCAAACCGCATCCTTCTTACTTGCGACAATGGCAATCCGGATACAAAGTCCATTGTGACTCGATCTCATTTCCACTCGGGTATCGTGATTGGTCAAGTAATCCTCAAGGCACCGATGTTCCGCTTTCACTTGTTGACACATTAAACATCTCAAACAAAGTCGGAGATGTCTCGCTTCATACCATGCCACCAAAACCGACGCTTCAAATCATTGTACATCTTCGTACTCCCGGGTGGATTGCCATTCGGCTACAATGGGCTTCATTCGAATTATCGAAATGAGTTCAATTCTTTGGAACACACAGATGACTTTTGAACCTCAAACAATCGTCATCGTCGATTTGAAATTCGAGTCCTTGTTCGAACACACTCACCCGCTTTTGCGCCCAACTCGTCGTCGACTTTTCTCGAGCTTCTCGAATTTGATGTATCAATAGTGGTTTGGCTTTCAATTCAGCTACTAACACACTATCGGATCGAATGCATAAGTGCACGCTCATCGCCGAAGTTTAATAATGATTTACGACTCAAGGCATCCGCAACCACATTCGCCTTTCCCGTGATAGTCAATGACCACTCATAATCCTTTAACACTCGAGCCAACGCCTTTGTCGCAGATTTAAGTCTCTTTGGGTCATCAAATATTTGAGACTTTTGTGATCCGAGTACACATGGTACCTTTCACCAAATAAGTAATGTCGCCAAATCTTTAAGGCGAATACGATGGCGGCCAATTCAAGATCATGGGTCGGATAATTTTTCTCGTGTGGCTTTAATTGCCTCGACGATAGGCCACAACTCGACCTTCTTGCATCAATACACAACCTAATCCAAGTAGGAGGCCTCGCCATAGATGACAAACTCTCTCACGACTCGGGTTGCACTAGAATTGGGGCTTCACCAAATAAGTTTTCATTGATCGAAACTTTTTGGCATTTCTCCGTCCATTCAACTTAACATCCTTTTGGAGTAGCTTCACATCGGCGTGGCTATCGTTGAGAAACCTTTACATTCGTCGGTAATAACCGGAAGCCCCAAAAAGCTCGAACCTCAAGAATATTTCTGAGGCTTCCAATTAAGTATGGCTGAAATTTTATTCGGCCGACTCGAATACCCGATGCAGATACCACATGACCCAAGAAGTTAACCTCTCTAACCGTAACTCACACTTGCCGAACTTAGCATATAATTGCTTATCCCGTAAGATTTGCAAAGACTAACCGCAGTGTTCAAAGATGTTCGGTCTCATTTCTTGAATAGACCAAGATGTCATCAATGAACACGACTACTAATCGATCCAAATATGGTCCAAGATCCGATTCATTAAATCCATAAATACCGCGAGGGCATTAGTGAGCCCAAACGGCATCACTAGGAACTCATAGTGACCATATCTCGCTCAAGGCGCCTTGGGTACGTCCAAATCTCGGATTCGCAATTGATAATAACCCGATCTCAAATCTATTTTTGAGAACACCGAGGCTCCTTCAGCTTGATCGAACAGTCATCGATATGTGGTAACGGATATTTGTTCTTTATCGTCGCTTTATTGTCGACGATAGTCGATGCACACCGCATGGTTCCATCCTTCTTTTCATGAACAACACCGGCGCACCCCAAGGCGAGAAACTCAAGCGAGCAAAACCTCTATCCACCAATTCTTGCAACCGAGCTTTCAACTCCTTTAATTCCGTTGGTGCCATACGATACGGGCTATCGAAATTGAGTGGTACCAGTACCAATTTGATGCCAAATTCTATTTCTAATGTGGTAAACCCGCAATTCTTCGGGAAAACATCCGGTATTCACAAACCACGGCACAGATTTGGGTTTCTTTTCGATTCCTTGTTATCGAGCACGACGCAAGGTACGCTTCGCACCCTTTTCTTACATATTTCGGGCCAACATCGCGATATTATAGCCGGCAACCCTTTAAGTCCGTAGACTCAACCCAATTATCTTGTTATTCGCGCTCCTCAAATCGATAGTCTTGCTCTTGCAATTTACAACCGCATCGTGCATGGTCAACCAATCCAAACCAAGAATAACGTCGAATTCATCGAACGGAAAAAGCATCAAGTCCGCCGGAAAACAAGAACCTCGAAACACTAGGGGACTTTTCTTGCACACTTTGTTGACAAGCAAGTAATGACCCAAGGGGTTTGATACCCGAATTACAAACTCAGTAGACTCAATAGGCAAAGTCTTACTGGATGCTAAGGTTTCACATATATATGAATGAGTAGAACCAGGGTCAATCAAAGCAATCACATTTGTATTGAAAAGAGTGAAAGTACCGGTAATGACATTTGGAGAGGCAGCATCCTCGCGTGCGCGTATGGCATAGGTCCTCACAGGAGCACGAGCCTCAGATCTGATGGTAGCATCTCTAGATCCTCTCTGACTGCCACTGACATTGCCCATGTTTCTAGGTGGCCTACCTCAAGCAGTGGTAGCACCCGGGTTTCCACTGACTTACATTCTGCTCATGCATCCTGCAATCCTTCATAAAGTGGTCGGCCGACCCACACTTATAGCAGGAGCGATCACGAAACCAACAGCTCCCCGAATGCCATTTGCCACAATGTGGACACTCCGCCCTCTCTCGGCGATCATTTCCACCACTGGCGATCGAAGTGACTCGTGTGGTCACAGGGGTCAATCGCGTCCTCGTCTAGAAAAGCCCAAACGCTCTAGACCGGCTCGCATCATCTCGAAATCTCTTTGATGCTTGTTGAAGAGACTTTCCGAGGACCTCTTTCGAATTCTCCAGTTCCCACATCGCTTTTGTTTCTCCTTTCTAAGCTCTTCTGCTTTACAAGCTCGCTCAACAAGTACTACGAACTCTCGATCTCGAGAATGCCAACGAACATCCTTATATCATCATTCAGCCCATCCTCGTTGCGTTTACATAATGGCTTGGACGAAATGCATTCTCGTGCGTCTGCTAAGCCTCACAAATTTTCGTCGTAGTCAGAATCGACATTGAACCTTGCTTAAGATCAAGGAATTCCTTCGCTTTTGGTCGATGAATCTCGACTAATATACTTTTTTCGAACTCGGTTTGAAAGAATTCCCAAGTCACTTGCTCTCTAGGCACCACGTAAGTCGAGTACTCCACCAATAGTAGGCGGACTCACGTAGCAAGGAGATGGTACACTTTAAGCACTCATCGGTGTACAGATAGCTCATCGAGCACCCTGATAGTGTTATCCAACCAAAATTCAGCTCGCTTCGGCATCATCATCATCCGTAGCCTTAAATTCAGTGGCCCCATGTTTTCAATCCTATCGATCGGGGCTTACTTGACCTCATTTGGTCACCACCGGAGGTATTGTAGGTGCAGGGGTTGCATTTGTCGGGAATGGAGGTTGTGGAACAGCCGTGTTAGTTCGAATGTATTGATTAAACCATTCGCTCATCACACTATAAAAGGCTTGCCTAGCCTCATCATTCGGATTGCTAGCCATAGGTTGAGAGTCCGCCGGCTGTCCTTGTGCGGAGCAGCGCCACACTCTCCACATCATTAGCTATCGCTTTGCGGTTGGGATCGGATCCATTGCTATAACCCAACACAAAGTCAAATTGTCAGAAATCACCACACTATCGATTCATCATTTAATGGCATGTATAGCTAGACCCCAAACACATCACGGTAGTCCTAGAATCGACTAAACCGTGGCTCTGATACCAATAAAATTGTAACACCCCGAACCCGAGACCATCGCCGGTGTCGGACACGAGGGGTTAATAAGCCAAGTTCACATGTTTTGCCCACCAATTTGACATTTCCAGTCAGGCTGGAAGACTGCGTCACCGTCGCCTTAAAAATCATATCTCGAGTTTCAAAACTCAGAAACTGGTTTCGTAAATTTTTCCTGAATTTAGACTCATATATCCATCCATGGATTTATTTCTAGAATTTTTGGTCGGGCCAATTGGTACAGTTTATTAGTTAAAGTCACCCATGTTACAATGATCGACTGCTCTGACTTTCGCGCGGTATAACTTGAATATCTCTCTGTACAGGGCTTTAATACTGGTACGTTTGTTTCTAATGAAACTAGACTAAAAATGGAATCTGTACATATAAGGCATGACTCCTAATTCTTTCTGGATAATTTATAGTAAATTTTTAAAGTTGCGACAGGGGACACAGAAACCGTTCTGGCCCTGTCTCACAATAGCTTTGATATCTCTTAACATGTAACTCCTATGACCATTTCGTTTCTTCCATATGAAAACAGACTCATCAAGGTTCATTTACATAGCTTATTCACTATTTAATACCATTCCTACAAATTTTGGTGATTTTTCACATTCACGTCACTGCAGCTGGCAGCATCTGTTTTTAAGGTAGGTCTTACCTATTTTTGTAGTCTCCATCAACCAACTAGTCTTGCCATACATAGGTTCATATATGATCATTTTAACCATACCAATGGCTGATCATGTGACCAACACTCCCATTTCCAATCCATAATCACATCATGACACCATATATATACATACAAACCACAAATAGTCTAAGTTCATGCTTCCTTTTACGAGCCATTTTCGCATGGCAGTATACATATACATCACCACATTTTTAAACCAACAAGGGTAGTCCTATACATGCCATTTCAAAGTTCAACCAAAATTTATACCAAAATAGAGGCGTTGATAGTGTGGATGACTTCGACTTTATTGATCCCGAATCCGATTGCTATCGAGCGAAATCTATAACACGAGAGCCAAAGCAACGGGTAAGCATTTTATGCTTAGTAAGTCTCAAGGAATATAATCAGCTTTAGTTAAAGCAATACATTCACATAACCAAATGCATCATTTCATTAATGCACATTCACATAATCATACTTACTTCACCATCCCAACTCTTATGTTCATACACAAATAACGGCTTCATTAAGGCCGATAACTCGTTCCATCATAGGAGCGGATATTCATACGCTCTTACTCCTAGCGCCGTGGCTTACACACGCACTTACCTTGTCATTGGGAAATTTCACAAGTGCATTTGCTGAAATTTTCCAGCAAGCTTATAATTTTCAAATCACATACCTTCGAGTTTAACCGGATGTCGCTACTCGCTCAATCGCCGGGACATAGCCCGGTTATGGTAACCCGCACCAAGGCCTACGGGACTTAACCTGGATATCACGATTTGCACGAATGCCTTCGGTCTTAGCCCGGATTTAACAAGTGGCACGAATGCCTTCGGGTCTTAGCCCGGATATAGCTACTAGCACAATTGCCTTCGGGTCTTAACCCGGATATAATTTTCAGCATAATTGTCTTGAGGCTTAGCCCGGATATCATTCAATTTCTCATGCACACATACATCAATAATCATTGGACATACATATTTCATTTTCGTTACTAAGGCTCAAACACAATTATAATCATTAGCATGATCGCCTTCGGGACTTAGCCCGGGTATCATTCGAATGCTCATACACACATAAATCAATAATCAATACATCCATATTTCATTCCCCATAATTCAATTAAGGTCACTTCTTGAGGACTTACCTCGGATGTTGTCGAACGGCTTTTACGGCTATTCGATCACTTTTTCCTTCCCCTTGTCCAATTGTGGCCCTCTTAGCTCTTGAGCTAATTCAAACAAATTCAATTTATTAAAACCTCATTGTGCTAGCTTATGGCCGAATATGACAAGGAGTTTAAATGGTCATATGGCCACTCTTTAGCTTGAATACACAATGGTCATGCACATTTTATACTACATCAAGCAATTCAATACAATTTATTCGAGCATCAAGGAAAAGCTAAGGCCTTCAATAGGCTACCCAAGGCTGAATATTCATGTACATGTTGAGGCCAATTATGCACTTAATACCTCACAAAAACAGCATGCATTTTACTAGTTAATGCTTTGCATATTGTAGCTCAAAACTTATAATATAGCATCAAGCACTCATATGTGTGCTAGGCCGAATGTGCTTGCAATTTCACAATCATTCTTCAACATCTTCTTCTTTAAACAACCATATTCATCACTTAGTTCATAACCAAAACATCATGTGCAAACATATATATACATATATGAGCATGGCGAATTTCAAGGTGTCCATAGCCATCCAAAACACAAATTTTAACTAACATGCAAGAAGCATGAACCATGCTCATGAATGCATCATGGCGAATATGACAATCATGCCCTTTTCAACTTCAATCATGATTAAACAAAAGAAAACTCAAAATCTTACTCAAAAGTAGACAATCCATCATTGCATGCATCATCATCAAGCTTCACACTTAGCATGCAATGGCTTTATCACCATAACAACTTTGGCCAAATACCATTTCCATGGCATAACAAAGATTTGAGCCATGGCTAACATGCACATCAAGTTAGCAACCAAAACATGCATGAAACTCCTAACACAACCTCATACATACCTTAATCTTGATGCAAACTTAGCCAAATCTCCTTCTAGATCTCTTCCAAACCAAGCATGAAGCAAAAATCCTCCTTCTTCCTTAGTTTTGGCTCAAAGAAAGGATGAACAAAATTTTTCTTTCTTTCTCTACAACTCACGGCAATGGGGGGAATACCACACTCACACACATTTTTTTTTCATTCTTTTCTTACCCATACACCTTTGTTTATTATTTCTCCTAATGCACCAACAAAACATGTTTCATGACATGTTTTGCCCATCCTCTCTGCCATGGCCGGCCACTTCATGTTGGGGGAAATTTGACATGCAAATCCTTATTTTTGCATGCATGAGCAACTAGTCATCACACATTTCCCCATCATACTTTCAAAGTTCACCACTAGGTCCTTTCTAGTGAAATTCGCATTTATAACACTAAATCGAAACATCAAAAATGTCACACACAAATTAACACATATCATAGGCATCAAAATAAATTTTAAATTATTTTTATGCCTCGGTTTTGTGGTCCCGAAACCACATCCCGACTAGGGTCAATTTTGGGCTGTCACAAACTTACCTCGGTGCAGAATAAAGAAATTTTACAATTTAGTCCACAATCTTTTCCTTTCCCCGATCAAGGTCTATTCCACATCTTTCTTAATCTAAAATAACACATTTAGTTGATTTAATACTCACATTTATCAAAATAGTCTTTAACTCTAACTTTGGAAAAATTACTATTTTGCCCCTAAACTTTTTCGTATTTACACTTTTGTCTCGAAGCTCGGAAATAAATATTTTTCCAACATTCTTATGTTTTATGACATGATGATCATTTTTACCTTCTATGGCAACATCAAATTCTCACTCTAACATGTAGTTATGAACATAAGGTATTTTTACCGATTATGCCATTTTACTCGTTTTCACGTAAAATCGCTTAGCAAAAGTTGTTTAACACAATTTCAAGCTTCATAGTCTACCATAAAACATCAAAATAAACACATTTCACCTATGGGTATTTTTCCAAATATAAACCTTAGGTTAAATTATTGCTAAAATAAGCTAAATCAAGTTACCGGGACTCAAAAAACGTAAAGAACATTAAAAACGGGGCTTCGAATCACTTACTATGGAGCTTGGAAGCTTGAAACAAACCCTAGCTATGGAGAATCCTTAAAATTTCGTCCTAATGAAGAAGATGGACATATTTTGCCATCTTTTTCCTTTTTTTTTAATCTTTTAATTACCAAATGACTAAAATACCCTTCATTAAAAACTTTGGTTATTTCTACCTATGTATGTACAATTTTGTCCATGAAAATCTAATGGTATAATTATCATTTAAGGACCTCTACTTCAAATATGCTCTTCAATTAAATCCTTTAACATCTAGAACTCATATTTATCAACTTTTGCAATTAAGTCCTAATAGGCAAATTAGACATGCAATTCATGAAATTTTCTATCGATATTCTAACACACGCATTCTAACCACTCGATAAATTATAAAAATTAATCAGAATAAATTTTTCTACTTCAGAATTGTATTTTCAAAACCACTATTTCGTTTAGGCCCTAATTCTGGCCGTCACAAACTCTCCCCCCTTTAGAGATTTTCGTCCCCGAAAATCTTACTGTTGAAAAGGTTTGGGTACTATTTTCTCATATCTTCTTCTAGTTCCCATGTTGCCTTTTTTACTCCATGTTGTTGCCACAATACTTTTACTAAATTTATCTTTTTATTTCTGAGTTCTTTAATCTCCTGTGCCAAAATCTTAACTAGTTCTTCACTCTAACTCATATTTGGCTAAATTTATACTTTTGTAATAGAAAGAACACGTGAAGGATTTGATCGGTATCGTCGTAGCATAGATACATGAAAAACGTTATGAATTCTGTCGAGTTCCGGTGGTAATGACAATTAATATGCAACCGGTCCAATTCTTTCTGTGACAGCCCAAAATTGACCCTAGTCGGAATGTGGTTTCGGGACCACAAAACTGAGGCGTAAAAATAATTTAAAATTTATTTTGATGCCTATAATATGTGTGTATTCATGTGTGACATTTTTGATGGTTCGATTTAGTGTTATAAAGGTGAATTTCACTAGAAAGGACCTAGTAGTAAACTTTGAAAGTATGATGGGGAAATGTGTGATGACTAGTTGAAAATGCATGCAAAATTAAGGGATTTGCATGTCAAATTCTCCAAAGATGGCATAGAAAACATGTTGAAACATGTTTTGTTAATGCATGATGTATTAAATGATAAAAAATTAATGATGTTGGATGAGAAATAAAAAATGTGTGTGAGTGTGGCATTTCCCCCATTGCGTGCAAGTGAAAGAAGAACAAGAAAAAATTGTTCATCCTTGTTCTTTCCTTTTGGCCGAAAATACTAAGGGAGGAGATAGGAGTTTTGCTTCATGCTTGGTTTGGAAGAGAACAAGAAGGAGATTTGGCTATACTTGTATCAAGATTAAGGTATGTTTGAGGTTGTGTCATGAAGTTCATGCTTGTTTTGGTTGCTAACTTGATGTGCATGTTAGCCATGGTTCAAATCCTTGTTATGCCATGAAAATGGTATTTGGCCAAGGTTGATATTGTGTTAAAGCCATTGCATGCTAAATGTGAAGCTTGTTGATGATGCATGTAATGATGGATTGACTACTCTTGAAATTTCTTTTAGTATTCTTGAGTAGGGCATTGAAATCTTTGTTTAACCATGACCGAAGTTGAAAGGGTATGGTTGTGATGTATTCGCCATGGTGCATTCATGAGCATGATTTATGCTTGTTACTTGAATGGTAAAAATTTGTGTTTTAGATGGTTATGAACACCTTGAGATTCGCCATGCACCTATATGTGTATATGTTTGCACATGATGTTTTGGTTATGAAGTAAGTGATAAATATGTTTGCTTAAAGAAGAAAATGTTGAAGAATGGTTGTGAAATTGCAAGTACATTCGCCTAGTACACATATGATGTGAAAATCTTGGAATTTATTGTTGATTTGGTGCAAGTATGACTAAGTATAATCGGCCATATGAGTGCTTGATGCTATATTATAAGTATTGAGCTACAATATGTAAAGCATTAGCTAGTAAAATGTGTGCCATTCATGTGTGGTGTTAAACATGTAATTGGCCTCAACATCAACATGCATAATCGGCCATGAATGAGTGCCTAAGAGGTTGTGTTGTTCGCCATGAGTAAGCATGTTGAAGGCTTTGTGTGTTAAGTCGATTCATGAATTCGTACTTATGTGACTTTAATGTCTAGTGAATATATGTGGGCTAAGTGCCTTGAGTTCTTCTTTTCGATACTCAAATGATTGAATCAAATTATTTGTTAAATTAAGCTCAAGAGCAAAGGGGACCAAATCCGATAAAGGGAAGGAAAAAGTAGTCGAATAGCCATCGAATCGTTCGACAACATCCGAGGTAAGTTTTCGATATCGAAACTTAGATTTTGATTCGATTGAACGAAGTAATAAGCAATCGAAATTGTGCCCTTGTATGTGGCCATTGAGCCGAAATGATATTCTTGATTAAGTAAATTGTGCATAAAAGTTTGTTATGAAATTGAAACAAAGATGTGTATGAATGTGCGACCAGATATCCGGGCTAAGCCCAAGGCAATTGTGCGAAGTTGTGATATCTGGCTAAGCCCAAGGCAATGGTGCGAAGCTATGATATCGGGCTAAGCCCAAGGCAATTGTGCGAGTTGTGATATCCGGTTAAGTCCCAAGGCATTTGTGCGGTTACCATAACCTGCTATGTCCCAAGGTGTTTTGAACGAGTAGCTATATCCGGATAAACTCCAAGGTATGTGATTCGAAATTTATAAGTTGCTGGAAAATTTTCAGTTAATGCACTTGTGAAATTCCCAACAAGGTATGTTTTGTGTGCTTTGCACACTATGAGTAAGTGCGTTGAATATTCGCTCCAATGATAAACGAGCTATCGGCCTTAACTAAGCCGTTGTTTGTGTATGAAAATAAGAGTTGGGATTGTGAAGTAAGCATGTCTTTGAGAAATTGTGCATATGAATTATTGTTTAGCTACTTGAATGCTATGCTTTGGTTGTGTGTATATTATGGCTCAAACTTACTAAGCATAAATTGCTTACTCCGTTTCTTTGTTTCTCTGTTATAGATTTTGCTCGTTAGCGATCGGATTCGGGATCATAGAAGTTGAAGTCAACCACACTATCAAAGCCCTTTTGGTACTCCTTTAGTTGAGTTCGGATATGGCATGTATAGGACCACCCTCGGTTGTTTTAAGTACTTGTGATGTATATGTGTACGGCCATGCGAAAATGGTTCGTAAAAGTGGAGTATGGAATTTGACCATATGTGGTTTGTAATTATATTTGGTTTCATGATGTGATTATGGTTTGGAATGAGAGAGTTGGTCACATGATCAGCCATTGGAATGGCTAAATATGATCACATGTGGACCTAGGTATGACTAGACTATAGTTGGTCCATGGGAACTACAATATAGGTAAAGCCTACCTTAAAAACAGAGGCTGCCAGCTGCAGTGACGTGGATGTGAAAAATCCCCAAAATTTGTAGGAATGGTGTTAAATATTGAATAAATTATGTGATCGAACCTTGACGAGTCTATTTTCATATGAAAGTAACAAAACAATCATATGATCAGTATACCGAGAGATATTAAAGTTCTCGTGAGACAGGGCCGGAACGGTTTCTGGGTCCCCTGTCGCGGCTTTGAAAAGTTGCCATAAATTATCCAGAATGAATTAGAAGTCATGACTTATATGTGTAGATTCTTTTTTGAGTCTAGTTTCATTGGAAACAAACAGTATCAGTATTGAAACCCTGTACAGAGAGATATTCAAGTTGTAACGCGCGAAGGTCAGTGTAGTCGACCCCTGTAACATGGGCGACTTTAACTAATAAACTGTACCAATTGGCCTGACCAAAAATTCTAGAAATAAATACATGGATGGATATATGAGTCTAAATTCAGGTAAAATTTACGTTATCAGTTTCCGAGTTGTGAAACTCGAGATATGCTTTTTAAGGAGACAGCGACGCAGTTTTCTAGCTTGCCTGGGAATGTCAAATTGGTCGGTGCCATAAGTGGTTTTGGCTTGTTAACCCCACGTGTCCGACACCGGCAACGGTCTCGGGTTCGGGGTGTTACAATTTTATTGGTATCAGAGCTACGATTTAGTCGATTCTAGGACTACCGTGATATGTTTGGGGTCTAGCTATACATGCCATTAAGTGATGAATTGATAGTGTGGTGATTTCTGATCATTTGACTTTGTGTTTGTGTATAGCAATGGATCCCGATCCCAACCGAGCAATAGCTTATGATGTGGAGAGTGGCGCCGCTCCCGCGCAAGGGACAAATACCATGACTCTCAACCTATTGCCAAGAATCCGAATGATGAGGCTAAGCAAGCCTTTTATAGTGTGATGAATGATTGGTTTAACCAATACATTCGAACTAACACTACTGTTCCACAACCTCCATTCCCGACTAATGCAACCCCAAGACCTACAATACCTCCGTGAATCGACCAAGTAAGGTCAAGTAAGCCCCGACCACGAGATTCAAAACATGGGGCCACCGAATTTAAAGCTACGGATGATGACGATGCCGAGCAAGCTGAATTTTGATGGACAACACTATCCGGTGCTCGATGAGCTATCTTGCACACCGATGAATGCTTAAAGTGTACTATCTCCTTGCTACGCGATTCCGCCTACTATTGGTGGAGTACTCGACTTCACAGTGCCTAGAGAGCAAGTAACTTGGGAGTTCTTTCTAACCGAGTTCGAAAGAAGTATATCGATCGAGATTTATGGACCAAAACGAAAGGAATTCCTTGATCTTAAGCAAGGTTCCATGTCGATTATCGACTACGAACAAAAATTTGCGAGGCTTAGCCAGATGCGCATGAAAGTGTATTTCTTCGTGTGTGATGT
This sequence comes from Gossypium arboreum, assembly GCF_025698485.1. Lineage (NCBI taxonomy): Eukaryota > Viridiplantae > Streptophyta > Magnoliopsida > Malvales > Malvaceae > Gossypium > Gossypium arboreum. The sequence continues at coordinate 56,211,874 of NC_069078.1, read as the reverse complement.
AAACGCTCAAGATGGATCAACGATGATATAAAGTCGTATGTTGGCATTTTGGAAATCCGAGAGTTTGTGGCTCTTGTCGAGCGAAGGCAAAGTCGAGGAGCTCAAGATGGAGAAAAGAAAAGTGAAGTGGGAGCAAGGAAGTTTCAGAAGAGGTCTTCGGGAAGCCCTTCCCACACTCATCAAAGAAATTTAGAGATGGCTTAGGCCGGTCTAGAGACATTTCGGGCTTTTCTAGACGAGACCGCGATCGACCCCTATGGGCACGCTGAGTCACTTCGATCGCCGTTGTTGGCAATGATCGTCGAGATGAACAGTGCCAATATTGTGGCAAATGGCATTCGGAGTTGTAGATTCCGTGACCGCTCTGTTATAAGTGCTGATCACCGATCATTTCATTAAGGATTGCCCGAGCTTATCTGGACAAAACGTAAATCAAAGTGGGAACCCGGGTGCTACCACAACTCGAGGTAGGCCGTCTAGAAACATGGGCAATGCTAGTGGCGGTCAGAGAGGATCTAGAGATGCCACCATCAGATCTGAGGCTCGTGCTCCTGCTAGGACTTATGCCATACGCGCACGCGAGGATGCTGCCTCACCAGATGTTATTACCAGTATCCTCACTCTTTTCGATACTAATGTGATTGCTTTTATTGACCCTGGTTCTACTTATTCTTATATATGCGAAACCTTAGCATCCAATAAGACTTTGCCCATTGAGTCTACTGAGTTTGTAATACGGGTGTCAAACCCCTTGGGTCATTACGTGCTCGTCAACAAAGTGTGTAAGAAAAGTCCCCTAGTATTTTGAGGTTCTTGTTTTCCGGCGGACTTGATGCTTTTGCCATTCGACGAATTCGACGTTATTCTTGGTTTGGATTGGTTGACCATGCACGATGAGGTTGTAAATTGCAAAAGCAAGACTATTGATCTCGAGGTGCACGAATAACGAGTTAATTCGGGTTGAGTCTACTGGACTTAAAGGGATTGCCACCGTAATATCGCAATGTTGGCTCGTAAATACGTAAGAAAGGGGTGTGAAGCATACCTTGCGTATGTTCTAGATGACAAGGAGTTAGAAAAGAAACCCGAATCTGTGCGTGGGTTTGTGAATACCGGATGTTTTCCACAAGAATTGGGTTTACCACTGCTCGGAAATAGAGTTTGGCATCGAATTGGTACCAATTGGCCCGACCAAAATTCTAGAAATAAATCCATGGATGGATATATGAGTCTAAATTCGTAAAATTTACTAATCGGTTTACGAGTTGTGAAACTCGAGATATGCTTTTAAAGGCGACAATGACGCAGCTTTTCCACTTGCCTAGGAATGTCAAATTGGTCGGTGCCATAAGTGGTTTTGGCTTGTTAACCCCTCGTGTCCGACACCGGCAACGGTCTTGGGTTCGGGGTGTTACACTTTCTATGATTTCATATGGCCCGATAAATCTTGGACTCAATTTACCCTTTCGGCCGAACTAGAGAACTTTCCTCCAAGGAGATACTTTCAGGAATACCTTGTCACCAACCTGAAATTCAATCTCTTTTCGTTTAAGATCAGCATATGATTTTGACGGTCAGAAGCTGCTTTCAAACTCTGTCCAATATAACGAGGTTCTTTTCACTTTTCTTATGTTTTTCGGATCAAATCAACCCCATATATTTTCTTTTCACTGAGCTCTGTCCAATATAACGAGGTTCTACATTTTCTACCATACAGAGCTTCATACAGAGCCATTTTAATACTGGATTGATAACTGTTATTGTAAGCAAATTCAATCAAAGGTAGACACCTCTCCCAATTACTTTCAAAATCTAGTATACAACATCGAAGCATATCTTCCAATATCTGAATTACACACTCAGATTGGCCATCAGTCTGAGGATGAAATACGGTGCTAAAATACAACTGGGTACCCAGAGCTTCTTGCAATTTGTCCCAGAAATGAGACGTAAATCAGGGATCTCTATGTGATATAATGGAAACAGGCACTCCATGTAGCCTGACAATCTCAGATATATATAACTCAGCCAGTTTATCTAAAGAATAATCCGTACGTACTGGAATAAAGTGCGCTGACTTTGTCAATCGGTCAACAATCACCCAAATAGCATCTTTCTTCCTTGGAGACAACGGTAACCTTTATACAAAATCCATAGTAATTCTTTCCCATTTCCATTCCTGTATAGTGATTGGCTGAAGTAACCCCGAAGGTACCTGATGTTCAGCTTTAACTTGGTGACATATCAAACACTTTAATACAAATTCAGAAATATCATGTTTCATACCTGGCCACCAGTACATCTTTTTTAGATCATTATACATTTTATTACTCCCCGGATGTACAAACATATTACCGCTGTGGGCCTCGTGTAGAATCTTTTGTATGAGCTCTAAATTTTGAGGTACACATATCCTGCTCCTGAATAACAAACAACCATCGGTCCCTACTTGAAATTTAGAATCAGTACCTGACTTACATTGTGCCCGTATAATTGTAACTTTTCATCATTTTTCTGAGCCTCACAAATCTGTTGTATAAACATTGGTCTAGCTCTCATTTCAGCTATAACTGAACCATCATCAAACAAGGATAACCGAGTATTCATAGCTCGCAAAGTAAATAAAGATTTCTGGCTCAAAGCATCAGCTACAACATTAGCCTTACCCGGATGGTAATCAATAATTAAATCATAATCCTTTATCAGTTCAAGCCACCTGCACTTTCTTATATTCAAATCTTTCTATGTCATCAAATATTTTAGGCTTTTATGATCAGTATAAATATGACATTTTTCACCATATAAGTAATGCTGGCATATCTTCAACGCAAATACAATAGCAGCTAATTCGAGATCATGTACCGGGTAATTTCTTTCATGTGGCTTAAGTTGTCTTGAAGCATAGGCTATTACTTTACCTTCTTGCATCAAGACATAACCTAAACCATTTAATGGTGCATCGCTATAAATAATAAATTCCTTACCCAGTTCAGGCTGTACCAATACAGGTGCTTTTGTTAACAATTCTTTTAATCGATCGAAACTCCATTGGCATTCTTCCGTCCACTCGAACTTAACATCTTTCTGTAGTAAACGGGTCATTGAAAATGCTATCATAGAGAACCCCTGAACAAATCTTCCATAATAACTAGCTAAACCCAAGAAACTTCTAACTTCAAATACATTCTTCGGTAGACTCCAATTTGTAATAGCTGAGATTTTACTTGGATCTACCTTGATGCCTTCGGTGGATACAATATGTCCAAGAAAACCCACTTCTCGGAGCCAGAATTCACATTTACTGGATTTAGCATAAACTTGCTTTTCACGCAAAATTTGTAACACTATTCTCAAATGTTCTGCATGCTCCTTTTCATCCTGAGAATAAATCAAAATATCGTCAATGAATACCACCACAAATCTGTCTAAGTATGGTTTAAATATCCGGTGCATCAAATCCATAAATATTACAGGTGCATTAGTTAGCCCAAATGGCATAACCAGAAACTCATAATGTCCGTACCTGGTTCTAAAGGCTATCTTTGGCACATCTAATTCCTTTACCCGTAACTGATTGTAACCTGATCAGAGATCAATCTTCGAGAATACTATGCACCTTTCAGTTGATCAAATAAATCATTAATTCGGGGCAACGGGTACTTATTTTTAATAGTCACCTTATTGAGTTGCCGATAGTCGATACACAATCTCAAGGACCCATCTTTCTTTTTCACGAACAGAACCGGAGCGCCTTAAGGTGAATGACTTGATTGAACAAAACCTCTTTTTACAAGTTCTTGTAATTGTGTCTTTAACTCCTTTAATTCTATAGGAGCCATTCGGTACGGAGCTATGGAAATCGGAGTAGTTCCTGGAATTAGATCTATAGAAAATTCCACTTCCCTTTCTGGTGGTAGCCCTGGTAATTCCTCCGAAAACACATCAAAAAATTCACATACTACCGGCACGGCATGAATCTTTGACTCTGATGCTTTAGTGTCGAGTATATAAGCCAAGTAAGCATCATACTCCTTTTTAACATATCTTTGTGCTGCCATCACTGAGATTTAACCTTTCTGTCTGATCAGATTTAACCTGGAGCAACTCGCCATTTTGACATTTTAACAAAATATATTTCTGTCTACAGTTTACTACTACATCATGCTGAGTTAGCCAATCCATACCCAAAATAACATCAAACTCATCAAATGGCAACAACATCATGTTAGTCGGAAAACAGTAGCCATGAATCATCAAAGGACAATTCCTGCAAACCTTATCTACGAGCACATGTCTGCCTAGACGATTTGATACTTTAACTACAAATTCAGTTAATTTCACATGCAATTTCTTACTATTTACTAAATTTTCACAAATATAAGAATGAGTGGACCTGGGGTCAATTAATACAATAACATCAGTATCATAAAGTAAGAAAGTATCAGTGATCACATCAGGGGATGATGCCTCCTCACGAGCTCGTATAGCATACGTTCTGGCAGGTGTTCTTGTTTCTGACCTTGCAGCTGAGTCTTTTATCATGCCTTTGCTATTAGTCCCACCTCTAACATTCCGCGAGGATCTACCTCTGCTAGCAACATTACTCTGCCTGACACTCTAAACTTTCTCCTCTTCTATTTTCTCGGGACAATCTTTGATAAAATGTTCTTTGGAGCCACATCTAAAACAAGCTCAAATCTTTCCCCAACATTCTCCAGGATGTCGTTTACCACAATGTCGACACTCAGGTCTATCTGATCTTACATTTCCCACACTTGAAATCGAAATAGTTCGAGCTCTAGAACCCGGATTCGATTTTTCCTTGTCTCAATAAGAATACCCTGCTGAAATTGTCGTTTGAGGATTTGCTTCTTTGAGTCTTTTTGATTGGGACTGAAATGACTTGTTCATTGATCTTTTCCTTTGATCTCGGGCCTCCATATCAGCTTTTCTCTTTTCTTTATTCAACTCCTCAGCTTTACAAGCTCTATCAACCAGTACCACCATTTCTTTTAATTCTAGAATTCCCACTAATACATTAAGTCTGTCTTCAAACCTTCTACACATCATTGCTTCGGTAGAAACACATTCTTGTGCATATATACTGAGCCTTACAAACTCGCATTCATACTCTGCCACTGTCATCTTTCCTTGTTTCAATTCAAGAAATTCCTTCCGTTTCTGATCGATAAATCGCTGACTAATATATTTCTTCTAAAATTCTTCCAAGAAGAACTCCTAGGTTACTTTTTCCTTTAAAACTATGGATATCAGAGTCTTCCACCACTGATAGGCTGAATCTTTCAATTATGACACCGCACATTTTAAGCACTCCTCAGGTGTGCAAGATAATTCATCAAATATACACATAATATTTTCAAGCCAGAACTCTGCTTTTTTTGGATCATCATCAATGTTTGCTCTAAATTCTTTAGCCCCTTATTTACGAAGCTTATCTACCGAAAGTTTTGTCAATCGTACAATATCAATACTTTGCGGAGCTGCGGGGATAGGTTGTGGTATAGGTAGGGGAGAAGGAGATTGAACATTAGGATTTTCTCTAATAAAATTAGTATACCAGTCATTCATCATTTGAAGGAAAGCAATCCTAGCTTCGTCTTCTTGTCCCGATGTCTCGTGTCTACTTTCTACGGTAGCGGTCCCTTGCGCAGGAGTCGGCGCATTACTTGCAGCATCATCAGTCACTGCTCGATCAGGATCCATTACTAAAAAAAACAAAACACAATTTAGTAATGTCGGAAGTCACCACACTATCACAATATATTTATGACATGTATAGATAAGCTTTACCACACACTACACTGGTCCGAGAACCGACTAAACCATAGCTCTGATACCACTAAAATGTAACACCGCATACCCATGTTCAATACTAGAACAAAATATGAGTATTACTAGAACAACGTAAGTATAATTCTAGCAAATCAAAACATAAAATGATTATCTAAATTTAAATCCGTCAATTGATCACTCATCTTTTTACAAAAAATTAAATTCACATATATCATAAACTTATAATGTAACTGACATTAGATCATAATGATAACAAAATACGAATGAAATATCTAACATTAGAATTCAACTTTTAAAGTAATATTACTAAAATTTATAACAAAATACTCAAGCCTTCTATACATGCCATATGTCCAAAATGTGTTTACAAAATACCAAAAGGAAGGATGGATAGCGTTGGTGACCTTTCGACAACTTTTCCTCGAATTACGAGCAAACTTGATTTCACGATAAAATAAAATAAGAAAGGAAGAGGAAGCAAAGTAAGCTAAAAGATTAGAAAGTAATATGTAAATAATAAATATAACAAACTAATAATGGCATTTATAGATCCCAAAATACGTATCCATAATTGCACAACCTTTTTCTCATATGCATTTATCATTTATTTCAGTTCAGTACAAGCTGTTCATTCGATTCCCAGTCACTAAATTATTTTTATTTGGAGCTACGAAACTCCAAATTAAGATCCATAAAATTTCCCCGAAACTAGACTCATATGTCTTCTTACCATAAAAATTTAAGAATTTTTAGTTGGGCCAATTAATATAGTTTATTCATTGAAGTCTCCCCTGTTTCGCGGTTCAATTGCTCTGACCACTCTTCACGAAAATTTAATTATATTTTTTTACCAAATTCAAATGAGGTTCTTTTTTATTTCATCTGAAAATAATTTCAATAAGGAATCCAACCATATAAATTATGTTTCTTAACTATTTGTGTACAATATTTAATTATTTTTACAATCCAGGACAGGGGATCACGAAATCAGTCTAAACCAGTCCTACAAAAATAAAAATATCTCAAAATAAAGAATTACTTTGTTTGCTATGTTTATTTTATATGAAAATAGATTCAATAAGATTTAATTCCAAATCACGTTCCACTTCTAGTTCAAATTATACCCTTTTTGGTGATTTTTCAAAGTCACTCCGCTGCTACTGTTTTAGACTGTTTATCCCAAATTTCATTCCTTCACTAAAATTTCTTATTATCGACTTTCAAGAAAAGTTTTATCCATATTCATCTTATCAAAAATTCATTCACAAATCTAACTCATAATTCAAAACCCATATATTTATATTCCGGTATTATCCCACATAATTTCTCTCGATGAACACTTCGGAAAGTAACAATATCTGGTGGTTTTAGTACATAGCTCCACCGTCTGCAATTAGTGCCCAACTTAGTGGTATATGCACATATCACCACACTATTGGGCTAACATGTAATTGTGGCATACGCACTTAGCGCCACTTTTCAAATTAACATGTATAACCATGCCATATCCACTTCGCACCACATTACATGTTTAACCGTGGTATATCCACTTAGCACGACGTTAATGAATCAATATATGTAACCGTGGCATATCAACTTAGCACCACGTTACATATATCAATATGTGTAATGATGGTATATCCACTTAGCACCATGTTTTTCCATTCTGAAGGTTTAATCGAGATTTCCTCATTTAATCTCAATTCATCAACCACAAATCACCGTTTGTGTCCATTAATTGAACAATACTAAAACTTATTTCACATGTCACAAAATAAAATTTTATAACATAATAAAACAATACATTATTTACATATAAACTTACCTCGGTGCAAAATAAAGAAAATTTGCAATTTAGTCGATAATCTTTTCTTTTCCCCGATCAAGGTCGATTCCACGTCTTTCTTGATCTAAAATAACACATTTAGCTGATTTATTACTCGCATTTATCAAACTAGTCCTTAACTCTAACTTTGGAAAAATTATGATTTTGCCCCTAAACTTTTGCATATTTACACTTTTGCCCCAAAGCTCGGAAATAAATATTTTTCCAACATTCTTATGTTTTATGACATGCTGATCATTTTTCCCTTCTATGGCAACATCAAATACTCACTCTAAAATGTAGTTATGAACATTAGGTATTTTTACCGATTATGTCATTTTACTCGTTTTCACGTAAAATTGCTTAGCAAAAGTTGTTTAACACAATTTCAAGCTTCATAGTCTACCATAAAACATCAAAATGAACACATTTCACCTATGGGTATTTTTCCAAAAATAAACCCTAGGTTAAATTATTGCTAGAATAAGCTAAATCAAGTTACTGGGACTCCAAAAACGTAAAGAACATTAAAAATGGGGCGTCGAATCACTTACTATGGAGATTGGAAGCTTGAAACAAACCCTAGCTATGGATAACCCTTAAAATTTCTTTCTAATGAAGAAGATGGACATATTTTGCCATCTTTTTCCTTTTTTTAATCTTTTAATTACCAAATGACTAAAATACCCTTCATTAAAAACTTTGGTTATTTCTACCTATGTATGTCCATTTTTGTCCATGAAAACCTAATGGTATAATTACCATTTAAGGACATCTACTTCAATTATGCTCTTCAATTGAATCCTTTAACATCTAGAACTCATATTTATCAACTTTTGCAATTAAGTCCTAATAGGCAAATTAGACATGCAATTCATGAAATTTTCTATCGATATTCTAACACATGCATTCTAATCACTCGATAAATTATAAGAATTAATCAAAATAAGTTTTTCTACTTCAGAATTGTGGTTTCGAAACCACTATTTCATTTAGGCCCTAATTCGGACTGTCACAATTAGACCATAATCCATGGTAGCCGAATTTCCTATATACTACTAGCAGCCCATATCTTTCATTATTTCACAGTTTTAACCACATAATTTTACATTTTCTCAATTCAATCCCTATTTGACATTTTTGTCAAAAATCACTTAACAAAACTTGTATATCTATCATTAAACATTTAAAAGCTCAAGCATTCAACAATGGAAACATGACAAATCTTCAACAATTACAAAATCTAGGGTACGGGCTAGCTAGAATACGAAGCAACGATCTCAAAAATGTAAAAATCATTAATAATCGATCCAAAACCATACCTTAATCTAACCCTCAAAGTAGCCGAATGTTCAAACTTTTTTTATAGATTTCTCAAGCTTTAGTTTAAGTGGAAAATATGAACATTTGCATGCCTTATCATATTTTGTTTTAGTTAATTAATCATAATAGCCATTTTACTATTTTAACATTTATAATTAAACATAAAAATCATAAATTTAAGTCCATTACCATCCACTCATGTTATTAGTGGGCTAATTTCAAACCAAGGACTCATACATTTTAATTCTATAGCTATTTAATACATTTAAACAATAGAACGCAACTTTTAGGCGTTACGCGATTTAGTCTTTTTTATCGAATTAAGCATTTAAATAGTAAAATTTATTTATGAAACTTTCACATAATAAGTCTATCATGCTGTAGACCTTATTAAAATATTAAAATAAATATTTTAACTTCAAATTTGTGGTCCCAAAACCACTATTCTGATTTGACTCAAAAACAGGCTATTACAGGAAAGGATTTATAGATCGGGAAAAAAAATAGACGATCACTTTCAACAACTAGCCTCTTTCTTTCTTTCTTTATTTTTTTTATAATTTTGAACTTTTTTTCATATTTTGAACTTTGTACAAAAATACAAACTAGGTATATATATATTTTTTACACGAATTTTTTTTGAATTTTTTTTCAAAAACTTATTCTGGGGATGCTCAAACGTTCATACTCCTCGATTTTGACTAGCTTTGATACCATATGATACGATCTCAAGTTACGAAAGTATTCGAGTCATAGTTGTGCCCGATCGTTAAAATAAAGAAGTATCATTTTGATTGGAGTTTATACGATTCGGCTAAGTCTAGGTGCAAGCAATGGGTTCGAAAGGCTTAGGAATAAAATGGGTATTAGTTCAGTGAAGGGAAAGTATCAAAACAAAGTAGGGATGATAATTAAAATGGATAAGTAGACTTAAGGTCAAGAATGAACCAATACTATGAAAGAGTATTGACCTGAGACTTATACGACACTGAAGGTGATAGAAGGTTGATGAAAATGACCTTGACCCGCTATCTATGTCGAGATAGGACCTAGAGGTATAATAGGATGAACGCCACACTCAATTGAGTGATAAGTTCACAAAGAAACAATTTTGACACCACTAGCAAGCTAGATAAGTCAAGCTGAGTCTTAGAAGAACAACGAGAGTTGAATTAAACTTACAAAGATATAAAAAGTTCATAAAGTAGGAAAAAGTCTAAAATACAACTAAAGAGCTTCATATTTATAGCTCAATTACATGGCTAGCTGAATAGACAATTAGAGAACTGAATAGGTAGCATGTGTTCAGCTTAATGGTGCTAGAAACTTCCTTGAACCTTCCAAATGTCCCTTGATGCTTCCTAGACCAGCTTGATTAATTGAAATGAAAAATGAGTTGAATGAAGCTGAATGGACTAGGCTAGATTTGGCCAAGAGGTGTGAAAAGGCTTTAAGGTACTGTCTTGAGTATTTGAATAGGCTTGAGCTCTTAAATATTAGCTTGGGGCACTTCAATGGTCTTTGGGTGTGAACAAATGAATTTTAGCAGCCCTTGGGTGTGAAAGCTCAAAACTGAAAGCCATGAGTATGAAAGGGACCTTCAACAAGTGTGAAACCACTTAAGGGTTGTTGGAGAACACAATGGCCAGCTTGGGAAAAAGGAATCAGCAGTTCAATGGCTCTTGGCATACACAAAGAGGTGCTTGGAGCATCTCAATCATCAGCACACCTGTAATACCCTGAATTTGGGCCTAGAAGTTTTGGGCCTTGAGTATGGGAGCGGTTGAAGGCAGCTTATAATATTCTGTTGTGCATGAAAATTTCGTTAATGAAGGCTTGTTTTAGTGGTTAAGTGTGCTGAGAAGTGTTGGAGAAGTCTTGGGTTCAAACCTGGACTCTAGGAAAAATTTTGGTTTAAGGTGAATCAAACCCTGGGTGTAGTAGGTAGGCCTTAAGAATATTGTTGGAGAAATTGTGACACAAAAAGCCTTGTGGCTTAGTGGCAAGTAGTGTGTGGAGCATTTAAGGGGAGGCATGGGTTCGAATCCCATGGCAAGCAAAGAGCATTTATTTTGCTAACAGGGGGTGGCAAGAGTTGGTGTTAAATTTAAACTCTGATGATGGAGGGATCCCACATCTAGAAGCTAACATAAGAGTGGATGCGAAGTTGGCTTTAAATAGAGAGAACCATGAGGAGAGTAAGGTACCTTTCTTGGCTGATCCCTTTCGCTTTATGGCGTGCTCGTTTGGGTTGGGCGTCGGCTAAAAGTGCTCGGAGCATGGATTAACTCCAGTCTCTAATCAGGTGTGTATTTCTCACTACTCTAGTTGTAGGGTGGCTACTTTGGGCCACGATGGGCCGCGATGGGCCGAAAGGGGCCATGTGGGCCCAATGGGCCTACGGGTCCAATTGGATAAGTTGTTTCATTGTGTAGTAAATATTGGACTAGGCTAGGTAAATCTCATATCTGTGGCTAGATTTGGGCTAAAAGGGCCACACGAGCGTGTGGGCCCATTTGGGCCGAGAATAGGCTTTAGGGCCATTCGTATTGGTATCCCTCTTTAGAATACTTTAGTTTACCAAAATACCACTAGTTTGTAAAATTACTAGAATACCCTTGGTTTATAAAATCACCAAAATACTCCTGGTTTGTAAAATTACCAAAATACCCCTGGTTTGTAAAATTATCAAAATACCCCTAGTTTGTAAAATTATCAAAATATCCCTGATTTGTGAAATTACTGAAATACCCTCGACCTGTAAAATTATTGAAATACCCTCGACTTGTAAAATTACCAAAGTACCCTTAATTTACAGAATTACCGTTTTACCCTCGATTTACAAAATTACCGAAATACCCCTGTAGGGTAGAATTACCAGAATACCCCTGTAGGGTAGAATTACCGGAATACCCCTGTAGGGTAGAATTACCGAAATACCCCTGTAGGGTAGAATTACCGCAATACCCCTGTAGGGTAGAATTACTAAAATACCCCTATAGGGTGGAATTACCGAGATACCTTGTGGGGTAAAATTACCATTTTGTCCCTAAAGTGTTAAATGACTGTTTTGCCCTTGTGGCCAAGTGACTAACTTGGATTGTGTGGTTGATGAATTTGATTGTGAATATATGTTGGTATATGAATGACTTGACTGTGATTGTTTGATTCAAATATGGGCATGACATTCTGCATACATGGCATGTTGCATGGGTTGGGATTTTGTACGGAGGAAGATCTGATCTGTTAGGATCGCATAGTTGCTTGACGACTGTGGATCCACCGAAGGCTTAAGAGCCGTATATTCATACTGATTTGATAAGGTCGCACGGGTTGCGCAAGACGACTGTGGACCGATCAATGGCTGAGTGCCGATCATATTTACCCGAGGCTGTGTGCCGACTATATTACCGTCGCTGATGGCTATGTGCCTAACATGATACAGCTACCGATGGCTTAAAGCCTTCTAATTATGGCTTTGTGTTAACCTACATATGGCTCTGTGCCAACTTGATTATGGCTCTGTGCCAAACGTATTTGCCTAAGGCTATGTGCCAATATATGGTTATTGACGACTCTGTGTCGATCACATTTACCTAGGGCTATGTGCCGGTTATGTTACTCTAGTTGATGGCTATGTGCCTAACATGATGCAGTTATCGATGGCTTTGTGCCACGTATTCTGTTAAGTGGCTTTGCCACATTATCTATTTTGGTGGCTCTGCCACAATATCTGTATCTGGTGACTTTGTCACAATATTCGATAATCGAAAGCGACAATGTTTAAACCGTGGAGTGCAGGGCTGGGTGGGTTGAGCTATTCCCCACATAGAGTGTAGGGCTGGTACAGGTGGAGTGTAGCGGTTGGTTATAGGCTGGGTTGGGATTGCATTCACATTCTAATTTTGATTCTGTTACCTGATACTGATTCTAATTCTAATTTTGATTCTGTTACCTGATGCTGATTCTGATTTTAATTTGGTTACCTGATACTAATTTTGATTCTGATTCTGTCACCTAATTCTGATTCTGATTCTGATTTTGATTCTGATTCTGATTCTAGTTCTGATAATGTTTCTTATTCTGTAATGGGTTAAAGCCCATCTAGTATTGTCTGTTATAGTTGGCTAAGGCCCAATTGATACTAAAACTCTAAGTAAGGCTGGGGCCAGACTTTTAATTCTTTTATATGACTGACTGTTCCTTTTTATAGCAGGGGATTTCACACTGAGTTTTCGTAAACTCACCCCATTTATTAACCTTTCAGGTAATTTCTAGCCTTTGACGGATCGGGGCTGCGAGGGGCTCGGAGGAAGCCACACACAGTGTTTATGTTACAATTTTGATTATTACTTTTAAACGTTTTATGTGGGTTGTAGTAAAGCCGTTGCAATTTTCTGGATTTCAAATTTGGAATTTTATTTATTGTTCTTATAATTGCTAGTATTAGAACACGGTTTTCCAAAGCAACTACTATTGTTCAAAACATCACGTAACATAATTGTTTTTAAATTAAGCTTCCAAGAATCGCCAGATTTTTACAAAGTTGTTAAGAATGTTATTCAAATTGAGGTTTTCTAACAAGGTTTAAAAGAGTATAAGTTTTAATTATTAAGAAGGGTTTTTAATGGAAACATGGTATTCGAAAAACACTTCAATGTGACACGCCAAATTCGAGCCAAACTTCCAGGCCGAGTTTGGGGTGTTACAACACCATATTTAAGCCGTATATGCATGTATCTAAAATAAATAAATTCAGCTAGTTAATTAGGCTAAGACAAATTAAATTCAGCTAGACAAAATTAATTGAAACATGAATTTAATTTGTCTCAAACTTAGACACATTTAAATAACTATTAAACAACTATTAAATATGTATTAAAATCAGACACATTAAACTGCAATTAAAATGTCAAGGTTATGATAGATTAAAAACATAACTTTAATTATTTGAGCTGAATAAACTAATTTAACTAAAACTAAATTAAATGTTTATTTCCAGCAAGCTATGCATAAACTAAAACGTCTTGAAATGAGTTTAATAAGCTAGGTACGAGCTAGATGAGCTCGAATCAGGTTGTAAGGGTTGCTTGGCTTGCTTTTCCATGAACTCTCGATAAACCCAATGGCATTTCCAAGGTTCCACGCCAACTCTAGGAGGGTCCCGGGTCATGGCCATATCAAGACATCATACATTGCTTATACATACCACATTGCACATTCTTCACCTACCATTCTAGAATTTGAGAAAGAAAAGTTGGTCTAACAGTTAGCTCTACCAATAATGATCCATCAGCAGCCATACTTACTTTTTCTCATGGGGGTGTTAATACTGGCATTATTTTTTTGCTCAAAGCATCAACCACAGCATTATCTTTTCCAGGGTGATACTCTATGCTAGATCATAATATTTTAGAAGTTACATCCAATGTCTTTCGAGTAGATTTAAATCCTTTTGTGTCATTAAATACTTCAAGCTCTTGTGATATAAGAACATACGACACTTTTCTTTATAAAGATAGTGTCTTCATATCTTTAATACTAAAACTATTGCTGCTAGCTCCAAATCATGGGTTGGATAGTTCCTCTTATGTGGTTTGTGTTGGCACGATACATATGCCACAACCTTACCTCTTTGCATAAGCACACATCCAAACCCATTCAAAGATGCATCAATATATATAGTATACTCCACGCCAGATTCTGGTTGAGCTAGGACTAGAGCTTCAGTTAAGACTACTTTCAACTTTTCAAAACATCATTGACAATCATTAATCCATTCAACCTTTCTTTCTTTTTCAACAAACGAGTAAGGGGAGTTGGCAACATTGTGAAGCCTTTCACAAACCTTCTATAATAGCCTGCTTGACCCAAAAAGTTGCAAAATTCAGTGACATTCTTAGGCGGATTCCATTCAAGCAATGCTTTTACCTTATTAGGATCCATTTTAATACCTCTAGCAAAAATCACATGGCCCAGAAAATGAACTTCTCTCAGCTAGAATTAAACTTATTGAACTTGGCATATAACTGATTTCCATATAATATTCTTAGCACAATCCTCAAGTTCTCATGATCAGCTTCATTCTTAGAGTAACCCAAAATATCATCAATAAAAACCACCACAAACTAATCAAAATAGGATTGAAACACTCTATTCACTAAGTCTATGAATACTACAGGCACATTTGTTAAGCCAAAGGGCATCACTAAGAATTCATAATGGTCATACCCTGATCGAAATGTAGCCATAGGAGCAATTAGTATACCTACACAGTTGATCAAAGAAATCTTCAATTCAGGGTAATGGATACTTATTCTTTGTAGTTACCTTATTCAATTGGCGATAATCTATGCATAGGCGAAGTGTTCCATCTTTCTTCTTCACAAAAAAATTTGGCACACCCCAAGGTGAAGCAGTCGGTCATATAAATCCCCTATCAAATAGATCTTGCAACTGCACTTTCAACTCTTTTAGTTCTAACGGTGCCATTTTGTAAGGAGTACAGGAGATAGGCACTATTCTAGGTTCCAATTTAATTGAAACTCTATTTTTGAACGCCTCTAGATGTACCAATGTCCAGGGTAGAAATCCTACACAAAATATATGAAAACGTGATATCCGTAAGTATATGTGTCAGGTTGTAATATAGTTACAACGAGTAGATGAGTTCTTTGAGAATCGTACCCAAGGAAGGCGAGCACTAAATTAATTCTAACCTAAGGATAAATAGATCTAAGTAGTGCTTTAAATGGATTATATTACAATGAAAATAAAAAGAAAGGTTTGATAATTTATACTAATAGTAACAATAAAAGAGTAGAAAAAAAGAAATAAATCACGAGAAATCAAATAACGAAATATACCAAATCTGAGCATGGGTGATTATCTTGCTTCAGTAATCATAACCAATTGTTGCTTCGGGTTTTCTTGTTCAATCAACTAGTCGATATCCTAGTAGGATCTTCTGATCTTCTAATAAAATAATAAGTCAGAATGAACTACTTATCTCTCGACCTCACAGTCTAAACCGATTTAGGGTCAAGGTAATCACGGATAGGTCATACAAAATTTGGGTTAATTCCCACCTTTATGACTTCTTAGAGTCAGGCCTAGGGTTTAGGTTCTTCCTTTCCTGAATAGCTAAGATGCTAAGAGAACCCTACAAAATAATTAATTAATCATACCTCCACTCGCTAATCTCCCACAAGCAGATTAGTTCCTCATTGATCTCATAAACAATATAACATTGATAGAAAGAGTAAACATGAACAATGATTCACGAGTATATAGTTTAGAAGAAGCTTGATTTGTATTAGAATTTAGCGTGGAATCCTCGCAGAGTTTGATTATTTTCAAAAATCTAATTTCTCCCACAAAAGCAAATAACAAGAACTTGAAATAAACCTAAACTTAAGAAAAGGGAAAAACTAAAAACAAAATCTAAGGAGAAAATTATACAATACGAAAGTTGTCCATAAAATGTGTTAAATGAGCCTATTTATAGACTTTAGACTGGTCCTTGTCCTTTAACCCTAGGTCAACTACCATTCTCGTGCTTAATGTTTGATTGTGTAGACAAAAATGCTCCTGAATTGTAATTATTTCCCGTACAGAGGTGATGACGTAACACACCAGGTCCAGTGTCACGACATCAAGGGCGGTATGCTCTAGCTTCAGGGGTCTATCGCAACATCCCCAGGCTATGTCACAGAACCGAATGTAGTCTTGAAATTCTTCTATTATGATCCTTATGTTGCGACATCTAATGCTTTGTGTTGCAACATAGTGACCAGTATCGACTTAGCATGCCTTTTAGTGGTCTCTTATATGCTCACAAATTATTTTAGCTCACCCTTAGGCCTCATTCGGCCCCTAAATTCAATAAAAGACTCAAATTACACATTTTATTGAATTTAACTAAAGTTGTAAAAACATAATTAAAACTTAACCAAAATGCTTGTATTCAAACTCCTAAAGTGCGAAAACTAGTTTAATCTAGTACACTGAGTTACAACAGATCAACTTCTCTATCAGGTGGCATCTTTAGAAGTTCTCTTGGAAACATATATGAGAAATCCCTTACAACTGGAACTTGACTGATGTCCTTTCTCAACTTAGATGATTCCATAATGTACGCTAAGTAAGCGTATGTGCCCTTAACTAACAATTTTCTAGCAGATATAGCAGAAATTATCCTATTTGCCAAACCAATTTGTACGAACGAGCATTAATACTTCCTTACTCTCAGTAGTCAATAAACGCACACCTCTAGCATGATAATCCACTATAGCATTATATCTAGTCAACCAATATAGTCCCAATATAGCATCAAACTCATGAAAACTCAATTACAACAAGTCTGCCAAGAAAGTGTACGTGCCTAACACCAACATGAAATTCTTTATCATCTTATTAACCGTAGTAGTCTGACCTAGAGGATTAGTCACTAACACATTGGTATCAAAATACACAACCTCAAGACTAAGATCTTTACAACTTTAGTACAAATATAAAATGAGTTGATCCTAGATTTATCAATGCATAAATATTGTTTCCAAGGATAGAAAATTTACCAATTATGACTCCTAGTAGATTAGCATCTTCTTTTACCTTTATTACACACACTCGAGTGGATACTCCAAAACTTGGCTTAGTGAAACTTTTCCTTGGTGTCCCCAAATTGCTAGACTTTATAGCTACCTCGGAGCTGGCCTCTTATTGAAACTTCTGAGGCCCACAAACAGACTATCCTATACTTACCTCTATCTTGGAAGGACAATCCTTAACTAGATGATCTTTTGATTCACATCCAAAGCATGCTCTAGAATGTCTCCAACATTTTCCACCATGGCTTCTTCCATAGTGATCATAGTTAGCATTTCTTATTATTCTGGATCCTCTTAAACATGCCATTGAAATAATCGGTCTACCATTTCCTTCACGCATGAAACTCATAAGTTGTGAATCTCTTCTTGATGTTGAAGAAGTCTGATCTCTTAGCTTTTTGAAATTTGTTGGAGGTGAAGGACTAGACAATCCACATTTCATTCTTTCTCTTTCAAAGTTTTTGCTTCTTTCTCGAATCATTGTTTCTATTTTGTGAGCTTTAATTGTCATAGCTGCAAAACTTTTACATTCTGAAGTTACTACCAAAGCACGAATTGCATCTCTCAAATCCTATTCAAACTTGTCACATCTCTTTCTCTGACTAGAATATGTTCTTAGCATAACGACTGAGTCTAACAAACCAACGTTCATATTTCATCATAGACATCCTTCCCTATTTAAGATACAAAAATTCCTTCTTCATATGTTGTTCATACATTTAGTTCACGTATCTTTCTCTGAATTTCTCCAAAAATAACTCCCAATCAATCATGTTCTTAGGGGTTACTTTAGACAACCATTGCTCAGCCATAGTGGGATCATAACCTTTGTCACCTAAAACTTCATTAGCACCTCTTTTACAAATCTCTTTCTAAAGATCTCATTTAGATGGAGTTACAACTGGTATTGGTGGTGTAGGTCGTGTTGGGCGTATCACTTTTGGTTATGGTTGCTAAGGCTATTGAGCTTGGGGTGTTTGAGTAGTCCCCATTAATTGGTTAAACATTTACATCATCATCGTGAAGAAAACATTTCGAAAAGCATTGCCAGCTGTTCCCAAACTAGCTGTAGGTTTTTGTACTAGAATAGAAGGCACATAACTTTCAATTTCTTCATCGATTGCTTCTTTGGATCCTTTAGACATTGTTATTAACACTATTAGAAAATTAAAATTGTTTTAAAACACAAGGACTAAGCCAGAGATGTATCAAGCATGATGGGTCATGACACGACCTTCGATTTTCTAAGATTGGCTAAACCTTGGTTTTGATACCAAACTTGTTACACGCCAAACCGAACATGATAATCAAATCTGAGAATGATGTGTCACAACTTAAAATTAGACTAACTTAAAGAAAAATAATTTGGCGAAAGCTTTATAAAATCTTTTTTACAAAGTTACAAATATAAAACGTATAATGGTTGTTACTTTACTAAAGTTTCAATGTCATCATTGGTAGTTTAAAATAGCGTTCAAAACACTTTGGTGTATAATTTTTAAAAAGTAAATTTCATTGAACAGAATATAATAATTCAAATCCAGACATTGATATTTAATAAAAAAATCATGTAAAAATAGAGTATTTTCAAAATAGTAGTTCTTTAAACAGATCATTTCCAAATTATATTTATATGCCACCCTTAAGAATTTTGTATGATATAGAACAATACAGTCAGCTCACAATAGCAGCATCACTTTGGCGTAGTCCTTCTAACAAACAATCTTCCTTTAGTCAACAAGATTGAAAAGGAAAAGACAACAGAGTAAGTTCATACGAACTTAGTGAGTTACAAAGAGAAATCATACTTATCATTACTTACAACACAATTGAACCTTTGAGAAGGACTTACTCACGATAATTATAGTACGCCCAATGACATGTACAGAACACAGATAGACTTAGTACACCAATTTACTTAACACATGGGCGTATAATGTACGCCAACTTAACACAACCCATCTTCATGCCAGCCATGTACCTAAAAAATTTCTACTTAGGGTACTTTGGTCATTTACCTAAGTTATATAGAAATGGAATTCACAACACATGGAAGTAGAAAGAACCCACTAGAAATTCTAGCATTAATCTACAAAGTAGATTCTTTGTCTTTATTGCTTATACCCTCGTTAGCTTCTTGAGCTAAAACAAAGATAATTATACACATTAGATAATAAATCTATCCAATCATAAAATTCATTAAGAATCAATACCACTTAGTCTAGAATTAGAAAGTTTCCTTCCTCACACACATTCTAACATCTATGCATACAATACAAAAAACACGTAAATAAATTCAATAATAACCTAAGGGTTCATCAGTAATTACCAAGAAGTTAGTATTAATGTAGATGTTAGCTAAGTACTTTGACCCTTCATATTTATGAAATTTTCTAGACTTAGGTTTTTCAGAGGCTTACATAGAAAATCAATAAAGAAGAAGAAGACATAAAGGTATTTCATGAAAACCTCCGCTATCCTTATTTACTTAAGCAACAGAGACAAGGATTAGTGGAAAAAATAGATAATTCCATTAACACTCTTGATTCCTGTGATTAAGTGCACTTAACAAATTTTAGGTCTTATCATCTATAGTAGTCTAGTTTAGTTCTAACTAAATCTAAACTTGACTAACAAAATCATCATGCACTAAAATAATAAGCAAACTTAAACAACTGCAAACTTAGTGAGTTCTCCCAAAGCATCTGGGGTAGGCAAATAGTTAATAGAGAAGTCTGAAAAACATTAGAGCTCACCAAATTGGGAGTTCGCGAAATGAAGAATTACATAGAATTCTCTACTTAGCCAAGATAAATACTTTAATAAATCTATCCTTAATTTACCATTTATATGCCAAACAGTAACCGAAAACTAAGAGTTCACAAGGTGGGATGTTATAGTTGAGATTACAAGATAGTTGGCTATTGTTATGTTGACTAAGTGGGAGACCGTGATACCCGATGCTCAACTTCTATTTATGTGTTTATGCTTGGGTCTGTAGAAATTTCTTGGTGTAGCAAAAGACAACCAATAGTACCTTTGTTAACTACAAAAGTAGAGTATCGTGCAGTGACGATAACAGCTTAAGAGAGCACTTGGCTTTTCAACTATTGAAGGAGTTACATCAGCCAATGGATTTTCCAATTCCTTTACATTGTGAAAACTTGTCATCTATACATCTGGCAAAGAATTTTATTTTTCATGCACAAACTAAACATGTGGAGGTGCATTACCATTTTATTATAGAGAAAGTCTTGTTAGAAGAAATCAAGTTGGAACATGTCAAGACAAAAGACCAAATTGCATATTTGTTCACAAAAGACTTGTGTGAAAACAAACTCAAAAGCTTATGTCATCAGCTTGGCACTATGGGAATTGGTGTTGAGGCGGTAGTGTTGATATAGCAACACCGACTTATGATCACCATTTAAGATATTGTAAAATATATTTTATATAAGTTTGGTAGTGGTCATTGTTATACTAAGTTTAACATTTTCCTTTAGGTTAATAGGAGTCAAGTTTAATGTAACACCCCTTACTCGAGATTGTCGCTGGAGTCGAGGATGAGGCGTTACCAGACTTATCTTACTTGTTCGGGGCATAAATTAAATTTACTTTTAAAAAAAATTAATTCTCTCACATTCATACAATAAAATCCCTAAAACGGGCCCTCGAGGCCTTAAAACGTGCAATTGGAACGGTTCAGGACCAAACCGGGAACATTAAAAATTTTTCAATTACTTACACAAATCAAAACAATTTATTTCACTATTCATAATAAAACTGTCCATCTGCGTAATAGTCACTAAATTAATTATAACTTGAGTTACGAAACTTGAAATTTAAATCCATAAATTTTCCCTAAAACTATTCTCATATATCTTCTTACCATAATTTTTCCTGAATTTTTGGTTTGGCCAATTAGTACAGTTTATTCATTAAATGTTTCCCTGTTTTGCAGTTCAGCGGGCTTGACCTCTCTTCACTAAAAATCAATTATCTCATTATACAGAAATTGGTTAATGTTTCCATTTGTTTCTAATGAAAATAGACTTTGACTTACAATTTCTTTTGTACAATTTCTAGTGATTTTCCAAAGTTGGAACAGGGGATCACGAAGTCACTCTGAACCAGTCTTACAGAAATTTAAATATCTTAGTATATAGAATTCCTTTGCTTACTTTGTTTCTTTCCTATGAAAATAGACTCAATAAGATTTAATTTTATATCTTATTCACCATTTAATTCCATTTCTACAATTTTTAGTGATTTTTCAAAACCACATCACTGCTGTTGTTTCCTAATTGTTCCATGGCCAACTCTTACTCTTTCATAGTTTCTTTGCATCAAACCTCATTTAGGCATACATAATACCAAAACATGTTCTTATTTAGCTATATCATAAGTTGATCATTACCAAGTATTCACATGCCATTCCTTAATTATATCATAAGGACATACACAAAAAATAGCCAAGTCCCTATACATGCCATAACTTAAAGTATTTCTAGTCACAAAATACCGAGATAACTCGTTGATAGTGTGAGGCAATCTCCGACGTCCTTACGATTTTCTGAGTTGACTTTGCGATACTGTAAAAAAGAGAGAAAAGAATGGATGTAAGCATAAAGCTTAGTAAATTTGCATTTAAATAAATAACGACATTCTAAATGAATTATCAAGATAACTTGAACCTTTCGAACACGGACTTATCTTACTTTCCCTTTGGTACACTCTTTGAATTTTCCATTGAACCATTTGGAATACTAAGGATACACAGGTACCTTTCCTTTTTAAACTTACCATTGCCATGTCTTGACATGGTCTTACGTGGTATCCTTGCCTTATGAACTCACCATTGCCATGCCTTGGAATGGTCTTACATGGGATCTTTTCCCTATAGTAGTTTATCAATGCCATGTCTTGACATGGTCCTACATGATTTCCTTGCCTTGTAGAACTTACCAATGCCATGCCTTGGTATGGTCTTACTTGGTATCCTTAAATCCTAATGTCATGACATTTGTATCCTACACATTCCTAAGGTTCAACCAGGACTTTTAAGTATCATTTCTCCATCAATTCTTGCTTGAATCATCAAGGAATAAATTTACAAAATAAATATATAGATGCTGAAAAATAACATCATTAATTATAATTAATAAAACATTGCATTTATTTACCGTAAACTTACCTCGATACAAAATACGATCAAATATTTTGATTTAGTCCTCAACCTTTTTCTTTCCTCGGTCTAACCCCGAATTTCATTCTTCTTGATCTATAATAGAAAATTTAACTTTTTAATATTCACATTTATCAAAATAGTCCTTAACTCTAACTTTGGCAAAATTATAATTTTGCCCCTAAACTTTTGCATATTTACACTTTTGGCCTAAGGCTCGAAAATGAAACTTTATCCCTAATTCTTATGTTTTATGACATGCTGATCATTTATTTACCTACGGCAACATCAAATTCCCTCTCTAACATGTACTTATGACCATTAGGTATTTTTATTGATTATGTCATTTTACTCATTTTCGCTTAAAATCGCTTAACTCAAGTCGTTTAACATAATTTCAAGCTTCATATTCTATCATAAAACATCAAAATAAACACATTTCACCTATGAATATTTTTCCAAATATGAACCCTAGGTTAAATTATTGCTAGAATAAGCTAAATAAGTTACCGGAACTTCAAAAACATAAAGAACATTAAAATCGGGGTTTGGAATCACTTACTATGAAACTTGGAAGCTTGGAAGCTTGAAAAAACCCTAGCTATGAAGAACCCATGAAATTTCGTCCTAATGAAGAAGATGGGCACATTTTTCCATCTTTTTCCCTTTCTTAATCTTTTAATTACCAACTAACTAAAATACCCTTTATTAAAACTTTAGTTATTTTTATCTATGTATGTCTATTTTTGTCCATGGAAACCTAATGGTCTAATTACCATTTAAGGACCTCTACTTCAATTATATCTAATTACCATTTAAGGACCTCTACTTCAATTATACTCTTCAATTTAATCCTTTAGCATCTAAAACTCATATTTATCAACTTTTGCAATTAAGCCCTAGTAGGCAAATTAAGCATGCTATCTATAAAATTTTCTATCGATAATCTAACACATGCATCTAATCACTCGGTAAATTATAAAAATTAATCGGAATAAACATTTCTATCTCAGATTCTTGGTTTTGCAACCACTATTCTGTTTAGGCCCTATTCTGGGATGTTACATTTAACCTTTGTGTTTAATCTTTAAAAACCAATTTTAACTTTAGCTTTTTTTCAAGAAAAAAGGATAAAGAATCCTACATTATTAAAAAAACAATGAGTAAGGTGTCTTGTGCCTATATAAGAAACACATATTATAAGTTTTTGAGTACTCAAAGTAAAATATTGAGTTTTCTATTTAATTTTCCAAATATTTCCATTTCTTTTACTTTAAGTATTTAGGAGGTGTAATAAAATATTAGTTTTGTGGTGTTGGAGGTGTGAATATTCTATAGTGTATATATTTAAATATTAGTTTTATGGTGTCTTGGTTGTGAATGTTCTACGATGTATATATATTTGAAGTATGAAATATTTATGCTAACTTTAAAAAGGAACGCCTTGTTTGGTTCAATGTAATGGCTATGCCATTATAACATGGTTCCAAATTCTATAGTAAAATAGATGTTTTGTTCAGTGGAAAGCTCAAAGGGAATTCGATGGACAAATCCTCTTTGACATGTGAACTGAGATCCTGCATATGTTGCAGTAGGATTTAGCCCGGATGGGTAATCCGTGATCTCAAGTATAAAAAGGAATCTAGCCTGAACGGGTGTTCCTTGAATGATCAAGCCTCCCGGAGAATATGTGTGCATTATGGATTTAGCCCGGACAGGTAATCCGATTAGGGACTGAATTTAGCCTAGACTGGTAATTCAGATCCAAGCTCATCAAGGGTGTTTGTGGCTATAAGGGATTTAGCCTGGACTGGTAATCCCGACATCACTTTACGAGTTCATGATATGGGGGATTTAGTCTAGACTGGTAATTCCGCCATGAGATGTGAGGTTCACGGGAGTGCATATATGTAAAATGATCATTAGTGAGAATTGACGGATAATGGGTATTCCATCGAGATTTCCTAGAAACTCAACGGGGTTAATATGATGCATGTTAACAAGATGATGAATGATGAGCTCATCTATATAAATTACATGACGCTTTGTTATGTGACTAACTCATTGATTGAGTGCATGTGGTAGGAAATCATTTCATAATAGATGATTCCATGAATTCAGTATGGATGTATGCTAATTATTCAGTAAGTTTACTTTTCGGTTATTCAAGCTTACTAAGCATGTAAATGCTTACCCCTCTCTTTTTCCCTGTTCCACAGAGCTCTAGGACTTATAAGGACTAAAAGACGATTGGAAAGTCAACACACTATCAACTAGTCAAGCTTGGGTATAAAGATATTTCTATTTTGTTAATGGCATATATAAGGCTTTGAGTATTTTGTTATATGTGTCATTTGATTTGCCAAGTAAAGGCATGTAAAAAATATATTTATCTCTTTGTATATGGCCATGAAAATTGGCTTAATTGAAGCAGGCCATGATCTACGAGTTTGTGCATAGTTTTATTTACAAGTGATGGGTCGTTACCAATTGGCAATGAGTCACATAAACAAACCAATTTTGGATGAATTAAAGTGACACGGGAACCCATAAACACTAAATGGGAAATAACCTATCTCATAGGAAACCAATGATATGAGGATTCCATACAATGAGTTTTATTAAGATTATTTACATGTGTAAAATCATGTTTTCTCTCAAACTTGGGAATTTCTAAGCATAATAAGTAGAAAGGGGGTGACTTGAGGATTGGAAAATAGCCTATTAGAGTCCACATGATTGGACACACGGGCGTGTGTCTAGGCCACGTGTGACACACGGTTCCCTCCCACGGGTGTGTGTTATGGCCGTGTGTCCCTTACACTTAAAATTTTAGCTCAAAGTTGTACACGGGTAGGCCACACGGGCGTGCACCATGGCCTTGTTAAAATGACAATTTCGTCACTGGCATTCAGCACGGGCGTGTTCCATGGCCGTGTTGATAAGTCAGTGTTTCCCATGGTTGAAGGGCATAGGCGTGCCTCGAAATACACGGGTGTGTGAGTCCACACGGCCCACCTGCACGGGCGTGTGTCCCTTTTAGTTAAGCAAAATGTTCTGAGGAGCCCAAGGGAAATTGAACGTACCCGAATTTGTCCCGCTATGCCTTTTGGTATGTTATAGGACTCGAAGGCCTATACAAGGGATGAGATATTCATGACCGAAAAGTTTTAAGTTTGAGTGAAGTTTTGTGACCCCATTTAGTATAATGAAAATGTAAAGTTCTAGTAATGCCTCGAACCTGATCTCGGCGCTAGATACGGGTGAGGGGTGTTACACTAAGACCACCGATTTGTTGAGTCCAACAACTAAACTCACGGATTACCTAAAAAGGAGAAAACTAAGGGAGTGAGTTACAAGGATCAGTGTAAGTCTTAAAGAAAAAGTAAAAAGAGAACACAGGAATGAAATAATTGAACAATAATGCAAAACCCAAAACCAAATCATATCACGGTTTTCACTACTACACAAAATGTCATAAGACACGGTCATCTAACAAATGTATATAAATGTAGTCATATGGTAGCAATAATATTTGGACACTCATATATCAATCAGTTTTCTAATCATATCAACAAAACATCACATTCTGTTATCACAGTCAAAACAGGCTATGGTTATACAATTCATACTTAAAAGTAACCCATACCAAAATTAACCTACCAACCTCTACACAACATCTTCAACCATCTGTGACACACCAAATAGGGTCTAGTATACCTTTCCATCCTCTACCCACCACGTTTTGGGTTATGGTGGACCCATCCAACCAAATCATGCCTTAAAGTGGTCATGTGCCACTTGTATTTTTGAGGGTTTACCGTTAATTAAAAGTATGCAGCTTAACTATCACATCTCTTCAAACAAATCTGAACCTAAATGCAGATGTTAACCATTTCATGCATATAGATTTACAGAATTGGATAAGCGCATTTTCAATTCCCAAATGCAATAACAGCATTGCAAATCAGTTTAATTTAACAGGAATAGAAACAGAATCAGACTTACTCGTATACTGTTATAAAGTAGCGGAACCATAACAAAATGTTTTTGAATAACTCATCCAATCATTTTATATACCAAGTTTAACATAGCACATTATATCAACACTTAAGCAAACATCAAAATTACAATACTTAAGCAAACCTCAAAATTAACTCATTTAAAAACGTATATAGCAACTTAAAGATGCAAAGTATTGCTTAAAGACTAAAACAAACCATTTAACAAAAAATAAGCAAAATCTACAAAAACAGGACCACATAGCCGTGTAAAAATGCTCAGACCCTGTGACAGGGTACACGACTTGCGACAAAGGGACACACCCGTATGACTGAGAGACACGACCGTGTAGGCAGACTGTGTAACTCTTTAAACTGTGTGACAAAATTCACAAAATATGAGCAAGCAAGATACAACCATGTGGCTGAAAGACAAGCCCATGTGACTGAGGCACACAATCGTATGGCTGAAGGATACGCCCATGTGCGATCGACAAGTTTTCCCAAAAGGGACTACACTGTAACACCCCTAACCCGTATCCATCGCCGAATTAGGGTTACAAGGCATTGCTGGACATAGCACAGTTCAGAACAGACATTTACTACATTTCTTGCTTCGTAATTTAAACTCATCAGAACACTTATCTTATTCAATTTCGAACTTAAAACAACTATATTACTATCATTGGCATATTTAAAATTTATTCAAGTATATATATAAATCATTACACAACATATACGAGACATATAGCAACTATTTTTCATAAGTTGAATATCAAACATAACATTTAACAATCTAAGCATGTTCACATATTAAAACCAATTAACATCCACATAAAAATGCAACATTGATTATTATACATTATGGCCGAATATATTGTTGTTTATTAGCAAACATAGTGCGCATTTATACCCAAACAATATGAACCATAACACAACTTAAGTATCATTAACTTATACGGCATTGGTTGCATTTAAACTAACATAATTTAAGACTGAACACACTTCTTTCCTAATCACAAAACCATGGGCATAAGATCTTGTTATCTTAAGCCATTTTAAGCACAAATAACAACTAAGAGTACACAGAATTCATATGCTAATTTTATATGCTTTAATTCATGCCAAAATTTCATTCACACAATCAAGATAAATTATTTCATAATGGGTCATTCTATATAATATTCAATACATAATATATTTATATAAATATGCTATAAACCAAATTTCATACTTATCACTATAGTTCCAATGCCTTAGCCATATATACATATACACTTACATTATCATTTCTTGTAACACCCCTAACCTGTATCCGTCGCCGGAATAGGACTATGAGGTATTAGGATCAATCACATCACAAAAGCATACATTTCTCATACATGAAGTATTTCCATATAAACATCAATCAAACATAATCACATTGTCCCTTAAGAGGGCCTAGGAGGCCTTAAACATGCTTTATAGGTGGTTCGGGACTAAACCGATTACATACAAAAACTTTGGGAACTTATTAAATTTTTCATGAAATCAGGGGTCACAAGCCCATGTGACTAGGCCGTGTGACTCACACGACCACCAGACATACCCGTTTCCAGGCCGTGTGGAAACAGGGGATACATACTAACTTGGCCACACGGTTGACCATACGGCCATGTGTCTGGCCCGTGTGCCTATTCGAAATGGTCACACATGCCCATGTGCCAAGGTTGTGTGCTGCACAAGGTATATAACAGACATATAACACATATCATAATCAAGTCATATTGTAACATCCTGATTTTTTGGATTTATTCGTGGTTTTCAATATTTTATAAAGACTTTCAATTTTTGCATTTGGATGTGAAATTAATATTTTGAGTAGGTAAATGGGCTTATAGAAGGCCCATGTGTTGGCTAAAACTCGGTTGAATTTTTGAAATTTTGGACTTTGGAGTTAGGGGTTCTGGCTAGGAGGCCTTAAGTAGAGTTGTGGGTAAATTGCATCACAAAAAGAGCCTTCGTAAAGTGGCAAGGGTGACGCCACTAGGCTCCTAGAAAAGTGGCGTGTAGAGCAGTGGGGAAGGCATGGGATCAATTCCCTGTGTTGACAAATAGATGCATTTATTTTTTAAGTGCAGGAGGGGTAAGTGTTGGAGTTCAAGTGGATTCTGCTAGAAGAGAGTTGGATCAGTTTAAATGCTTGGATTAAGGAGGGATAAGGGGAGAGATTTAAGGGATTTGGATGTGGCTAGGAGTTGGCCAAATCATGGGAATTGAAGAGGGAAAATCGGCAGGGGGTATTAGGTTAGTATTTCGACACTTAGGGTGTTGAGTGGTGCCATTTTCTTCTTCTTTTGCACCTTAGGATTGTTCTTTTCTCTCTTCTTCCTCTCTAGCCGAAACTACCACCTCCCCTATTCTTCTTTTTCTATTTTTCTTCTTCAAAACCATTCATCATACCTGCTATTCATCAATACTGTTGCTGAATCCATAAAAGCCGAAAAACCTGTGATCACTGCTTGTGCCGATTTCTTCAAAGCCAGGTTTTTTTTTCTATGTTCTTTGTTTTTATTAATCTACGATTATCTTTTCTTAATCCTAAATACCTGACGGCAATTTTACTTCGAGGTTATAGCCCCACATTATCATCTCCTTCCCCACCCAAAAGCCGAAAGTACCATTGGTTTAGGGGCTTATTGCCGAAACTTCTTCAAACCCTTAGATTCGGGTTTGACCATTGTTCTAAGGTTAGATCTGTACCGGATTGCGAGGAAATCGAGTAGGAGTAAGGGGTAAGTACTTATCATCTCAGATCTGTTCTTATTTTGCAAAGTTAAGAAAAGCCGAAATCCCTAAAATATAGGGAGGCTGTCGATTTGAGCATAAGGCTTTAAGGGTTTTTAACTGACATTTTTTGTCAATGATTAGTGTCTTCTTAAGTGTTGGATTAAAGGCGTGGGTTGTTGGAGCAATCGGATTCAGAGCTAGCTACCGTTTTTGGCAAAGAAGGTAAGGTTTCAAAGGCTTTTAGGGATATGGTTTGAGCATGGATGAATAAGTTTTGGGGTTTAGTGATTATGGTTTGTAAATAAGAACTGTGCTAATCAACTGTAGGATATCGAAAGAGATCTCAGTAGCAGTCGTCGCGAATCAGGTGTGTACCGAACACCTTTTCTTAGTTCAATTCGGCAAAAGCCGAAATGCCGAAATTCCAGCATTTCATAGGCTTGTGAGTATGCGAATTCTCTCAAGACATAGAGTAATTGTTAGATCTAGCACCGCAAAGTGGTAAGTAAGTTTGTGTGACGTTATAGCGTATTTCGAAAAAAGGGTCTCGATGGGCCAAAATTGGGCCCAATGGGCTTACGGCCCAATATGGGCAAGAGGTGGGCAAAGTAGCCTGTCAGTTAGATGGGAGAATCAAATTGCATATGATTGTTAAGAATTACTGGAATAACGTGTGTAGTTGCGTAAGTACGAAATTACCCCTAAAGAGCATAATTACCGAAATACCCTAGGGTTTAAATTGGTTAAACTGCATGATTGATTAATCTTGTATTTTACATGATATGCATTTATTAATATCTGCTTGCATGGGATTGGGGTATTGATGGAGGAAGTCTTGAATGTGGTTCATCCACGTCTTGGAGGCTTTGCCTCAATCGATCGATAATTGAGTGCGTTCTTTCGCAACTATGGAGTGTAGGGTGGGTGGGTTGAGATATTCCCCACATGGAGTGCGTGGTGGTACGCAGGCGATGTAGCGGTTGGTGGGTTGAGTAGTCTCCCAGTTGGGCTTGCATTCATTATTGATATTGTTATATATGTTCTTGAATCGGGCCTATGGGCCATCTTGTTATGTTAAAAAGGGCTAAGGCCTTGCTACATGATTCGAAAAGGGCTTTGTTCTACTATGTATCGTTATCTCAGATAGGCTTAGGCCCAATAAGCTCGAGCTGATTTGGGCTTTGGATGGGTTTCTGATACATTGAGTTTTCCCAAACTCACCCTTCCTCTTCCATCCTTGCGGTGAGCCCTAGTTGGTGGACTTGAGTCAAGGGATTCAGAGTGGCCATGAAGCTTGATTGCCGATTTTAAATAAGTTTAGCATTTAATTTGGATTATTTTATTTGTGCTTGGAGTTGTAATAAGGCCGCTCTTTTTATTAATTTTATTTTGGGGATTATTAAACTGGTTAGCACTAGGGTTCATTTTATAAAAACTACTTGTTTTTAAAAGATCCCGATGACGCACAAAGTTTCCGCAAAGTAAATGTTTTCCAAGAGAATAAATATTTTAAGCAAACGTTTTTCAACCTTAATCATTTTCTTAAGATGGGCACAATCACACGGTTTTCGCAAAAATTATACGAGATGATTAAAGTGTGGCAATGGCGGTGTGCATGTCTAGGATTGGATCCAAGGAGCTTGGTATCAAGCGATCAAGCGGACTCACCTCCTCTTCTTCCCGGTTTCCTACGGTGCATGCTTCCGCTCACTTTAACCTACTTTTAAAAGTACCTTTACAACACCAACTAAGTAATACGGAATGTTTTGAACGCTTCGATGTATGATCGATCCGGTCATATCGCTTAGGCCGGTTTGGGGTGTTACATTTAGTAGTATCGAGCTCTGGTTGCAACAACTCGGCTGTGGATCGGGTCCAAAAATCTTTTAAAAAAAAATTAAGTTTTTCAAAGATGTTCAAAGTTTTTCTATTGAACGAGGTTAAATCAATAGTTTTGAAATGAAAGTGTTCTCAAATGAAATCTTTTTATTTTCGGTAAACCAAAAACGTGGGTTTTTATGGACTGATAAAGAAGTGGCACATTGAATCCCCGGCACCAAGTCTGTAAGTGTTCTTTTTCTGCTTTACATATTTATATGGAACTGGATTGGAAATAATACTATAGATAGTATTGAGCCTTAGAGATAATGCTATTGATAAGGTAGTATTAGGGCTACAAAACTGAGACCGTAGCTAAATTGTGATTGCGCAAAAATAACTCTGAAACTCTATCTGTTCATAATACATTCTGTAATAAATAGTGAAACCAGTAAACTAATGTCATAAAATTCGTAATCAGAT
Organism: Gossypium arboreum; assembly: GCF_025698485.1. NCBI lineage: Eukaryota > Viridiplantae > Streptophyta > Magnoliopsida > Malvales > Malvaceae > Gossypium > Gossypium arboreum. The sequence goes on along the minus strand of NC_069078.1, from coordinate 56,180,047 downwards.
AAATCGTTATGAGTACAAGGGCTACTCAAGGAAGAGGCCGTGGTCGAGGCCGAGGTAGCACTCAAGCTGGATCTGCGTCATCTGAACACATGCCAGCTGGCGAGGTACGTCCACCACCAGTTAATGAAAATAGGCCGTACGATCGGGCCGCAGGGGATGACGCTCTGTCTCAGGCCATGTTGAGGGTTTTGGAAAGGGTTGACCAGGCATAAGGCAACTTTAGATTGTGCAGCTAAGAGGATGGTGTTAAGGACTGGCAATGATGAAGAGGTAATGATTATTGGAGAACGAAGGGATTACTTATCCAATGTAGTATCAGCATTGAGGGCTGAGAAACTGATGCGCAAGGGGTGCGAGGCATATCTGGCTTTGGTGAGCCAAGCTGAAACTGAGGATTTGACTGTAGAGACCATCAGAACTGTTAGGGAATTCCGGGATGTTTTTCCGGAAGAGCTTCTTGGATTACCTCCGAATCGAAAGTTGAGTTTGGAATCGATTTGTTGCCTGGAACGGCTCCAGTATCTATTGTACCCTATAGGATGGCACCGAAGGAGTTAGTGGAGCTGAAGGCTCAAATTCAGGAGTTGTTAGATAGAGGCTTCATTAGGCCTAGTGTGTCTCCTTGGGGAGCACCGGTCCTGTTTGTGAAGAAAAAGGATGGAACGATGCGCATGTGCATCGATTATCGCCAGTTGAACAAACTGGCGATTAAGAATAAGTATCCATTACCAAGAATTGACGATCTGTTTGATCAGCTTAGGGGAGCTTCGGTATTCTCCAAAATCGATCTTCGTTCTGGATACCATCAGCTAAGGGTAAAAGAAGGGGATATTCATAAAACAACATTTCGAACTCGATATGGACATTATGAGTTTGTGGTCATGCCGTTTGGGCTGACGAATGCACCTGCAGCTTTTATGGATCTTATGAATCGAGTATTCCAACCTTACTTGGATCGGTTCGTAGTCGTCTTTATCGACGATATCCTGGTATACTCTGAAACGGAGGTGAATCATGATGAGCATCTCCATATTGTGCTGCAAGTGTTAAGGGAAAAGGAGCTCTATGCAAAATTTAGCAAGTGTGAATTCTGGTTGAGGGAGGTAACCTTCCTAGGGCATGTGGTTTCTGTCGAGGGGATTAAGGTGGATCCTCGTAAAATTGAAGCGATTCTGGAATGGAAGCCACCTAGGTCAGTATCGGAAATTCGGAGTTTCCTAGGGTTGGCAGGTTACTACAGAAGGTTTGTGGAAGGTTTCTCGGTGATGGCAGCACCCTTGACAAAACTCATAAGGAAAGAAGTACCATTTGTCTGGACCGAGAAACAGCAAAAAGCTTTTGATCGGTTGAAAAAGGTATTAACTAAAGCGCCAGTGTTGATTCAACCGGTCTCAGGAAGGACTTTATCAGATATCAGTGATGCGTCACATGTGGGGTTAGGTTGCGATCGATGCAAGAGGGCAAGGTGGTTGCTTATGCATCGCGACGACTTAAGGCTCATGAGGTGAATTACCCTACGCATGATTTGGAGCTAGCAGCGGTGATTTTTGCGTTAAAAATTTAGAGACATTACTTATATGGGGAGAACTGCATTATATACACAGATTATAAGAGCTTAAAGTATTTGTTGACTCAGAAGGAGTTGAATCTTAGGCAACGAAGATGGGTGGAGTTGCTTAAAGACTACGACTGTTCGATAGAGTACCACCCAGGAAAGGCTAATGTGGTGGCGGATGCGTTGAGTCGAAGGGTTGTTACTGATTTGAGAGCCTTGTTCGCACGATTAAGTATGTACGACGATGGAAGCTTGTTGGCAGAACTGCAAGTAAGGCCTACTTGGACTGAGCAGATTAAGGAAAAATAGTTGAAGGACGATTCATTATCTCTTCGGTTCCAGCAAGTTAAGAGTGGTGAGAACGAGGATTTTGGGTTGAATACTGAAGGAGTTCTGTGCTTTCGTGGAAGGGTTTGTATTCCAAAGGACCTTGAATTGAGGCAGTTAATTCTGAAAGAGGTTCATGGTGGACTCTATGCCATGCATCCTGGAGGGAATAAGTTATATCGAGACTTGCGAGAGATGTACTGGTGGCCCGGATTAAAACGAGAGGTGATTGAATTTGTTGGGAAATGTTTGACATGCCAAGAGTTAAGGTCGAGCACCAATTGCCTTCGGATTACGCAACTGTGAAAATTCCGTTATGGAAGTGGGAAAGAGTAACAATGGACTTTGTGAGTGGGTTACCTTTGACACCCACCAAGAAAGATTCGGTGTGGGTAGTTGTGGATAGGTTAACAAAATCGCTCATTTCATACCTGCTCGCACTGACTACTCACCGCAAAAGTTGGCCAAGTTATATGTGGCGGAGGTAGTCGATTGCATGGGGTGCTAGTGTCGATAATTTCTGATCGAGACCCTAGGTTTACATCTCGGTTTTAGCGGAAGTTACTGAAGCGTTGGGTACACGATTGATTTCAAGATCGCTTTCACCCACGCATGATGGACAATCGAAAAGGGTTATTCAGGTTTTGGAGGATATGTTGAGAGGTTGTATCATTGATTTCCGTGGAAGTTGGGAGGACTACTTACCATTGGCGGAGTTTGCTTACAATAACAGCTATCAAGCAAGTATTCAGATGGCTCCATATGAAGCGCTTTATGGGCGAAGATGTCGTACGCCGACATGTTGGACAGAGTTGGGTGAACGACGAGTGCTTGGACTGGAATTGGTGGAAGACACTGAAAGCAAGGTCAGGCTGATAAGGGATCGGTTAAAGGAGGCATCCGATAGACAGAAGTCGTATGCGGATCTGAAGCGCAAAGAGATTGAGTTCGCTGTTGGGGATATGGTTTTCTTGAAGGTTTTCCCTTGGAAGAAAATTTTGAGATTTGGTAAGAAAGGTAAGTTAAGCCCACGGTTTATTGGGCCTTACCGAATTGTTAAGTGGGTTGGACCAGTGGCTTATCAGCTAGAGTTACCACCAGAACTGCATCGTATTCACGACGTTTTTCATGTATCTATGCTGAGGCGGTATCGATCTAACCCAACTCATATCATACCAGTTGCAGAAATCGAGGTACAGTCAGATTTAACTTTCAAAGAGGAACCTGTGCAAGTACTTGATCGTGACGTCAAGGTGTTGAGAAGGAAATCAGTTCCACTAGTAAAAGTACTTTGGAGGAACCATGGCAAGGAAGAAGCTACTTGGGAGACTGAGGAGGCTATGCGTCAACAGTACCCTCAACTGTTCTAATAAGGTAAAATTTCGAGGACGAAATTTCTTCAAGGAGGATAGAGTTGTAACATCCTGATTTTTCGGATTTATTCGTGGTTTTCAATATTTTATAAAGACTTTAAATTTTTGCATTTGGATGTGAAATTAATATTTTGAGTAGGTAAATGGGCTTATAGAAGGCCCATGTGTTGGCCAAAACTCGGTTGAATTTTTGAAATTTTGGACTTTGGAGTTAGGGGTTCTGGCTAGGAGGCCTTAAGTAGAGTTGTGGGTAAATTGCATCACAAAAAGAGCCTTGGTAAAGTGGCAAGGGTCACACCACTAGGCTCCTAGAAAAGTGGCATGTGGAGCAGTGGGGAAGGCATGGGATCGATTCCCTGTGTTGACAAATAGATGCATTTATTTTTTAAGTGCAGGAGGGGTAAGTGTTGGAGTTCAGGTGGATTCTGCTAGAAGAGAGTTGGATCAGTTTAAATGCTTGGATTAAGGAGGGATAAGGGGAGAGATTTAAGGGATTTGGATGTGGCTAGGAGTTGGCCAAATCATGGGAATTGAAGAGGGAAAATCGGCAGGGGGTATTAGGTTAGTATTTCGGCACTTAGGGTGTTGAGTGGTGCCATTTTCTTCTTCTTTTGCACCTTAGGATTGTTCTTTTCTCTCTTCTTCCTCTCTAGCCGAAACTACCACCTCCCCTGTTCTTCTTTTTCTATTTTTCTTCTTCAAAACCATTCATCATACCTGTTATTCATCAATACTGTTGCCGAATCCATAAAAGCCGAAAAACCTGTGATCACTGCTTGTGCCGATTTCTTCAAAGCCAGGTTTTTTTTCTATGTTCTTTGTTTTTATTAATCTGCGATTATCTTTTCTTAATCCTAAATACCTGACGGCAATTTTACTTCAAGGTTATAGCCCCACATTATCATCTCCTTCCCCACCCAAAAGCCGAAAGTACCATTGGTTTAGGGGCTTATTGCCGAAACTTCTTCAAACCCTTGGATTCGGGTTTGACCATTGTTCTAAGGTTAGATCTGCACCGGATTGCGAGGAAATCAAGTAGGAGTAAGGGGTAAGTACTTATCATCTCGGATCTGTTCTTATTTTGCAAAGTTAAGAAAAGCAAATCCCTAAAATATAGGAGGTCTGTCGATTTGAGCATAAGGCTTTAAGGGTTTTAATGACATTTTCATCAATGATTAGTGTCTTCTTAAGTGTTGGATTAAAGGCGGGGTTGTTGGAGCAATCGGATTCGAGCTAGCTACCGCTTTTGGCAAAGAAGGTAAGGTTTCAAAGGCTTTTAGGGATATGGTTTGAGCATGGATGAATAAGTTTTGGGGTTTAGTGATTATGGTTTGTAAATAAGAACTGTGCTAATCAACTGTAGGATATCGAAAGAGATCTCAGTAGCAGTCGTCGCGAATCAGGTGTGTACCGAACACCTTTTCTTAGTTCAATTGAAAGCGAAATGCCGAAATTCCGGCATTTCATAGGCTTGTGAGTATGCGAATGCTCTCAAGACATAGAGTAATTGTTAGATCTAGCACCGCAAAGTGGTAAGTAAGTTTGTGTGACGTTATAACGTATTTCGAAAAAAGGGCCTCGATGGGCCAAAATCGGGCCCAATGGGCTTACTACCAATATGGGCAAGAGGTGGGCAAAGTAGCTCGTCGGTTAGATGGGAGAATCAAATTGCATATGATTGTTAAGAATTACTGGAATAACGTGTGTAGTTGCGTAAGTATGAAATTACCCCTAAAGAGCATAATTACCGAAATACCCTAGGGTTTAAATTGGTTAAACCGCATGATTGATTAATATCGTATTTTACATGATATGCATTTATTAATATCTGCTGCATGGGATTGGGGTATTGATGGAGGAAGTCTGAATGTGGTTCATCCACGTCTTGGAGGCTTTGCCTCAATCGATCGATAATTGAGCAGTATTCTTCTGCACTGTGGAGTGTAGGGTTGGGTGGGTTGAGATATTCCCACATGGAGTGCGGGGGCTCAGACGGGCAAGATGTAGCAGTTGGTGGGTTGAGTAGTCTCCCAGTTGGGCTTGCATTCATTATCGATATTGTTACATATATTATCGAATCGGGCCTATGGGCCATACTGTTATGTTAAAAAGGGCTAAGGCCTTGCTATGTGATTCGAAAAGGGCTTTGTTCTACTATGTTCTGTTATTCAGATAGGGCTTAGGCCCAATGGGCTCGAGCTGATTTGGGCTTTGATGGGTTTCAGATACACCGAGTTTTCCCAAACTCACCCCTTCCTCTTCCGTCCTTGCAGTGAGCCCTAGTTGGTGGACTTGGTGTCAAGGGGGATTCAGAGTGGCCATGAAGCTTGATTGCCGATTTTAAATAAGTTTAGCATTTAATTTGGATTATTTAATTTGTGCTTGGAGTTGTAATAAGGCTGCTCTTTTTATTAATTTTATTTTGGGGATTATTAAACTGGTTAGCACTAGGGTTCATTTTATAAAAACTACTTGTTTTTAAAAGATCCCGATGACGCACAAAGTTTCCGCAAAGTAAATGTTTTCCAAGAGAATAAATATTTTAAGCAAACGTTTTTCAACCTTAATCATTTTCTTAAGATGGGCATAATCACACGGTTTTCGCAAAAATTATACGAGATGATTAAAGTGTGGCAATGGCGGTGTGCATGTCTAGGATTAGATCCGAAGGGAGCTTGGTACTTAAGCAGTCCGACGGACTCACCTCCTCTTCTTCCTGGTTTCCTACCTGGTGCACAGCTTCCGTTCACTTTAACCTACTTTTAAAAGTACCTTTTACAACACCAACTAAGTAATACGGAATGTTTTGAACGCTTCGATGTGGCGCATCAGATCCGGTCATATCGTCTAGGCCGGGTTTGGGGTGTTACACATATAGCCCCAAATTGGCATTCAAATATGAAAACTAAACCAAGCATATACATGTCACTTACCAAATGACGATTTAAGCTATTTGAACCATAACGAAACATATCAAGATATATCCTTTTACAAGGCAATATACACACCAAACTAACATCATTTTCAAGCCACATCACATGGCTAATTACATCAAACACATAGGCATCAATTCCCAAAATTTATTTATACTCATCAAATAACCACAATACCTATACATGCCATATAACCAATATCACAAAGCTTAGAAATACCAAACCATAGCTGGATAGTGTTATTAGATCTCCAATGACTTCCAACCCGAGCAAGCCTCCGAAACTTTATAAACATAGGAAAGAAAGCAATGTAAGCTATAAAGCTTAGTAAGCTTGTATGGTAATAAACTCAACTTATCAAATAAACACATATTAAGTATTTACATATATCATAATGTTACTCAATGCTTTCACCTTTATACCATGAATCCATTCACATAGTTAACCAAGAGTTTCACATGTTTATTCATATCATTGTTTATATAGATCTAATACATTCTTACCAAATCTTTAATAATCCATTCATAAATAAATTTGTATTAAAATTTACAAATTCATTCTATAATTTACATCGAACTACACTTAATATCATATTAAAATCATGTTTAATATAATCTGAATAGTACAATATAATATTCATTCAAATTCTAAATACATTTGATCAATTAGTAAACTTTTACAATGAATACTTAACATTCATGATAAATAAGTATCAACATTAAATCATATGTTATCATACAATCATAATTCATTATTAATAATCACTTCATAATCATATTTCGTACATAATAATTAAATATAAACATCGTCAAATCTAATATCAACTCAATATTAATATTAATCAATTATAATTATATACTTAAAACATTTTGTAACACTATTTAATATTTTAAACGAATCTTTGAACATATGAATTCGATCTATCTAACCACAGTTTGTAATGTATACTGATACAATTATACTCTGAATTCAAACTATTAACCTTTTTAAAGTTAACAAAATTACTAAATCATACATCTTAAATTTTTAACATTCAAAATATTTACAATTTATACAAACTATACTATATTAAATTTCAATCAAAATTACATTAAATATCATATTCATATTACATCTAACATCCTATATAATACCTAATTACAATCTTATACACAATTTACATCTATAAACATATGATACCAACTTCTATCAATCTCATTCATATTCATAACTTCAATACTATCTATACAATCATATACCATATAAACTTTAAGCAAATTATCTCAACGTTAACTAATCTATACGATTCAATATAACTATTCATCAAAACATTGTATCCAATTTAATCTTCAAATACAGTATAAATCTACATATACATTCATAACTAAATAATATCAATCAGATACTAATCAAACTCATTCAAATATCAATAATCAACTATATTCATAAACTATACATACACATATACAACATTACATATAATAGTACACTAAAGAAATCGATTAACCTGAAATTCACATCCAACTAAACATAAATTTACAATTATACACTTCAGAATTACGATATAATATAATATCGATATACATATAAATAGCATAGATTTGTATACAAACGATCATTACAAATTTAACAGTACCTTATCTACAATAACTATTTAAATGAATATAATTCAGATATTATCTAATACTATATCTATAATCATATACTAATTACATTACAATTTATCAAATTCACATAACATACATTTAATATACATAACTAAGTCATGATCAACTACTTTAATACAGTAGCATTACATATAACTTAATTCAAATTAACTTATCAATTTATTCAATTCACTATACTTTACACTTAACTCAGTTAATCATATCACAATCATACTTCATCAAACATTATATATCATCACTATCATTACTCTTAATAATGCAATCAATTGCAACATACTTTTCATATTCTACTTTGCAATCAGCCTATTATTATCTCATATCATAATTTTATCATGGAGTAGCTGAACTAATACAGTTATTAAACAATTTATTCAATGTACTATCATGTAAAGATCATACTTTACATATACCTATAACATAACTACATTAAGCAATTCATACATAACATATCACATATAATTCCAACTTATAGTTACACTTTACACTATTGCCAGTTAGTACCTACATGCTTAAAAATTTGAAGTTTACATAACAATACATCAAGTCAACACATTGATAGCTAGACATCACATGCGTTGCCATTAATCAATGTACCTAACATTGCAACTAATCGCATACTATCAAATGTCACCATATGACTCAAACATACTACAACTAATAACCAAAGCTATGTCACGTTACATTCACTTGCTACAGCATTAACATGACTAGCAGTTAACCCTTGACTAACATGTTATTAAATACTAACACATAGCACTTCCATAATCATATTCATCTCAATACATACTACACATATACACATCATGCAAATACTTACTACATAAACTACATAACTATCATCACATACCAATACTCTCAAATTTACAATAACACTAATATACTAACACAATGGCAATCATTCAAACATAACTTACATCTATCATAACTATAATCAACTATTACAACATGATCAAATGACTTATAAATTACTATACATAACAAATTCACATTACTTACAACTAATATACATACATCATCAATTTACCAATACATGAATATTAAATACACATATCCATACTTAATATACTCACATATACATATAATTCATACATATCAACAAACTTCATACAATTACAATCTATTACATGAATCAATATACATATAACTCAATCAAAAGATCTAAACAATACATATACTAGATATCAATTAATAATCATTATATCAATTACATAACATACATTCAATTCAAATATCAAAATTACTAATACATCAATTATACCAACATATTCAAATATAAATAAATATACATACATATAATCATACTAATTACATCAACATATTACAGATACATATCATCAATATTACTATACTAAATTATCAATATAACATAATATACATATTAATATTATTAACAATTCAATTCACCAATACTCATCATATATTTAAGATACAAAATATCAATTATACCAGTATATCACAATAACTAATTTCAATACAACATTTTAATAATCTCATTTAATTACAAACATAATAATATTTACAATATTCAATTTCATCAATTAATCTTACAAATATACTACTAATTATATATCATACATTTTCATATATTCATACTATATTCTAAATACATCAATTACTTATATCAATTATACAATACTTCTAATCATCATTATCAATATAATTCACAATACATATATATTACAAATACATATACTGCTACAATTCTACATATATGTCATTATTACAATTCATCGTAGACTATCACTATCTTCATATCGATCATACTCATCACTTACGACTCATACTATACCATACATCTACATCTTACATTTATCAAATGATCTACCATTCTAACATATTCTATCATATATGATCTATTCCAAGGCACATTAATCATACATGTCCTATGATCATATACATTCATGTCATAATGTCATATCATTACTAATCACATTAAATGATTCATTAATTCAATTTCATATTCTCATTTAATACTATATAATTACATTACTTACTTTATATACATTTACTATATTACATCTTATGATATATAATCAACTTACTTATCTTAATTACTTTACTTGTCAATATTTATTCTTTAGACATCATACCCGAATACTTTTGTCTCATCGAATTCAACTTCTTCTTTAACAAAGGACTTTGCATATTACGAATGGCCTTCAACATGATTCAATATCTTTTCTATTAGTGTCTTCACTTGCGGACTCATTCTCTTATCTAATCACAATGCTAACCCTTCAATCACAAAACTTTGTAATTCCACACTTGTAAGCTTATTTAATTTATATATTATGATTTCATTACAATACTTTACCAATGAGGGGTAAGGGTTGTAAAGCCTCAAATTTAACTCTCACATATACATACAGATAACATAACGCTTTCTCAATTAACAAATATCATGCACTCTCATTCATACCTTTGTGAGTTTTAACTCATCATAAACACATTTTCGCTCAAACATTTGAGTATCACTTTTCGCACTATCGAATTAGCTCTGTTAGAAAGCACATCTGCCTAATTAAAACAATTTTTATCGAATCGAGACATATCACACTATCACAAAGTTAAATATGGAAGGTATAGCTAGACTCATATATGCTACGTTAGTCTTAGAATCGACTAAACCGTAGCTCGATACCAATAAAATGTAACACCCTAACCCGTATTTGTCGCCGTAATAGGACTACAAGGTATTATCGATCAATCACATCACAAAAGCATACATTCTCATACATTAATTATTTCCATATAAACATAAATCAAACATAATAACATTGTCCCTTAAGAGGGCTTACGAGGCCTTAAACATGCTTTAGAGGTGGTTTGGGACAAAACCGATTACATAAAAAATTTTGGGAACTTATAAAATTTTTCATGAACTCGGGGTCACACGCCCATGTGACTAGGCACACGGCCACCGCACACACCTCAGATTCGTGCCATGTGGAAACAGATACATATCGACTTGGCCACACGTTCATGTCTCTCGGCCTGTGCCTATTCGAATGGTCACGCATGGCCACGCGTACAAGGCCAGTGCCACACACGGCCAAGAGACACGCCTGTGTGTTTGGCCGTGTAACTCACCGACTTGACTTTTAACTAAGCTTCAGGGACATACGGCCATGTACCACCGGCCATGTGTCACACATGGTCAAGCCACATGCCCGTGTGCACACTGTAGATGAAAATAGGCTTGTTTCAAACCATATTTCTCACCCAAACTTAACCACCGTGATCAGGTCATTTAGTACTAATATCATACACAAATAGCGCAGCCAACTATACCAATTTTATGCACAAATCCCATTACATTCCAATCATTTCATCTATTCATATATTACCATTTGACTAATAAAAAACTTACCAAATAGACTTGATTTAATAGCCATAATTCACCTATATAATTTGACTTATGAATTTAACTAACTCCATATACTAATTCATCTAACTCCACATCTTTACTAACCTTAAAAATGTACATGTAACACATATCATAATCAAGTCATATAGCCCCAAATTGGCATTCAAATATCAAAACTAAACCAAGCATATACATGTCACTTACCAAATGACGATTTGAGCTATTTGAACCATAACCAAACATATCAAGATATATCCTTTACAAGGCAATATACACACCAAACTAACATCATTTTCAAGCCACATCACATGGCTAATTACATCAAACACATAGGCATCAATTCCCAAAATTTATTTATACTCATCAAATAACCATAATACCTATGCCATATAACCAATATCACAAAGCTTAGAAATACCAAACCATAGCTGGATAGTGTGATTAGATCTCCAATGACTTCCAACCCGAGAAAGCTTCCAAAACTCTATAAACATAGGAAAGAAAGCAAAATAAGGTACAAAGCTTAGTAAGCTCATATGGTAATAAACTCAACTTATCGAATAAACACATATTAAGTATTTACATATATCATAATGTTACTCAATGCTTTCACCTTTATACCATGAATCCATTCACATAGTTAACCAAGAGTTTCACATGTTTATTCATATCATTGTTCATATAGATCCAACACATTCTTACCAACTCATTCACATTTACAAGTACATGAGCAAATATATATATATATATACAACTTTATTCAATCCAATATTCATCACATTTTATTTAATAAATATGAATCATGTTAAATATCATCAAATAACTTATTTCAGATACTATGTGCCATATGTATATTTAATTCATATCTCACATATCATTCAATTCATACCTAATTATAGCCAAATAAACACATTTTAGCATGAAACATATTTATACATAAATCTTTCTCATTTCATATACACGATACACTATGAACTCGCTAAATTACCTTCATTCGATTCTCATATAGGTTCTCACATACCAGATTACTTAATTGATTGTACTTCCATTCTCTTCTTGACAATACCCTTTGAATCACTCAAATCGTTAGGATACTCACCAATCACATATAACTCATACAATGCCATATCCCGATATGGTCTTACATGTTATCAAATATCGATGCCACCGCCCAAGACGTAGTCTTACACGTAATCGATTAACGATGCCAATGTTCCGCATATGGTCTTACACGTAATCACAATACAAAGCCAATGTCCTAGACATGGTCTTACATGTAATCACATCTCGGTAACATAATGTCATGACATTTATATCCTATACTATTCCTAAGGTTCTTACGGGACTTTCAGATATCATAACTCTGTCAATTTCGACTTGTAATCATGATCATTCAACATTCAATTCAATTCAATAATAAATAAGCATTTATAACACAATTTAAGTATGTTTATTAGCATAAGAACTTACCTCGATCGTTAAAACGACTGAACAGATCGACTAGTCCGATACTTTATCTTTTCCTCGATCTATACCCGTATTTTACTTTTCTCTGTCTAGTTATAAATAAAGCCAGCTTATTTAATCAACAATTCATTCAATTTAACACATTTACACATTTTGGCAAAATTACACTTCGCCTTTTATTACACATTTTTGCAACTTAGTCCTTATTACATAAAATTACAAATTCATGCAATTAAGGACAAGCCCATGCTAGCTGAATTTTACCCATTCCACTAGCAGCCCATATTTTCCAACTAATCACACTTTTAACCACAAAATTTCAATAATTCACAATTTAGTCCAAATTTGACATTTTTACCAAATTCACTTTACAAAACTTGTATATCTAGCAACAATAATTTATTTTTATCATCAATTATCAAAATATACACTTAATCAATAATGGTAAAATTCACACACTTTAACAGCTTCAAATATGGGAGATACAAAGCTAGGTTACTAAGAAACGATCTAAAAATGTAGAAATTATTAAAACCTGAGCAAAATTGCATTTACAAGCATGAGATTATGTTGGTTTAACCTCAACAACACCCATGGCTTCTTTCTCTTTTGTTTTCTGTGAAGATAAAGTAAACAATTGATGATATGCATGTTTGGTTTCATTAAATTAATCTTTAATAATTAACTTACTATTTTATCCTTAAAATAAAACCATTAAACATGCATAAATAATACCCATAAATGTCCATTCATACTTCAAATGGTTTAATTACTATTTGAGGACTTCTACTTTAAAACCATAACTAATAAATACCTTTAGCTTATAGAATTGATCTTTTACACTTTACGGATTTAATCCTTTTTACCGAATTAACCACTCAAACGGTAAAATTTCTTCACTAAATTTTCACACAACTCTAATATCATACTCGTAAATATAAAACTAATAATAAAATAATTTTTTGACGCCGATTTGTGGTCCCGAAACCATCGTTCTAAAATGGGTCATATAACTCTCCTCCCTTTAGGGATTTTCGCCCCTAAAATCCCACCGTAAAATAGATTAAAGATTTGCTTTCACATAACCTTATCAATTTCTCACTTAGCTACGCAATTTCCAACTCTTTAATCTCACAAGCTAAAATTCTGATATGTTCTTTGCTATACATCATAACAAACTGAGTTTCTACTTCTGAAAGAGATATTATAGATAAAAGATCTTATCTGTATCATCACATCATATAAATAAGAAACAGATTATGGATCTTCTCAAGTTCTGACGGTAATATTGTACGGTCTCATTCTCTTAATAATCTCATATAAATCACGAACTCAACATTCTCGTTATAGCTAAATTGAGAAATTCTATTCCCACTATAATACTATCACAAATACTCGCTTAACCGAAATTCAATGCTTTTATGTATCAAGCCCAAGATATGTTTTCTCGCTAATCAAATCGCTTTTAGATTGTCATGAATTACTTTCATTTCTCCTTAGTCTTTCTAATCACATCGACCTCGTAATTCTTTTTATCAAAATTTGATTCAACACAACAGAGTTCAGTAATTGCAATCATACCATACTCATACAATGTTATCTTAATACTCATCTCATAACTATTATTATACGCAAACTTATCTAACAGTAAATGTCTTTCTCATTCTTTTGTCAAATTTTAAAACATAATAACGAAACATTACCTTGTGAATCAATCTCCCCTTAGATTAGCCATCCGTTGAAGAATATATTACGATGCTAAATTGAAACCGCTTATCTAAAGCTTAATGTAGTTTTCTATCAAATCACAATATAGTCTGGCACGTTTATGTGATTTGAGAATCTCTAATATGTAAAACTCAGCTAATCTATCAAAAGAGAAATTCGTACGTACGAAGATAAAATATGTAGACTTCTTCAAATGGTCAACAATAGTTTAGATAACATTTTTCTTTTACAAAATTCATCGAAATTCTATTTCATTACCACTCGAGATAGCAACACATGTCAGAATGCTTTGTAAACACTTGATGATTAGCGTTAACTTGTTGATAGATCGACATGCTGGATATAAAGTCAAAAATATCGCGCTTTCATGCTTATTCACTAATACCACCGCCTCAAAGTTATTGTAATCTAAGTACTTCCCTAATAATAAATAATTACCGCTGAGCCATATGTAATAATCGTTTCATAATTTTTGGATTTCGATACATGAACTCTATTTTAATACATCAAATAATCATCGGTTCTAAACTAAAATTTTGAATCATGAATCAATTTATGTTAAACCCTTTTTAACTTGCAATTTAATAATGTATTTCTAACTTCGAAATTCGCTAAATGCTTTTAACTCAAATATTTGTTTATCATTCTATTAGATCAATCACAGATTCATTTCTTAGAAAACACACAAAGGTTTCTGCTCAAGATATCTGGATCTGTAATCATTCTTCCCTGGATGAGAATCAGCTTAACTCAAATTCTTTCGATAGTTCAAGCCACCTTTGCTGTCCCAAATTCGCAGATCTCTACAACATTAAATATTTTAAACACTCTTTTCACAACAAATAGGTTACATTACTCACCAAACAATCAATGTCATTAACTATTCAACACAAATACCTTATCAATCATCTCCAATTCATAAGTCATAAAACTCTTTACATATAGCTTTCATCGTGTAAGCATAATCTATCATTATGCATTCTTGTATTATAACAAAACATTTAATGACGCATGACTGAAAATTTTAAACTCTTTACCCGCAAGTACTCGAACTTAACTAATGCTTTAGTTGATAATGTCTTCAACTAATTGCCATTTTATTAATAATTATCATATCATGCACTTCACAAGCACGATGATTTTTCTCAATCAAAACAACTTTAGTTTACAAAACAGCTCTCAATAAAACTGTTCTAATAAATATAATTCAATATCACGCTCTCTCGAATATGAATTCTTCATTCGCACTATTTTTCAATTAACCCTTAATGTACAAAAATTTATTTACAACTCGAGGATAAACTCAAACACATATAATTCCTTTAACCTTTCAAGCAAATAACTCAAATCGACTAAACCATCGAATTGATCTTGACCGTCAAACAATAACTTTTCAATTATTAATCAACATAGCTTTGAACTCTCATCAAGCCACAACCATTGGATAGATTAAAATCATAGTGCCATAATAAAGCCAATATCTTAACTATACAGATATGTAATGTCCCAGCTATTAGCAATGCATTTTGAACACAAGAGAAATTTGAATATGATTTCAATAGCAGCCAATGCAGAAACACAATCTAATAACTATACCCCAGTACTCCCATGATCAAACTAGAAATTTTTGTCATATTAGATATAGTCATCTTCATCAAAAGAATATCTCTTGCAGATAATTACATAGAATCATAATAAAGCCGAGGTAGCGAAATCTTAAGATGTTGAGCTATAGAGAATTTCTGAAATTACAACTCATATAGAATGATAGAGATCCCGATGATATCCCGTAAATTTCCGTAAGGAAGAACAACACTCATAAACACCTAAATCAACAAAGGATGTAGTAATATAATCTTCATGTATATTCAATGAATAATAACTAGTAGAATAGAATACTAGCAATTATACAAATTTTACCGTCGACTTTTCTATTAACATAATGGAAAAGAATACCGAGAGAAAAATAGAGCAATATCGATCATACCCTAAAGCAGACCAACAATGCTTTCGTATCAAGACGCTTTAGCTAATGTTTTCATATGATAAGAGTTTCATCTGAAATATACAGCACGTATATCTTTAAGAGTAGCTAAACACATAGAGTACCCAAAAGAGATCATTGTAAACCATTTAATTACAAATGCTTTACTCAGCTATCCTTACAATCATCGTAAACCATTTAATTACAAATGCTTTACTCAGCTATCCTTACAATTCAAACATTATTCCATTGTCTATTTCTAACATCACTAATCTTATATTATCTCATCACTAACCGAAATCAATTCAGAAGAACTTCCAGTTAATACATTCTTTAGACATCATACCGAATACTTTTGTCTCATCGAATTCAACTTCTTCTTTAACAAAGGACTTTGCATATTACGAATGGCCTTCAACATGATTCAATATCTTTTCTATTAGTGTCTTCACTTGCGACTCATTCTCTTATCTAATCACAATGCTAACCCTTCAATCACAAAACTTTGTAATTCCACACTTGTAAGCTTATTTAATTTATATATTACGATTTCATTACAATACTTTACCAATGAGGGGTAAGGGTTGTAAAGCCTCAAATTTAACTCTCACATATACATACGATAACATAACGCTTTCTCAATTAACAAATATCATGCACTCTCATTCATACCTTTGTGAGTTTTAACTCATCATAAACACATTTTCGCTCAAACATTTGAGTATCACTTTCGCACTATCGAATTAGCTCGTTAGAAAGCACATCCGCCTAATTAAAACAATTTTTATCGAATCGAGACATATCACACTATCACAAAGTTAAATATGGAAGGTATAGCTAGACTCATATATGCTACGTTAGTCTTAGAATCGACTAAACCGTAGCTCGATACCAATAAAATGTAACACCCCTAACCCGTATTTGTCGCCGTAATAGGACTACAAGGTATTATCGATCAATCACATCACAAAAGCATACATTCTCATACATTAATTATTTCCATATAAACATAAATCAAACATAATAACATTGTCCCTTAAGAGGGCTTACGAGGCCTTAAACATGCTTTTAGAGGTGGTTTGGGACAAAACCGATTACATAAAAAATTTTGGGAACTTATAAAATTTTTCATGAACTCGTGGGTCACACGCCCATGTGACTAGGCACACGGCCACCAGACACACCTCAGATTCGTGCCATGTGGAAACAGGACATACATACCGACTTGGCCACACGTTCATGTCTCCGCCCGTGTGCCTATTCGAAATGGTCACGCATGGCCACGCCAAGGTCAGGTGCCACACACGGCCAAGAGACACGCCTGCAGTGTTTGGCCGTGTAACTCACCGACTTGACTTTTAACTAAGCTTCAGGGACATACGGCCATGTACCACGGCCATGTGTCACACATGGTCGAGCCACATGCCCGCAGTGTCACTCACGGTAGATGAAAATAGGCTTGTTTCAAACCATATTTCTCACCCAAACTTAACCACCCCGCATCGGTCATTTAGTACTAATATCATACACAAATAGGCGTACCAACTATACCAATTTTATGCACAAATCCCATTACATTCCAATCATTTCATCTATTCATATATTACCATTTGACTAATCAAAACTTACCAAATAGACTTGATTTAATAGCCATAATTCACCTATATAATTTGACTTATGAATTTAACTAACTCCATATACGAATTCATCTAACTCTACATCTTTACTAACCTTAAAAATGGATATGTAACACATATCATAATCAAGTCATATAGCCCCAAACCGGCATTCAAATATCAAAACTAAACCAAGCATATACATGTCACTTACCAAATGACGATTTGAGCTATTTGAACCATAACCAAACATATCAAGATTATCCTTTTACAAGGCAATATACACACAAAACTAACATCATTTTCAAGCCACATCACATGGCTAATTACATCAAACACATAGGCATCAATTCCCAAAATTTATTTATACTCATCAAATAACCATAATACCTATGCCATATAACCAATATCACAAAGCTTAGAAATACCAAACCATAGTGGATAGTGTGATTAGATCTCCAATGACTTCCAACCCAGAAAGCTTCCAAAACTCTATAAACATAGGAAAGAAAGCAAAATAAGGTACAAAGCTTAGTAAGCTCATATGGTAATAAACTCAACTTATCGAATAAACACATATTAAGTATTTACATATATCATAATGTTACTCAATGCTTTCACCTTTATACCATGAATCCATTCACATAGTTAACCAAGAGTTTCACATGTTTATTCATATCATTGTTCATATAGATCCAACACATTCTTACCAACTCATGCACATTTACAAGTACATGAGCAAATATATATATATATATATATACAACTTTATTCAATCCAATATTCATCACATTTTATTTAATAAATATGAATCATGTTAAATATCATCAAATAACGGAGATTCAGATACTATGTGCCATATGTATATTTAATTCATATCTCACATATCATTCAATTCATACCTAATTATAGCCAAATAAACACATTTTAGCATGAAACATATTTATACATAAATCTTTCTCATTTCATATACACGATACACTATGAACTCGCCAAATTACCTTCATTCGATTCTCATATAGGTTCTGTACATACCTGTATTACTTAATTCGATTGTACTTCCATTCTCTTCTTGACAATACCCGTTGAATCACTCGAAATCGTTAAGGATACTCACCAATCACATATAACTCATACAATGCCATATCCCAGATATGGTCTTAC
Source organism: Gossypium arboreum (assembly GCF_025698485.1). Classification (NCBI taxonomy): domain Eukaryota; kingdom Viridiplantae; phylum Streptophyta; class Magnoliopsida; order Malvales; family Malvaceae; genus Gossypium; species Gossypium arboreum. Next base: position 56,160,887 of record NC_069078.1, on the reverse strand, counting down.
ATGTTATCAAATATCGATGCCACTGTCCAAGACAGAGTCTTACACGTAATCGATTAACGATGCCAATGTTCCAGACATGGTCTTACACGTAATCACAATACAAAGCCAATGTCCTAGACATGGTCTTACATGTAATCACATCTCGGTAACATAATGTCATGACATTTATATCCTATACTATTCCTAAGGTTCTTACGGGACTTTCGGATATCATAACTCACAATTTCGACTTGTAATCATGATCATTCAACATTCAATTCAATTCAATAATAAATAAGCATTTATAACACAATTTAAGTATGTTTATTAGCATAAGAACTTACCTCGATCGTTAAACGACCGAATGATCGACTAGTCCGATACTTTATCTTTTCCTCGATCTATACCCGTATTTTACTTTTCTCTGCCTAGTTATAAATAAAGCCACTTATTTAATCAACAATTCATTCAATTTAACACAATTTACACATTTTGGCAAAATTACTTCGCCCTTTTTATTACACATTTTTGCAACTTAGTCCTTATTACATAAAATTACAAATTCATGCAATTAGGACAAGCCCATGCTAGCTGAATTTTACCCATTCCACTAGCAGCCCATATTTTCCAACTAATCACACTTTTAACCACAAAATTTCAATAATTCACAATTTAGTCCAAATTTGACATTTTACCGAAATTCACTTTACAAAACTTGTATATCTAACAACAATAATTTATTTTTATCATCAATTATCAAAATATACACTTAATCAATAATGGTAAAATTCACACACTTTAACAGCTCAAATATGGGAGATACAAAGAAGCTAGGTTACTTAAGAAAACGATCTAAAAATGTAGAAATTATTAAAACCGAGCAAAATTGCATTTACAAGCATGAGATTATGTTGGTCGAACCTCAACAACACCCATGGCTTTTTTCTTTTTGTTTTTTGTGAAGATAAAGTAAACAATTGATGATATGCATGTTTGGTTTCATTAAATTAATCTTTAATAATTAACTTACTATTTTATCCTTAAAATAAAACCATTAAACATGCATAAATAATACCCATAAATGTCCATTCATACTTCAAATGGTTTAATTACTATTTGAGGACTTCTACTTTAAAACCATAACTAATAAATACCTTTAGCTTATAGAATTGATCTTTTACACTTTACGGGATTTAATCCTTTTTACCTAATTAACCACTCAAACGGTAAAATTTCTTCACGAAATTTTCACACAACTCTAATATCATACATGTAAATATTAAACTAATAATAAAATAATTTTTTGACGCCGATTTGTGGTCCCAAACCATCGTTCTAAAATGGGTCATACAACTCTCCTTCCTTTAGGATTTTCGTCCCCGAAAATCCCACCGTAAAATAGATTAAAGATTTGCTTTCACATAACCTTATCAATTTCTCACTTAGCTGCTGCATTTCCAACTCTTTAATCTCACAAGCTAAAATTGATATGTTCTTTGCTATACATCATAACAAACCGAGTTTCTACTTCGAAAGAGATATTATAGATAAAAGATCTTATCTCGTATCATCACATCATATAAATAAGAAACAGATTATGGATCTTCTCAAGTTCGACGGTAATATTGTACGGTCTCATTCTCTTAATAATCTCATATAAATCATTTAACTCAACATTCTCAAGTATAGCTAAATTGAGAAATTCTATTCCCACTATAATACTATCACAAATACTCGCTTAACCGAAATTCAATGCTTTTATGTATCAAGCCTCAAGATATGTTTTCTCGCTAATCAAATCGCTTTTAGATTGTCATGAATTACTTTCATTTCTCCTTAGTCTTTCTAATCACATCGACCTCGTAATTCTTTTTATCAAAATTTGATTCAACACAACAGAGTTCAGTAATTGCAATCATACCATACTCATACAATGTTATCTTAATACTCATCTCATAACTATTATTATACGCAAACTTATCTAACAGTAAATGTCTTTCTCAGTTGCTGTCAAATTTTAAAACATAATAACGAAACATTACCTTGTGAATCTGAATCTCCCCCTTAGATTAGCCATCTGTTGAAGAATATATTACGATGCTAAATTGAAACCGTTTATCTAAAGCTTAATGTAGTTTTCTATCAAATCACAATATAGTCTGGCACGTTTATGTGATTTGAGAATCTCTAATATGTAAAACTCAGCTAATCTATCAAAAGAGAAATTCGTACGTACGAAGATAAAATATGTAGACTTCTTCAAATGGTCAACAATAGTTTAGATAACATTTTTCTTTTACAAAATTCATCGAAATTCTATTTCATTACCACTCAGATAGCAACACATGTCAGAATTTTTGTAAACACTTGATGATTAGCGTTAACTTGTTGATAGATCGACAGTTGGATATAAAGTCAAAAATATCGCGTTTCATGCTTATTCACTAATACCACTGTCTCAGGTTATTGTAATCTAAGTACTCCCCGAATAATAAATAATTACCGCTGTGAGCCATATGTAATAATCGTTTCATAATTTTTGGATTTCTCGATACATGAACTCTATTTTAATACATCAAATAATCATCGGTTCTAAACTAAAATTCTGAATCATGAATCAATTTATGTTAAACCCCTTTTTAACTTGCAATTTAATAATGTATTTTTGAACTTCAGAAATTCGCTAAATGCTTTTAACTCAGCTAATATTTGTTTATCATTCTATTAGATCAATCGCGTATTCATTTCTTAGAAAACACACAAAGGTTTCTGCTCAAGATATCTCGGATCGTAATCATTCTTCCCTGGATGAGAATCGCTTTCTAACTCAAATTCTTTCGATAGTTCAAGCCACCTTTGTGTCCCAAATTCAGATCTCTACAACATTAAATATTTTAAACACTCTTTCGGTCAACAAATAGGTTACATTACTCACCAAACAATCAATGTCATTAACTATTCAACACAAATACCTTATCAATCATCTCCAATTCATAAGTCATAAAACTCTTTACATATAGCTTTCATCGTGTAAGCATAATCTATCATTATGCATTCTTGTATTATAACAAAACATTTAATGACGCATGACCTGAAAATTTTAAACTCTTTACCCGTGCAAGTAATCGAACTGTAACTAATGCTTTAGTTGATAATGTCTTCAACTAATTGCCATTTTATTAATAATTATCATATCATGCAGACTTCACAAGCACGATGATTTTTCTCAATCAAAACAACTTTAGTTTACAAAAACAGTTCTCAATAAAACTGTTCTAATAAATATAATTCAATATCACGTCTTCTGGAATATGAATTCTTCATTCAGACTATTTTTCAATTAACCCTTAATGTACAAAAATTTATTTACAAATCTGAGGATAAACTCAAACACATATAATTCCTTTAACCTTTCAAGCAAATAACTCAAATCAGACTAAACCACTGAATTGATCTTGACTGTCAAACAATAACTTTTCAATTATTAATCAACATAGCTTTGAACTCATCAAGCCACAACCATTGGATAGATTAAAATCATAGTGCCATAATAAAGCCAATATCTTAACTATACGATATGTAATGTCCCAGCTATTAGCAATGCATTTTGAACACAAGAGAAATTTGAATATGATTTCAATAGCAGCCAATGCAGAAACACAATCTAATAACTATACCCCAGTACTCCCATGATCAAACTAGAAATTTTTGTCATATTAGATATAGTCATCTTCATCAAAAGAATATCTCTTGCGATAATTACATAGAATCATAATAAAGCCGAGGTAGCGAAATCTTAAGATGTTGAGCTATAGAGAATTTCTCGAAATTACAACTCATATAGAATGATAGAGATCCCGATGATATCCCAGAAATTTCCAGAAGGAAGAACAACACTCATAAACACCGAAATCAACAAAGTGATGTAATAATATAATCTTCATGTATATTCAACGTAATAATAACTAGTAGAATAGAATACTAGCAATTATACAAATTTTACCGTCGACTTTTCTATTAACATAATGGAAAAGAATACCGAGAAAAAATAGAGCAATATCGATCATACCCAAATGTAACCAACAATGCTTTTCGTATCAAGACGTTTAGCTAATGTTTTCATATGATAAGAGTTTCATCTGAAATATACAGCCACGATATCTTTAAGAGTAGCTAAACACATAGAGTACCCAAAGAGATCATTGTAAACCATTTAATTACAAATGCTTTACTCAGCTATCCTTACAATCATCGTAAACCATTTAATTACAAATGCTTTACTCAGCTATCCTTACAATTCAAACATTATTCCATTGTCTATTTCTAACATCACTAATCTTATATTATCTCATCACTAACCGAAATCAATTCAGAAGAACTTCCAGTTAATACATTCTTTAGACATCATACCTGAATACTTTTGTCTCATCGAATTCAACTTCTTCTTTAACAGTGACTTTGCATATTACGAATGGCCTTCAACATGATTCAATATCTTTTCTATTAGTGTCTTCACTTGCACTCATTCTCTTATCTAATCACAATGCTAACCCTTCAATCACAAAACTTTGTAATTCCACACTTGTAAGCTTATTTAATTTATATATTACGATTTCATTACAATACTTTTACCAATGAGGGGTAAGGGTTGTAAAGCCTCAAATTTAACTCTCACATATACATACAGATAACATAACGCTTCTCAATTAACAAATATCATGCACTCTCATTCATACCTTTGTGAGTTTTAACTCATCATAAACACATTTTCGCTCAAACATTTGAGTATCACTTTCGCGACTATCGAATTAGCTCTAAGTAGAAAGCACATCCGCCTAATTAAAACAATTTTTATCGAATCGAGACATATCACACTATCACAGTTAAATATGGAAGGTATAGCTAGACTCATATATGCTACGTTAGTCTTAGAATCGACTAAACCGTAGCTCTCGATACCAATAAAATGTAACACCCTAACCCGTATTTGTCGCCGTATAGGACTACAAGGTATTATCGATCAATCACATCACAAAAGCATACATTCTCATACATTAATTATTTCCATATAAACATAAATCAAACATAATAACATTGTCCCTTAAGAGGGCTTACGAGGCCTTAAACATGCTTTTAGAGGTGGTTTGGGACAAACCGATTACATAAAAAAATTTTGGGAACTTATAAAATTTTTCATGAACTCGGGGTCACACGCCCATGTGACTAGGCACACGGCCACTGCACACACCAGTATTCGGGCCATGTGGAAACAGGACATACATATCGACTTGGCCACACGTTCATGTCTCTCGCCCGTGTGCCTATTCAATGGTCACGCATGGCCACGTACAAGGTCAGTGCCACACATCGCCAGAGACACGCCTGTGTGTTTGGCCGTAACTCACCGACTTGACTTTTAACTAAGCTTGGGGACATACGGCCATGTACCACGGCCATGTGTCACACATGGTCGAGCACATGCCCGTGCTCACTGCTGTAGATGAAAATAGGCTTGTTTCAAACCATATTTCTCACCCAAACTTAACCACCGCATCAGTCATTTAGTACTAATATCATACACAAATAGGCGACCAACTATACCAATTTTATGCACAAATCCCATTACATTCCAATCATTTCATCTATTCATATATTACCATTTGACTAATCAAAACTTACCAAATAGACTTGATTTAATAGCCATAATTCACCTATATAATTTGACTTATGAATTTAACTAACTCCATATACGAATTCATCTAACTCCACATCTTTACTAACCTTAAAATGTACATGTAACACATATCATAATCAAGTCATATAGCCCCAAACCGGCATTCAAATATCAAAACTAAACCAAGCATATACATGTCACTTACCAAATGACGATTTGAGCTATTTGAACCATAACCAAACATATCAAGATTATCCTTTACAAGGCAATATACACACAAACTAACATCATTTTCAAGCCACATCACATGGCTAATTACATCAAACACATAGGCATCAATTCCCAAAATTTATTTATACTCATCAAATAACCATAATACCTATGCCATATAACCAATATCACAAAGCTTAGAAATACCAAACCATAGTCGGATAGTGTGATTAGATCTCCAATGACTTCCAACCCGAGAAAGCTTCCAAAACTCTATAAACATAGGAAAGAAAGCAAAATAAGGTACAAAGCTTAGTAAGCTCATATGGTAATAAACTCAACTTATCGAATAAACACATATTAAGTATTTACATATATCATAATGTTACTCAATGCTTTCACCTTTATACCATGAATCCATTCACATAGTTAACCAAGAGTTTCACATGTTTATTCATATCATTGTTCATATAGATCCAACATTTCTTACCAACTCATGCACATTTACAAGTACATGAGCAAATATATATATATATATATATACAACTTTATTCAATCCAATATTCATCACATTTTATTTAATAAATATGAATCATGTTAAATATCATCAAATAACTGTGATTGTCAGATACTATGTGCCATATGTATATTTAATTCATATCTCACATATCATTCAATTCATACCTAATTATAGCCAAATAAACACATTTTAGCATGAAACATATTTATACATAAATCTTTCTCATTTCATATACACGATACACTATGAACTCACCAAATTACCTTCATTCGATTCTCATATAGGTTCTGTACATACCAGATTATTTAATTCGATCGTACTTCCATTCTCTTCTTGACAATACCGTTGAATCACTCAAATCAAGTATGATACTCACCAATCACATATAACTCATACAATGCCATATCCCGAGATATGGTCTTACATGTTATCAAATATCGATGCCAACGTCTCGGAGAGTAGTCTTACACGTAATCGATTAACGATGCCAATGTTCCGCATATGGTCTTACACTTAATCACAATACAAAGCCAATGTCCTAGACATGGTCTTACATGTAATCACATCTCAGAACATAATGTCATGACATTTATATCCTATACTATTCCTAAGGTTCTTACGGAACTTTCAGATATCATAACTCTGTCAATTTCGACTTGTAATCATGATCATTCAACATTCAATTCAATTCAATAATAAATAAGCATTTATAACACAATTTAAGTACATTTATTGGCATAAGAACTTACCTCGATCGTTAAAACGACTTAACGGATTGACTATGTCCAATACTTTATCTTTTCCTCGATCTATACCAGATTTCATTTTTTCTCAACCAAGTTATAAACAAAGTGAGCTTATTTAATTAACAATTCATTCAATTTAACACAATTTACACATTTTGGAAAAATTACACTTTTGCCCCTTTATTACACATTTTTCCAACTTAGTCCTTATCACATATAATTTCAAATTCATGCAATTAAGGACAAGCCCATGCTAGTCGAATTTTACCCATACCACTAGCAATTCCATATTTTCCAAATAATCACACTTTTAACCACAAAATTTTAACAATTCACAATTTAGTCCAAATTTGACATTTTACCAAAATTTACTTTACAAAACTTGTATATCTAACAACAATAATTTATTTTTTATCATCAATTATCAAAATATACACTTAATCAATAATGGTAAAATTACATAATGATAATAAAAAACTAATAAAAATTTATATTACTAATGATATTACATAATTTTATTAAAATAAAACTTCGAATCAAAAGAAACAATTAATTAATATATGAATATTAGAATTAATATATAAATATATATCTAAACATAATAATACAATAAACAATAACTAACAAATTAAAATGTATCATCTATATCAATAACATAAATACTTATACAATAATACAAGATAATTAAACATAATAATTCTATAATTTACATATAAATGATCAATCTAATACATATATACATTCATGCATATCATATATACTACAATATTAACTTAATTCATTACACATGATCATTTACATATTTACTAATCATAATTTTAGATTTACATATCATATCATACTATACAATATTCATTTATTATAATACTTCTACTTTATACTTATTGACTATATACTACATCATTAATCATTATCATTATCATACTTATTAATTGATATTATCATACTATACTATAAAATTACAATAATTCCTAACATCTAGTCAATACACATTATATACTGTTACATCATACATTATCATATAATTAACATATACATATACATTACTATATAAATATTCATAATACATATAAATTAAAATTCTATTAACTATATGAAACAACATCATCATGCAAGCCATAGATTAATATAAATACTATTCAGCTCATAAGCACAGCATATGCAAAGCTATATCTGCTGCACATAGCACACCTTCAATTACAATCGCACCATAGCAAGATTCTCAATCATCCATGCAACATACTGCCACTATCATACATCTACAAGCATTACATCAACATCATTCAATTCATATTCACTAAACTAACCATTATTACATATATTATAATATATAATACACATTACAACTAATATACACTATCATATATACAAATATCAATCTAATACAACAATAACTACATATACATATACTACAACAATATAAATTTACAGCATACAAAATATATACAACATTATAACCTCACAATCATAATCAATACATATACATCATCATACAACAAACATCAATTTCATATATAATAAACATCAAATATCAAATGTACAAATCAAAACTAAAAATAAATAGAAAGATATATACTATATACTATATAATTACAATTATTACTTACATATACATTATTCATTTTATAAGTCAAATCAATCATTCATTACATAATATAATTTATAATTAAATCATTATATACATATCATTTATTATTATCATATTATAATATATCATACTTAAAATTAATAATTCATCATATATACATCATATACATAAATTTAATTTTATACTATTTACATTACATCATCTATCATCATACTAATTCATATCTGTCTCCTATATCGTATACACAATATACTCGAATTATCAATATTCTGTCAGATGTAATCTACATTCATCAACATCATAACATGCTATGAATCTATGTACATCATATTCATATATCCTTTTCTATTAGTGTCTTCACTTGCAGACTCATTCTCTTATCTAATCACAATGCTAACCCTTCAATCACAAAACTTTGTAATTCCACACTTGTAAGCTTATTTAATTTATATATTACGATTTCATTACAATACTTTACCAATGAGGGGTAAGGGTTGTAAAGCCTCAAATTTAACTCTCACATATACATACAGATAACATAACGCTTTCTCAATTAACAAATATCATGCACTCTCATTCATACCTTTGTGAGTTTTAACTCATCATAAACACATTTTCGTTCAAACATTTGAGTATCACTTTCGCACTATCGAATTAGCTCGGTTAGAAAGCACATCTGCCTAATTAAAACAATTTTTATCGAATCGAGACATATCACACTATCACAAGGTTAAATATGGAAGGTATAGCTAGACTCATATATGCTACGTTAGTCTTAGAATCGACTAAACCGTAGCTCGATACCAATAAAATGTAACACCCTAACCCGTATTTGTCGCCGAATAGGACTACAAGGTATTATCGATCAATCACATCACAAAAGCATACATTCTCATACATTAATTATTTCCATATAAACATAAATCAAACATAATAACATTGTCCCTTAAGAGGGCTTACGAGGCCTTAAACATGCTTTAGAGGTGGTTTGGGACAAAACCGATTACATAAAAAAATTTTGGGAACTTATAAAATTTTTCATGAACTCAGGGGTCACACGCCCATGTGACTAGGCACACGGCCACCAGACACACCTGTATTCAGGCCATGTGGAAACAGGACATACATACTGACTTGGCCACACGTTCATGTCTCTGGCCCGTGTGCCTATTCGAAATGGTCACGCATGGCCACGTGCCAAGGCTGTGTGCCACACACGGCCAGTAGACACGCCCGTGTGTTTGGCCGTGTAACTCACTGACTTGACTTTTAACTAAGCTTCAGGGGACATACGGCCATGTACCACGGCCATGTGTCACACATGGTCAAGCCACATGCCCGTGTGCTCAGCCTGTGTAGATGAAAATAGGCTTGTTTCAAACCATATTTCTCACCCAAACTTAACCACCTGCATCAGGTCATTTAGTACTAATATCATACACAAATAGGCAGCCAACTATACCAATTTTATGCACAAATCCCATTACATTCCAATCATTTCATCTATTCATATATTACCATTTGACTAATCAAAAACTTACCAAATAGACTTGATTTAATAGCCATAATTCACCTATATAATTTGACTTATGAATTTAACTAACTCCATATACGAATTCATCTAACTCCACATCTTTACTAACCTTAAAACAGACATGTAACACATATCATAATCAAGTCATATAGCCCCAAACTGGCATTCAAATATCAAAACTAAACCAAGCATATACATGTCACTTACCAAATGACGATTTGAGCTATTTGAACCATAACCAAACATATCAAGATTATCCTTTTACAAGGCAATATACACACAAAACTAACATCATTTTCAAGCCACATCACATGGCTAATTACATCAAACACATAGGCATCAATTCCCAAAATTTATTTATACTCATCAAATAACCATAATACCTATGCCATATAACCAATATCACAAAGCTTAGAAATACCAAACCATAGCTGGATAGTGTGATTAGATCTCCAATGACTTCCAACCCGAGAAAGCTTCCAAAACTCTATAAACATAGGAAAGAAAGCAAAATAAGGTACAAAGCTTAGTAAGCTCATATGGTAATAAACTCAACTTATCGAATAAACACATATTAAGTATTTACATATATCATAATGTTACTCAATGCTTTCACCTTTATACCATGAATCCATTCACATAGTTAACCAAGAGTTTCACATGTTTATTCATATCATTGTTCATATAGATCCAACACATTCTTACCAACTCATGCACATTTACAAGTACATGAGCAAATATATATATATATATACAACTTTATTCAATCCAATATTCATCACATTTTATTTAATAAATATGAATCATGTTAAATATCATCAAATAACGGTATTTCCATATACTATGTGCCATATGTATATTTAATTCATATCTCACATATCATTCAATTCATACCTAATTATAGCCAAATAAACACATTTTAGCATGAAACATATTTATACATAAATCTTTCTCATTTCATATACACGATACACTATGAACTCGCCAAATTACCTTCATTCGATTCTCATATAGGTTCTGTACATACCTGTATTACTTAATTCGATTGTACTTCCATTCTCTTCTTGACAATACCCGTTGAATCACTCGAAATCGTTAAGGATACTCACCAATCACATATAACTCATACAATGCCATATCCCAGATATGGTCTTACATGTTATCAAATATCGATGCCACTTTGTCCAAGACGAGTCTTACACGTAATCGATTAACGATGCCAATGTTCCAGACATGGTCTTACACGTAATCACAATACAAAGCCAATGTCCTAGACATGGTCTTACATGTAATCACATCTCGGTAACATAATGTCATGACATTTATATCCTATACTATTCCTAAGGTTCTTACGGGACTTTCAGATATCATAACTCTGTCAATTTCGACTTGTAATCATGATCATTCAACATTCAATTCAATTCAATAATAAATAAGCATTTATAACACAATTTAAGTATGTTTATTAGCATAAGAACTTACCTCGATCGTTAAAACGACTGAACAGATCGACTAGTCCGATACTTTATCTTTTCCTCGATCTATACCCGTATTTTACTTTTCTCTGTCTAGTTATAAATAAAGCCAGCTTATTTAATCAACAATTCATTCAATTTAACACAATTTACACATTTTGGCAAAATTACACTTCTGCCCCTTTTATTACACATTTTTGCAACTTAGTCCTTATTACATAAAATTACAAATTCATGCAATTAAGGACAAGCCCATGCTAGCTGAATTTTACCCATTCCACTAGCAGCCCATATTTTCCAACTAATCACACTTTTAACCACAAAATTTCAATAATTCACAATTTAGTCCAAATTTGACATTTTTACCGAAATTCACTTTACAAAACTTGTATATCTAGCAACAATAATTTATTTTTTATCATCAATTATCAAAATATACACTTAATCAATAATGGTAAAATTCACACACTTTAACAGTTCAAATATGGGAGATACAGGCTAGCTAGGTTACGAAGAAACGATCTAAAAAATGTAGAAATTATTAAAAACTGAGCAAAATTGCATTTACAAGCATGAGATTATGTTGGCCGAACCTCAACAACACCCATGGCTTCTTTCTCTTTTTGTTTTCGGTGAAGATAAAGTAAACAATTGATGATATGCATGTTTGGTTTCATTAAATTAATCTTTAATAATTAACTTACTATTTTATCCTTAAAATAAAACCATTAAACATGCATAAATAATACCCATAAATGTCCATTCATACTTCAAATGGTTTAATTACTATTTGAGGACTTCTACTTTAAAAACCATAACTAATAAATACCTTTAGCTTATAGAATTGATCTTTTACACTTTACGGGATTTAATCCTTTTTACCGAATTAACCACTCAAACGGTAAAATTTCTTCACGAAATTTTCACACAACTCTAATATCATACTGTAAATATAAAACTAATAATAAAATAATTTTTTTGACGTCAGATTTGTGGTCCCGAAACCACTGTTCTAAAATGGGTCATACAACTCTCCTCCTTTAGGATTTTCGTCCCCAAAAATCCCACCGAAAAATAGATTAAAGATTTGCTTTCACATAACCTTATCAATTTCTCACTTAGCTACAAATTTCCAACTCTTTAATCTCACAAGCTAAAATTCGATATGTTCTTTGCTATACATCATAACAAACGAGTTTCTACTTACGAAAGAGATATTATAGATAAAAGATCTTATCGTATCATCACATCATATAAATAAAAAGCAGATTATGGATCTTCTCAAGTTCGACGGTAATATTATACGGTCTCATTCTCTTAATAATCTCATATAAATCACGAACTCAACATTCTCGTTATAGCTAAATTGAGAAATTCTATTCCCACTATAATACTATCACAAATACTCGGTTTTCTAACCGAAATTCAATGCTTTTATGTATCAAGCCAAGATATGTTTTACGCTAATGAAAATCGCTTTTAGATTGTCATGAATTACTTTCATTTCTCCTTAGTCTTTCTAATCACATCGACCTCGTAATTCTTTTTATCAAAATTTGATTCAACACAACAGAGTTCAAGAATTGCAATCATACCATACTCATACAATGTTATCTTAATACTCATCTCATAACTATTATTATATAAACTTATCTAACAAGAAATGTCTTTCTCGATTCTTTGTCAAATTTTAAAACATAATAACGAAACATTACCTTGTGAATCAATCTCCCCTTAGATTAGCCATCATTTGAAGAATATATTACGATGCTAAATTGAAACCGCTTATCTAAAGCTTAATGTAGTTTTCTATCAAATCACAATATAGTCCGCACGCTTATGTGATTTGAGAATCTCTAATATGTAAAACTCACTAATCTATCAAAAGAGAAATTAAACGCATCGAAGATAAAATATGTAGACTTCTTCAAATGGTCAACAATAGTTTAGATAACATTTTCTTTTACAAAATTCATCGAAATTCTATTTCATTACCACTCGATAGCAACACATGTCAGAATAGTTTTGTAAACACTTGATGATTAGCGTTAACTTGTTGATAGATCGATGTTGGATATAAAGTCAAAAATATCGCGTTTCATGCTTATTCACTAATACCACTGTCTCAGGTTATTGTAATCTAAGTACTCCCCGAATAATAAATAATTACCGCTGTGAGCCATATGTAATAATCGTTTCATAATTTTTGGATTTCTCGATACATGAACTCTATTTTAATACATCAAATAATCATCGGTTCTAAACTAAAATTTTGAATCATGAATCAATTTATGTTAAACCCCTTTTTAACTTGCAATTTAATAATGTATTTCTGAACTTCAGAAATTCGCTAAATGCTTTTAACTCAGCTAATATTTGTTTATCATTCTATTAGATCAATCGCGTATTCATTTCTTAGAAAACACACAAAGGTTTCCTGTTCAAGATATCTGTGACTGTAATCATTCTTCCCTGGATGAGAATCAGTTTCTAACTCAAATTCTTTCGATAGTTCAAGCCACCTTTGCTGTCCCAAATTCAGATCTCTCTACAACATTAAATATTTTAAACACTCTTTCGGTCAACAAATAGGTTACATTACTCACCAAACAATCAATGTCATTAACTATTCAACACAAATACCTTATCAATCATCTCCAATTCATAAGTCATAAAACTCTTTACATATAGCTTTCACTGTGTGTAAGCATAATCTATCATTATGCATTCTTGTATTATAACAAAACATTTAATGACGCATGACTGAAAATTTTAAACTCTTTACCCGGTGCAGCCTGAACCAGAACTAATGCTTTAGTTGATAATGTCTTCAACTAATTGCCATTTTATTAATAATTATCATATCATGCAGACTTCACAAGCACGATGATTTTTCTCAATCAAAACAACTTTAGTTTACAAAAACAGTTCTCAATAAAACTGTTCTAATAAATATAATTCAATATCACGTCTTCTGGAATATGAATTCTTCATTCAGACTATTTTTCAATTAACCCTTAATGTACAAAAATTTATTTACAAATCTGAGGATAAACTCAAACACATATAATTCCTTTAACCTTTCAAGCAAATAACTCAAATCAGACTAAACCACTGAATTGATCTTGACTGTCAAACAATAACTTTTCAATTATTAATCAACATAGCTTTGAACTCTACTGAAGCCACAACCATTGGATAGATTAAAATCATAGTGCCATAATAAAGCCAATATCTTAACTATACAGATATGTAATGTCCCAGCTATTAGCAATGCATTTTGAACACAAGAGAAATTTGAATATGATTTCAATAGCAGCCAATGCAGAAACACAATCTAATAACTATACCCCAGTACTCCCATGATCAAACTAGAAATTTTTGTCATATTAGATATAGTCATCTTCATCAAAAGAATATCTCTTGCAGATAATTACATAGAATCATAATAAAGCCGAGGTAGCGAAATCTTAAGATGTTGAGCTATAGAGAATTTCTGGAAATTACAACTCATATAGAATGATAGAGATCCCGATGATATCCCAGAAATTTCGAGAAGGAAGAACAACACTCATAAACACTGAAATCAACAAAGGATGAGTAATATAATCTTCATGTATATTCAATAGAATAATAACTAGTAGAATAGAATACTAGCAATTATACAAATTTTACCGTCGACTTTTCTATTAACATAATGGAAAAGAATACCAGAGAAAAAATAGAGCAATATCGATCATACCCTAAACAGACCAACAATGCTTTCGTGTATCAGTACGTTTAGCTAATGTTTTCATATGATAAGAGTTTCATCTGAAATATACAGCTACATATATCTTTAAGAGTAGCTAAACACATAGAGTACCCAAAGAGATCATTGTAAACCATTTAATTACAAATGCTTTACTCATCTATCCTTACAATCATCGTAAACCATTTAATTACAAATGCTTTACTCAGCTATCCTTACAATTCAAACATTATTCCATTGTCTATTTCTAACATCACTAATCTTATATTATCTCATCACTAACCGAAATCAATTCAGAAGAACTTCCAGTTAATACATTCTTTAGACATCATACCTGAATACTTTTGTCTCATCGAATTCAACTTCTTCTTTAACAGTGACTTTGCATATTACGAATGGCCTTCAACATGATTCAATATCTTTTCTATTAGTGTCTTCACTTGCAGACTCATTCTCTTATCTAATCACAATGCTAACCCTTCAATCACAAAACTTTGTAATTCCACACTTGTAAGCTTATTTAATTTATATATTACAGATTTCATTACAATACTTTACCAATGAGGGGGTAAGGGTTGTAAAGCCTCAAATTTAACTCTCACATATACATACAGATAACATAACGTTTCTCAATTAACAAATATCATGCACTCTCATTCATACCTTTGTGAGTTTTAACTCATCATAAACACATTTTCGTTCAAACATTTGAGTATCACTTTACGCACTATCGAATTAGCTCGGTTAGAAAGCACATCTGTCTAATTAAAACAATTTTTATCAGAATCGAGACATATCACACTATCACAGGTTAAATATGGAAGGTATAGCTAGACTCATATATGCTACGTTAGTCTTAGAATCGACTAAACCGTAGCTCTGATACCAATAAAATGTAACACCCCTAACCCGTATTTGTCGCCAGAATAGGACTACAAGGTATTATCGATCAATCACATCACAAAAGCATACATTCTCATACATTAATTATTTCCATATAAACATAAATCAAACATAATAACATTGTCCCTTAAGAGGGCTTACGAGGCCTTAAACATGCTTTAGAGGTGGTTTGGGACAAAACCGATTACATAAAAAATTTTGGGAACTTATAAAATTTTTCATGAACTCGAGGTCACACGCCCATGTGACTAGGCACACGGCCACCGACACACACAGATTCGGGCCATGTGGAAACAGGACATACATCTTGACTTGGCCACACGTTCATGTCTCTGGCCCGTGTGCCTATTCGAAATGGTCACGCATGGCCACGTGCCAAGGCTGTGTGCCACACACGGCCAGTAGACACGCCCGTGTGTTTGGCCGTAACTCACCGACTTGACTTTTAACTAAGCTTGAGGGACATACGGCCATGTACCACGGCCATGTGTCACACATGGTCGAGCCACATGCCCGTGTGCTCAGCCTGTGTAGATGAAAATAGGCTTGTTTCAAACCATATTTCTCACCCAAACTTAACCACCTGCATCAGGTCATTTAGTACTAATATCATACACAAATAGGCAGCCAACTATACCAATTTTATGCACAAATCCCATTACATTCCAATCATTTCATCTATTCATATATTACCATTTGACTAATCAAAAACTTACCAAATAGACTTGATTTAATAGCCATAATTCACCTATATAATTTGACTTATGAATTTAACTAACTCCATATACGAATTCATCTAACTCTACATCTTTACTAACCTTAAAACAGACATGTAACACATATCATAATCAAGTCATATAGCCCCAAACTGGCATTCAAATATCAAAACTAAACCAAGCATATACATGTCACTTACCAAATGACGATTTGAGCTATTTGAACCATAACCAAACATATCAAGATTATCCTTTTACAAGGCAATATACACACAAAACTAACATCATTTTCAAGCCACATCACATGGCTAATTACATCAAACACATAGGCATCAATTCCCAAAATTTATTTATACTCATCAAATAACCATAATACCTATGCCATATAACCAATATCACAAAGCTTAGAAATACCAAACCATAGCTGGATAGTGTGATTAGATCTCCAATGACTTCCAACCCGAGAAAGCTTCCAAAACTCTATAAACATAGGAAAGAAAGCAAAATAAGGTACAAAGCTTAGTAAGCTCATATGGTAATAAACTCAACTTATCGAATAAACACATATTAAGTATTTACATATATCATAATGTTACTCAATGCTTTCACCTTTATACCATGAATCCATTCACATAGTTAACCAAGAGTTTCACATGTTTATTCATATCATTGTTCATATAGATCCAACACATTCTTACCAACTCATGCACATTTACAAGTACATGAGCAAATATATATATATATATATATACAACTTTATTCAATCCAATATTCATCACATTTTATTTAATAAATATGAATCATGTTAAATATCATCAAATAACGGTACTTCGTATACTATGTGCCATATGTATATTTAATTCATATCTCACATATCATTCAATTCATACCTAATTATAGCCAAATAAACACATTTTAGCATGAAACATATTTATACATAAATCTTTCTCATTTCATATACACGATACACTATGAACTCGCCAAATTACCTTCATTCGATTCTCATATAGGTTCTGTACATACCTGTATTACTTAATTCGATTGTACTTCCATTCTCTTCTTGACAATACCCGTTGAATCACTCGAAATCGTTAAGGATACTCACCAATCACATATAACTCATACAATGCCATATCCCAGATATGGTCTTACATGTTATCAAATATCGATGCCACTGTCCAAGACAGAGTCTTACACGTAATCGATTAACGATGCCAATGTTCCAGACATGGTCTTACACGTAATCACAATACAAAGCCAATGTCCTAGACATGGTCTTACATGTAATCACATCTCGGTAACATAATGTCATGACATTTATATCCTATACTATTCCTAAGGTTCTTACGGGACTTTCAGATATCATAACTCTGTCAATTTCGACTTGTAATCATGATCATTCAACATTCAATTCAATTCAATAATAAATAAGCATTTATAACACAATTTAAGTATGTTTATTAGCATAAGAACTTACCTCGATCGTTAAAGCAGTGAATGATCGACTAGTCCGATACTTTATCTTTTCCTCGATCTATACCCGTATTTTACTTTTCTCTGTCTAGTTATAAATAAAGCCACTTATTTAATCAACAATTCATTCAATTTAACACAATTTACACATTTTGGCAAAATTACACTTCGCCTTTTATTACACATTTTTGCAACTTAGTCCTTATTACATAAAATTACAAATTCATGCAATTAAGGACAAGCCCATGCTAGCTGAATTTTACCCATTCCACTAGCAGCCCATATTTTCCAACTAATCACACTTTTAACCACAAAATTTCAATAATTCACAATTTAGTCCAAATTTGACATTTTTACCGAAATTCACTTTACAAAACTTGTATATCTAACAACAATAATTTATTTTTTATCATCAATTATCAAAATATACACTTAATCAATAATGGTAAAATTCACACACTTTAACAGTTCAAATATGGGAGATACAGGCTAGCTAGGTTACGAAGAAACGATCTAAAAAATGTAGAAATTATTAAAAACTGAGCAAAATTGCATTTACAAGCATGAGATTATGTTGGCCGAACCTCAACAACACCCATGGCTTCTTTCTCTTTTTGTTTTCGGTGAAGATAAAGTAAACAATTGATGATATGCATGTTTGGTTTCATTAAATTAATCTTTAATAATTAACTTACTATTTTATCCTTAAAATAAAACCATTAAACATGCATAAATAATACCCATAAATGTCCATTCATACTTCAAATGGTTTAATTACTATTTGAGGACTTCTACTTTAAAAACCATAACTAATAAATACCTTTAGCTTATAGAATTGATCTTTTACACTTTACGGGATTTAATCCTTTTTACCGAATTAACCACTCAAACGGTAAAATTTCTTCACGAAATTTTCACACAACTCTAATATCATACTGTAAATATTAAACTAATAATAAAATAATTTTTTTGACGTCAGATTTGTGGTCCCGAAACCACTGTTCTAAAAATGGGCTGTTACAACTCTCCTCCCTTTAGGGATTTTCGTCCCTGAAAATCCCACCAGAAAATAGATTAAAGATTTGCTTTCACATAACCTTATCAATTTCTCACTTAGCTACAGAATTTCCAACTCTTTAATCTCACAAGCTAAAATTCTGATATGTTCTTTGCTATACATCATAACAAACTGAGTTTCTACTTCTGAAAGAGATATTATAGATAAAAGATCTTATCTGTATCATCACATCATATAAATAAGAAACAGATTATGGATCTTCTCAAGTTCTGACGGTAATATTGTACGGTCTCATTCTCTTAATAATCTCATATAAATCACGAACTCAACATTCTCGTTATAGCTAAATTGAGAAATTCTATTCCCACTATAATACTATCACAAATACTCAGTTTTCTAACTGAAATTCAATGCTTTTATGTATCAAGCCCGCATATGTTTTCTGCCAATCTGAAACTGCTTTTAGATTGTCATGAATTACTTTCATTTCTCCTTAGTCTTTCTAATCACATCGACCTCGTAATTCTTTTTATCAAAATTTGATTCAACACAACAGAGTTCAGTAATTGCAATCATACCATACTCATACAATGTTATCTTAATACTCATCTCATAACTATTATTATACGCAAACTTATCTAACAGTAAATGTCTTTCTCGATTCTGTCAAATTTTAAAACATAATAACGAAACATTACCTTGTGAATCTGAATCTCCCCCTTAGATTAGCCATCTGTTGAAGAATATATTACGATGCTAAATTGAAACCGTTTATCTAAAGCTTAATGTAGTTTTCTATCAAATCACAATATAGTCTGGCACGTTTATGTGATTTGAGAATCTCTAATATGTAAAACTCAGCTAATCTATCAAAAGAGAAATTCGTACGTACGAAGATAAAATATGTAGACTTCTTCAAATGGTCAACAATAGTTTAGATAACATTTTTCTTTTACAAAATTCATCGAAATTCTATTTCATTACCACTCAGATAGCAACACATGCTGTAACAGTTTTGTAAACACTTGATGATTAGCGTTAACTTGTTGATAGATCAGACAGTTGGATATAAAGTCAAAAATATCGCGTTTCATGCTTATTCACTAATACCACTGTCTCAGGTTATTGTAATCTAAGTACTCCCCGAATAATAAATAATTACCGCTGTGAGCCATATGTAATAATCGTTTCATAATTTTTGGATTTCTCGATACATGAACTCTATTTTAATACATCAAATAATCATCGGTTCTAAACTAAAATTCTGAATCATGAATCAATTTATGTTAAACCCCTTTTTAACTTGCAATTTAATAATGTATTTCTGAACTTCAGAAATTCGCTAAATGCTTTTAACTCACTAATATTTGTTTATCATTCTATTAGATCAATCACATATTCATTTCTTAGAAAACACACAAAGGTTTCCTGTTCAAGATATCTGTGACTGTAATCATTCTTCCCTGGATGAGAATCAGTTTCTAACTCAAATTCTTTCGATAGTTCAAGCCACCTTTGCTGTCCCAAATTCAGATCTCTCTACAACATTAAATATTTTAAACACTCTTTCGGTCAACAAATAGGTTACATTACTCACCAAACAATCAATGTCATTAACTATTCAACACAAATACCTTATCAATCATCTCCAATTCATAAGTCATAAAACTCTTTACATATAGCTTTCACTGTGTGTAAGCATAATCTATCATTATGCATTCTTGTATTATAACAAAACATTTAATGACGCATGACTGAAAATTTTAAACTCTTTACCCGTGCAGCTGAACCGAACTAATGCTTTAGTTGATAATGTCTTCAACTAATTGCCATTTTATTAATAATTATCATATCATGCACTTCACAAGCACGATGATTTTTCTCAATCAAAACAACTTTAGTTTACAAAAACAGTTCTCAATAAAACTGTTCTAATAAATATAATTCAATATCACGTCTTCTGGAATATGAATTCTTCATTCAGACTATTTTTCAATTAACCCTTAATGTACAAAAATTTATTTACAAATCGAGGATAAACTCAAACACATATAATTCCTTTAACCTTTCAAGCAAATAACTCAAATCGACTAAACCAATTGAATTGATCTTGATATCAAACAATAACTTTTCAATTATTAATCAACATAGCTTTGAACTCTACTGAAGCCACAACCATTGGATAGATTAAAATCATAGTGCCATAATAAAGCCAATATCTTAACTATACAGATATGTAATGTCCCAGCTATTAGCAATGCATTTTGAACACAAGAGAAATTTGAATATGATTTCAATAGCAGCCAATGCAGAAACACAATCTAATAACTATACCCCAGTACTCCCATGATCAAACTAGAAATTTTTGTCATATTAGATATAGTCATCTTCATCAAAAGAATATCTCTTGCAGATAATTACATAGAATCATAATAAAGCCGAGGTAGCGAAATCTTAAGATGTTGAGCTATAGAGAATTTCTGGAAATTACAACTCATATAGAATGATAGAGATCCCGATGATATCCCAGAAATTTCCAGAAGGAAGAACAACACTCATAAACACTGAAATCAACAGTGACAGAAGTAATATAATCTTCATGTATATTCAACAGAATAATAACTAGTAGAATAGAATACTAGCAATTATACAAATTTTACCGTCGACTTTTCTATTAACATAATGGAAAAGAATACCAGAGAAAAAATAGAGCAATATCGATCATACCCTAAACAGACCAACAATGCTTTCGTGTATCAGTACGTTTAGCTAATGTTTTCATATGATAAGAGTTTCATCTGAAATATACAGCTACGTATATCTTTAAGAGTAGCTAAACACATAGAGTACCCAAAAGAGATCATTGTAAACCATTTAATTACAAATGCTTTACTCAGCTATCCTTACAATCATCGTAAACCATTTAATTACAAATGCTTTACTCAGCTATCCTTACAATTCAAACATTATTCCATTGTCTATTTCTAACATCACTAATCTTATATTATCTCATCACTAACCGAAATCAATTCAGAAGAACTTCCAGTTAATACATTCTTTAGACATCATACCTGAATACTTTTGTCTCATCGAATTCAACTTCTTCTTTAACAGTGACTTTGCATATTACGAATGGCCTTCAACATGATTCAATATCTTTTCTATTAGTGTCTTCACTTGCAGACTCATTCTCTTATCTAATCACAATGCTAACCCTTCAATCACAAAACTTTGTAATTCCACACTTGTAAGCTTATTTAATTTATATATTACAGATTTCATTACAATACTTTACCAATGAGGGGGTAAGGGTTGTAAAGCCTCAAATTTAACTCTCACATATACATACAGATAACATAACGTTTCTCAATTAACAAATATCATGCACTCTCATTCATACCTTTGTGAGTTTTAACTCATCATAAACACATTTTCGTTCAAACATTTGAGTATCACTTTCTGCACTATCGGAATTAGCTCGGTTAGAAAGCACATCTGTCTAATTAAAACAATTTTTATCAGAATCGAGACATATCACACTATCACAGGTTAAATATGGAAGGTATAGCTAGACTCATATATGCTACGTTAGTCTTAGAATCGACTAAACCGTAGCTCTGATACCAATAAAATGTAACACCCCTAACCCGTATTTGTCGCCAGAATAGGACTACAAGGTATTATCGATCAATCACATCACAAAAGCATACATTCTCATACATTAATTATTTCCATATAAACATAAATCAAACATAATAACATTGTCCCTTAAGAGGGCTTACGAGGCCTTAAACATGCTTTAGAGGTGGTTTGGGACAAAACCGATTACATAAAAAAATTTTGGGAACTTATAAAATTTTTCATGAACTCAGGGGTCACACGCCCATGTGACTAGGCACACGGCCACCAGACACACCTGTATTCAGGCCATGTGGAAACAGGACATACATACTGACTTGGCCACACGTTCATGTCTCTGGCCCGTGTGCCTATTCGAAATGGTCACGCATGGCCACGTGCAAGGTCAGTGCCACACACGGCCGATGAACACGCCCGTGTGTTTGGCCGTGTAACTCACTGACTTGACTTTTAACTAAGCTTCAGGGGACATACGGCCATGTACCACGGCCATGTGTCACACATGGTCGAGCCACATGCCCGTGTGCTCAGCCTGTGTAGATGAAAATAGGCTTGTTTCAAACCATATTTCTCACCCAAACTTAACCACCTGCATCAGGTCATTTAGTACTAATATCATACACAAATAGGCAGCCAACTATACCAATTTTATGCACAAATCCCATTACATTCCAATCATTTCATCTATTCATATATTACCATTTGACTAATCAAAACTTACCAAATAGACTTGATTTAATAGCCATAATTCACCTATATAATTTGACTTATGAATTTAACTAACTCCATATACTGAATTCATCTAACTCCACATCTTTACTAACCTTAAAAGTACATGTAACACATATCATAATCAAGTCATATAGCCCCAAACCGGCATTCAAATATCAAAACTAAACCAAGCATATACATGTCACTTACCAAATGACGATTTGAGCTATTTGAACCATAACCAAACATATCAAGATTATCCTTTACAAGGCAATATACACACAAAACTAACATCATTTTCAAGCCACATCACATGGCTAATTACATCAAACACATAGGCATCAATTCCCAAAATTTATTTATACTCATCAAATAACCATAATACCTATGCCATATAACCAATATCACAAAGCTTAGAAATACCAAACCATAGCTGGATAGTGTGATTAGATCTCCAATGACTTCCAACCCGAGAAAGCTTCCAAAACTCTATAAACATAGGAAAGAAAGCAAAATAAGGTACAAAGCTTAGTAAGCTCATATGGTAATAAACTCAACTTATCGAATAAACACATATTAAGTATTTACATATATCATAATGTTACTCAATGCTTTCACCTTTATACCATGAATCCATTCACATAGTTAACCAAGAGTTTCACATGTTTATTCATATCATTGTTCATATAGATCCAACACATTCTTACCAACTCATGCACATTTACAAGTACATGAGCAAATATATATATATATATATATACAACTTTATTCAATCCAATATTCATCACATTTTATTTAATAAATATGAATCATGTTAAATATCATCAAATAACGGTACTTCGTATACTATGTGCCATATGTATATTTAATTCATATCTCACATATCATTCAATTCATACCTAATTATAGCCAAATAAACACATTTTAGCATGAAACATATTTATACATAAATCTTTCTCATTTCATATACACGATACACTATGAACTCACCAAATTACCTTCATTCGATTCTCATATAGGTTCTGTACATACCTGTATTACTTAATTCGATCGTACTTCCATTCTCTTCTTGACAATACCCGTTGAATCACTCGAAATCGTTAAGGATACTCACCAATCACATATAACTCATACAATGCCATATCCCAGATATGGTCTTACATGTTATCAAATATCGATGCCATTTGTCCGAGATGTAGTCTTACACGTAATCGATTAACGATGCCAATGTTCCAGACATGGTCTTACACTTAATCACAATACAAAGCCAATGTCCTAGACATGGTCTTACATGTAATCACATCTCGGTAACATAATGTCATGACATTTATATCCTATACTATTCCTAAGGTTCTTACGGAACTTTCAGATATCATAACTCTGTCAATTTCGACTTGTAATCATGATCATTCAACATTCAATTCAATTCAATAATAAATAAGCATTTATAACACAATTTAAGTACATTTATTGGCATACGAACTTACCTCGATCGTTAAAACGACTTAACGGATTGACTTGTCCAATACTTTATCTTTTCCTCGATCTATACCCGTATTTCATTTTTCTCAGTCAAGTTATAAACAAAGTGAGCTTATTTAATTAACAATTCATTCAATTTAACACAATTTACACATTTTGGAAAAATTACACTTTTGCCCCTTTATTACACATTTTTCCAACTTAGTCCTTATCACATATAATTTCAAATTCATGCAATTAAGGACAAGCCCATGCTAGTCAGATTTTACCCATACCACTAGCAGTCCATATTTTCCAAATAATCACACTTTTAACCACAAAATTTTAACAATTCACAATTTAGTCTAAAATTGACATTTTTACCAAAATTTACTTTACAAAACTTGTATATCTAACAACAATAATTTATTTTTTATCATCAATTATCAATATATACACTTAATCGATAATGGTAAAATTCACATACTTTAACAGTTCAAAAATTGGAGATACGGGCTAGCTAGATTATGAAGCAACTTTCTCAAAAACATAGAAATTATTAAAAACCGAGCAAAATTGTACTTACAAGCATGAGATTCTGTTGGCCGAACCTCAACAACACCCATGGCTTCTTTCTCTTTTTGTTTTTAGTGAAGATGAAGTAAAAAATTGATGATATGCAAATTTTGGTTTAATTAAATTAATCTTTAATAATTAACTTACTATTTTATCCTTAAAATAAAACCATGAAACATGCATAAATAATACCTATAAATGTCCATTAACACTTCAAATGGTTTAATTACAGTTTGAAGACTTCTACTTTAAAAACCATAACTAATAATCACCTTTAGCTTATAGAACTGAACTTTTACACTTTATGGAATGTAATGCTTTTTACCGAATTAACCATTCAAGCGGTAAAATTTCTTCACGAAATTTTTACACAACTCTAATATCATACTGTAAATATTAAAATAATAATAAAACAAATTTTTTGACATCAGATTTGTGTTCCCAAAACCACTGTTCCAATTAACCCTAAAAATGAGCTATTGCATTTTTAAACCAAATTACCCATTTAAGCATGCCATTTGAAATCGACATAAAATCCACATTTCTTAATACAATTTTCATAGCCTAATTTAGTTTATCTATGTCCAATACCTCAAATCCAACGTTAACATATAACGAAACACTTGATGACAAGATTTAAACACCATAGCCGAATTATAAATAACTTTAAAACATCACCTATATATTTCATTTCATAACCGAATACATAAATACCTTATAAGGAATGTTTAAACTAATTCATGTTACAAATTGTACATCTCAATAATAAGTCATTAACTATTCATAACCTAAATATATTCATCAACCATATATATCAAATTTACCAAATGAACAATCATGAGCTTTACATAACATTACTTTAAACCGTAAGCATATTCCAAAAACATCACACACATATAGCATACATATTACTCATCTAATATATATCAAACCACAATTGGAAATCATACCAAGCACTTCACACATATATATCATAACCGAAATCACCTAGCTTAGACATCATTTCTAGCCATTTTCGCATGGCTTTAATAATTACAAACTCAAATCCAACCAAAACATTACTAGACTAGACATGCCATAGGCTCAAAATTCAAGCTTTAAAGGTACCGAAATAACGATCGATAGTGTGACAGATTTCCTTGACGATCCCTGAGCTCATAACTAACTTTCAAAATCTATAAAACAAAAAACATACACACACACAATAAGCTTGAATAGCTTAGTAAGTCATAAGCAAATAAATCATTTCAATGACATTCGTAATTCAACATAATTAAACCGAATCATACTAACCATAACCACATATACAATTATCAAGCTTGTAACTTCATATAACAATACATATACTTTAGATTGTTTTCCACTTGGCTGAATACACATATATTCATAAACATATTTATCTCTCACTTTCATAATGCACATTTCATATATTCATATAAAGTATATACTTACCTTACTACTCAATCATTTAACTTAGTACATACCTGACCTTTTAGCTCGATTTCACATTCGATCTTAACTCGATATTGGCCATTGAACCATTCAGAATTAATAAGGATACTTGGATAGTCGAAAATCTTGTACAACGCCAACATCCCAGACAGGGTCTTACACGAACTCATATATGATGTCGATGTCCCAGACATGGTCTTACACACAAATCACAAATCGATGCCAACATCCTAGACGTGGTCTTACACGAAATCACATATCAGAATCCTATGTCATGACATATGTATCCTAACTATTCCTAAGGTTTGTATGGGGCTTTCGAATGTCATAACTCAATCAATTCAAGCTCGTAAATATTGCTCCCATACTTAATTCAATTCATCATATACATATACACAAGTAATAATTTAATTCGGCACTATTAAAATATATACAATCAAATTTAACGACATTTATTTACTTATAAACTTACCTCAGACAAAAACGAACGAACTGGTATGGCTATTCCACAACTTTAGTTTCCCCCGATCCAAATATGATTTCCTCTTTTCTTGATCTAAATTAATATAAATTAAACTTATTTAATCAAATATTCAATCAAATTCATCCAAAACAAATAAATGGGCTAATTACACTTTTGCCCCTAACATTTCACATTTTTCACAATTTAGTCCCTATTTCACAAAATAAAAAATATTCAAATTTTGACTACACCCATGTTAGGCCGAATTTACCTCTACCCTATATAAGCCTATATTTTTCATTTATTTCACATTTTGACCCGTCAATTTGTAATATTTACAATTTAGTCCTATATAGACATTTTTATAAAAAATCACTTAATTAAACATATTAATCTAAGTACATATATTTATTTTTCATCATCAAACACAAAAATCATCAATCTTCAACAAAGGGAAAACACAAAATCTTCATCAATTTCCAAAATTGAGGCATGGGCTAGCTATAACACAAAGCAACGATCTCAAAAAAATTAAAAATCATTAAAAACCAAGCAAAACACATACCCGAATTATGCTTCAAGAATGTCAAACCCTAAAACTCCATGGATGAACACTTCCTTCTCAAGTTTTGGCAAAAAAAAAATGAATGCCACTAATTCTTTGTTTTATTTTATTTAATACATATTAATATATTAATTACCATTTTAACCTTATAATTTTAATTAGGAAACCATATCACACAAGTGCAAAACTGCGCATGCTACCCTTAAATGGCCTAGTTTCCTTCTAAGGACCCCACATTTTAAAAAAAATAGTAATTTGGCAGTTACACATTTCATAGCTAAGTTTTGCATTTTACGCAATTTGGTCCTTTTTCTTAGATCGAGCACACAAAGAATAAAATTTTCACACGAAATTTTCACACATATCAATTCACATACTATAAACATCAAAAATAATATTAAAATATTTTTAACTTAGAATTGTGGTCTCGAAACCACTGTTTTGAATAAGGTCTAAACCGGGCTATTACAACTCTCTCCCTTTAGGGATTTTCATCCCCGAAAATCTTACCAGTGAATAGGTTAGGTGTAACGCCCCAAAAATTTAGGATCTTTAATTTTGAATTATCTGACACGAATTACATTTTTGCTTTATTGGCTAAGTGATTTGAGTGGGTTGGGAGTGCTTGAGAAGCCTGGGTTCAAGTCTTGGCTTTTACAAAATTTTTAGTGTTGCTCTTAACTGAATCTGGACACTGTCATATAGGCCTTATAAATAATAGTGCTGGTTTTATGACACAAAGAAAGCGTGTGGTCTAGTGCCAAGGTGGCGTGTTGCTTCTGCTGGGGGACTTGAGTTCGAGTCTTGGGTTGCACATTGGAGTAATTATTTTGCTGTCTGAGCTAGGTAGGTAGTGGAGTTGGACTGAGACTCTGAGGTTGAATTAGTCATGAGAGTTTGTATAGAGTCTGAATGGGATGTTGGAGTGTTTTGTGGAGAGAATCAGGGAGAGATATTAGGAGAAGAACAAGGATTTTGAGGGTGTGGATGTGGTAATGCCGAATTGGGTTTCTAGCTACTTAGAATTTCGGCTGTAACTTCTTTTGAGGGAGTATTACTTGTTTCAGTTTCTCTTTTGGACACTTTTCTTTTGCATTTTTCTCTCTGGCCGAATATTCTTGGTTCGTAACAACGTAAATCGCACTTTGGTCAATTGTTAGTAAGCTAAGTGCTTCTTTGTACCTTTCGGGTTTATGGTTGGGCTGTTGGTCGAAGGCCCTATCTCTGGTTTTGAGTTTTATATAGGCAATAGGTATCGATTCAAGTCTTTGGTTTATGCAATTGTTATTAATAGGTTCCCTGGATAATGTAGCTTTTAGGCAAAAGAGAGTGTGGCCAACCTGCTATTAACATTATTGATGGGTTAAACTGCATTCGTGGACTAGGGCAAGTGTTGACGCTGTTCTTTTTGGGATTAAGTATTAGAATGTGGGTGTTGAATCTAGTGCTAAATGTTTAACCAAATGTCTTGATTACTGTAAGTTGGTGTTCGAAGGCTTTTTACAAGTACTCGCAACCTGATATTTAACCACACCTCCTTTCAACTGCAAATCGGTAAAAGTCGAAAAGCCAAAAATACGGTGTTTGAGGCCACACGAGCATGCAAGTGCTCGTGTGGTAAACCAAGCCCATGAATCATGGGCGTAAGACTGTAGAGGCCACCATGGGCGTCGTCATGGGCTTAGGCTATTTTGGGCCATGTTGGGCCGAAATAGGCTATGTTGGCCCAATGGGCTTATGGGCTTCATACGAACAAATTCTTCAATATATGGTAATTACTGGACTGGGCTGTGTAGTTCACATGGCCGTGGTAACTTTTGGACTTGATGGGCCACACGGGCGTGTGGGCCTACTTAGGCCGCAAAATAGGCCTTAGGCCCATTTACACTGTTAGGACCGTTGAGGTTACATGGGTCGCTGGAGGCAACTCTAGACCTTCTGATGGGTTGATAAGAGTACCTACACCCCAAGGCAAGTAAAAAGACCAAAATACCCCTATAGGGAAAATGACTACACTACCCCTCGATACTGTTCTCTTTGACATGTCACACTGTATGGGGTTGGGGTATTGTTTATGGAGGAAGTATACTATACTATTGGCTTTTAGCCTTTATATTGATTACTGGCAGCTTTGCTGCGATACTGATAAACCGTAATTTATACGTATTTGACCCCATGTTTAACTCAATTTATGGATGATTTCCCATTAGAATTGGTGAATTCGATGCTCCTAATGCTTTGATTTCATGTTTTATAATTAGGAAAGCATAGGAGAGCAAAAGGAACGAGAAAAGGGCTAAAAACAGAGAAAATAGGCCAAAGTACGAAATCAACATGGCCTGGACCTCTTCATATGGGCAGACCACATGGCCGTGTCAATTTGGCAGGCTCGAGCACGGCCTAAAGTAATCGTACACGGGCGTGTTACACAAGCATGTCCTTGTCGAGCCCAAGTTGAGTCCAATTTGGAAAAGGCTAATTTTAAGGGCTCTTAGGCATTCTAAAGCTTATAAATACACCCTAGAGGAGGAAGAAAGGAGGGACACAGAGTAGAGAGTAAGGAATTACTCCAAGGAACCCGATTGATCCATCTCAAAAGCTAGATTCACCATCAAGACTGAAGATCTCTCCTCAATTTCCCCTTTAGGAATTTTGGGTTTTCTTTATGTTTTGTATTCTTTATTATTCTAAGATGTTTTCTTATTTAGTTATGAACTAAAACCCCTAAATACCTAAGGGGAATGAAACTAAGACGAATCTTGTTATTATTTTCTGAATTGTATGATAAATATTTAACTTGTTCTTAATTATGTGTTCTTAATTCTTGTTTTGATATCCTAGGATACTGATTCAAGATAAGCTCTTATTTAGAGGAGGAGTAGACCCTGTCTAAAGTACATTTGTCATAATTAAGCGGAGTTGATTGGGCGCCTAGACATAGGGTGACAAGATTTTGCTGGATTAGGGTAAAACCTAATAAGGGGATCCATAGATTGAGTTAATACAACCCTAGGGTGTTAATTAGAGAAAGGTCTCGATTAGTCAATCTAGGGATTAGACGTTATTAGTCTTGAATAGGGATAATAACATAACTTAGGGATCTCTACAGAACTAGTTAAATGAATAAATCGTTCGATTCGGAGCTAGAATAACAAGTACAGTCTAGGTGAATTTTTCCTTAAGTATTATCTTAATTCAATCGATTTTCCCAAAACCAATTCCCCAATTCCATTCTCTGTGAATTCTTATTTAGATAATTAGTTAGTTAAAACAAAAACCTCTTTATTCTTAGGCTAGATAATAAAAAGACAGTCATTACTGGTACTTTTAGTTCCTTTGGGTTCGACAATCCGGTCTTGCTAAAACTATACTATTGTTCGATAGGTACACTTGCCTACATCGCGATAATAGTTAGTTTCAAGAACGATTAATTATAAATATTTAAAACCTATCACGAAATCACGCAATCAGATACCGCTATTGGCAGCTTTGCTACGATACTAATATTGGTGTGTCTGGCTGGGTGGGTTAACTTTGTCCCCACATGGTGTGTTTAGAGGTACGGAGTGGTGTGTCTGGCTAGATTGGGTTGGGTTCCACTGTTGCATTACTGCACTGACACTGTTATTGTAATTGGCTCAGGCCCCGGACTGTTACTGTGTACTATATTCTGACTATTAGATAGGGGAATACATACTGAGTTTCTTGTAAACTCACCCTTCTTTTTAATTGTGCAGGTAATCACTAGTTTTAGAGGATTTGGTGTTGTAAGGGACTCAAAGGTGGCCACATGACCGTAATTATGCTATGCATGATTTTACTTTTATCTGAATTTTCATTTTAGGTTTTTAATTCTGTAATAAGGGCTTTTATGGATTTAAATTTTAATTGGGCATCTGCTTGCTTACTTTAAATTGCTAGTCTAGTGGAAGACAGGTTTTCAAAGTATCGATTATTTGCAAAGACACGTGATTTAACCTTTATAGTTTTAAAAAGCTTCTGCGTTTAAATCAGTGTAATAAAATAATGGCAATTTAATATGACTAATGTTTTGACTAGCTGATCGATTAATAACAAGGAATTTAACATACTTATCAAGCCATAATAGGATTTTAACTATTCAAAACCAATAGAGTTCATATTTTCGGAAAGCAGTGTAATGTGACACGCCAGATTCAGCCATAATGTCTAGGCCAGGTTTGGTGTGTTACATTTAGTGGTATCAAAGCCAGGTTGCAAAACTTGGCTGTGGAATGGATTTTTATTTATTTATTTTTTGGAAAACTTTGGAAAGTTGTTTTTGTAACGACTTAAAATTTGTTGGAAGGTTTATAAATTGTGTGGCACACCGAATCTCTGGCGCCGAATCCGTAAGTTTCCTTAATACTGTTGACTGTTTTAAACTGGAGTACAGTAGGTAGAAAATATATGATAAAGGACTGTACTGAAACTCTTTAGTTAGAGTAAACTGGAAACTGTAGTGAAAACTTCAATATACGAGAACAAACTTTAATTATTGCTTTTCATAAGACATCTACTAATATTTGAAACTGTAAATTGATCTGCATAAAATTGTTAAACCAGTAATACGAGAATCAATATGAGCACTAGAGGTACTAGTGGAATGGGTACAAGAGGCCGTGGCAGAGGCCGTGAAAGTGCTAGGGCTGGATCTTCGGCATCGGACCACATGCCTAATGTTAGGGCTAGGGAGGTACCAGCTTCACCGGTAACTGAGACAGGACCTTGTGGTCGAGCGGCTGGGGATGAGGCACTATCATAAGCTATGCTCCGAATTCTGGAGAGGGTCGTTGGGACTAGTACGAGTGCTATGGGCTGTGGGTCTATTTCGGAATGACTCTAGTCAAATAGAGCTGAAATTTTTAGGGGTATTGCTAGTGTAGCCCCTGATGTGGCTGAGTATTGGTTGGAGGCCATGGAGAGAATAATGGATGATCTTGACTGCACTTCTGAGCAAAAACTAACAGGTGCAGTGTCTTTACTGCGAGACGAGGCCTACCAGTGGTTGCTTACTGTGAGAGAAGGTACTCAGGCCGACCGGTTAACATGGGAATTCTTTAAAGTTGCATTTCAAGGAAAATATATATGCGCAAGTTATGTAGACGCATGAAGAAGGGAATTTCTGAACCTGAGTCAGGGGGATAAAACTGTGGGAAAATACGAGGCAGAGTTCCTACGACTTAGCCGCTACGCTCGTGGGATGGTAGCAACAGATTGTGAATGCTATGTTCATTTTGAGGGCAACCTCCAAGATGAATTACGGATACTGATAGCTTCTCAGAGGGAGCAAGACTTTGCTATCCTAGTGGAAAAGGCAAAAATCACCGACAACGTGAACTGCTCTGAGCGCCAGAACAGCGAGAAGGAAAGGGGTAGAAGTAGGAGGGATCCAGAGCCCTCAAGTTCTTTTGGTAGGCCTAAGAAAAAGGGCAGATTTGATGAGCCAGTTCAAGTTGGGGCTTCTGTTACTATTACTAGATTACAGTCCTGTGCAAATTGTGGAAGACGGTATTAGGGTGAGTGTTGGAACAGGATTGGGGCATGTTTTAGGTACGGGTCAATGGAGCATCTTGTCTAAAATTGTCCACAGAGGCCTGAACAAATACGAGCTATAGGTCAGGGTTTTATTTAGCCAACAAGAGGTGCTCAGCAGCCACAAGAGGCCGTGGTCAGGCCAAAAATGGAAATGGTTTGGGCCGAGGTCGTGGAGCACCAGGCAGAGGTGCTGGTAATGTTGAGGCGAGGCAGCCAACTCTGGTCTATGCTGTACGTAGCTGAGAGGATGGTGATGATCCTGATGTGATAATTGGTACGTTCTTTATCCTTAATAAATCGTATACTGCTCTGATTGATGTTGGGTCTACGTATTCATACATTGCATGTACTGTGTCTGGGACACTGGGTATCCTGTGTAAGAGTATTGGCAGTGAGATGATCGTGATAAGTCCACTTAGATAGACGGTAAGAGTAGACAAGTTATTTAGAGATGTGCCTTAGGAGGTTCAAGGGGTTACCTTTTCGACGGATTTGGTGGAGTTACCTTTTGGTGAATTTGACCTAATCTTGGGTATGGATTGGCTGGTAAAAAAGCGAGCAAGTTTAGATTGTGCTGTTATGCATGTGGTACTAAAGACTACTGAGGATGAGGAGGTGGTTGTGATTGAAGAGCGTAGAGAATATCTATTAGATGCGGTTTCTGCACTAAGGGCTAAGAAATTGGTTCGTAAGGGTTGTGAGGTGTTTTTAGCCTATATTGATGTCTCTGATTCTGAGTGCCCTTCTGTTGAAAATATCAAAACAGTTAAGGATTTTCTGGATGTTTTCCCTGATGAGCTCCCTGGATTGCCTCCTAACCATCAGGTTAAATTTGGTATTGAGTTCCTACCTGGAATAGCTCCGGTGTCTATTGCCCCTTATAGAATGGTACGGAAGGAACTTATGGAGTTAAAGGCTCAAATTCAAGAGCTACTGGACTGAGGACTCATCCTATCGAGTGTGTCTCCATGGGGAGCACCGATGTAATTTGTGAAAAAGAAGGATAGGTCTATGCGTATGTGCATCAACAATCGACAATTAAACAAACTAACTATCAAGAACAAGTACCCTTTGCCGAGGATAGACGATCTATTCGATCAGCTGCGAGGAGCCGTGGTGTTCTCCAAGATTGATCTCCATTCTGGGTACCACCAATTGAGAGTTAAAGAGGTTGATGTCTACAAGATAGTATTTAGGACTCGTTATGGTCATTACGAGTTCCTAGTGATGTTGTTTGGGCTAATAAATACATCGACTGCCTTCATGGATCTGATGAACTAAGTGTTCTAGTCGTATCTGGATCGGTTCATAGTGGTATTTATAGATGATATATTGGTGTATTCAAGAACCGAAGATGAACATGATGCCCATCTCTGAGTCATTCTGCAGATTCTAATGGAGAAGTAGTTATACGTTAAGTTCAACAAGTGTGAGTTCTGACTGCGAGAGGTGACATTTTTGGGTGTGGTGTCTGTCGAGGGAATCAGAGTTGATCCTTGGAAAATTGAAGCTGTCCTGGATTGGAAACCACCTAAGACTATATCCGAGATTAAAAGTTTTTTGGGTCTGGTAGGGCATTACAGATGTTTTGTTGAAGGGTTTTCTTTGATTGCTGCACCTTTGACCAAGTTACTGCGTAAAGGGGTACCGTTTAACTGGACTGGTAAGCAGTAGGAGAGTTTTGAGAAACTTAAAAAGGTTCTGACTGAGGCCTCTGTCTTGATACAGCCAGAATCTGGGAAGGAATTCACTGTCTACAGTGATGCATCACATGTCAGTTTGGGATGTGTGTTGATGCAAGAGGGTACGGTGGTGGCATGCGCTTCTCGCTAGCTTAAGACCCATGAGGCGAATTACCTTACTCATGACTCGGAATTGACCGTGGTGGTTTTCGCATTGAAGATTTGGAGGCATTATTTTTACGGTGAGAAGTATATTATTTACACGGATCACAAGAGCCTCAAGTACCTTCTTACTCAGAAGGAGTTAAATCTTAGGCAATGAAGATGGATCGAGCTACTTAAGGATTATGATTGCTCAATTGAGTACCACCCTGGTAAGGCGAATGTGGTAGCCGACGCACTGAGCCATAGGGCTATGTCTAATCTAAAGGCGATGTTTGCATACTTAAGTTTGTTTGATGATGGTGGCTTGTTGGCTTAGCTTCAAGTTAGACCGACGTGGATTGAGCAGATTAAGTATAAATAGTTGTTGGATGAGTCACTGGTTCCACGTTTCTGGCAAATTGAAAATAGGGAAACTTCTGATTTTGGGCTGAATAGCAAATGGGTATTATGTTTCAGTGGGAGAGTTTGTTTTCTGAGGGTTCTGATTTGAGGCAGTCTATACTACAAGAAGCGCATAATAGTCCTTATGCTATGCATCCTAGTAGAAGCAAGATGTACCGAGACCTTCGTGAACTATATTGGTGACCAGGACTTAAGCGCGAGATTACAAATTTAGTAAGTAAGTATCTGACATGCCAACAACTAAAGGTTGAGCATCAGCTGCCTTCTAGGTTGTTGCAGCCGGTAAAGAATCCTCTCTGGAAATGGGAAAGAGTGACAATGGACTTTGTTAGTGGACTGCCCCTAACGCCTACAAAGAAAGATTCGGTATGGGTTATAGTAGATCGGTTGACCAAGTCTGCTCATTTCATACTGGTCAGTACTGATTACTTGTTGCAAAAACTAGCTAAGTTATATGTGGTTGAGATTGTATGACTGCATGGGTGCCGGTTTCCATAATATCTGATCGAGATCCTCGTTTCACGTCTTGATTTTTGAAGAACTTACACAAGGCACTGGGTACAAGGTTGGACTTCAGTACTGCGTTCCACCCTCAAATAGATGGTCAGTCAGAAAAGGTGATTCAGATACTGGAGGACATGTTAAGGAGTTTTGTAATAGACTTCCGAGGCAATTTGGAAGATTACTTGCCACCAGCAGAGTTCGCGTAAAATAATAGCTACCAGTCCAGCATTCAGACGGTACCATACGAGGCATTGTATGGTCATAGGTGTAGTACTCCTACATGTTGGACTGAGTTGGGCAAGTGGCGAGTTCTGGGGCCAGAGTTAGTATCAGATACCAAGGATAAGGTAAAACTGATTCGAGACCGATGGAAAGAAGCATCTGATAGGCAAAAGTCTTATGCAGATCTTAAACGTCGAGAGATTGAGTTTTTCGTGGGGGACTTCGTGATTCTCAAGGTCTCCCCATGGAAGAAGATACTGAGATTTGGACAGAAGGGCAAGTTGAGCCCTAGGTTCATTGGGCCTTACTGCATACTGAAAAGTGTTGGACTGGAGGCTTATCAGCCTGAGTTGCCTCCAGAGTTGGACCGGATCCATGATGTATTCCAGGTCTCCATGCTAAGACGTTACCGCTCTGATCCCATGCATATAGTGTCAATTGAGGAGATCGAGGTTAGGCCTGATCTGACCTTCGAGGAGGAATCGGTGCAAATACTGAATCGTTACATTAAGGTACTGAGGAAGAAATCTACTCCACTGGTAAAAGTGCTTTAGTGTAATCACAACTCAGAAGAAACCGCATGGGAAATGTTGAAGGCTATGCGATAATAATACCCTCATCTATTCTGATAAGGTAAATTTTGAGGTCAAAATTTCTTTAAAAGGGTAGAGTTATAACGCCCCAAAAATTTAGGATCTTTAATTTTGAATTATCTAACACGAATTACATGTTTGCTTTATTGGCTAAGTGATTTGAGTGGGTTGGGAGTGTTTGAGAAGCCTGGGTTCAAGTCTTCGCTTTTGAAAAATTTTTAGTGTTGCTCTTAAATGAATCTAGACACTTTCATATAGGCTGTATAAATAATAGTGCTGGTCTTATGACACAAAGAGAGCGTGCTGTTTAGTGGCAATGTGGCGTATTGCTTCTGTTGGGGCACTTGAGTTCGAGTCCTAGGTTGCACAATGGAGTAATTATTTTACTGTGTTAGCTAGGTAGGTAGTGGACTCGGACTGAGACTCTGAGGTTGAATTGGTCATGAGAGTTTGTATAAAGTCTGAATGGGATGTTGGAGTGTTTTGTGGAGAGAATTAGGGAGAGATATTAGGAGAAGATCAAGGATTTTGAGGGTGTGGATGTGGTAGTGCCGAATTGGGTTTCTAGCTACTCAAAATTTCGGCTGTAACTTCTTTTGGGGGAGTATTCCTTGTTTCAGTTTCTCTTTTGGACACTTTTCTTTTGTATTTTTCTCTCTGGCTGAATATTCTTGGTTCGTAACAACGTAAATCGCACTTTGGTCAATTGTTGGTAAGCTGAGTGCTTCTTTGTACCTTTCGAGTTTGTGGTTTCTATTCTAGGGTAACCAAGTCTCTTTCCCTCAATCTCTTTATTTTTGTAGGCCTAATACAGCTTTTCTCTCCCTCACTATTCTGTCATTCAGTTTTCCCTTCTAACCGAACCTTTCTTTTCTCTCCTCTCTGTGTTTCTTTTCTTTCTTCCATCTTTGTTCTTTTTTAGTTGGTGAACCGATTGCTCACTGCCTTTTCTCCTCCTCACCTTTTCAATTTGTTGCGGCTTGACGACTGTGGTAGGTACATTCGACTCTTGCTTGTTGTTAATTAATCTTTTCATGTTACCTCTGCTTAAAGCCGAATGCTCCTCCCTTCTCTCATTCCCTTGTGGCATATTCTTGTCCTCTTCTTTTAGGTGTGCTATTCTTTTGAGTCTCAGATTTCCTCGAGAAGTGAAGGCGTTTTCGGGTGATATGTAGCCGATGAAATAGTTTTCTTTTCACTCGACTTAGGGTAAGTATGTGGGCTAATAGGTTGGGGTATTGTCAGAAGGCCCCATCTCTGGTTTTGAGTTTTATGTAGGCAATAGGTATGGATTCAAGTCTTTGGTTTATCCGATTGTGGTTAATGGGTTTGATAAACCGTAATTTATACGTATTTTTATCCCATGCTTAGCACATTTATGGATGATTTCTCCTTAGATTTGGTGAATTCGATGCTCCTAATTCTTTAATTTCATGTTTTATGCTTAGGTGAGCATAGGAGAGTAAAAAGAGCGAGAAATGGGCCGAAAATGGAGAAAATGGAGAAAATGGACCCACGTGGGAAATCAACACACCCTGGACTTCCTCACACGGGCGTGGTACATGGCCGTGTCCATTTAGTAGGATCAAAGCACGACTTACACGGGTAGACTACACACTCGTGCCTATTGAACAGCCTTGACCACAGGCTGGAGTAATCACACACGGGCATGTCCCTACCGAGCCCAAGTATAGTCC
This sequence comes from Gossypium arboreum, assembly GCF_025698485.1. Lineage (NCBI taxonomy): Eukaryota > Viridiplantae > Streptophyta > Magnoliopsida > Malvales > Malvaceae > Gossypium > Gossypium arboreum. Next base: position 56,121,612 of record NC_069078.1, on the reverse strand, counting down.
TAATTGGAAAAGGCCACTTTTGAGGGCTCTTAGGCATTCTACAGTCTATTTAAACACTGGAGAAGACACTTAGAGGAGACACACAGAGTAGGAGGCAGGGAATTGCTCAAGGGAAGCCGATTGATCCATCTCAAAAGCTGGATTCATCGTCAAGACTGAAGATCTCCCTTCAATTTCCATTCAGGGGTTTTGGGTTTTCTTTATGTTTTGTTATCTTTATTCTTTTGAGATGTTTTCTTTCTTAGTTATGAACTAAACCCCCAAATACCTAAGGGTAATGAAACCTAAGACAAATCTTGTTATTATTATTTGAATTATATGATAAGTATTTGACTTGTTCTTAATTATGTGTTCTTAATTCTTGTTTTAATATTCCAGGATATTGATTCCAGTTAATGCTCTTATTTAGAGGAGGAATAGACCCTGCCTAAGAGTAAATTATTCGTAATTAAGCAGAGTTGATTGCACGCCTAGAGATAGGGTGATAAGATTTTGCCGGATTAGGGTGAAACCTAATAAGGGGATTTATAGATCGAGTTAATGCAACACTAGGGCGTTAATTAGAAAGAGATTTCAATTAATCAACCTAGGGTTAGATGTTATTACTCTCGAGAGAGATAATAATATAACTTAGGGATTTCTACGGATCAAGTCAAATGAATAAATCGTCTGATTCAGAGTCAAATAACAAGTGAAGTCTAAGTGGATTTTTCCTTGGGTATTGTCTTAATCAATCGAGTTCTCCCAAAAGCTTTTCCTTATTTTCTCTCTGTGCACCCTTAGTTTAGTTAATTAGTTTAGATAAACAAATCCCTCTATTTTTAGGCTAGATAATAAAAAGAAAGTAATTACTAGTACTCTTGGTTCCTTTGGGTTTGACAAACCGGTCTTGCTAAAGCTATACTATTGTTCGATAGCTACACTTGCCTTCATCGTGATAATAGTTAGTTTCAAGAATGATTAATTATAAATTTTTAAAACCTGTTGCGAATATCACGTATCCAGTTTTTGGCGCTATTGTGGGGAATTAGGATATTAGGAACACTCGATTTTAATTAATTTAGCCATTCTACTTTATTTTCAATTTAAATTTTTATTTTCTTTTCTAATTTTTCTTTTATTCGTTCCTAGAAGGTTTTTATAGTGTATGACTAGAAGAAACCCGTCGGGACCATTACTGTTTGATAGTGAGATCGATCGTACAGTTCACAGAAATTGAAGAGATATAAGGCAAAGCTTACGACACACAGAGGAAGAGCAAGAGGATGATACTTCAACCACAACCGAGGAGATGACTAAAAACCAAGAAAATCTGCTACCTCCTGTAATTGCTACTAATCAGAATCTTGCTCCATGTACTATGTATGATTATGCTAAACCTTCTTTAATAGGAACTGAATCGAGCATAGTTAGGCCTACTATTGCTGCAAATAATTTTGAACTAAAACCTAACACCATTCAAATGATCCAACATTTTGTTCAGTTTGATGGTTTGCAGGACGAGGATCCCAACGCTCACTTGGAAAATTTCTTAGAGTTTTGCAACACTTTTAAAATCAATGTTGTTTCTGATGATTCCATTCACTTTTGATTGTTTCCCTTTTTGTTGAGGAATAAGGCTAAACAATGGTTGAACCCGTTACCACGAGGGTCAATCACTACTTGGGAACAAATGACTGAAAAGTTTTTATTAAAAAATATTTTTCACCGGCCAAAACAGCCAAGTTACGTAATGATATCTCCTCTTTTGTGCAGATGGATTTAGAAACACTCTACGATCCATGGGAGAGATACAAGGATCTATTGAGAAGGTGCTCTCACCATGGGTTACCACTCTAACTACAGGTTCAAACATTTTACAATGGCCTGAATCCTTCGATTGGACAGATGATCGACGCAGCCGTTGACGGAACTATCAATAATAAGACACCTGAGGATGCTTATGAATTTATAAAAGAGATGCCACTGAATAATTATCAGTGGCGAGTCATGAGGACAAAGCCGACGAAAGTAGGCAGCGTCATTAACGTCGATTCGGTCACCATGCTCTCTAATCAGGTAGAACTTTTGAATAGAAAAATTGACTGTTTTCTTGGTTCTTCACATGTTCACCCAGTAATGTAGCCCGAAGCAAGTGGGGATGGATCAAGCAATTTAGAATACCCACCCTATGGCCACAACATAGAGAACGAGAAGTTAAATTACATGGGTAATAATCCTCGATCTCAAAATAATCCTTATAGTAACACTTACAATGCAGGTTGGAGGAACCACCCTAATTTTTCATGGGGAGGCTAAGGAAATCAGAGACCACCACCACCTCTAGGCTTCCAACAACCACCTTACCAACAAGAGAAAAAGCCGAACCTCGAGGAGATACTAACAAAATTCATCTCGATGTTAGAAACTCATTTTCAGCATACTGAGACAGCACTTAAGAGTCAACAAGCGTCGATTCAAGGGCTCGAAACTTAGTTAGGACAACACACCAAACTAATTTTTGAAAGACCACCAGGAAGTCTACCTAGTAATACTGAACGCAACCCAAAAGAGCACGTGAAAGCAATTACACTAAGGAGTGGGAAAGTGTTAGCTGAATCTGAAAAGAAGCCACCACAAGAAGCTGACAGAAAGGAGGTCGAACCCGAAAACAATGACAATCTAATGCCAAAAGAATATAAACCACCAATCCCACACCCAACAAAGTTGAAGAAAGACCGCATGGATGCACAATTCAGTAAATTTCTTCTTGAACTTTTTAAACAACTGCATATTAACTTACCTTTTGTTGAAGCTATATCGTAGATGCCTACCGATGCAAAATTTTTAAAGGAGCTTCTAACAAACAAAAGGAAGTTTGAAGACTTATCTACAATGGAACTTAATGAGGAGTGCTTAGCCATACTCCAAAATAAACTGCCAACCAAACTGAAAGATCCAGGAAGTTTTACTATTCCCTGCTTAATTGGTAGTTTGAATGTTGATAAAGCACTAGCTAATTTAGGCGCCAACTTTAATTTGATACCATATAAAATGTTTAAACAACTTGGTCTTGGGGAACCTAAATCCACTAGGATGAGTATTCAATTAGCTGATAGATCTGTTAAATATCCTAGGGGAATTATAGAGTACGTACTTATAAAAGTAGATAAATTTATATTCCCTGTTGATTTCATTGTGCTTGACATGGATGAAGATGTTGAGGTGCCTTTAATCTTAGGTCAGCCATTTTTAGCCACTGCTGGGGTTGTAATTGATGTGGGTGATGGTAAATTGGTACTTAGAGTAGGTGACGAAGAGATTATTTTTAAAATTTATGATGCCATGAGATTTTCTAGGGAACAGGATGATTCATGTTATTTTATCGACTCTATTGATCATGCTACTCAAGAATCTTTTTAGGAAATCGTACACAAGGACATGACGGAACTGTGTCTCGCCCAAGGAGAGGGGGTGGATGATGATTTTGAGTTAGGAACCAAACTAAACACCAATGAAACCTCCCCAAAACTAGCAAAATATGAGGGAATTAAGGTAAAAGATGAACTTAAGCAAAAACCATCTATTGAAGAACCTCCCAAACTGAAACTTAAACAATTACCGAATCACTTGGAATATGCATTTCTTGGAAATAATTTTGCATTACCGGTAATTATTGCATCCAACTTGCAACCTAAGGAGAAAGAGGAATTACTCCAAGTATTAAAAGAGCATAAAAGGGCCATAGCTTGGAAAATTTCTAACATTAAAGGAATCAGCCCTTCTTTTTGTACCCACAAAATTTTAATGAAAGATAAATATAAACTATGCATGCAAGCCCAAAGACGACTGAACCCCAGCATGAAGGAAGTTGTTAAAGCTGAGGTAATTAAACTCCTAGATGCTGGAATTATTTATCTTATTTCTGATAGTTCTTGGGTGAGTCCAGTGCAGGTTGTTCCTAAGAAAGGAGGCATGACTGTTGTAGCCAATGAGAAGAATGAATTAATCCCAACAAGGACAGTCACAGGTTGGAGAGTATGCATTTATTATAGGAAGCTAAATGATGCCACGAGAAAAGATCACTTCCCCCTTCCATTCATTGACCAAATGTTGGAAAGATTGTTAGGGCACATGTATTACTGCTTTTTAGACGAACTCTCTAGCTATTTCCAAATTCCAGTAGCTCCTGAAGATCAAGAAATGATGACATTTACATGTCCATACGGTACATCTGCTTATCGTAGAATGCCATTTGGATTATGTAATGCTCCTGCTACTTTTCAACGCTGCATGATAGCCATTTTTGATGAACTCGCAAAAGACGTCATGGAGGTATTTATGGATGATTTCTCAGTTTTCAGTAACTCTTTCCATCTTTGCCTCAAAATTTTAAAACGAGTGTTAATAAGATGTGAGGAAACAAACCTTGTGCTTAACTAGAAAAAAATGTCACCTTATGGTTCAAGAAGGTATTGTGTTAAGACATAAAATTTCTAGTAGAGGGATTGAGGTTGATAAATCTAAAATTGAAACCATTGAAAAAATACCTCCCCCTAATTCGTTAAGGCTATTAGAAGTTTTTTAGGACATGCTGGGTTTTATAGAAGATTTATTAAAGACTTTCCTAAAATAGCTAAGCCTTTGACTAAATTACTAGAAAAAGATGTCTCTTTTAATTTCGATCAGGAGTGTTTAGAAGCATTTAATACTTTAAAGGATAAACTGACTAAAGCGCCAATTATAATTGCACCTGATTGGATTTCACCTGTTGAACTAATGTGCGATGCAAGTGATTTTGCAGTAGGTGCAGTTTTGGGACAGCGAAGAGATAAACATTTTCAACCTATCTATTATGCTAGCAGAACTTTGACAGTCGCACAAGAAAACTACACCACCATGGAGAAAGAGCTGCTAGCTGTGGTTTTTGCATTCGATAAATTTAGGCCATATTTAATATTGTCTAAACTTGTCGTTTATACTGACCATTCCGCTCTTCGCCACGTTTTAACTAAAACTGATGCAAAACCTCGACTCATTCGATGGATCTTATTATTGCAGGAATTTGACTTGGAGATTAAGGATAAGAAAGGAGCTGAAAATCTCGCGGTTGACCATCTCTCCAGGATTGAAAACTCCAGTACCAAAGAGCCAGATGACATTGAAATAAATGATTTATTCCCTGAAGAACAATTTTTTGCTATATCTGATTCTGAGGTACCTTTGTTTGTAGATATTGCAAATTTTTTAACCGCTAACATTATCCCAAAAGGGTTGACACATCAGCAAAAGAAACGATTCTTCACTGATGTTGAAAAACTACTTTTGAGAAGACCTTTTTCTTTTTCGTAAATGTGCAGATCAAATCATTAGGAGATGCATTACAAGGACAGAAGCATTCAAAATCTTGGAACATTGCCACTCAAGACTGACTGAAGGACATTACGGTGGAAATAAGACCGCACATAAAGTCCTCGAATCAGGTTTTTATTGGCCCACTCTATTCAAAGACGCCAACAAGTATGTTACTGCTTATAACAAATGTCAAAGAATAGGTAATAAATCCAAACGTGATAAAATGCCTCAGACATATATGCTCTCATGTGAAATATTTGACGTTTGGGGTATCGAATTCATGGGTCCATTCCCTAGTTCATTCGGGAATAAATACATCTTAGTAGCTGTTGATTATATGTCCAAATGGGTTGAAGCCTAAGCTTTACCTACTAATGATGCTAGAGTAATAGTACGGTTCCTTAAGAAACTTTTCTCTCAATTTGGTACACCTAGAGCAATTATCAGTGATAGGGGTACTCATTTTTGTAACGCCCAATTTGACAAGACCTTTAAGAAATACAGAGTTCACTTAGAAGCAACGAAGGCAATTTGAAGTTGGAGATCTTGTCCTGTTATATGACTCGAGGCTCAAATTGTTTCCTACAAAGCTTAAATCACAATGGTCAGGTCCTTTCGCAGTTCAAACTTTGTTTCCATATGTCACAGTAGAGGTAAGTCATCCATCACAAGGCATTTTTAAGGCTAATGGACATCGTCTCAAAATTTATAACGGTGAGAATTCCAAAGATGATAAAGAGGAGCTACGGCTCCACGAAGTTACCTAAATATACCCACAAGGTAGAGTCGAGCTTAGACTATAAACAAACACTTCTTGGGAGGCAACCCGACTAATGGTGTTAACTTCTTTAAATTTTAGTCTTTAACATTTAACTCACTAACTGAGTCACTGAATACAGGATTTCCAAAACCACACGGCTAGGTACACGAGCATGTCGTAGGCCGTGCACATACCATGGGAGGTAACACGACCATGCGATACAGCTGCGTGAAAATAGAGCAAAAATATTTCCCCAACATGGGATCCGATAAGTTGTCACGACCGTGCGACATGGTCGTGGGCAATCCTACCAAATAAACACGAGCGTGTGACACGACCGTGGTCGAGCCTGTCAAAATAACTTGGGTGTGCACTTGCATACACGGGCATGTGAGAAGCAAACGAAGATTGACACGGCCGTGCAACATAGCCGTGTACACCAATGCACCCAATTTTGAAAACCACGAAATGCACGGGCTGAAATAAGGGCACACGGGCGTGCCCCATGGCCGTGTGCCCCAATTTCTTTATAAACACTTATTATTTATTTTATTTTTATCTTTATATTTTGAAATTACTTTTTATTTCCTTTTAATAGTATTTTATCTTGAGATTTTATAATTTTTTTTGGCTATTTCATTACGAGTAATTATGCTTATATTTCCTAAAGATTTTCTGATTTTATCACAGTCATAAAGATCTCCCAAGCTCATCATCAAATAGGAACTAAAAACTCCACCGGCAAAGGTTCTCCACGACTTCCATATCCTGCTCGACCACGACCATAGCTACTACCAGATATAATACTCTTTTGGTGCAGGACTTATAGACTAATGAACCTCTACCACCACCAGAGTATCCTCCTCCACTCTCATCATTGCCTTGGCCGATTATTCTCCATAACTCGAATTCAAGGAGTTCATTCATCATTCAGGAAGTTTCACTTCTCTCCCTATCTTATGATTATATATCTATATTTTTCAATATATCCATCTTTGTACATTGAGGGCAATGTACATCTTAAGTGTGGGGAGATCTTTTCTATCATCATCAAAAATCCCTGAACTTTGTCTTATTCTCACGTGAATCACTCATATCACTATTAGAATGAATTTTAATTAATTTATGATTTTTATTGATATGTCTTGAATTAAAACATAGGCATTTATGCATTGATTGTTTAAACTTTAAGACATTAGGGAATCAAGCATGATAAGTTGATTTTTGAAGAATTAAAAATTTTTAGGTTATATCCCTAAGTTTAGGTATTATCTTGAATTGAAATTCACAAGTTTAAACATAAAAAAGCCATAATTTTTGTGAGATCTTGAGCCTTTTACAGCATATTTTATTTCTTTCATGCTCACTTTTATTATGAGTGCGTCAGTATTGATTTGTTATTCTAGAACTTGCTTGATTATACATGTCAAGACCACACCATTTTATTTGATATGTCAAGATGATAAAGGCACTTAGGTTTAACTCACTCACTCCACAAAAAGCCTACATTCATAATTAACCCTTAGTGAACCCCTTTGAACCTAACAAGTCACTAACTGATTTACCTCAATGTTAACCCATTATTGTTGAAATCCCCTAATTTGATCCATATTTTTGTCGAGATTTGATTTGAATTTATTGCTTAGCTATGTCTTATTCTTTGTTGGAATAATTAAGTTCTATGTTATTTGTCTTGTTTAAATAATAATAATAATAATAATAATAATAATAATAATAATAATAATAATAATAATAATAATAATAATATACATATTTATTAATAGTAATTCGTCGTTTTTGAGCTTAAAGTATTAGTTTCATATTCTGAGAAAAAGCTCACTTGTATTCAACTGATGACTAGTTATTTTTCTAGCTAGTTAATTTTTCAATTCAATCTCGATTCTAATCTCTTCTTTCAGCTTTTGACCACACCCCCTAACCAAAGCCACATTACAACCCTCTAACGACCTTTTTGATTGATGTATCATCTCAATATATAGTGGTGGAGATTTGATTTTCAAGCAAGCCTATGGTAATAACTTTTCATATTGACTAATGAGTGCTTTATTTGATGTCCTTAAACTCCTCAAGTGATTTGAGTGAATCTTTAATGAGAATGTTAAACTCTGTGATATTTTTATCAAAGGTAATCACTTAGATGAAGGGAGACACCTATGTTTTCGTGATAAAATGCTCAACTTGGAATGTTTAAAACTTTAATGTACTTTTAGTTGAATTTTCAATGTATGAATACTTATGGATTATTTTGAGATATTATTGATAAGAATTATAAATTGGGAAGAATTTATTTTGATTGTGAGTTGAGGATTTTGCTTGAGGACAAGCAAACGCTTAAGTGTGCGGGTATTTGATAAACTGTAATTTATACATATTTTTATCTCATGCTTCACACATTTATGGATGATTTCTCCTTAGATTTGGTGAATTCAATGCTCCTAATTCTTTAATTTCATGTTTTATACTTAGCTGAGCATAGGAGAGTAAAAAAGAGCGAGAAACGGGCTGAAAATGAAGAAAATGGACCCACATGGGAAATCAACATGGCTTGGGCTTCCTCACACGGGCGTGGCACACGACCGTATCCATTTGGAAGGATCGAAGCACGACTTACAAGGGTAGACTACATGTCCATGCCTATTCAATAGCCTTGACCACAGGTTGGAGCATTTGCACACGGGCGTGTCCTTGCCGAGCCCAAGTATAGTTCTATTCAGAAAAGGCCACTTTTGAGGGCTCTTGGGCACTCTAAAGCCTATTTAAACATTGGAGGAGGCACTTGGAGGAGACACACGGAGTAGGAGGCAAGGAATTACTAAAGGGACGCCGATTGATCCATCTTAAAAGCCGGATTCATCGTCAAGACTGAAGATCTCCACTTAATTTCTATTCAGGGGTTTTGGGTTTTCTTTATGTTTTGTTATCTTTACTCTTTTGAGATGTTTTCTTTCTTAGTTATGAACTAAACCCCCTAAATACCTAAGGGAAATGAAACCTAAGACAGGTCTTGTTATTATTATCTGAATTGTATGATAAATATTTGACTTGTTCTTAATTATGTGTTCTTAATTCTTGTTTTAATATTTAAGGATATTGATTCAAGTTAATGCTCTTATTCAGAGGAGGAATAGACCCTTTCTAAGAGTAAATTTGTCGTAATTAAGCGGAGTTGATTGCACGCCTAGAGATAGGGTGATAACATTTTGCCGAATTAGGGTGAAACCTAATAAGGGGATCCATAGATTGAGTTAATGCAACACTAGGGTGTTAATTCAAAAGAGATTTCAATTAATCAACCTAGGGTTAGACGTTATTAGTATCGAGAGAGATAATAATATAACTTAGGGATTTCAACGGATCAAGTCAAATGAATAAATCGTCTGATTTAGAGTTAAATAACAAGTTAAGTTTAGGTGGATTTTTCCTTGGCTATTGTCTTAATCAATCGAGTTCTCCCAAAAGCTTTTCCCATTTTCTCTCTTTGCACCCTTAGTTTAGTTAATTAGTTAGATAAAGAATTCCCTTAATTTTTAGGCTAGATAATAAAAAGAAAGTAATTACTAGTACTCTTGGTTCCTTTGGGTTTGACAAACTGGTCTTGCTAAAGCTATACTACTGTTCGATAGGTACACTTGCCTTCATCATGATAATAGTTAGGTTCAAGAACGATTAATTATAAATTTTTAAAACCTGTCACGAATATCACGTATCAGGGTTCCTTGGATAATGTAGCTTTTCGGCAAAAGAAGGTGTAGCCAACCTGCGACTAACATTATTGACCGGTTAAATTGCATTAGTGGATTAAGGCAAGTGTTGATGTTGTTCATTTTGGGATTAAGTATTAGTATGTAGGTGTTGACTCTAGTGCCAAACATTTAACCAAATGTCTTGATTAATGTAGGTTGGTGTTCGAAGGCTTTTTGCAAGTATTCGCAACGAGGTGTGTAATCACACCTCCTTTCAACTGCAAATCGGCAAAAGTCGAGAAGCCAAAAATACGACGTTTGAGGCCACATGAGCGTGCGAACGCTCCTGTGGTAAACCAAGCCCACGAATCATGGGCGTAAGACTGTAGAGACCAGCATGGCCATCCTCATGGGGTTAGGCTGTTTTGGGCCATGTTCGGCCAAAATAGGCTGTGTGGGCCCAATGGGCTTGTGGGCTTCACACGGATAAATTTCGTAATATATGGTAATTACTAGATTGGGCTATGTAGTTCACATGGTTGTGGTAACTTTTGGGTTTGATGGGCCATACGGACGTGTGGACCTACTTGGGCTGCAAAATGGGCCTTGGGCTCATTTACACTTCTAGAACCGTTGAGGTTACACTGGTCGCTCAAGGCAACTGTAGACCTTCTGATGGGTCGATAAGAGTACCTAGACCCTATGGTAGGTGAAAATACGAAAATAACCCAATAGGGTAAAATGACTACTTTACCCCTCGAGAGTAAAAGACTGATTTGTGCTATGATTTGACTGTTCTCTTTGACATGACATACTGCATGGGGTCGGGGTATTGTTTATGGAGGAAATATACTGTACTATTGGCTTTTAGCCTTTATCTTGATTCTTGGCGACTTTCTTTCTGCAATATCAGTCTTGTCGACTTTGTCGCGATCATCGATATTGGTGTGTCTGGCTGGGTGGGTTGACTTTGTCCCCACATGGTCTGATTGGTGGTATGGAGTGGTGTGTCAGGCTGGATTGGGGTGGGTTCCACTGTTGCATTACTTCACTGACACTGTTACTATTACTATAATGGGTTCAGGCTCGAACTGTTACTGCGTACTGCATTCTGACTGTTAGATAGGGGAATACACATTGAGTTTCTTGTAAACTCACCCTTCTTTTTAACTGTGCAAAAAATCCCCAGCTTTAGAGGATTTGGTGCTGTGAGGGACTCGGAGATGGCCACATGACCATAATTATGCTATTCATGATTTTACTTTTATCTAAATTTTCGTTTTGGGTTTTTAATTCTGTAATAAGGCCTTTTATGGATTTAAATTTTAATTAGGCATTTGCTTGCTTACTTTAAACTGCAAGTCTAGGGGAAGACAGGTTTTCAAAGTATCTATTATTTGCAAAGACATATGATTTAACCTTTATAGTTTTGAAAAGCTTCCGTGTTTAAATCAGTGTAATAAAATAATGAAAATTTAATATGACTAATGTTGTGACTAGCTGAACGATTAATAACAAGGAATTTAACATTCTTATCAAACCACAATAGGATTTTAACTATTCAAAACCAGCAGAGTTCATATTTTTGGAAAGTAGTGAAATGTGGCACGCCAAATTCGGCCACCAAATTCGACCATAACGTCTGGGTCGGGTTTGGGGTGTTACATTAGGGTAACATTCTCTCATAGCATCCTCAGGCTCCCACATAGCTTCTTCAACTTCGTGTCAGTGCCATAGGACTTTCACTAAAGAGATTTTCTTGTTTCTTAATTCTTTAACCTTGTAATCTAAAATCCAGATCGTTCTTCCTCGTAAGTCATATCGGACCGAATCTCAATCTCAGATGTGGAAATCACATGCGATGGGTTGGATCAATATCATCAAAGCATCAATGTGTGAAACACGTTATGGATCTTTTCTAACTCAGGTGGCAACAATAGTCTGTAAGCAACCAGGCCGATACGCTCAATAATCTCATACGACTCAATAAATCTTGGACTCAATTTTCCTTTATGACCGAATCGAAGTATTTTCTTCCACTGTGAGAATTTCAAAAACACTTTGTACCTAATCTGAAACTCAATATATTTTCATTCAAGCCTGCATACGATTTTTGACAATCTGACACTGCTTTTAGACTATCACGAATCACTTTTACTTTCTATTTAGTCTCTTCGATCAAATCGACCCCGTTATCTTATTCTCACTGAGCTCAGTCCAATACAAAGGTGTTCGACATTTACGACTGTACAAAGCCTCGTAAGGTTCCATTTCGATACTCGATTGAAATCTATTATTATATGCAAATTCTATTAGTGACAAGTATCATTCCACGTACCTTCAAACTTAAGAATGCAACATCTCAACATATCCTCGAGTATCTAAATAATTCGTTCAGACTGACCATCTGTCTGCGGATGGAAAGTAGTGCTAAAATATAATTTCGTACTTAATTCATCTTGCAGTTTCTTCCAAAACTGCAATGTGAACCTCGGATCTCTATCCAAAACAATAGAGATAGGTATTCCGTGCAATCTCACAATCTGAGAAATGTACAACTCAGCAAGCTTATCAAGCGAGTAATTTGTGCGAATCGGAATCAAATGAGCCAATTTAGTCAATCTATCCACAACAACCCAGATCACATCTTTCTTGTCTGGTGACAAAGGCAAACCTGATACAAAATCCATCGTGACCCTGTCCCATTTCCACTCGGGTATCATAATCGGTTGAAGTAACCCAGACAGTACCTGATGCTCAGTTTTAACTTGTTGATAGATTAAACATTTCAAAACAAAGTCAGAGATGTCTCGTTTCATACCATGGCACTAGTAAAGTTGTTTCAAATCATTATACATTTTTGTACTACCTGGATGAACAGATAACCGGCTGCTTTGAGCTTCATTCAAAATCATCTAAATCAACTCTGAATTTCTCGGAACACATATTTGATTTCTTAACCTCAAACAACCCTCAGCATCAACTCGAAACTCTCAATCAATAATCAAATCACATTGGGCCCTCTTTGCTAACAAATCATTATCGACTTTTTGAGCTTAACAAATTGCTATATAAATAACGGTCTTGCTTTTAACTCAGCTACAATCAAACCATCATCAGATGGAGCCATATGCGTATTCATCGCACGTAAAGCAAACAAAGATTTTCGACTTAAAGCATTAACAACAACATTAGCCTTTCCAGGACGGTAGTCAATCACAAGCTCGTAATCTTTTAGCAATTTTAACCATCGTTGCTATCTCAAGTTGAGATCTTTCTGAGTCATCAAATATTTTAAGCTTTTGTGATCAGAATAGACATGACATTTCTCACTGAACAAATAGTGGCGTCATATTTTCAAAGCATACACAATAGCTGCCAATTCGAGGTCGTGTGTCGGATAAATCTTTTCGTACGGCTTTAACTATCTCAAGGCATAAGCTATGACTTTGCCTTCTTGCATCAAAACATAGCCCAAACCATTTAAAGATGCATCACTATAAATTACAAATTCTTTACCTGATTCTGGCTGAACTAGCACTGGAGCTTCAGTCAATAGGGCTTTCAACTGATCAAAACTTTTCTGACACTTTTCTGACCACTCAAACTTAACATCTTTCTGAAGTAATCTCGTCATCAAAGTTACAATCATAGAGAAACCTTTTACCTTCTGTAATAGCCAGCAAGTCCCAAAAAGCTTTGAACCTCGAAAACATTTCTCGCAGGCTTCCAATCTAATATGGCAGAAATCTTGCTTGGATCAACCCGAATACCCAATGCTGATACAACATGTCCCAAAAACCCAACTTCACACAACCAGAACTCACATTTACTAAACTTCGCATACAACTATTTATCACGCAAAGTCTATAGCACAATTCTCAAGTGTTGGACATGCTCAAATTCATCACAGGAATAGATCAATATGTCATCTATGAACACAACTACAAATCGCTCCAAATACTGTCTGAAGATCCGATTCATTAAATCCATAAAAATAGTAGGTGCATTAGTAAGTTCGAAAGGCATAACCAAAAACTCATAGTGTCCGTACCTCGTTTGGAAAGTAGTTTTCAGCACATTAGAGTCTTTAACTCACAAAATTGACATATCTTGTGACAGCCCAAAATTGACCCTAGTCGGAATGTGGTTTCGGGACCACAAAACCGAGGCATAAAAATAATTAAAAATTTATTTTGATGCCTATGATATGTGTTAAATTGTGTATGACATTTTGATGTTTCAATTTAGAATTATAAATGTGAATTTCACTAGAAAGGACCTAGTAGTAAACTTTGAAAGTATGATGGGGAAATGTGTGATTACTAGTTGAGCATGCATGCAAAAATAAGGGATTTGCATGTCAAATTTCCCCAAAGATGGTATAGTGGCGGCCATGACAAGGAATATGGGCAAGGAAAACATGTTATGACATGTTTTGTTAATGCATGATGTGATAAATGATAAAAAATTAAGCATGTAGGAAGAGAAACAAAAAAAATCAAAATTTGCTCATCCTTCCCCTTTTGCCGTGAGTGAAAGAGAAGCAAAGAAAAAATTTTGTTCACCTATTTTTCTCTTCTTTGGCCGAAAATACTAAGGAAAAGGAAGGATTTTGCTTCATTTTCTTTGTTTAGAAGAGATCTAGAAGGAAATTTGGCTAAACTTGCAACAAGAGTAAGGTATGTATGAGGTTGTGTTGGGAGTTTCATGCATGTTTTGGTTGCTAATTTGATGTGCATGTTAGCCATGGCTCAAATCTTTGTTATGCCATGGAAATGGCATTTGGCCAAAGTTGTTATGGTGATAAAGCCATTGCATGCTAAGTGTGAAGCTTGATGATGATGCATGCAATGATGGATTGTCTACTCTTGAGTAAGATTTTGAGTTTTCTTTTGTTTAACCATGATTGAAGTTGAAAAGGGCATGATTGTCATATTCGCCATGATGCATTCATGAGCATGGTTCATGCTTCTTGCATGTTAGTTAAAATTTGTGTTTTGGATGGCTATGGACACCTTGAAATTCGCCATGCTCATATATGTATATATATGTTTGCACATGATGTTTTGGTTATGAACTAAGTGATGAATATATTGGTTTAAAGAAGAAGATGTGGAAGAATGCTTGTGAAATTGCAAGCACAATTGACCTAGCACACATATAAGTGCTTGATGCTATATTATAAGTTTTGGGCCACAATGTGCAAAGCATTAACTAGTAAAATGCATGCTGTTTTGTGAGGTATTAAGTGCAAAATTGACCTCAACATGTACATGAATATTCGCCTTGGGTAGCCTATTGAAGGCCTTAGCATTTCCTTGATGCTCGAATAAATTGTATTGAATTGCTTGATGTAGTATAAAATGTGCATGACCATTGTGTATTCAAGCTAAAGGGTGGCCATATGACCATTTAAACTCCTTGTCATATTCGCCATAAGCTAGCACAATGAGGTTTTAATAAATTGAATTTGTTTGAATTAGCTCAAGAGCTTAGAGGGCCACAATTGGACAAGGGAAGGAGAAAGTGATCGAATAGCCGAAAAAGCCGTTCGACAACATCCGAGGTAAGTCCTCAAGAAGTGACCCTACTTGAATTATGTGAAATAAAGTATGGATGTGTATTGATTATTGATTATGTGTGCATGAGTATTTGAATTCTACCCGGCTAAGTCCCGAAGGCGAATATGCTTGTGACTATAATTGCGTTTGAGCCTTAGTGTGAAAATGAAATATGTATGTCCAATGATAATTGATGTATGTGTTCATGGGAAATTGAATGATATCCGGCTAAATCCAAGACAATTATGCTGGAAATTATATCCGGGTTAAGACCGAAGGCAATTGTGCTAGTGGCTACATCCGGGCTAAGACCAAGGCATTCGTGCGAGACATTCTATCCGGCTAAGACCGAAGGCATTTGTGCACATGGTTATATCCGGTTATATTCGAAGAATCTTGGGCTGGAGGTGAGTGTTGGTTGCTGTAATAAATTCAATGAGTACACTCGAAAAGCCCAAAGAATGAGGTATGCGTTTATATGTGCATTGGAAAGTCGACATGTTTGAGCAACATTCGCTCAATCGACTAATGAATTTCAGTTATTGAATTGATTGATACTTTGTGAAATTATATAATGATGAAGTGTGAAGTAAGAATGTGTATTAATGAAATGATGCATTTGGCTATGTGAATGTATTGCTGTAATTAGAGTTGATTATATTCCTTGAGACTTACTAAGCATAAAATGCTTACCCGTTGCTTTGGCTCTCGGTTTTCTAGATTTAATCAAAGCAATCGGATTTGGGATCGTTGAAGTCAAGTCATCCACACTATCAAGCCTCCATTTTGGTATAAATTTTGGTTGAACTTGAGATGGCATGTATAGGACTACCCTTGTTGGTTAAATATGTTGTGATGTATATATATACGGCCATGCGAAAATGGCTCAAAAAGGAAGCATGAACTTAGACTATTTGTGGTTTGTATGTATATATTTGGTGTCATGATGTGGCTATGGATTGGAAATGGGAATGTTGGTCACATGATCAGCCATTGGCATGGTTAAAATGATCATATATGAACCTATGTATGGCAAGACTAGTTGGTTCATGGGGACTACCAAATAGGTAAGACCTACCTTAAAAACAGATGCTGCCAGCTGCAGTGACGTGAATGTGAAAAATCACCAAAATTCGTAGGAATGGAATTAAATAGTGAATAAGCTATTTAAATGAACCTTGATGAGTCTATTTTCATATGGAAGAAACGAAATGGTCATTGGAGTTACATGTTAAGAGATATTAAAGCTATTGTGAGACAGGGCCAGAACGGTTTCTGGGTTCCCTGTTGCAACTTTAAAAATTTACTATAAATTATCCAAAAAGAATTAGGAGACATACTTTATATGTAAAGATTCCATTTTTAGTCTAGTTTCATTAGAAACAAACGGAACCAGCATTAAAGCCCTGTACAGAGAGATATTCAAGTTATACCGCGCGAAGGTCAGAGCAGTCGATCCCTGTAACATGGGTGACTTTAACTAATAAACTGTACCAATTGGCCTGACCAAAAATTCTAGAAATAAATCCATGGATGGATATATGAGTCTAAATTCAGGGAAAATTTACGAAACCAGTTTCTGAGTTTTGAAACTCGAGATATGATTTTTAAGGCGAAAGTGACGCAGTTTTCCAGCCTGACTGGAAATGTCAAATGGATGGGCAAAACAAGTGAACTTGCCTTGTTAACCTCGTGTCCGACAACCGCGATGGTCTCGGGTTCGGGTGTTACAATTTTATTGGTATCGAGCCATGGTTTAGTCGATTCTAGGACTACCGTGATGTGTTTGGGGTCTAGCTATACATGCCATTAAATGATGAATCGATAGTGTGGTGATTTCGACAATTTGACTTTGTGTTTGTTTATAGCAATGGATCCCGATCCCAACCGAA
This sequence comes from Gossypium arboreum, assembly GCF_025698485.1. Taxonomy (NCBI): domain Eukaryota; kingdom Viridiplantae; phylum Streptophyta; class Magnoliopsida; order Malvales; family Malvaceae; genus Gossypium; species Gossypium arboreum. The sequence continues at coordinate 56,104,358 of NC_069078.1, read as the reverse complement.
GCGATAGCTGATGATGTGGAGAGTGTGGCGCTGCTCCCGCACAAGGGACAGCGCCGCGGACTCTCAACCTATGGCCAACAATCCGAATGACGAGGCTAGGCAAGCCTTTTATAGTGTGATGAACGAATGGTTTAATCAATACATTCGAACTAACACTACTGTTCCACAACCTCCATTCCCGACAAATGCAACCCCAAGACCTACAATACCTCCGGTGGTCGACAAAATAAGGTCAAGTAAGCCCCAGTCGATAGGATTCAAAACATGGGGCCACTGAATTTAAGGCTACGGATGATGATGATGCCGAAGCGAGCTGAATTTTGGTTGGATAACACTATCCGGTGCTCGATGAGCTATCCTGTACACCGATGAGTGCTTAAAGTGTACCATCTCCTTGCTACGTGAGTCCGCCTACTATTGGTGGAGTACTCGACTTCGTGGTGCCTAGAGAGCAAGTGACTTGGGAATTCTTTCAAACCGAGTTCAAAAAGTATATCGATCGAGATCCATCGACCAAAAGCGGAGGAATTTCTTGATCTTAAGCAAGGTTCTATGTCCGTTATGACTACGAACGAAAGTTTGTGAGGCTTAGCCGATGCAGCGAGAATGCATTTCGTCCGAAGCTATTATGTGTAAACGCTTGAGGATGGGCTGAATGATGATATAAGGATGTTTGTTGGCATTCTCGAGATACGAGAGTTCGTAGTACTTGTTGAGCGAGCTTGTAAAGTCAAGAGCTTAGAAAGGAGAAACAAAAAGCTGATGTGGGAACTGGAGAATTCGAAAGAGGTCCTCGGAAAGTCTCTTCAACAAGCATCGAAGAGATTTCGAGATGATGCGAGCCGGTCTAGAGGCGTTTGGGCTTTTTAGACGAGGACACGATCGACCCCTGTGACCACACGAGTCACTTCGATCGCCATGGTGGAAATGATCGCGAGAGAGGGCGGAGTGTCCACATTGTGGCAAATGGCATTCGGGAGCTGTTGGTTTCGTGATCGCTCTGCTATAAGTGTGGATCGGCCGACCACTTTATGAAGGATTGCCCGAGGATGCTTGAGCAGAATGTGAGTCGAGTGGAAACCGGGTGCTACCAACGCTCGAGGTAGGCCACCTAGAAATATGGGCAATGTCGATGGCGGTCGAGAGGATCTAGAGATGCTACCATCGATCGAGGCTCGTGCTCCTGCAAGGACTTATGCCATCTGCCAAGCGTGAGGATCTTGCCTCTCGGATGTCATTACTGGTACTTTCACTCTTTTCAATACAAATGTGATTGCTTTGATTGACCCCGGTTCTACTCATTCATATATATGTGAAACCTTAACATCCAGAAGACTTTGCCTATTGAGTCTCTCGAGTTTGTAATTCGGTGTCAAACCCTTGGGTCATTACGTGCTTGTCAACAAAGTGTGCAAGAAAAGTCCCCTAGTGTTCCGAGGTTCTTGTTTTCCGCGGACTTGATGCTTTTGCCGTTCGATGAGTTCGACGTTATTCTTGGTTTGGATTGGTTGACCATGCACGATGCGGTTGTAAATTGCAAGAGCAAGACTATCGATTTGAGGTGCGCGAATAATGAAATAATTGGGTTGAGTCTACGGACTTAAAGGGTTGCCACCGTAATATCGTGATGTTGGCCCGAAATATGTAAGAAAAGGGTGCGGCGTACCTTGCGTCGTGCTTTCGATGACAAGGAATCGAAAAGAAACCCGAATCTGTGCCGTGGTTTGTGAATACCGGATGTTTTCCCAAGAATTGCGGGTTTACTGCTTTGTTCGGAAATAGAATTTGGCATCGAATTGGTACCGGTACCACTCAATTTCGATAGCTCCGTATCGTATGGCACCAACGAAATTAAAGGAGTTGAAAGCTCGGTTGCAAGAATTGGTGGATAGAGGTTTTGCTCGCCGAGTTTTTCGCCTTGGGTGCGCCAAGATTGTTCGTGAAGAAGAAGGATGGAACCATGCGGTTGTGCATCGACTATCGTCGACTTAATAAAGCGACGATAAAGAACAAATATCCGTTACCGCGTATTGATGACTTGTTCGATCAATGAAGGAGCCTCGGTGTTCTCGAAAATAGATTTGAGATCGGGCTATTATCAATTGCGAATCCGAGATTCGGACGTACCCAAGACGCCTTGAGCGAGATATGGTCACTATGAGTTCCTAGTGATGCCGTTTGGGCTCACTAATGCCCTACGGTATTTATGGATTTAATGAATCGGATCTTTAGACCATATTTGGATCGATTCGTAGTCGTGTTCATTGATGACATCTTGGTCTATTCAAGAAATGAGACCGAACATCTTTGAACACTGCGGTTAGTCTTGCAAATTTTACGGGATAAGCAATTATATGCTAAGTTCAAGAAGTGTGAGTTACGGTTAGAGAGGTTAGCTTCTTGGGTCATGTGGTATCTGCATCGGTATTCGAGTCGACCGAATAAAATTTCAGCCATACTTAATTGGAAGCCTCGAGAAATATTCGAGGTTCGAGTTTTTGGGGCTTCTTAGGTTATTACCGACGATTTGTAAAGGCTTCTCAACGATAGCCACCGATGACGGCTACTCCAAAAGGATGTTAAGTTCGAATGGATGGAGAAATGCCAAAAAGTTTCGATCAACTGAAAACTTATTTGACTGAAGCCCCAATTCTAGTGCAACCCGAGTCCGCAAGGAGTTTGTCATCTATAGCGACGCCTCTACTTGGGTTAGGTTGCGATTAATGCAAGAAGGTCGAGTTGTGGCCTGTCGTCGAGGCAATTAAAGCCACATGAGAAAAATTATCCGACTCATGATCTCGAATTGGCCGCCATCGTATTCGCCTTAAAGATTTGGCGACATTACTTATTTGGTGAAAGGTGCCATGTATACTCGGATCACAAAAGTCTCAAATATCGATGACCCAAAGAGACTTAAATCTGCGACAAAGACGTTGGCTCGAAATGTTAAAGGATTATGAGTGATCATTGACTATCACCCAGAAAGGAGAATGTGGTTGCGGATGCCTTGAGTCGTAAATCATTATTAAGCTTTCTGACGATGAGCGATGCACTTGTCATCCAATCCGATAGTATGTTAGTAGCTGAATTGAAAGCCAAACCACTATTGATACATCAAATTCGAGAAGCTCGTAAAGTCGACGACGAGTTGGCGCAAAGCGGCCGAGTGTGTTCGAACAAGGACTCGAAATTTCAAATCGACGATGACGATTTTTGAGGTTCAAAAGTCGTCTGTGTGTTCCAAAGAATTGAACTCATTTCGATAATTCGAATGAAGCCCATTGTAGCCGAATGGCAATCCACCCGGGAGTACGAAGATGTACAATGATTTGAAACGTCGGTTTTGGTGGCATGGTATGAAGCGAGACATCTCGGACTTTTTTGAGATGTTTAATATGTCAACAAGTGAAAGCGGAACATCGGTGCCTTGAGATTACTTCACCAATCACGATACCCGAGTGGAAATGGGATCGAGTCACAATGGACTTTGTATCCGGACCGCCATTGTCGACAAGTAAGAAGGATGCGGTTTGGGTCGTGGTTGATAGATTGACTAAGTCGGCTCACTTTGTCCCCGTCGTCGGATTTTTCAATGGACAAATTAGCGAATTATCGTCTCCCAAATTATTCGATTGCATGGGGTGCCTATTTCTATCGTGTCGGATAGAGACCCAAGATTACATCGCGATTTTGGAAGAAATTGCAAGAGGCTTTGGGTACCAAGTTGCATTTCAAGACCGCCTTTCACCCCCAAACCGAGGGTCAATCCGAGCGGATAATTCGAGATACTTGAGGATATGTTAAGATGTTGCGTCCTCGAGTTTAGTGGTTCATGGGAACAGTATTTACCGTTGATTGAATTCGCTTACAACAACGACTTTCAATCAAGTATTAAGATGGCACCCTACGAGGCCTTGTACGGTCGTAAATGCCGTACACCATTGTTTTGGACCGAGCTTGGTGAAAGCAAGATTTTGAGTGGATTTGATTAGAGATGCTGAATGAAAGTGAAAGTAATCCGTGAAAGTCTCAAGATAGCCTCCGATCGTCGAAGTCGTGCGCGGATCTGAAGCGTAAGGATATCGAGTATCGGTGGGTGATAAAGTGTTTCTCAAGGTATCGCCTTGGAAAAAGATACTCGAGTTCGGTAGTAAGGGCAAGTTGAGCCCGAGGTTCATTGGGCCATATGAGATATCGAGCGAGTCGGTCCAAGGGCATATCGCTGATTTTGCCCCCGAACTCAAAAGGTTCACGATGTCTTTCACGTTTCCATGCTTCGACGCTATAGATCCGATCCATCGCACGTGATTAGTCCATCGAAATTGAAATTCAAGCTAATATGAGTTATGAGGAAGAACCGATTCGTATCCTATCACGAGAAGTGAAAGAGTTGCGAAATAAGCGGGTTCCGCTAGTGAAAGTGTTATGGCTCAAGCACGGGATAGAAGAAGCTACTTGGGAGACCGAGAATTCTATGAAAGAGCGATATCCAAACCTATTTACGGTAAGATTTTCGGGACGAAAATTTCTTAAGTGGGGAGAGTTGTGACACCCAAAATTGACCCTAGTCGAATGTGGTTTGGGACCACAAAACCGAGGCATAAAATAATTAAAATTTATTTTGATGCCTATGATATGTGTTAAATTGTGTATGACATTTTGATGTTTCAATTTAGAATTATAAATGTGAATTTCACTAGAAAGGACCTAGTAGTAAACTTTGAAAGTATGATGGGGAAATGTGTGATGACTAGTTGAGCATGCATGCAAAAATAAGGATTTGCATGTCAAATTTCCCCAAAGATGGTATAGTGGCGGCCATGACAAGGGAATATGGGCAAGGAAAACATGTTATGACATGTTTTGTTAATGCATGATGTGATAAATGATAAAAAATTAAGCATGTAGGAAGAGAAACAAAAAAAATCAAAATTTGCTCATCCTTCCCCTTTTGCCGTGAGTGAAAGAGAAGCAAAGAAAAAATTTTGTTCACCTATTTTCTCTTCTTTGGCGAAAATACTAAGGAAAAGGAAGGATTTTTGCTTCATTTTCTTTGTTTAGAAGAGATCTAGAAGGAAATTTGGCTAAACTTGCAACAAGAGTAAGGTATGTATGAGGTTGTGTTGGGAGTTTCATGCATGTTTTGGTTGCTAATTTGATGTGCATGTTAGCCATGGCTCAAATCTTTGTTATGCCATGGAAATGGCATTTGGCCAAAGTTGTTATGGTGATAAAGCCATTGCATGCTAAGTGTGAAGCTTGATGATGATGCATGCAATGATGGATTGTCTACTCTTGAGTAAGATTTTGAGTTTTCTTTTGTTTAACCATGATTGAAGTTGAAAAGGGCATGATTGTCATATTCGCCATGATGCATTCATGAGCATGGTTCATGCTTCTTGCATGTTAGTTAAAATTTGTGTTTTGGATGGCTATGGACACCTTGAAATTCGCCATGCTCATATATGTATATATATGTTTGCACATGATGTTTTGGTTATGAACTAAGTGATGAATATATTGGTTTAAAGAAGAAGATGTGGAAGAATGCTTGTGAAATTGCAAGCACAATTGACCTAGCACACATATAAGTGCTTGATGCTATATTATAAGTTTTGGGCCACAATGTGCAAAGCATTAACTAGTAAAATGCATGCTGTTTTTGTGAGGTATTAAGTGCAAAATTGACCTCAACATGTACATGAATATTCGGCCTTGGGTAGCCTATTGAAGGCCTTAGCATTTCCTTGATGCTCGAATAAATTGTATTGAATTGCTTGATGTAGTATAAAATGTGCATGACCATTGTGTATTCAAGCTAAAGGGTGGCCATATGACCATTTAAACTCCTTGTCATATTCGCCATAAGCTAGCACAATGAGGTTTTAATAAATTGAATTTGTTTGAATTAGCTCAAGAGCTTAGAGGGCCACAATTGGACAAGGGAAGGAGAAAGTGATCGAATAGCCGAAAAAGCCGTTCGACAACATCCGAGGTAAGTCCTCAAGAAGTGACCCTACTTGAATTATGTGAAATAAAGTATGGATGTGTATTGATTATTGATTATGTGTGCATGAGTATTTGAATTCTACCCGGCTAAGTCCCAAGGCGAATATGCTTGTGACTATAATTGCGTTTGAGCCTTAGTAACGAAAATGAAATATGTATGTCCAATGATAATTGATGTATGTGTTCATGGGAAATTGAATGATATCCGGCTAAATCCAAGACAATTATGCTGGAAATTATATCCGGTTAAGACCAAGGCAATTGTGCTAGTGGCTACATCCGGCTAAGACCAAGGCATTCGTATGCGAGACATTCTATCCGGCTAAGACCAAGGCATTTGTGCACATGGTTATATCCGGTTATATTCAAGAATCTTGGGCTGGAGGTGAGTGTTGGTTGCTGTAATAAATTCAATGAGTACACTCGAAAAGCCCAAAGAATGAGGTACGTTTATATGTGCATTGGAAAGTCGACATGTTTGAGCAACATTCGCTCAATCGACTAATGAATTTCAGTTATTGAATTGATTGATACTTTGTGAAATTATATAATGATGAAGTGTGAAGTAAGAATGTGTATTAATGAAATGATGCATTTGGCTATGTGAATGTATTGCTGTAATTAGAGTTGATTATATTCCTTGAGACTTACTAAGCATAAAAATGCTTACCCCGTTGCTTTGGCTCTCGCTTTCTAGATTTCGCTCAAGCAATCGGATTTGGGATCGTTGAAGTCAAGTCATCCACACTATCAAGCCTCCATTTTGGTATAAATTTTGGTTGAACTTGAGATGGCATGTATAGGACTACCCTTGTTGGTTAAATATGTTGTGATGTATATATATACGGCCATGCGAAAATGGCTCGAAAAATGAAGCATGAACTTAGACTATTTGTGGTTTGTATGTATATATTTGGTGTCATGATGTGGCTATGGATTGGAAATGGGAATGTTGGTCACATGATCAGCCATTGGCATGGTTAAAATGATCATATATGAACCTATGTATGGCAAGACTAGTTGGTTCATGGGGACTACCAAATAGGTAAGACCTACCTTAAAAACAGATGCTGCCATCTGCAGTGACGTGAATGTGAAAAATCACCAAAATTCGTAGGAATGGAATTTAATAGTGAATAAGCTATGTAAATGAACCTTGATGAGTCTATTTTCATATGGAAGAAACGAAATGGTCATAGGAGTTACATGTTAAGAGATATTAAAGCTATTGTGAGACAGGGCCAGAACGGTTTCTGGGTTCCCTGTCGCAACTTTAAAAATTTACTATAAATTATCCAAAAAGAATTAGGAGACATACCTTATATGTACAGATTCCATTTTGATTCTAGTTTCATTAGAAACAAACGGAACCAGCATTAAAGCCCTGTACAGAGAGATATTCAAGTTATACCGCGCGAAGGTCAGAGCAGTCGATCCCTGTAACATGGGTGACTTTAACTAATAAACTGTACCAATTGGCCTGACAAAAAATTCTAGAAATAAATCCATGGATGGATATATGAGTCTAAATTCAGGGAAAATTTACGAAACCAGTTTCCGAGTTTTGAAACTCGATATATGATTTTTAAGGCGACAGTGACGCAGTTTTCCAGCCTGACTGGAAATGTCAAATGGATGGGCAAAACAAGTGAACTTGGCTTGTTAACCCCTCGTGTCCGACACCGGCGATGGTCTCGGGTTCGGGGTGTTACATATCTGTTGAGTCTCACAAATTTTTGTTCGTATTCTGTTACAGTCATACGACCCTGTTTCAACTCGAGGAATTCTTTGCATTTTTGATCAATAAACCACTGACTGGTATATTTCTTCCGGAATTCAATCTGAAAGAACTCCTGGGTAACTCATTCTTTTGGAACCACCAAAACCAGTGTATTCCACCAGTGATATGCAAAATCTCGAAGCAAGGATACAACACATTTAATACACTCATCAGGGGTACAGGATAGCTCTTGAAACACACGGATAGTATTATCGAGCCAGAATTCAACTTGTTCAGTATTATCATCAACAATAGCTTTGAACTCTTCGGCCTCGTGTTTTCTAATTTTATCAACAATAATGAAATTTCATAAGATTTGTGCCGCATGAGTTCACCAGTAAATACAGTTTTGGAAAGGATGCCCGGTTATTCAAAGGACTATTTGGACTTCGCAAAGTCATAGTTAGAGCAAAAGTTAGTCTCAGTTAATCAGCTTAAACAAGTATGATGACTAAAGTATGTGTTTGCTGGAATTTCTTCCGGATTGATTTATGTTAGTGAATTGAATAATACAAGATTGGTAATGACAGAAATGGTTAGAGAAATGAATTTGTAACACCCTTAACCCGTATCCATCGCTGGAATAGGGATTCGGAGTATTACCAAAATTTACAGATCATTTAACAAAAATTTCGCTTCACATAACATTCATACCTGAAATCAATGAAATTTAATCATAGTGTCCCTTATGTGAGCCATCGAGGCCCAGAATATAGATATCGGGACTTAACGAGAACTCAGAAAATTTTTCGAAAAATATTTAAAATTTTTCAACACTGCAAGGGGTCACGGGCTGTGTGGTCAGATCATGTGGTTCACACAATATTCACGAAGTTATCATCAATTCATATGAAATAACACATCATGAAATTCATAAAATTAACAAATGGCCATTAAAATTTAGCTATACAAACTCACAAGTACGATTTTTGTATTACAACGATAATCATAATTTCATAATAAATATTCCAAATAAAACATTATATCATTTCTAATTCAACATTTATCAATTATAATCGGGCATGTGATCAATTTATACACAAGTCATTCATATATATATGTATATTTTCCTCCTCCTCCTCTCCATCCACATCCTTAGTATAAACAACATACTTGTAGGTAACATTATCCATAATTTTCACTATCTACTTATGTGAATATTCAAGTTGTCTATCTATGTCATAGTCACTAAATTATTTTTAGCTTGAGCTATAGAACTCCAAATTAATATCCATAAATTTTCCCAGAAACTAGACTCATATGTCTTCTTACTATAAAAATTTCATAATTTTTAGTTTGGCCAATTAATACAGTTTATTCATTGAAGTCTCCCATGTTCTGCTGTCTGACAGTTCCAACACTTCTTCACTAAAAATTAATTATCTTCTAGTAAAGGATTCGAATGATGTCCTTGTTTGTTTCTACTGAAAATATACTCATTCAGTATTCTTAACATATAAATTTAAGCCCTTAATTATTTTTATCAAAGTTTTGATGATTTTCCAAATTCAGAACAGGGGAACCCAAAATCATTCTGACTTTTTCTCACAAAAGTTATTGTATCTCATGATTTACAATTCATTGCTTACATAATTTCTTTTATAAGAAACTAGACTTAATAAGCTTTAATTTCATATTTTATTCATCCTCTAATTCGATGTCTACAATTTTTGGTGATTTTTCAAAGTTAAACTACTGCTGCTGCCCAAAACAGTTTTATTGCAAAATGTTGATTTCCATTTTGCCCCAAATTTTACAATTCATACAATTCAGTCCTTGCTCAATTAACCCATAAATTAAGATAATTTTCTCAATTAATACTTTTTCTAGACATAATAAGTTATTTCATAACTATTGAAATTCAAAATTTTCACATAAAACTCTAACTTCAAACTATTTTTACAATTAGGTCCAAACATTCACTTTCTATTCAATTCTTTCAATAAAATCAGAATATAAACAATTTAAAGCTCTAATTCCATGCCAAATCATCATATACTTCCAGCACTCATCCATAACAACTTCAAAAATTAGCCATGGAATCAAAAACTAATGAAATAGTAAGTTGGACCCAATTGTAAAGGTCCAAAAACATAAAAATTTCAAGGAGAAAGCAAGAATTAAACTTACATGAAGCTAGAGTATGAAAACCAGCTTGAACCCCTCTACATGGCTGTTTTTCAGCTGGTGAATATAAAGAGAAATGAAGAGAATTCTAGATATTCCAATTTAGTCCCATTTTTATCTAGCCAATTTTGGCAATTTTCTAATTTTGCCCTTATTTCACCCATTTCCTGTTTTTTCTCAGCTATTGCCGCCCAAAATATCTCCTTTGGGCTTATTTGCATTTTAGGTCCTTCCTCATTTGACAATTTAGCTATTTAATCCTTTTAGCAACTTTTACACTTTTTCAATTTAGTCCTTTTTATTTAATTAACCACCCAAACGTCAAAATTTTCTAACTAAATTTTATTACTACCTCACCAACACTCCATAAATATTTCTAAAAATATTTATGGCTCGATTTATGAAGTCGAGGTCTCGATACCTCATTCTCGACCCAATTTACCTAATTAATTCTTTTAAATCACTAAATTCACTAATTCAAAAATGCTTTTATATTCACATTTGACTCATCGGTATTAATTTATTAAATTTTCAACTCACTCGTCGGATTTAGTGATCTCAAATCTCTATTCTCGATACCACTGAAAATTAGGCTGCTACAACTCTTCCCCCCTTTAGGGATTTTCGTCTCCGAAAATCTTACCAAAAAAGAGGTTAAGGTTTTAGCATAAATCCTCCATCCTGTAATGTTGCCTAAGAACCTTACACTGTACTCGATTACTTTTAATTTTCTGAATGTCATTATACAAGATCAATTAAGTTATCATCACTCACAAAGTAAACAAAACTTCATTACTCAGAGCATACATATCTACATTTACTCCTCTCAAAGGTTAATCGATAGCTACTCACAATCTTTCAATAGCTCAAATCATCATTACTGTCTTAAATTCAAATTTTTCTGTATTATTTAATCATCAAAATCATACACAATTTCAATTAATCAATTTTCCAGTTGAACACTTCGGAATAATAACAGATACGCGATGGTATCGCACACAGCCCACCTTTAAAATCGAAGCTCTCTTGTACACATAGTGGCCTTCACTTAGCACCACTCATGTGACCTAGCTCGATTGTACACATAATTTTGGCTCTCTTGTACACATGGTGAACACTTAGTACCACCCATGTGACCTAGCTAGTTTATCTCGTAGCTCTCTTTTCTACATGGTGTCCTTCACTTGGAACCACGCATGCGACCTAACTACATAAATCCGTAGCTTTCTTGTCTACATGGTGTACATATAGTATCACCCATGCGACCTAGCTACATCATAATGTCTCGTAGCTCTCTTGTACACATGATGTGCACTCAGCACCATACATGTGACCTAGCTACATACCATCTCAGATCATCCAATCTTTTCAAGGTTCAACTGGATTTCTCTCTTTTCTAATACTTGATTCCATACTTCCAATAGTCAATTATGATTCAAAAATCAGCTACAATACATAAAATATGCTGAAATATAAAAACGTAATAAAGATAATGTATTATTTACATACAAACTTACATACTTTCTCATTTCCATGTCAAATTAATATTGAACATTTAAATCATCATAATTATACTTACTTTCAACACCTTGGCAATCATAGTAAATATATCAATTTTGCATTGAAACATGCATAAATTAATGCTTACTATACATATGAACTTACCTAAATTTTCACCAATGCCACCACAAACCAAGCAAAAGATTTTTTTTTTCATACCTTTCCAAGTTTCAACTCATCATAAACACATTCTTACTCAGACACATTAGTGTCACTTCAAACACTTTCTGAAATAACTCGATTGAAAAGTATTTCTGTCTATAAGTAAAATAAAAAAATTTGATCGGATTACACACATCACTCTTTCACAGATTTATATGGCATGAATCTCTAAACACTTTACACATCTCATTTGATCCAAGAATCAGCTAAACTGAAGCTTTGATACCACTAAATGTAACACCCTTAACCCGTATCCGTCGCTGGAATAGGGATTCAGAGTATTACCAAAATTTACAGATCATTTAACAAAAATTTCGATTCACATATCATTCATACCTGAAATCAATCAAATTTAATCATAGTATGAAAACCAGCTTGAACACCCCTCCATGGCTGTTTTCAGCTGATGAATATCAAGAAAAATGAAGAGAATTCTAGATATTCCAATTTAGTCCCATTTTTATTTAGCCCATTTTGGCAATTTTCCAATTTTGCCCTTATTTCACCCATTTCCTGATTTTTCTTAGCTATTACTGCCTAAAATATCTCATTTGGGCTTATTTGCACTTTAGGTCCTTCCTCATTTGACAATTGAGCTATTTAATCCTTTTAGCAACTTTTACACCTTTTTTAATTTAGTCCTTTTTATTTAATTAACCACCCAAACGTCAAAATTTTCTGACTAAATTTTATTACTACCTCACCAACACTCCATAAATATTTCTAAAAATATTTATGGCTTGATTTATGAAGTCGAGGTCTCGATACCTCATTCTTGACCCAATTTACCTAATTAATTCTTTTAAATCACTAAATTCACTAATTCAAAAATTCTTTTATATTCACATTTGACTCATAGGTATTAATTTATTAAATTTTCAACTCACTCGTCAGATTTAGTGATCTCAAATCTCTATTCCAGATACCACTAAAAATTAGGCTGTTACAGAATTACAACTTGTAAAGATGTCTGAGTATGATAATAGCGATTGAGTAGATTATGATGATCTCTTCTGGGTATTATATATATATATATAAATATATATATGTGATTGTTCATTATCTGATGAAATTCTTATCGTATGAGAATGAGGGTTGATAATAATATTAGATGAAAGCACTGTGGTTTGGCTGATTGATGATTAGTATATCTTACTGTTCTCTTTGGAGTCTATTCTAATATGTTTGGTATGAAAAGTTAATGGTGAAAATTATGTGAGGCTATACTTCTGCTACTACGAGCATTGATTTAGTTAAGATATGTATAATTGTAAATATATTACCTTTATTACAATTGATTCCAGAATGAGTAAGCATAATTTTTTTTTGGATTTCTCTAAGGAACCATCAAGGTCTTTATTATTATTTCCTTCTGAATTGCGTTCTCAGAATTTTAGTATGTGTATTCTTTAACTTGTGATGGCTATGTTTGTTATGGATGTTAACCTAGTTTGATCACAGGAATGTGGTGATTCTGGCATCAGGATTCCTTAAATTTTTGTGAAAAGAATTGCTATCAGAAGAGGTATGGATAATGAAAGTTCAAACTCAAATGGTATAATGGTTTTCTTTCCTCAGGCAAGTTTGATTAAAGCCAATGAGTTTAATCAAGATGTTTTGTTTCCTTGAGCAAATGTAGTTGCAAAGGTCTTTGATTAGCATGATAAGAGAATTTTGAAAGATTGTGTGTTTGAGTTGTTTTAATAGCGTGAAGAAAGGAGCATTTTGTTATGTTATTAGTTGATAGTCGAAATAGAATCTGTTGTTTTTATCATAGTGAGCTGGTCAGTTGAAATGTGATTTGAGTTACATGTAGTTAAAGTATCCTCAGTTATTGTAATAAATTCTGTGCATTCACGACTATATCGATGGATAGTCTGAATGAATGATTGATAGATGGATAGTCTGAATGAAGGATTGATATTCTAGAAAGTATGATACCGAGATATACCTATTATATTTGAACCTAATCTGAAGATGTTATTATGAGTTAAAGCTACTCTAAATGATATGGTTATCACATTTATGAAAATTTGGATGGTCTATGTATGCTAGCTAAGTTGAAAACAGTTGAAGATATTATTAACCAAAGCTCTGGTTCTGAGTTCAATTTGAATTGAGTAATGAATTTATGATTTTTCAATGATGCACTATTGAACGGATTGGAATGTGTTTTATTACTAGAATGTAAAGTGATGGTTCATGTTTTCATACAGTTAATGTCACATTAAAAAGAAATGTTCAACCAGTGATTTAGAGACGGTCACTTTTATGTCTGTATTGAGAATTTCGTGATATCGTTTAATCGATGAAAAGTGTCACATGTTCCCTGATTTCATGAATTAAAGTATCGAATGTCATAGAAAGATCTGAAGTTAAGATAGTGTTAAAAACTTGAACTATTGAAATATTGCGAAATTAATCTTTCGGAAAGCAGATATAATTACAGATACTAAATGGAAAAATATTTGTTTATTTTGTGAGTGGGTTACATTATTAATCTTAATTAATAACTAGATTAAAAGCTAAAGCGATGTTTTCATTGCAAGATTGAGAATCTCGGAAATGTGCTAATGAATGGTAAGTTACACGAGTTCAGTATGAGTCGATTTTTTATTCTGAATTTCAAGTCTGACCTAATGATTGATGTAATTGTTCTAAGATAGAAATTGCATGCAGATGAATTCAGAAATTATGCATGAAATTTTTGTATGAGGCTCAGCAGTAGCTCGTTGGTTCATTTTGGGAGTAATAAAAATGTGTAGTTTTTTGAAATAGATGTTTTGGTGATCGAGTATGTAACCTAATATTTTTGAATTTATGCTCAGATGTCGATTTGATAATGGATAAAATTCAAATATCAAGAGTATTCAAGTCTATTGCATTAAGTGATAACCTTGATGTGATATGAGACAAAATTACTATAGATTTTGTATCTTAATTATTTTTATCTCCAAAAAGGAATATGTTATTTGTAACACCCCTAACCCGAATCTGTCGCCAGAATAGGGTTAAGAGGCATTACCAGAATATCGAAACATTTTACATTCATTTCACAAACATCATAGCATTATAAATCATACATCAATGCAAAGTCCCTTACATAGGTCAACGAGACCTTAAACATGCTTTAAAAAGGGGTCAGGAATAAACCGAACACATATAAAATTTTTCGAAACTTAAACATGTTTCAAAGTTATACATGTCACACGCCCGTGTGAGCAAGCCATGTGCCTTACATGGCATTAGACACACTCGTGTGGCTAGGCCGTGTCAAAATAGAGCATACATATTGACTTGTCCACACGGCCACATGACACGCCCGTGTGCCAGGCTGTGTGAAAATTAGGGAGGCTACTGAGTTGAATCACACGACTAGTCACACGCCCATGTGTCTAGCCCGTGGTCGAAACTGACTTGGCTACACGGCCTAGCACACGCCCGTGTGTGCGACCGTGTGGTCTTGTAACACCCCAAACCCAGCCCAGACGTTACGGCTGAATTTAGTATGTCACATGGAGACGTTTCAAAAAAACATGTGTTTATCTAAATTCTTTGTTTAGAGTTTAACAAAAATCTGTTCTTGTTTTAAGTTAAAGTGAATGGAAGCTGTGCACCAAGTAGGAAGCAGAAAAGAGGAGGTGAGTCTTATAGGACCGCTTAAGTACTAAGCTCTTCCGGATCCAATCCTAGACATGCACACATCCATTGCCACACTTTAAGCGAGTTACGTGTTCATTTAACATTAAAACAAGTTTAAGTCTGCTTAAAATATTTATTTTCTTGGAAAAACACTTACTTTGCGTAAACTTTATGCGTCATCATGATCTTTTAAAACAAGTAGTTTTTATAAACGAACCCTAGTGCTAACCAGTTTAATAATCCCCAAAATAAAATTAATTAAAAAGAGCGGCCTTATTACAACTTTAAGCATAATAAAATAATCCAAATTAAATGCTAAACTTATTAAATCCGCAATCAATCTTCATGGCCACTCTGAATCTCGCCACTCCAAGTCCACCAACTAGGGCTCACCGCAAGGATGGAAGAGGAAGGGTGAGTTTGGGAAACTCAAGGCATCTGAAAACCCATCCAAAGCCCAAATCTGCTCGAGCCCATTGGGCCTAAGCCCTATTCAGATAACGATTACACAAGGGACCAAGCCCTTTTCGTAATCAAGAGCAAGGCTTTAGCCCTTTTACATAACAAAGGTGGCCTATAGGCCAAGTTCAAGAACATAGGTAACAATAGTAGTAATGCATGCAAACCCATCTGGGAGACTACTCAACCTACCAACCGCTACACCGCCTGCATTATCACCCTACACTCCATGTGGGGAATATCTCAACCCACCCAAATTTCTACACTCCACAGCTTGCAAAGAACGCCTCAAATATCGAGAAGTTGAGGCAAAGCCTCTAGTACGTGGATGAACCACTTTCAATACTTCCTCCATCAATACCCCAATCCCATGCAATAGATATTAATAAAAGCATATCATGTAAAATACAAGATTAATCAATCATGCGGTTTAGCCAAGTTAAACCCTAGGGGTATATCGGTAATTTTGCTCTTTAGGGTAATTTTCGTAACTTAGCGACTACACAAGCTACTTGATAATTTTCAACAGCTTTATGCGCTTTGGTTCCACCATCTAACTAATGAGCTAATTTGCCCATCTCTTACCCATATTGGTCCGTAAGCCCATTGGGCCCAGCTTTTTGGCCCATCGAGGCCCTCTTTTTCCGAAGTACGTTAAGACGTCACACAAACTTACTTACCACCTTGCGGTGCTAGATCTAACAATTACTCTACGTCTTGAGAGCATTCAGATACTCACAAGCCCATGAAATGCCGATTTGACATTTCGCTTTTGCCGAATTGAACTAAGAAAGGGTGTTCAGTACACACCTGTTTCGTGACAACTGCTACTGAGATCTCTTCCGATGTCCTACAATTGATTAGCACAGTTCTTATTTACAAACCATAATCACTAAACCTTCAACCTACTTATCCATGATCGAACCATGTCCTTAAAAACCTTTAAAACCTTACCTTTCTGCAAAAATCAATAGCTAGCTCCGAATCTGATTGCCCCAAGGAACCACGCCTTCTCCAACGCTTAAGTAAACACTAATCATTGACAGAAAACATTGGTTAAAGACCTTAGAGAACCAAAGGCCCAAATCGACAGCCTCCCTATAGTTTAGGGACTTCGGCTTTTCCTAACTTGTAAAAATAGGACCAGATCTGAGATAATAAGCACTTACCCCTTGTTCTTTCTCGATTTCCACTCAATCCAATGCAGATTTATCTTTCAAACGACAGTAAAACTCGACTCCCGGAGTTTTGAAGTTTCGGCTATAAGCCCCCAAATCTATGGTTTTTATGGCTTTTGGGTGATGAAGGAGATGACAGTGTGGGGCTATAACCTTGATGTAGAATTGCCGACAGATATCTAGGGTTTAGAAAAGATGATTATCATTTATTAGGCACAAAAATATCGAAGGATTTGGCTTGGAAGAAATCGGCACAACTAATGTATTTTTCGAGGTTTTGGCTTTTGTGGTTTCGGCACAAGTGTTGATGAACAGCAGGTTTGATAAACGATTTTGAAGAAGAAAAAATGAAGAAAGAAGGATAGAGAGAATGATGGTTTCAGCTAGAGAGGAAAAAGAGAGAAAAGAACAACCTTGTGATGTTTGAGCAGAAAAGAACGGCACCACTCAATACCCTAGGTGTCGAAATACTAACCTCATAACCTTCTGCCGATTTTTCCCTCTTCAATTCCCAAAATTCGACCAACTCCTAGCCTCTCTCCCAATCCCTTAAATATCTCCCCTTATCACTCCTTAATCCAAGCGTTTAGACTGATTCAAACTCTCCTCTAGCAGAATCCACCTGGACTCCAACACTTACCCTCCAAAGACTTAAAAATAAATGCATCTATTTGTCAACACAGGAATCGATCCCATGCTTTCCCCAATGCTCCACACGCCACCTTTTTAGGAGCCTAGTGGCGTCACCCTTGCCACTTTACTAAGGCTCTTTTTGTGATGCAATTTACCCACAACTCTACTTAAGGCCTCCTAGCCAGAACCCCTAACTCCTAAGTCCAAAAATTCAACAATTCAACCGGGTTTTGGCCAACATATGGGCCTTCTATAAGCCCATTTACCTACTCAAAATATTAATTTCACATCCAAATACAAAATTTTTAAAATCTTTACAAAATATTGAAAACTACGAATAAATCCGAAAATCAGGATGTTACAACTCTACCCTCCTCAAAGAAATTTTGACCTCGAAATTTTACCTTATTAGAACAGTTGAGGGTACTGTTGATGCATAGCCTCCTCAGTCTCCCAAGTAGCTTCTTCTTTGCAATGGCTCCTCCAAAGTACTTTCACTAGTGGAACTGATTTCCTTCTCAACACCTTGACGCCACGATCAAGTACTTGCACGAGTTCCTCTTCAAAGTTAAATCGATTGTACCTCGATTTACTCGAATCGGTATGATATGAGTTGGGTCGATCGATACCGCCAAAGATGGATACATGAAAATGTCGTGGATACGATGCGCTTCGTGGTAACTCTAGTTGATAAGCCACCGGTCCAACCCGCTAACAATTCGGTAAGGCCCAATAAACCATGGGCTCAACTTACCCTTCTTACCAAATCTCAAAATTTTCTTCCAAGGGAAACCTTCAAGAAAACCATATCCCCAATTGCGAACTCAATCTCTTTGAGCTTCAGATCCGCATAATACTTATGTCTATCAGATGCCTCCTTTAACCGATCCCTTATCAGCCTAACCTTGCTTTCGATTATACGCTACCAATTCCGGTCCAAGCACTCGCTGCTCACCCAACTCGTCCAACACGTCGGCATTTACATCTTCGCCCATAGAGCGCTTCATATGGTGCCATCTGAATACTTGCTTGATAGTCATTATTGTAAGCAAACTTAGCCAATGGCAAGTAGTCCTCCCAACTTCCACGAAAATCAATGATACAACCTCTCAACATATCCTCCAGAACTCGAATAACCCTTTCTCGATCGTCCATCATGCGTGGGTGAAAAGCGGTGCCAAAACCGAGATGTAAATCTAGGGTCTCGATCGAAATTATCGACATCGGCACCCCATGCAACAGACTACCTCCGCCACATATAACTTGGCCAACTTTTGCAAAGAGTAGTCGGTGCGAACAGTATGAAATGAGCGATTTTGTTAACCTATCCACAACCACCCACACCGAATCTTTCTTGGTGGGTGTCAAAGGTAACCCACTCACAAAGTCCATTATTACTCTTTCCCACTTCCATAGGGAAATTTTCACAGTTGCAGAATCCCAAGGCAATTGGTGCTCACCTTAACTCGCCGCACGCCGACATTTCCCAACAAATTCAGTCACCTCTCGCTTTAATTCGGCCACCAAGACACCTCTCGCAAGTCTCGATATAACTTATTCCCCAGATGCATGGCACGAGTCCACCATGAGCCTCTTTTAGAATTAATCGCCTCGGTCAGGTCCTTGGAATACAAACCCTTCCACAAAAGCACGTAACTCCTTCAAGTTCAACCCAAAATCCTCGTTCTCACCACTCTTAACTTGTCGGAACCAAGAGCTAATGAATCATCCTTCAACTATTTTTCCTTAATTTGCTCACTCCAAGTAGGCCTTACTTGCAGTTCTACCAACAAGCTTCCATCGTCGTATAGACTTAATCGTGCGAACAAGGCTCTCAAATCAGTAACAACCCTTCGACTCAACGCATCCGCCACCACATTAGCCTTTTCTGGGTGGTACTCTATCGAACAGTCGTAGTCTTTAAGCAACTCCACCCATCTTCGTTGCCTAAGGTTCAACTCCTTCTGAGTCAACAAATACTTTAGGCTCTTATGATCTGTGTATATGATGCACTTTTCCCCATATAAGTAGTGTCTCCAAATTTTTAATGCAAAAATCACCGCTGCTAGCTCCAAATCATGCGTAGGGTAATTCACCTCATGAGCCTTAAGATGTCGCGATGCATAAGCGACCACCTTGCCCTCTTGCATCAGTACGCAACGTAACCCCACATGCGACTCATTGCTGTATAAAGTAAAGTCCTTCCCGGACACCGGTTGAATCAACACTGGCGCTTCGGTCAATACCTTTTTCAACCGATCAAAAGCTTTTTGCTGTTTCTCGGTCCAGACAAATGATACTCCTTTCCTTATGAGTTTTGTCAAGGGTGTCGCTATCACCGAGAAACCCTCCACAAACCTTCTGTAGTAACCTACTAACCCTAGAAAACTCTAAATTTCCAATACTGACCTAGGTGGCTTCCATTCCAGAATTGCTTCATTTTTACGAGGATCCACCTTAATCCCCTCAGCAGAGACCACATGCCCTAAGAAGGTTACCTCCCTCAACCAGAATTCACACTTACTGAATTTCGCATAGAGCTCCTTTTCCCTTAACACTTGCAGCACAATACGGAGATGCTCATCATGCTTCGCCTCCGTTTCAGAGTATACCAGGATATCATCGATAAAGACGACTACGAATCGATCTAAGTAAGGTTGGAACACTCGATTCATCAGATCCATAAAAGCTGCAGGTGCGTTCGTCAACCCAAACGGCATGACCACAAACTCATAATGTCCATATCGAGTTCGGAATGCTGTCTTATGAATATCCCTTTCTTTTACCCTTAGCTGATGGTATCCAGAACGAAGATCGATTTTGGAGAATAATAAAGCTCCCCTAAGCTGATCAAACAGATCGTCATTCCTTGGTAGCGAATACTTATTCTTAATCGTCAGTTTGTTCAACTGGCGATAATCGATGCACATGCGCATCATTCCGCCCTTTTCTTCACAACAGACCGGTGCTCCCCAAGGAGACACACTAGGCCTAATGAAGCCTCTATCTAACGACTCTTGAATTTGAGCCTTCGTTCCACTAACTCCTTCTTGCCATCCTATAGGGTGCAATAGATATTGGAGTTGTTCCGAGCAACAAATCGATTCCAAACTCAACTTCCGATTCGGAGGTAATCTAGGAAGCTCTTCCTAAAAACATCCTGAATTCCCTAACAGCCTCGATGGTCTCCACAATCGATCCTCGCCACTTAGCTTACCAAAGCCGATATGCCTCGCACCTTTATGCATCGGTTTCTCGACCTTCAACGCCGATACTACATTGGATAAGTAATCCTCCGTTCTCCAATAATCATTACCTCTTCATCATTGATGATCCTTAACACAATCCTCTTAGTCGCACAATCCAAAGTTGCCTTATGCTTGGTCAACCAATCCATCCCTAGTATCAAATCGAATTCTTCAAGCGGTAACTCCATCAAATCCCTCAGAAACCCCGCCTTTGAATCTCCAGAGGCACCTCCTTGAAGAGTTTCTCTACCTTAACCGAATGACCTAAAGGACTTATCACGACACCCCACACGGTCTCCTCAAAGTGCACACCCAAAGGCCCCAAAATGTTATATGCCACATATGAATGGGTTGATCCCACATCAATCGAGCGATATAAGGTACACCATATATAAAAACGTACGCTTATGACATCAAAAGGCCACCCTCCTCGCGCGACGAGCAAAGATACACCAAAGCTGGCTGACGAGCATCCATGTTACCAATAACCCTGCCGGGTGCCCCACGTCCATGGCTATTACCACCGCGACCTTGTCCACGACCTCTTGGCAGCGGCGGTCCATCCCTCACAGGTTGAGCCGGTCGCACAGCCCCTTGTTCGGCTCCCTGAGCCTGAGTGGCCCTCCTAGGACAATCCTTAATCCTATGCTCCTTACACCCACAATGAAGACAAGCCCCAGAACGCTTCCAGTACTCTCCTTGATGCATTCTGCTGCAATCCTCACAAGCTTGCAGTCTACCAATGTTCACCAGAACTGCTCGAACCGGTTCCTCCATCCTAGCTCTCTTAACATTTCGATTTGCAGCACCCGTTGGTCCAACATCCCTCCTGAACCGATTTTGATCCTTATCACGATTCTTCCGTTCGGTTTGCATCACCTTCTCGGCTATCTTAGCCTTCTCTACCAGTGCAGCAAAATCTCGCTCTCTCTGCGGAGCTATGAGCACCCTTAACTCATCTCTGAGGCCATCCTCAAAACAAACGCTGTGCTCGTATTTGGTGGAAACGATGCCATTAGCATACCGACTCAATCGTAGAAACTCCACCTCATATTCAGCAATGGTCTTATTTCCCTGAGTCAGATTCAAGAACTCCTTTCTGCGTGCATCCACATAGCTAGCTCCAACATATTTTGCCTTAAAGGTTTGTTTGAACAGCTCCCATGTTACCCTCTCAGCTGGGGTACCCTCTCTCACAGTAATCCACCAATGATACGCTTCATCCGCAGCAACGACACCGCCCCTTTCAACTTCTGTTCTACTGAGCAGTCTAGGTCATCCATGATCTCGCTCTATGGCTTCCAACCAAGATTCACCACATTTGGGGCCACCCAGACACGCCTAAAAATCTCAAATTCAGTGGCAAAGTCGTTCGAAATGGACCCCTATTCATGGGCCGATGTTAGCTCCGCCACCCTTTCCAAAACCCTCAACATGGCTCGAGACAAAGTGTCATCCCTCGCGGCCGGCCATACGGCCCATTTTCATTAACCGGTGGTGGACGTGCCTCGCCACCGGTATGTGTTCGATGACGCAGATCCAAATTGGTGCTACCTCGGCCTCGACCACGGCCTCTTCCCCGAGTAACCCTTGTACTCATAACGATTTATCGATTCGAATTTTATGACATTAGTTTATTGATTTCACTGCTTATTACGTAATGTCTTATGAACAGATAGAGTTTCAGAGTTATTTCAGCATAATCACAATTTAGCTACGGTCCCGCTTTGTAGCCCTAATACTACATTATCAATAGCACTATCTCTAAGGCTCAAGATTATCTACATGATTATTTCCATCCAGCCCATATAAATATTTAAAGCAGAAAAAGAACACTTACAGACTTGGTGTCGGGGATTCAGTGTGCCACTTCTTTATCAGTCCATTTAAAAATATTTTTAAAAGAAAACCCATGTTTTTGTTTACCGACAATAAAAAGATTTGATACCACTTTTATTTTAAAACTATTGATTTAACCCCGTTTAACAATAGAAAAACTTTTAACATCTTCGAAAACTTATAGAAAAACTTTTTTTTTAAAGATTTTCGGACTCGATCCACAGCCGAGTTGTTGCAACCAGGCTCTGATACCACTAAATGTAACACCCCAAACCCGGCCCAGATGTTACGGCCGAATTTAGTATGTCACATGGAGACGTTTCAAAAAAACATGTGTTTATCTAAATTCTTTGTTTAGAGTTTAGCAAAAATCGTTTTTGTTTTAAGTTAAAGTGAATGGAAGTCAGACACCGCTTAGGAAGCCAAAAAAGAGGAGGTGAGTCTTATAGGACCGCTTAAGTACCAAGCTCTTCCCGGATCCAATCCTAGACATGCACACATCCATTGCCACACTTTAAGCAGTTTACGTGTCTACGAACATTAAAACAAGTTTAAGTCTGCTTAAAATATTTATTTTCTTGGAAAAACATTTACTTTGCGGAAACTTTGCGCGTCATCGTGATCTTTTAAAAACAAGTAGTTTTTATAAAACGAACCCTAGTGCTAACCAGTTTAATAATCCCCAAAATAAAATTAATTAAAAAGAGCGGCCTTATTACAACTTTAAGCATAATAAAAATAATCCAAATTAAATGCTAAACTTATTAAATCCGGCAATCAATCTTCATGGCCACTCTAAATCCCTTGACTCCAAGTCCACCAACTAGGGCTCACCGCAAGGATGGAAGAGGAAGGGTGAGTTTGGGAAACTCAAGCATCTGAAACCCATCCAAAGCCCAAATCTGCTTGAGCCCATTGGGCCTAAGCCCTATTCAATAACGATTACACAAGGACCAAGCCCTTTTCGAATACAAGAGCAAGGCCTTAGCCCTTTTACATAACAAGGTGGCCCATAGGCCCGTTCAAGAACATAGGTAACAATAGTAGTAATGCATGCAAACCCATCCTGGGAGACTACTCAACCCACCAACCGCTACACCGCCTGCATCACCAGCCTTACACTCCATGTGGGAATATCTCAACCCACCCAAATTTCTACACTCCACAGCTTGCAAAGAACGCACTCAAATATCGAGAAGTTGAGGCAAGCCTCCAAGACGTGGATGAACCACTTTCAAGACTTCCTCTATCAATACCCCAATCCCATGCAACAGATATTAATAAAAGCATATCATGTAAAATACAGTATTAATCAATCATGCAGTTTAGCCAAGTTAAACCCTAGGGGTATATCGGTAATTTTGCTCTTTAGGGGTAATTTTCGTAACTTAGCGACTACACAAGCTACTTCAGTAATTTTCAACAGTTTTATGCAGTTTGGTTCCACCATCTAACTAACAGGCTAATTTGCCCAACTCTTACCCATATTGGTCCGTAAGCCCATTGGGCCCAGTTTTTGGCCCATCGAGGCCCTCTTTTTCTGAAGTACGTTAAGACGTCACACAAACTTACTTACCACCTTAAGGTGCTAGATCTAACAATTACTCTACGTCTTGAGAGCATTCGCATACTCACAAGCCCATGAAATGCCGAAATTTCGGCATTTCGGCTTTTGCCGAATTGAACTAAGAAAGGGTGTTTGGTACACACCTGTTTCGCGACAACTGCTACTGAGATCTCTTCCGATGTCCTACAATTGATTAGCACAGTTCTTATTTACAAACCATAATCACTAAACCTACAACCTACTTATCTATGATCGAACCATGTCCCTAAAAACCTTTAAAACCTTACTTTTCTGCAAAAATTGATAGCTAGCTCCGAATCTGATTGCCCCAAGGAACCACGCCTTCTCCAACGCTTAAGTAAACACTAATCATTGACAGAAAACATTGGTTAAAGACCTTAGAGAGCCAAAGGCCCAAATCGACAGCCTCCCTATAGTTTAGGGACTTCGGCTTTTCCTAACTTGTAAAAATAAGACTAGATCTGAGATAATAAGCCCTTACCCCTTGTTCTTTCTCGATTTACACTCAATCCAGTGCAGATTTATCTTTCAAATGACAGTAAAACTCGACTCCCGGAGTTTTGAAGTTTCGGCTATAAGCCCTCAAATCTATGGTTTTTCGGCTTTTGGGTGATGAAGGAGATGACAGTGTGGGGCTATAACCTTGATGTAGAATTGCCGACAGATATCTAGGGTTTAGAAAAGATGATTGTCATTTATTAGGCACAAAAATATCGAAGGATTTGGCTTGGAAAAAATCGGCACAACTAATGTATTTTTCGAGGTTTCGGCTTTTGTGGTTTCGGCACAAGTGTTGATGAACAGCAGGTTTGATAAATGGTTTTGAAGAAGAAAAAATGAAGAAAGAAGAATAGAGAGAATGATGGTTTCGGCTAGAGAGGAAAAAGAGAGAAAAGAACAACCTTATGATGTCTGAGCAGAAAGGAACGGCACCACTCAATACCCTAGGTGCCGAAATACTAACCTCATAACCTTCTGCCGATTTTTCCCTCTTCAATTCCCAAAATTCGACCAACTCCTAGCCTCTCTCCCAATCCCTTAAATCTCTCCCCTTATCACTCCTTAATCCAAGCGTTTAGACTGATTCAAACTCTCCTCTAGCAGAATCCACCTGGACTCCAACACTTACCCTCTAGCACTTAAAAATAAATGCATCTATTTGTCAACACAGGGAATCGATCCCATGCTTTCCCCAATGCTCCACACGCCACCTTTTTAGGAGCCTAGTGGCGTCACCCTTGCCACTTTACTAAGGCTCTTTTTGTGATGCAATTTGCCTATATCTCTATACAAGGGCCATCTAGCCAGAACCCCTAACTCCTAAGTCCAAAAATTCAACAATTCAACCGGGTTTTGGCCAACACATGGGCCGTCTATAAGCCCATTTACCTACTCAAAATATTAATTTCACATCCAAATACAAAATTTTTAAAAACTTTACAAAATATTGAAAACCGTGAATAAATCCGAAAATCAGGATGTTACAGGTCTACCCAGGCTCATTTCGAAATGGCCCTTGAGCAACATGGCTGAGACACACGCCCTTGTCTCTGCCCATGTGGGCAAAAA
The DNA here is from genome assembly GCF_025698485.1 of Gossypium arboreum. Classification (NCBI taxonomy): domain Eukaryota; kingdom Viridiplantae; phylum Streptophyta; class Magnoliopsida; order Malvales; family Malvaceae; genus Gossypium; species Gossypium arboreum. The sequence continues at coordinate 56,078,564 of NC_069078.1, read as the reverse complement.
TAGGCCATTTGTAAGGCCAAATTTCCAACCATTAAGGGTTCTCCCTACAAGCAACAAATAAACATCAATTGCATACCAAATGCTCAACCATTTCACAACCAATACATACACCAATAATGTCATATAATTACCAAGAAAATTCATACTTATTCACCATTCCAAATTATACCAAATCATGAGCCAAAATCATGCCAAAACATATGATTTATATCCTTGATACATTCCATTCATTCTCATACCAAATTCTTACCCAGTTCTAAAAAATGCACATACCAAAACTTACCAAATTTACCATATCTTTTGGCCAACCAAGAACATATCATATTAGCATAATTACATCACATAATTCATACCAAAAACACATTCATATACACAACCAAAACCAAGCCAAATCATATGGCAAAATATATACATTACCAAACATATTCACACACTTCTAGCCTATACATGCCATACTTTAATATTCACATTTTCAAAGGGTACCAAAAAGAAGTTCAATAGTGTGGTGATGATCCTCGATGATCCCCAAGCTCCTAGTAGCTACGATATCTATAAAACAGTTGAAAAACACACAAAGTAAGCTTTCAAAAGCTTAGTAAGCCATATACAAATAAACTTAACACCTTAAGCATAAAAGTATTATCAAATTACATATACTTCATAGCCAAATACTATCACAAACCTCAATGTTCATATATTTCACATATTCCAAATTCTTTTTGTAACATCCCAAACCCATGCAACAGATATTAATAAATGCATATCATGTAAAATACAGTATTAATCAATCATGCAGTTTAACCAATTTAAACCTAGGGGTATTTCGGTAATTATACTCTTTAGGGGTAATTTCGTACTTACGCAACTACACACGTTATTCCAGTAATTCTTAACAATCATATGCAATTTGATTCTCCCATCTAACTGACAGGCTACTTTTCCCACCTCTTGCCCATATTGGGCCGTAAGCCCATTGGGCCCAGTTTTGGCCCATCGAGGCCCTTTTTTCGAAATACGTTATAACGTCACACAAACTTACTTACCACTTTGCGGTCCTAGATCTAACAATTACTCTATGTCTTAAGAGCATTCGCATACTCACAAGCCCATGAAATGCCGGAATTTCAGCATTTCGGCTTTTGCCGAATTGAACTAAGAAAAGGTGTTCTAGTACACACCGATTCATGACGATCGCTCTCGAGATCTCTTTCGATATCCTACAATTGATTAGCACAGTTCTTATTTACAAACCATAATCACTAAACCCACAACCTACTTATCCATGATCGAACTATGTCCCTAAAAGCCTTTGAAACCTTACCTTTTTGTCAAAATCGATAGCTAGCTCCGAATCTGATTGCTCTAATGATTCACGCTTTTGATCCAATGCTTAAGAAGACTCTAATCACCGAGAGAAAACATTAGTTACAAACCCTTAAATCCTTATGCTCAAATCGACAGCCTCCCTAATTTTAGGGACTTCGGCTTTTCTTAACATCGCAATATAAGAACAGATCTGAGATGATAAGTACTTACCCCTTACTCCTACTTGATTTCCTTGCAATCCGGTGCAGATCTAACCTTAGAACAATGGTCAAACCCAAATCCAAGGGTTTGAAGAAGTTTCGGCAATAAGCCCCTAAACCAATGGTACTTTCGGCTTTTGGGTGGTGAAGGAGATGATAATGTGAGGCTATAACCTCGAAGTAAAATTGTCGTCAGGTATTTAGGATTAAGAAAAGATAATCGTAGATTAATAAAAACAAAGAACATAGAAAAAAAAAACCTGGCTTTGAAGAAATCAAGACAAGCAAGTGATCACAAGATTTCGGCTTTTATGGATTCGAACAATGATTGATGAATAGCGGTATGATGAATGGTTGTGAAGAAGAAAAAAAAAAGAAGAATAGGGAGGTGGTAGTTTTGCTAGAGAGGAAGAAGAGAAAATAACAATCTTAAGGTGTAAAAGAAGAAAACGGCACCATCAATACCCTAAGTGCCAAATACTAACCTCATAATCCCCCTGCCGATTTTCCCTCTTCAATTCCCACCATTCAGCTAACTCCTAGCCTCATCCCAATCCCTTAAATCTCTCCCCTTATCACTCCTTAATCCAAGCATTTAAACTGATCCAACTCTCCTCTAGCAGAATCCACCTGAACTCCAACACTTACCCCTCCTGCACTTAAAAATAAATGCATCCATTTCCCAACACAGGGAATCGATCCCTTGCCACTTTACCAAGGCTCTTTTTGTGATGCAATTTACCCACAACTCCACTTAAGGCCTCCTAGCCAGAACCCCTAACTCCAAAGTCCAAAATTTCAAAAATTCAACCGAGTTTTGGCCAACACATGGGCCTTTTATAAGCCCATTTACCTACTCAAAATATTAATTCCACATCCAAATACAAAAATTTAAAGTCTTTATAAAATATTGAAAACCACGAATAAATCCGAAAATCAGGATGTTACACTTTTGTACATATAGTATATTTTCTCATGCTTTTATCACATATCAACATTTGTTCACTAAAGTACATATACTTACCTTTCAACATCAAATATGATACTCATTTCAAATGTACCTGAATCGGATACATGTACACATAATAATTCATTTTCTCAGAATGCCTATTGAACCATTCGGAATCATAAGGATACACTGATAGCTCGAAAATCTTGTACAATGCCAATGTCCCAGACGTTTACATGTAATCAAATATCGATGCATGTAACGCCCCTAACCCCTATCCATCACCGAATTAGGGTTACGAGGCATTACCAAATAAAATACAGCTTTAGTACATTCACATAATCACATAGGTCATATTCGTAAATATATATAAATTTAACTTCTTATTAATTACATATTAAATATAAATCATACTGCGTATACAAATCATATCACAAAGTTCAACTGAACCCATACCAAACATATATCATATTTAATTTTCAATAGCCATGTTCCAAAGTCATATCACAATTGCTTTATTAATACATACTCAAATCATGTGCTCATCATTTTAATATTATTCGAAAACCTAAATAAAAATAAAAATCAAGCATTTAGTTCATTAATCATTCATGCATATATTAGACCAAATAAACCACACAACACAATTTATTATCTAATAGCATTCACGGCATTAACAACTTAGCAATATGAATGTATTTTGTAACATGACACATCAAAGCATTATGCACATCTAACCACATTCAAATTTATTCATTTCAATCATAAATTATGTGCACATATTTTTGTTCATTAATAGGCTAACTTTATCAGTTCAAGTCATTTTTAACATTAATCATCACAAACCGAATCTATTGATTTTGCAATATAGCAGTTGGACTCCTAAAATAACATCAATACATTCATATATATATACATTTCTCACTTGACTAGCATTCTAACCATTTTACAAGCACTTTAACCTAGTTAAAATAAGCCAATACCATACACCATAAATCCAAGCAAAATTTCACATATACAACTCAATCAATTTATTATATACCTTTGACTATTTAACCAATCTCCCATACAACAATTAAGACATATACATTCATATTATTATTAAAACTAAATCAAATTAACCATATCAACCAATCAAACATCCATATTCAAACATAGAATAATCTGCATATAATGGTACTACTAAGCTTAATTAACATAATATATGAACACTTTACCACATAATTCAATCAGTAATACCGAATTACCAAAACCAAGCACATTAAACATTTTAATCAAGAACACATAAAACTGAACTTAAGCATAATAATCAAGCCATTTTCGCATGCCTTTATATACATACACTTTCAAAATAAACTAACTCCAAGGCTAGCCTGTACATGCCATAAGTTTGAGTTCAACTTATAAAAGTACCGGAATAGTCGATAGTGTGATAGACTTTGCTGACGATCCTCGAGCTCGTAACTTGCTTCCAAAGCTATAAAACAAAAACAAACATAAACACACAATAAGCTATCATAGCTTAGTAAGTCATAAGCAAATAACAACTCAAAGACATTATCAATTCATAATCACATTTAATCTCAAGCTTGACATTTCATATATAACATATATTTTCATAAATAACCCTTATCTTAACCGAATGTACATATATATATATATTCAAAGTATCATTCAATTTCAAAGACATAATATCATTATATAACCGAATGTATATAGACTCATATACATATACTCATAAATCAAACTTTGACATCACACACTTGTACATAACATATGGCCGAATATACCATACAAATGCACATATATTTACATTATTATCATTTATAGAATTTGCATTACATATCAAATAACAAACTTACCTTATTTTCAAATCGGTAATTAAATAACTCATACCTGATCGTTTTAGCTCGTTTTACACATTTTATCACAACTTATCATTGCCCGTTGAACCATTCAGAATTGAATAGGATACCCGGATAATCACATATATCATACAATGCCAACATCCCAGACCTGGCCTTACATGCTATCTCATATGATGCCACTATCCCAATCAGGGTATTACACAAATCAAATACGAAGCCGATGTCCTAGACATGGTCTTACACGTAACCACATATATCAAGGCCAACGTCCCAGACGTGGTCTTACACGAAAACACATATCGTAAATCCCATGTCATGACATATGTATCCTAGCTCTTCTTAAGGTTCGTACAGGGCTTTCGGATGTTGTAACTTGGTTGAAATTAACTTATACACATTGCTCCCTTGTATATAACCATTCAACCATCATATATATATACTCAAAAAATTCAATTCAGCATTTTAAATTCACATATATTCAAAATTAAAAGCATTTACTTTCTTATAAACTTACCTTGGACGATGAAAATCAGAACAGGACGGCTAATCGACAACTTCAGTTTTCCCCCAATCCAAATTTGGTTTCTTTGGTTCTTGATCTAAACATATTCAAATTAAACTCATTCAAACATATTTTCACTCAATTTAGTCCAAAATCACATAAATGGGTAAATTACTATTTTACCCCTAACATTTTACACTTTTTACAATTTAGTCCAAATTGCACAAAACACAAAATATGCAAAATTTCAATATACCATGCTTAGGCTGAATATTCATCTTCCTTATACAAGTCCACTCACATTTCATTTATTTCACATTGTAGTCCCTCAATTTATCATTTTTACAAATTAGCCTTAATTACTCAAAATCATCAAAAATTCAAATACAAAACATGTTAATCTATCACATATTTTTTATTTTCCATCATCAAACAAAAAAAATCACAAGCTTTCAACAATCGCAAAATACAAAATCATCATCAAATTCAAAAATTGAAACATGGGCTTAATAGATAACATAACAATGATCTCAAAAACGTAAAAATTATCAAAAATCGAGCTAAAACTCACCTTGAATCAAGGTTGCTAATGGTCGATTACCATAAGCTTTTGTTTGTTTTCTTTCTTTTTATTTCTGGTCATGCAAAAGAGTATGGACACTTAAGTTTTTATTTTATGTTTTATTATAACATATATTATTACACATTTTACATTTTTAACCTTTAACATTTAGTAACTAAACCATATTCATTAAGGCTACAACCATCCATAGCATGTAAATATGGTCTAATTGCAACATAAATACATCATGCAATGAAGACATCATCAATTCATCCCTTTTAAAATTAACCATCAAATTTTCATTTTAAGCGATTAAGCCCTTTTTATTAAATCGGCACACAAACGGCAAAATTAAAATACAAAAATTTCATAAATATAAATTCACTCATAATAAACACAGAAAATAATTTTAAAATATTTTTCTAACTCAGATTCATGGTCCCGAAACCACCGTTTTGAATAGGATTTAAATCTGGTTGTTCCAACTCTCCCCCTGAGGGATTTTCATTCCCGAAAATCTTACCGGTGATAGATTAGGATAACGTTCTTTCATTGCATCCTTTGGTTCCTACGTTGCCTCTTCAACTCTGTATCTATGCCACAGTACTTTCACTAACGAAATTTTCTTATTTCGCAATTCTTTAACCTCACGAGCCAGAATGCGAATCGATTCTTCCTCATATGTCATATCAAATTTAATCTCAATCTCAGACGGATTAATCACATGTGAAGGATCAGATCGATATCTACGAAGCATCAAAACATGGAATACATTATGGATCTTTTCTAACTCAGGTGGCAACAACAATCTGTACGCAACTAGCCCAATACGCTCTATAATCTCATATGGCCCAATAAATCTCGGACTCAATTTGCCTTTATGTCTGAATCTGAGTATTTTCTTTCACGGTGAGACTTTCAAAAAGACTTTATCCCCAATCTGAAACTCTATATCTTTTTGTTTCAAGTCTGCATACGATTTCTGATGATCTGACACTATTTTCAAACTTTCACGGATCACTTTTACTTTCTGTTCAATCTCTTTAATCAAATCAACCCAGTGTATCTTATTTTCACTAAGCTCAATCCAATACAATGGTGTACGACATTTACATCCGTATAAAGCCTCGTAGGGTGCCATTTTGATACTCGATTGAAAGCTATTATTGTACACAAATTCAATTAGAGGTAAGTATCTTTCCCACTTACCTTCAAACTTGAGAATGCCATATCTCAACATATCCTCAAATATTTGAATGATTCGTTCGGACTGACCATCAGTTTGCGGATGGAAAGCAGTGTTAAAATGTAATTTTGTACCTAGAGCATCTTGCAGTTTCTTCCAAAACCGCGATGTGAACCTTGGATCTCTATCCAAAACAATAGAAATAGGTACTCCATACAACCTCACAATCTGAGAAACATATAATTCAGCTAGCTTATGAAGCGAGTAATCTATGCGAACGGAACAAATGAGCCGATTTAGTCAATCTATCTACAATAACCCAGATTGCATCTTTCTTGCTTGGTGTCAATGGTAAACCGGATACAAAATCCATCGTAACTCTGTCCTATTTCCACTCTATCATGATCAGTTGAAGTAATCAAGAAGGCACATGATGCTTGGCTTTTACTTGTTGACAAACTAAACATTTCGAAACAAAGTCAGAAATGTCTCGTTTCATACCATGCCACCAATAAAGCTGTTTCAGATCATTATACATTTTTGTACTACCCGGGTGAACAAATAACTGACTGTTGTGAGCTTCATTCAAATTCATTTAAATTAACTCTAGATTCCTCGGAACACATATTCGATTTCTAAACCTTAAACAACCTTCAGCATCAACTCGAAACTCTGAATCAACATTCGAATCACATTGGACCCATTTTTGTAACAAATTATTATCAACTTTCTGAACATCACAAGTCTATTGAATAAATAACGGTCTTGCTTTCATTCAGCTATTACCAAACCATCATCAGACATAGCCATATGTGATTCATTGCATGTAAAGCAAACAGTGATTTTCGACTTAGAGCATTAGCAACAACATTAGCCTTTCCTAGATGGTAGTCGATCATAAGCTCGTAGTCTTTTAACAGATCTAACCATCTACGCTGTCTCAAATTCAGATCTTTTTGAGTCATCAAATATTTCAGGGTTTTGTGATCAGAATAAACGTGACATTTTTCACCAAATAGATAGTGACGCTATATTTTCAATGAAGCATAATAGCTGCCAATTCTAGGTCGTGTGTCGGATAGTTCTTTTCATGCGGGTTTAATTGTCTCGAGGCATTAGCTATAACTTTACCTTCTTGCATCAAAACACAGCCCAAACCATTTAAACATGCATCACTATAGATAACAAATTCTTTACCCGATTCTGGCTGCACTAGGACTAAAGCTTCGGTCAAAAGGGCTTTCAATTGATCAAAACTTTTCTAGCAGTTTTCCAACCACTCGAATTTAACATCTTTCTGTAATAGCTTCGTCATCAGGGTTGCAATCATAGAGAAACCTTTCACGAACCGCCTATAGTGACCAGCAAGTCCCAGAAAACTTCAAACTTTAGAAATATTTCTCGAAGGTTTCCAATCAAGTATAGCTGAAATTTTACTCGGATTAACCTGAATACCCGATGCTAATATAACATGTCCCAGAAAACTAACTTCGCGTAACCAAAACTCGCATTTACTAAACTTTGCATACAACTTTTTATCTCTCAAAGTCTATAACACAAGTCTTAGATGTTCGGCATGCTCAGTTTAATCACGAGAATAAATTAAAATGTCATCAATGAACACAACCACAAATCGATCCAGATACTGTCTGAAGATTCGATTCATCAAATCCATGAAAACAGCAGGTGCATAAGTGAGTCCAAAAGGCAAAACCAAAAACTTATTGTGTCTGTACCTTATTTGGAAAATAGTCTTTGGCACATCGGAGTCTTTAACTCGCAACTGATAGTAGGCTGATCTCAAATCTATCTTTGAAAACACTCTAGCCCATTTCAGTAAATCGAACAGGTCATCAATCCGTGGCAATGGATATTTATTCTTTATAGTCACCTTATTGAGCTATCTATAGTCGATACACATTCTCATAGTTTCGTCTTTCTTTTTCACAAATAAAACTGGTGCACCTCAGGGAGAGAAACTCAGTCGCGCAAAACCTCTATCTGTCAACTCTTGCAACTGAGCTTTCAATTCTTTTAATTTAGTAGGTGCCATTGTGTACGGAACTATATAAATCAGAGTCGTCCCTAACATTAACTCAATACCAAATTCTCCTTCTCAGATTTGTGGTAAACCTGGCAATTCTTCAGGAAACACATCTGGATACTCGGACACAACTGGTACATATTCAATCTTTCTTTCGGCCACTTTACTATCAAGCACATATGCAAAGTAAGTTTCACAACCCTTTCTCACATACTTTTGAGCAAACATCGAAGATATCATTGTCGGCAAACCATTTAGATCATTAGATTCAATCCAAATAATCTCATCATTCTTACACCGTAAATCAATAGTCTTTCTTTTGCAATTTACGACAGCATCGTGCAAAGTCAACCAGTCCATACCTAGAATTATATCAAACTCGTCGAATGGCAACAACATCAAATTAGCCGGACAACACGAATCTCGAATCATCAAAGGACAATTCTTACACACTTTATCAACCATAACACACCGGCCCAAGGGGTTGATACTCTAATCATAAACCCAGTAGACTCAACAAGCAAAGTCTTACTGCATACTAAAGTCTCACACACATAAGAATGAGTTGAACCAGGATTAATCAATGCAATTACACTAGTATCATAGAGAGTAAATGTACCAGTAATAACATCTAGAGATGAAGCCTCCTCGTGTGCACAAATGGCATAATCTCTGAGAGGTGCACGGGCCTCAAATCGAACTGCTGTATCTGTAGTTCCTCTCTGACTGTTACTCACATTACCCATATTTTTAGGCAGTCTACCTCGAGCCGACATGTTACTCGGTCTCGCATTATGGACTGTATTTTGCTCAGCAAACTCAGGGCATTCACGAACTAAATAATCCGTCGATCCACGTTTAAAACAAGCCCGATCATGCAATCTACAACTGCCAGGATGTTGTTTACCGTAATGTTTACACTCAGGTTGGTTCGATCAGATGTTACCAACACTAGCTATTGAGGTAGCTCTCGAGCTCAAAGGTGGTCTATCTCAATCACGTCAAGTATAACCCGTCATAGCCTTTGAATGGCTAGAGTCATCCCAGAATCTCTTTAATGCCGACTGAAATGTTTTACCCGACGATCTTTTATGCAAATCTCTAACTTCAAAGTCAACTTTTCTTTTCTCTTTCTCGAGCTCTTCAGCTTTGCACGCTCAATCAACTAGTACTAAGAACTCTTTTATTTCAAGTATGCCAACTAACAGTTTAATGTCTTCGTTCAGCCTATCTTCAAATCTTTTACACATTATGGCTTCGGTAGAAACACACTCTCAGGCATACCGACTAAGTCTCACGAATTTCTACTCATACTCTGTCACAGTCATGCAACCCTGTTTCAATTCCACAAATTTTTTGCGCTTCTGGTCCATAAATCTCTAACTGATGTATTTCTTAGGGAACTCAGTCTGAAAGAACTCCTAGGTCACCCGTTCTTTCGGAACCACCGATACTAATGTATTCCACCAGTGATATGCAGTGTCTCGTAGCAATGATATCGCACATTTCAAACATTCTTCTGGGGTACAAGATAACTTATCAAACACGCGGATAGTATTATCAAGCCAAAATTTAGCTCGCTCAGCATCATCATCATCAGTAGCTCTAAATTCTTCAACCCCGTGTTTTCTAATTTTATCAACAGGAGGCTTATGTAATCTCAATGGATCACTCACTTGAGGTATAGCAGTTATCGAAGAAGGATTAATCGGGGGTAGAGGTTGTTGTGTAGCCGGATTAGTTCAGATATACTGAGTAAACTAGTCGTTCATCATTTGGTAAAAGGATTGTTTAGCCTCTCCCTCTTGGTTACTTGAAGTCGGTCGAGAATTAACCAGCATTGCCCATTGCGCGGGAGCAGGCACTATACTCTCGACATCATCAGCTATAACTCCATCGGGATCCATTTACAATACGAAAACACATTTTCAAATGTCAGAAGTCATCACATTATCGCAGTATATAACATGGCATGTATAACTAGACTCATACACGCTATGTTAGTCCTAGAATTGACTAAACTGTAGCTCTGATACCAATTAAATGTAACACCCCTAACCCTTATCCGTCGCCGGATTACGGTTACGAGGCATTACCAAAGAAAATACAGCTTTAATACATTCACATAATCACATAGGTCATATTAGCAAATATATATAAATTTAACTTCTTATTAAGCAAATATTAAATATAAATCATACTGTGTATACAAATCATATCACAAAGTTCAACTGAACCCATATCAAACATATATCATATTTAATTTTCAATAGCCATGTTCCAAAGTCATACCACAATTGCTTTATTAATACATGACTCAAATCATGTGCTCATCATTTTAATATTATTCAAACACCTAAATTAAAATAAAACTCAAGCATTTAATTCATTAATCATTCACGCGTATATTAGACCAAATAAACCACACAACATAGTTTATTATCTAATAGCATTCAAGACATTTACAACATAGCAATATGAATGAATTATGCACATCTAACCACAATCAAATTTAAACATTTCAATCATAACTTATGTGCACATATTTGTGTTCATTAATAGGCTAACTTTCTCAATTCAACTCATTTTTAACATTAGTCATCACAAACCAAATCTATTGATTTTGCAATTAGCATCTGGACTCCTAAAATAACGTCAATACATCCATATATATATATATTTACATTTCTCACTTGACTAGCATTTTAACCATTTTACAAGCACTTTAACCTAGTCAAAATAAGCCAATACCATATACCATAAATCCAACCAAAATTTCACATATACAACTCAATCAATTTATTATATACCTTCGGCTATTTAACCAATCTCCCACACAATGATTAAGACATTTACGTTCATATTATTATTAAAACTAAATCAAATTAACCATATCAACCAATCAAACACCTATATCCAAACATAGTATAATCCGCATATAATGGTACTACTAAGCTCAATATTAATATAATATGTAAACACTTTACCACATAATTCAATCACTAATACCGAATTACCAAAACCAAGCACATCGAACATTTTAATCAAGAACATAAAAAACCAAACTTAAGCATAATAATCAAGCCTTTTTTGCATGCCTTTATATACATACACTTTCAAAATAAACTAACTCCAAAGCTAGCCTATACATGCCATAAGTTCGAGTTCAACTTATAAAAGTACCGAAACAGTCTCTAGTGTGATAGACTTTACTAACGATCCTCGAGCTCGTAACTTGATTCCAAAATCTATAAAACAAAGACAAACATACACACATAATAAGCTATCATAGCTTAGTAAGTCATAAGCAAATAACAACTCAAAGACATTATCAATTCATACCCAAATTTAATCTCAAGCTTGGCATTTTATATATAACATATATTTTCATAAATAAACCTTATCTTAACTGAATGTACATATATATATATTCAAAGTATCATTCAATTTCAAAGACATAATATCATTTATAACCGAATGTATATAAACTCATATACATATACTTATAAATCAAACTTTAACATCACACACTTATACATAACATATGGCGAATATACCACACAAATGTACATATATTTACATCATTATCATTTATAGAATTTGCATTAAATATCAAATAACAAACTTACATTATTTTCAAATAGGTAATCAAATAACTCATACCTGATTGTTTTAGCTCGTTTTACACATTTGATCACAACTTATCATTGCCCGTTTAAACATTCGGAATTGAATAGGATACTTGGATAATCACATATATCATACAATGCCAACATCCCAGACCTGGCCTTACATGCTATCTCATATCGATGCCACTATCCCAGACAGGGTATTACAAGAATCAAATACGATGCCGATGTCTTAGACATGGTCTTACACGTAACCACATATATCGAGGCCAACGTCCCAGACATGGTCTTACACGAAAACACATATAAAAAATCCTATGTCATGACATATGTATCCTAGCTATTCCTAAGGTTCATACAAGGCTTTTGGACGTTGTAGCTCAGTCAAAATGAACTTATACACATTGCTCCCTTATATATAACAATTCGGCTATCATATATTTACTCATAAAATTCAATTCATCATTTTAAATTCACATATATTCAAAATTAATAGCATTTATTTGCTTATAAACTTACGTCGGATGATGAAAATCGGATCAGGACGGCAAATCGACAACTTTATTTTCCCCTGATCCAAATCTGATTTCTTTGGTTCTTGATCTAAACATATTCAAATTAAAATCATTCAAACATATTTTCACTCAATTTAGTCCAAAAACACATAAATGGGCAAATTACTATTTTACCCCTAACATTTTACACTTTTTACAATTTAGTCCAAATTGCACAAAACACAAAATATGCAAAATTTCAATATACCATGCTTAGGCCGAATATCCATCTTCCTTATACAAGTCCACACATTTCATTTATTTCATATTTTATTCCCTTAACTTATCATTTTTACAAATTAGCCCTAATTACTCAAAATCATCAAAAATTCAAATGCAAAACATGTTAATCTATCACATATCTTTTATTTTCCATCATTAAACAAAAAAAATCACAAGCTTTCAACAATCGTAAAATACAAAATCATCATCAAATTCAAAAATTGAAACATGGGCTTGATAAATAACATAGCAATGATCTCAAAAAACGTAAAAATTATAAAAAACCGAGCTAAAACTCACCTTGAATCAAGCTTGCTAATGGTCGAATACCCTAAGCTTTTGTTTCTTTTTATTTTCAGTCATGCGAAAGAGTATGAACCCTTATGTTTTTATTTTATGTTTTATTATAACATATATTATTACACATTTTACTTTTTTAACCTTTAACATTTAATAACTAAACCATATTCATTAAGGCTACAACCGTCCATAGCATATAAATATGGTCTAATTGCAACACAAATACATCATACAATGCAGACATCATCAATTCAGCCCTTTTAAAATTAACCATCATTGTAACGCCCCAAAACCCCAAATCCTGAAAACCCTGTTAAAATTAATTTGTCTATTTGTGATTTGGATGTATGCCTGCCTTAGTAGTTTAGTGCTCTGAGAGTGTCTGGGAAGTCATAGGTTCAAGCCTTGGCTTGAACAAAATTTTGCTTTTACTTGAATAAACCTTGGCTCTAGATAGTAGGCTTCTTAAATTAATGTGGTTAAGATGTGTCATTAAAAGCCTACTGATCTAGTGGTTGAGGGCGTGTGGAGTGTTCTAGGAGATCTGAGTTTCGAGGCTTGACAATGCAGAAGAATATTTTATTTTGCTTTCCTACTGATGTTGGGGAAGTGTTGTAGTTGGACTGAAACTGGGGTGTTGAAGAGTGTAGGGAGTGTGGCTGAATTCTAAGGAATTGTTGGAGGGGATTTCTACTGGTAGGGATTTGGATAGGTGGGATATGCTTGAGTGATTTTAGGAGTGATAAGGGGAGAGAAGTTAGGAGTTTGAAGGGAGTGGAAGAAGGTGTGCCGAATAGGGACTCTCACTCCTGGCTATTTTCGGCTTTTGAACAATCACTGGGAGTTGGGTCTTTCTTTTGGTTTTTTTCTCCTTGGTGTCAAATTCCCATCCGTTGGTTTTGATTGTTTCATTTTTGTTCAATTATGGGGCAGTTTGGTAGTAGGGATCATTTGGGGTTCTAATCATTTTGGTCTTTTGTGTTGTTCTTCTCTAACGTTTTCATCCACCAATTGCCTTTGCTTCTCTTTTCTCTGGCATCAAGTCACTTTGGTTGAATACCTCACCGACCCTTCCCATTTTTCTTTGTTTCGGTTTGACAAGTACGCAGTGATTCTTTTTCTTCTCTCCCTCAACCCTTTCGATTCTAACCTCTTTTCATTTTGTTTTTTCGCCGCATACTGTATCTTCCCCTTCATTCAATCGTCCCTCTTTTGGCCAAATATCTTCAGGTAAGCCTCTACCCTATTTGCTCTCCTTTCAGCTTTTGCTTATCTGAGCATCGTTTCTTCTCTTTCCTTCTTGAATCACTACCCCATATTTTCTATTTCAGATAAATTCTCCTTCTTCCTACCGATTTCCTATTCTTAGGCAGATTGGTTTTGTCCTTCATGATATAGAGTGATAAGTTTTTGGTAAGGATGGAAGTTTTGCCTCAATCGGTTGGAAATGTTGGGTTGTATTTAGTTTTTTCTTTTCTTAAGCTCCTAATATCTGGTTTTATCAAATGGTGTTTAGCAGCTATTAATCATATCAAGTGGGGTTTATCTTCGAAATGGTAGACTACGTTCGTTTAGAGCAGTAAGGTAAACAATATTCTTGTGAATCTATTGTTGCGGGTTAGGTTCAAGCATATCTAACATTAATTGTGGAATGGTCAATGGTTTTAGGTTCAGATCGTTTCAAGAGGGGCGCGCATCTAGAATCTAAATAGGTGTGTAACCACACTTTTGTATTCATAAATCGGCAAAAGCTGGAAAATGTGCTCGTTAACGCTACACGAGCGTGCTCACGCTTGTGTTGTATTCTGAACGCTCAAAATGAGGGCGTATGATCGTAGAGGCCACCATGAGCAATTTCATGGGCTTGGCCAGTTTAGGCCATGTGGGCTGGAAATGGGTTGTGTGAGCCCTACGGGCTCGTGGGTTCCACACAAGCAAACCACACGGACGTGGGGAAATTAGTGGGCCAGGCTGTGTAGATCACACGGCCAAGGTCATAATTGGGCTTTATGGGTCACACAGGTGTGTGGGCCCACATGGGCCGCCTTGTGGGCTTGGCCTATTTTCATTGCTTGACTGTTAAGGTTGCACAGGTCACCCAAGAAAACTGTGGGCCTACTGTTGGTGCGGTAAGTGGTTTTAAACCCCATACTGATGAAATGACTGTTATACCCCTATGCTATGTTTGACTGTACTCGAGCATGACATTTTGCATACACATATTATATTATGACATGACATGTTTTATGGGGTGGGTTTGATATATTTGGAGGAAGTGTACTGTACTGGCAGGTCTACTACAATTACTGTTTAGTGCTACAACCAGTGCTATATTTGGAGTGTAGGGATGGGTGGGTCGATTTTATCCCCACATAGAGTGTAGGGCTAGACGGAGTGGAGTGTAGAGGATAGACGGGTAGGGCTTCTATTGCATTATCGACATCATTCAGAATCGGCTAAGGCCCACAATGATATCACATCGCTATGGGCTAAAGCCCACACCGATCTGACACCTGGATTACTAAAATGGGCGTAGGTCCAAATTGTACTTGTTTGTTTTTGTTAAGGGATTACACACTGAGTTTTCATAAACTCACCCTTCTGCTATCCTATGCGGCTAATCCTTAGGCGGGTCGGTGCTGTGAGGAACTCGATGGGGGCCACACAACCGTTTCTGTTACTGTTTTAAAATTTTAATCTCTAAGCTATATTTTTTGGGGGGGGTTGTTATGTAATAAGGCCTCTCTAATTTTTATTTTGGTTTGGGATTAATTATTTTGATTTATAGTTTCTAGTAGTAGAACGAAAATTTTCAAAAGATAAATGTTTTCAAAACACCACTCTATTGCAATACTTTCTGCAAGCTTCCACAAACAGACATGGTTTTAAAAGTTCAATGACAACCTAAAATGAGTAACACTTTGCTATATCAACTTGGGTTTTTAACAACGAACAGGAAACTATATATTTTCATCACAACCATGGTTTTTATAAAGAACGAATTTTTCAACAGAACTACATTTTTCGAAATTTACTTCCGTGTGACATCGCAAATTCGGCCATAACGTCTAGGCCGGGTTTAGGGTGTTACAATTAAATTTTCATTTTACGCAATTAAGCCCTTTTTATTAAATCGACACTCAAACGGAAAAATTAAAATAAAAAAATTTCACAGATATAAATTCACACAAAACAATCACAAAAAATAATTTTAAAATATTTTTTTGACTCAGATTTGTGGCCCCAAAACCACCATTGCGAATAGGGTCTAAATCGGGCTGTTACAATGCCACTGTCCTAGACAGGGTCTTACACGAAATCAAATATGATGCCAATGTCCCAAACATGGTCTTACACATAAATCATAAGTCGATGCCAATGTCCCAGACGTGGTCTTACACGAGAACGCATATCAAATCCTATGTCATGACATATGTATCCTAACTATTCCTATGGTTCGTACGAGACTTTACGGACATCGGAACTTTGTTGATACTTTCTCGGATATCTCATATTCAATGTATAAAGCCATTCATCATTGTTCAATAGCATATAAACATAAATAAACCATTTCAAACACGTTTATTTGTATATAGACTTACCTCATAAGGATTCGAATAGACAAAATCGACTAATCAAAGACTTCCGACTTTCTCCGATCTAATTCCGTTTTCTTTAGTTCTTGATCTATATAAATTCAAATTTAACTCTATGATTCACCAAATCATTCAAATCAATCCATAAACACATATTTAGGGCATTTTAAAAATTAGCCCCCCTATTTTTCACATTTTGAAATTTTAGTCCCTAATTCACAAAATCACAAAATATACAAAATTTCCTTACACATATGCTAAGCTGAATTTTCATAGTGTTCATATAAGTCCATATATTTCATTTATTTCACATTTTAGTCCCTCAAAATATCATATTCACAATTTAGCCCAAATTACTCAATTTCATAAAAAATTCAAGGACAAAACTTAGTAATCTAACATATATCTTTCATTTACTATCATCAAACTTCACAAAGCTCACATTATCAACAATGGCATGACTCAAAATCATTAACAAAATCAAAAATTAGGGCATGGGCTTGATAGATTACTAAGCAACGATTAAAAAAACATAAAAATTATAAAAAAATGGAACAAAAATCATACCTCAATCAACAATCAAAGTGTCGAAACCCTAAGAGTTCTTTTCCTTCTTTTTCTTTGATAAATTTGGCTAGATGAATATAAAAATGGCCTAATTTTTATGTTTTGTTTCATAAATCATATATTAATTCATCAATTACCATTTTACCCTTGCATTATAAACATTCAAAACATTAATATCAAGGCCATAATTGTTCACTCAAACTTTCAATGGTCAAATAACCACATAAGGACCTCACAACTAAAGAGACATAGCAATTAGGCACTTTAACAAATAGAATGCAAATTTTACATTTTACGCGATTAGGTCATTTTATCAAATTAAGCACACAAACAATTAAATTTTCTTACGAAATTTTCATACATACTATGTCACATATAATAAGCACAGAAAATAATATTAAAATATTTTTCTAACTCGAATTTTTGGTCTAGAAACTACTATTTTGACTAGGGTCTAAACCGGACTGTTACAACTCTCCCCCCTTAAGGATTTTCGTCCCCAAAAATCTTACTATTGAACAGATTAGGATATTGCTGTCTCATAGCATATTTAGGCTCCCACGTGGCCTCTTCAACAGTGTCTCAATGCCATTTCACTTTTAGTAATGGAATTTTCTTATTTCGTAGTTCTTTAACCTCACGAGCCAAAATAAGGATTAGTTTTTATCATAGGTCAAATCAGACTGAATTACGAAGGATCGAATTTGTATCGTCGAAGCATCGATACGTAAAACACATTATGAAACTTTTCTAGCTCAGGTGGCAACAACAATTTATAAGCAACTGGCCTTATACGCTCGATAATCTCATACGGCCCGATGAACCTCGGACTCAATTTTCTTTTTCTATCAAAATGAAGTACTTTCTTCCACGGGGATACTTTTAGAAACACTTTATCACCAATCTCAAATTCAACATCTTTTCATTTCAAATCTGTATATGATTTTTGACAATCGGAAGCTGCTTTCAGACTATCTCGGATCACTTTTACTTTCTGTTCAGTCTCTTTTATCAAGTCAAGCCCTTGAATCTTATTCTCGCTGAGCTTAGTCAAATACAAAGGTGTACGACATTTGCGACCATATAAGGCTTCGTACGGTGCCATTTTAATACTCAATTGAAAACTATTATTATAAGCGAATTCAATCAAAGGCAAATATTGTTCCCACGTACCTTCAAACTCAAGAATGCAACATCTTAATCATATCTTCAAGTATCTGAATAATCCGCTCAAATTTACCATCCGTCTACGGGTGAAAAGCAGTACTGAAATGTAATTTTGTTTCTAATGCCTCTTGTAGTTTCTTCCAAAACTGTGATGTGAATCTCGGATCTCTGTCTAACACAATAGACAATGGCACACCATGTAATCTCGTAATATCAGAAATGTATAACTCAGCTAACTTATCAAGCGACTAATCAGATCGTACTAGAATAAAATGGGCTGATTTTGTCAATCTATCAACCACAACCCAGATTGCATCTTTCTTTCTCGAAGATAGGGGCAAACCTGAAATAAAATCCATTGTCACTCTATCCCATGTCCATTCTGAAATCATAATCGGCTGTAACAAACTAGATGGCACCTGATGTTCAGCTTTAACTTGCTGATAGATTAAACATTTCAAAACAAAGTCGGAGATATCTCTTTTCATTCCAAACCACCAGTAATGCTAATTCAAATCATTGTACATTTTTGTACTACCTGGATGTATAGATAAACGACTGTTGTGAGCTTCATTCAAAATCATCTGAATCAATTTTGGAATTTTCGAAACACAAATTCGATTTCAGAATCTCAGTCAATCATCTTTATCAACTCTGAATTTTGAATCAGAATCTAAATCACATTGAGCTCATTTTGCTATTATATCATTATCAACTTTTTGAACATCAATGATCTGTTGGAAGAACAACGACCTCGCTTTCAATTCGGCTAATACCGAACAATTATCGGGCAGAAAAAATAAGCATTCATTGTACGCAATGCAAACAGTGATTTTCGACTCAAAGCATCAGCAACAACATTTGCATTTCCCGGATTATTGTCAATAACAAGCTCATAATCTTTTAACAATTCTAGCTATCTTCTCTGTCGCAGATTCAAATCTTTCTGAGTCATCAGATATTTCAAACTTTTATGATCAAAGTATATGTGACATTTCTCACCGAACAGATAGTCTCGCCAAATATTCAAAGAAAACACAATAGCTGCCAACTCAAGATCGTGCATCAGATAGTTCTTTTCATGTGGCTTTAACTGTCTCGAAGCATAAGCAATGATGTTGCTGTAATCTCCTGATTTTGGGCCTAGTCGGAATAGTGGTTTCGTGACCACAAAATTTGAGATAGAAATAATTATTTTATGATATTTTTGAGTTCTATTATATGATTGCATGATTGTGTGAAAATTTTGTGAAGAAATTTTATGCATAAAATGCTTAAATTGAAATTAGGGACTAAATCGAATAATTTGTAAAACTTGCATTCTAGAAGTTTCTAGTATGAAATTGTTTTGAAATATTAATTAGGAGCTATTAAATAGAAATTTTACCAATTTCTAAGTCTATGGACAAAAATTGGACATGGATGGAATTTTTGGAAAGTTTAGTAGTAAGGGCATTTTGGTCATTTAGGGGTAAAATGAATTAAAATACAAAATTAAAAGCCAATTTTGCTCATCTTCAACCCCATGGCTGAATATAGTAAGGAGAAACCATGGCTATGGTTTTTCAAGCTTCCAAGCTCAATTATAAGTCCGTTCTTGCCTCGTTTTTAATGATTTTTACGTTTTTGGAGTCCCGGTAGCTCGATTAAGCTTATGCTAGCAATAATTCAACCTAGGGTTCATATTTGGAAAAATACCCATAGGTGAAATTTGTGTATTTTGGTGTTTTATGATAGAATATGAGGTTTTAAAATATGTTAGACAACTTGTGCTACTCGGTTTTAAGCGAAAACTAGCAAAAGGGCTTAATCGGTAAAAATACCTAATAGTCATAAGTACATGTTAGAGTGAGAATCTGATGTTGCCATAGAAGGGAAAAATGATCAGCATGTCATAAAACATAAAAAATAGGCTAAAGTTTAATTTACGAGCTTTGGGGCAAAAGTGTAAATATGCAAAAGTTTAGGGGTAAAACTATAATTTTTCCAAAATATGATTTTGGGTCAATTTCAATAATGTGAGTCCTAATTAGACTATATTTTAAATGATAGAGCAAGGAAAACTAAAATTCGGGCTAAAATGAGGAAAATACCAAGTTGTGGACGAAATGGTAAAAGTAGCCATTTTCGCATACGAGGTAAGTTCATGTGTAAATGTAGTAACATAATTGTCATTTTAAGCAATTTAATGTTGTTTATATGATATGATGCTGATTATTATCATGAAATATTATGCTTTGTGGTTATTGTTGAATAATATGTAATTATGTGAATTACTTGATGAGTATGAACTATCACCGAAGTATCAATTTCGATATTTCATGGAAGATGGCAAAGATGTGTGATCGAGGAAAACGCCCGTTTGAACCTTACGAATAGATTAGGATACAAGTGACATGTCACTAGGATGTTTGGGCATCCGAACTCGTTGAGTTGAGTCCTAGTTCACTTATGGATGCAAATGTCCGAACTCGTTGAGTTGAGTCCGAGTTCGAGAGATGTAACTAGGCATCCGAGCTCGTTGAGTTGAGTCTGAGTTCACTTATGGATGCGAACCCCCGAGCTCGTTGAGTTGAGTCCGAGTTCACTTATGGGCGGGTTACATGGTAGCTTGGCTACATATGTAGCACTTATGTGCAAACTTTCCATGTATCCGAATTATATTCCGATGTGTTCAACGGGTAAAATTCTACTCAAGCGGAGGAATACTCGAGATGAAAGGGACGTATTGGTAAGTGTTGTGAAATGAATACTTTGAACAGGTATGTACTTAACCCTCACGTTGAAAACTCGATATAACAACAATATGGTAAGATGATAAATGAAAATGTGATATGAATGTCTCGGTGATGATTATGCAAATGATGTTTTATGTTTGCTTATATAGTTATGTTACTTGCTATTTGCATGTGAACTTACTAAGCATTTATGCTTACTCCCTCTTTTTCATTCCTTGTAGTGTTGACAAGCCAGCTCGGAAATCGGAAACGGTCGGAGGCACGCTCACACTATCCGTATACCATCTTGGCATAATGGCTTGTATATTTTGAGTATGGCATGTATAGCATTATAATCATTTTGTGTATATGGTCTTATGATATGGTTATTGAGTGGTATGGAAATGCTTGGTAATGATTAGCCATTGGAATGGCTAATCATGATCATATTTGGTGTTATGTACGCTAAATTGCTAGCTAATCCACGGAAACTATGAAATAGGTAAAATTTACCATAAAATAGATTTAGATAGCAGCAGTGACGTGAGTTTGAAAAATCACTAAAAATAGTAGAGATACAATTAGATGATGAATAATATATGGAATTTAAGAATTATGAGTCTAGTTTCATATGGATGGAACAAAACAGGTATATGAGTTATATTTTATGAGATGTTTAAATTTTTGTGAAACAGGGCCAGAGCAATTTTTGGATCCCCTGTTCTGACTTTGGAAATTCACCATAAATTTTTCAAAGATAGTTAGAAGTCATAATTTATATGTACAGATTCCTTATTGAGTATAGTTTTATTAGAAGCAAACGGTATAGTCATTGAAACTCTGTACAAGGAGATATTTGATTCGTAATACACAGAGGTCAGCGCAGTCAAACTCTGAAACAGGGGAGACTTTAACTAATAAAACGTACTAATTTGCTTGACCAAAAATTCTATAAAAATAATTAATAAATATATATATGAGTCTAGTTTCACGGAAAATTTACGGAATTGTATTTCAAGTTTTTTAACTCGAGATATAAATTTTTAAGCGACTATGACGCAGATTGTTAGCTTGACTGAAAATTTTAAAAATAAATTGTTTGAGCTGTTTAAGTAATGAATTAAGTCTATTAACACCTTGTGTTTGACTCCGACGATGGTCTCGGGTACGAGACGTTACATTTGGTGGTATCAGAGCAGGTTTAGTCGGTTCTCGGACTGACCTAGCATGTGTAAAAGTTTAGCTATACATGCCACTGATCTGTGATAGTGTGATGTCTTCCGACGCGTATGAGTACCGTCTTATTTAGACAGGTACTCTCCAACCGAGTCTACCGACCATGTTCAATGTTATGTGAAGGTATTTGAGTAAAATTATGATTATGATAAGTCTCGGTTCAGAAAAGTATGAATAAAATTTTATGATACATATGTGATAAATATCCATATTTGCTTCATGCTCATATGATGTAGTGTATATGGCTTACTTGATAAGATGAACGGAATAAATAGAAAGTAGTAGAGGTATGAATAAAAGTCATAATATTATGATACTGAATGAAAATGTCCTTGTCTTGATTTGGACGTCGAATGTTGATGAATGCTAATGATATATAATTTTTATGAGATAAAGGATTATAATGAAATGAACTTATCTATGTTAAATTGTTGGACTGAATTATATGATTGTAATGATATGTACATGATGATGCACGAAATGAAAGTTGTGATTGTGATGCAAATATCTATGTTTATTTGGTCTTATATGATGTCATGAGCATGACTTAATTTAATTAAATGAATGGATAAGTAAAGCTATCTAGAAAACATAGAATGTATGCATAAGTATATTGTCTAAATGGACAATAGGAAAATTTGTGTAAGCCAACATGAATGTTGCATTGCCTGAATGAATGACATGATTTTGATGATGTTGCTATGATGATGGGAGTTATGTCATATGTGTATGTATAAGAAAGTCGAGTCAGAGGTCCTACAACCCCTCCCCCTTACCGAAGTGGTACTTATAATGGAATTTCATGAGATTTGTATTGAATAAGTTTCCGGTTGAGAACCCAAAGAGTTTAGTGATAGAATAATTATAAGTATGATCAGAGATTGAAAATGAGCTGATAAGTAAAGTCAGAGCCAGTAAAGTATCGGATTGACGTAAAGATTATTGGAGTTATGCACTATCCCAATTAGAGAAGGAATTCTCTTTGGTAAATCGAATTACTCAGGTGCAAGGTCGAGAAAAGTGTAAATCGAAATTTATTCAGAACTGGCCTTCTTTAGTGAATGGTTTAATATGAAATTTGTGACGGCAGAACTAGTTGGGGAAATGATATTTGAAATGTGAACTATCTGAGTGTGACAGTTATGACTGGACAGATTTAGCAGTCTTTTTTGAGATGTTCTATGTGTTTACCCGTTCTCAGAAATATTTCTATGGCTATTGATCTTCTGAAGAAATTCTTATTATATGGGAATGTCTTCTAATTCTGGTGTTGGATGAAAGCATTGGTAGTCTGACTGGTTTATAATTTATATTGCTCTATTTCATCGGGTATTCTATTTCATTTCGTCTGATAAGAATTGATGAGAGAATACATATGATATTATGATTCTATTTCTTCTACTTGATGCTTCATCTGATATATATGTATGGGAAGATATATTGTTCTTGTTATATTTGATTCCAGTGGGATTAAATGATGTTTTCTTTTGGACTTTCTTTCTTTGAAGAATTATCGGGGTATTCTGTATTTTCTCTATGAGTTTGGTTTTCGATTCTTCGGCATAGTATTGTATCTTGGGTTTCTTTATCCTGGATCTCTTTATTCTGGATTTCTTTATTCGGTTTTCTCGTTATCTTTGTTCCATAATTTGTCAATTATGACTCATGTTCAAAGTACGTTCTTCAGCTCGTGATAATCATGTCAAATATGACTATACTTCTAATTTGATCTTGGTAATGTGGTGATTTTAGTATTGGGATTTTTTTCTAATTTCTATATAAGGATTTGACATCAGTAAAGGCATAGGTGATAAAAGCGCGAGTTTCAGTCAGTATGGTGAATTATTTATTTGAAAGATTTCATGTGACAATTATGTCAAGATTATTTTTTTTCAAGTCTGATAATATAATTTCATTTTTGTACGGATAAAAGAGTAAATAGTCTGAACGAGAAGTGTATATTTATTAGAAAGAGTTGGATATTAGTTAAAATCACTACGAATGATAAGGTTTTTGTCTTGTGAAAGCTGAAAAGTTTATTACATGTTGACAAAGTTTGGATAGATGAGAATATTGGTAACCGAAGCGTCTGAACTAGACTAGTCTACATTGAGTAAAGACTTCCTAACTTTCAGTAATGTACTGTTGTATGAATTGTGATGTGTTTCAAGACAGTGAGGTAATGTGATAGTTTGGAGCATTCGATGTTACATAAAATCGGAGTTGTTAAAGGGGTTAAAGCCGAACATTGGGATCTATCAAAATTATCCTTGTCAGTGTTGATATTGGGATGGAAATGAGAAGGATTATTCTTGAGGCCATATCAGAAATATTTCCATGGCGGAAAGAGGAAAATGTGATGTATCCTATTGTTAAATGTTTGGCGAGATCTATAAATCATATATGTATTGAATGAATTCCTACTCATTAGATTCATGGAATTTCAGGTCTCTTTGATTGTTGGATTTCTTGGAATTCCGGTCTCCATTAAATCAAGTTGAGATCTGGGTTTTATGTCATGATATCATGGGAAACTGAGAAGGGTTGAAAATTTAAGAACAATTGAGAGTTGAGACTGTAAGTTTTTAGATCATATGAGAAATTAAAGAGATGTATTGGAGGTACAGCCTAAGTGAAAGTTCTTCAGCGCCAAATATGAGATTAAAAGTGAAGACCACTTTTCTGGTAAGATTTTCGGGGACGAAAATCCCTAAAGGGGGGCGAGTTGTAATATCTTGATTTTGGGCCTAGTAGGAATAGTGGTTTCGTGACCACAAAATTTGAGATAGAAATAATTATTTTATGATTATTTTGAGGTCTATGATATGATTGCATGATTGTGTGAAAATTTTGTGAAGAAATTTTCTGCATAAAGTGCTTAAATTGAAATTAGGGACTAAATCGAATAATTTGTAAAACTTGTATTCTAGAAGTTTCTAGTATGAAATTTGTTTTGAAATATTAATTAGGAGATATTAAATAGAAATTTTACCAATTTCTAAGTCTATGGACAAAAATTGGACATGGATGGAATTTTTGGAAAGTTTAGTAGTAAGGGCATTTTGGTCATTTAGGGGTAAAATGAATTAAAATACAAAATTAAAAGCCAATTTTGCTCATCTTCAACCACATGGCTGCATATAGCAAGTAGAAACCATGGCTAGTTTTTTTCAAGCTTCCAAGCTCGATTGTAAGTCCGTTCTAGCCGCGTTTTTAATGATTTTTACGTTTTTGGAGTCCCGGTAGCTCGATTAAGCTTATGCTAGCAATAATTCAACCTAGGGTTCATATTTGGAAAAATACCCATACGTGAAATTTGTGTATTTTGGTGTTTTTTTGACAGAATATGAGGTTTTAAAATATGTTAGACAACTTGTGCTACTCGGTTTTAAGCGAAAACTAGCAAAATGGCTTAATCGGTAAAAATACCTAATAGTCATAACTACATGTTAGAGTGAGAATTTGATGTTGCCATAGAAGGGAAAAATGATCAGCATGTCATAAAACATAAGAACATAGTCTGAAGTTTAATTTACGAGCTTTGGGGAAAAAGTGTAAATATGCAAAAGTTTAGGGGCAAAACTGTAATTTTTCCAAAATATGATTTTGGGTCAATTTGAATAATGTGATTCCTAATTAGACTATATTTTAAATGATATAGCAAGGAAAACTAAAATTCGGGCTAAAATGGGAAAAATACCAAGTTGTGGACGAAATGGTAAAAGTAGCCATTTTCGCATACGAGGTAAGTTCATGTGTAAATGTAGTAACATAATTGTCATTTTAAGCAATTTAATGTTGTTTATATGATATGATGCTGATTATTATCATGAAATATTATGCTTTGTGGTTATTGTTGAATAATATGTAATTATGTGAATTACTTGATGAGTATGAACTATCACCGAAGTATCAATTTCGATATTCCGTGGAAGATGGCAAAGATGTGTGATCGAGGAAAATGCCCGTTTGAACCTTACGAATAGATTAGGATACAAGTGACATGTCACTAGGATGTTTGGGCATCCGAACTCGTTGAGTTGAGTCCGAGTTCACTTATGGATGCAAATGTCCGAACTCGTTGAGTTGAGTCCGAGTTCGAGAGATGTAACTAGGCATCCAAGCTCGTTGAGTTGAGTTTGAGTTCACTTATGGATGCGAACGTCCGAGCTCGTTGAGTTGAGTCCGAGTTCACTTATGGGCGGGTTACATGGTAGCTTGGCTACATATGTAGCACTTATGTGCAAACTTTCCATGTATCCGAATTATATTCCGATGTGTTCAACGGGTAAAATTCTACTCAAGCGGAGGAATACTCGAGATGAAAGGGACGTATTGGTAAGTGTTGTGAAATGAATACTTTGAACAGGTATGTACTTAACCCTCGCGTTGAAAACTCGATATAACAACAATATGGTAAGATGATAAATGAAAATGTGATATGAATGTCTCGGTGATGATTATGCAAATGATGTTTTATGTTTGCTTATATAGTTATGTTACTTGCTATTTGCATGTGAACTTACTAAGCATTTATGCTTACTCCCTCCTTTTCATTCCTTGTAGTGTTGACAAGCCAGCTCGAAAATCGGAAACGGTCGGAGGCACGCTCACACTATCCGTATACCATCTTGGCATAATGGCTTGTATATTTTGAGTATGGCATGTATAGCATTATAATCATTTTGTGTATATGGTCTTATGATATGGTTATTGAGTGGTATGGAAATGCTTGGTAATGATTAGCCATTGGAATGGCTAATCATAATCATATTTGGTGTTATGTACGCTAAATTGCTAGCTAATCCACGGAAACTATGAAATAGGTAAAATTTACCATAAAATAGATTCAGACAGCAGCAGTGACGTGAGTTTGAAAAATCACTAAAAATAGTAGAGATACAATTAGATGATGACTAATATATAGAACTGAAGAATTATGAGTCTAGTTTCAGATGGATGGAACAAAACAGGTATATGAGTTATATTTTATGAGATGTTTAAATATTTGTGAAACAGGGCCAGAGCAATTTCTAGATCTCATGTTCTGACTTTGGAAATTCACCATAAATTGTTCAAAGATAATTTGAAGTCATAATTTATATGTACAGATTCCTCATTGAGTCTAGTTGTATTAGAAGCAAACAGTATAGTCATTGAGACTCTGTATAGGGAGATATTTGATTCATAATACACAGAGGTCAGAGCAGTCAAACTCAGAAACAGGGGAGACTTTAACTAATAAAATGTACTAATTTGCTTGACCAAAAATTCTATAAAAAATTAGTAAATATATATATGAGTCTAGTTTCAGGGAAAATTTACGGAATTGGATTTCGAGTTTTGTAACTCGAGATATGAATTTTTAAGCAACTATGACGCAGATTGTTAACTTGACTGAAAATTTTAAAAATAAATTATTTGAGCTGTTTAAGTAATGAATTAAGTCTATTAACACCTCGTGTTCGACTCCGGCGACGGTCTCGGGTACAGGGCATTACAGTTGCCTTCCTGCATTAAAACACATCCCAGACCATTCAACGAAGCATCACTGTAGATTACAAATTCTTTATTTGATTCGGGTTGTACTAATACCGGAGCTTCAGTCAATAAGGATTTCAATTGATCAAAGCTTTTCTGACACTTTTCAGACCATTCAAATTTCACATCTTTCTGAAACAGTTTCGTCAACGAAGTTGCAATCATAGAAAAGCATTTTACGAGCTGTCTATAATAACTGGCAAGTCCCAAAAAACTACGGACTTCAGAAATATTTCTCGAAGGCTTCCAATCTAGAATAGTTGAAATCTTGCTCGGGTGAACTCGGATACTTGATGCTGACACAATATGGCCAAGAAAACTAACTTCTCGTAACCAGAACTCACATTTACTGAACTTCGCATACAATTTCTTATCTCGCAAAGTCTGTAGCACTATTCTCAGATGTTCGGAATGCTTCGATTCATCACACGAATAAATCAATATGTCATCAACGAATACGACAAAAAATTGATCTAAATACAGTCTGAAAATTCAGTTCATCAAATCCACAAAGATAGCAGGTGCATTAGTTAATCCGAAGGCATAACTAAGAATTCATAGTGGTCGTACCTCGTTATGAATGCAGTTTTCGGAATGTCTAAGTCTTTTACTCGTAACTGATAATAGTCTGATCTCAAATCTATCTTTGAAAACACGGTAGATCCCTTCAATTGAGCAAACAAATCATCAATTCGAGGAAGAGGGTATTTATTCTTTATAGGCACTTTATTCAACTGACGATAATCAATGCACATTCTCATCGTGCTATCTTTCTTTTTCACAAATAGAACTGGAGCACCCCAAGTTGAAAAACTCGGTCTAGCAAACCCTCTATTAGTCACTCTTGCAACTGAGATTTTAATTCTTTTAGTTTAGTCGAAGCCATTCTATATGAAGCTATCAAAATCGGAGTAGTTCCCAGTATTAACTCAATGTCAAATTCTACTTCTCGAATCAGAGGTAATCCCGGAAGTTCTTCAGGAAACACATCAGGGAATTCACAGACAATGGACACTGATTCAACTTTCTTTTCTGTCACTTTCGAGTCAATCACATAGGCAAAATAAGCTTCACAACCTTTTCTCACAATATCAGAGCTTTCATTGACAAAATCACAGCCGATAACCCATTCAAATCACTGGATTCAATTCGGACTATTTCATCATTCTTGCATCTCAAATCAATAGTTTTCTATTTGCAATTCACAATAGCACCGTGCAAAGTTAACCAATCCAAACCCAGAATTATATCAAACTCATCAAAGGGTAATAGCGTCAGATCAGCCGAAAAACAAATGCCTTGAAACATTAATGGATAATTATTGTAGACTTTATCAACCAGAACACATCTGCCTGGGGGTTCGATACTCTAACCACAAATTCAATAGACTCTATAGGAAAAGTCTTACTGGATACTAAATTCATGCATATATACGAATACGTTGATCCAAGATCTATTAATGCAATCACCGAAGTATCGTAAAGTATAAAAGTACTCATAATCACATCTGGAGACGAAGCTTCCTCACGAGCTCGAATAGCATAGGCTCTGGCAAGTGCGCATGCCTCAGATTGGATAACAATATCTTTAGTCCCTCTTTAACTACCACTCACATTTCCTATATTTCTGGGAGGTCTACCTCGAGCTGAACTGTTACTCTGTCTCAGATTTTGTACAATCTCTTGCTCAACACACTCAGGACAATCTCGAATAAAATGATCCAAAGATCCACATTTGAAACAAGCCCGATCATACAATCTACAATTTTTGGGATGTCTTTTACCATGGTGTTTGCACTTAGGGCAAGCAGATCGAACATTTCTAACACTAGCAATAGATGTAGCTGAAGCTCTGAAGCTCGAATGTGATATATCACAATCTCTACTCGAATGTCCCACATTAGCCTTTGAACGGCTAAAATCATCTCGAAACTTCTTTGATGGAGATTGAAATGGCTTGCTCGATGATCTCTTTCGCACTTTTCAAGCTTCTGAATCAGCTTTTCTTTTCTCTTTCTCGAGTTCTTTAGCCTTACAGGCTCGTTCAACAAGCACTACAAATTCTTTGATCTCAAGAATCTCGACTAACAAACGGATATATTCATTTAAGCCATCCTCGAATCTCTTACACATAATAGCTTCAGTCGAAACACATTCTCGAGCATACTAGCTTAATCTTAGAAATTCTCGCTCGTATTCCGTAACAGATATACGGCCTTGTTTAAGCTCAAGAAACTCTTTGCATTTCTTATCGGTGAATCTCTGACTGATGTATTTCTTTCGAATTCAGCTTGGAAGAAATCCTAGGTAAATCGCTCTCTCGGAACCACCAATATTAATGTTTTTCACCAATGATACATCGTATCTCTTAGAAGTAAAACGACACATTTTATGCATTCATCTTGATTCAAAGACAATTCATAGAATACTCGTATTGTATTTTCTAACTAGAACTCGGCTCTCACAGCATTATCACTAGTTGTAGCACATAATTCTTCATCTCTATATTTTCTAATTTTATCAACCGAAGGCTTATTTAACTGAGTCGAATTAGCTTGTGACATAACAGGGACTTATGGAGGATTAGAAAGAATTGGGGGTTGTAGAACAGTCGGATTAGTTCTAATGTATTGACTGAACCAATCATTTAGCATTTGATAGAAGGCTTGTCTAGCCTCTCCATCATGGCTACTCGTAACTGGTCTAGAATCGAATAGCGCTGTCCCTTGCATGGGAGCAGGTGCATTACTTTCAACATCATCAACTACCACTCGTTTAGGATCCATTTGCTATATAAAAACACATTTTCATTGTCAAGATTTATCACACTATCACAGTTCATAAATATGGCATGTATAGTTAGACTCACATACACTACGTTAGTCCTAGAATCGACTAAACTGCAGCTCTGATATCAACCAAATATAACACCCTTAACTCGAATCCATCACCAAAATAGGGTTAAGAGGCATTACCGGACATATCGAAACATTTCATATTCATTTCACAAACATCATAGCATTATAAATTACACATCAATACAGAGTCCCTTACATAGGTCAACGAGACCTTAAACATGCTTTAAAAAGGGGTCGGGACAAAATCGAACACATATAAAATTTTTCAAAACTTAAACATTTTTCAAAGTTATACAGGTCACACGCCTGTGTGAGCAAGCTATGTACCTCACACGATATTAGACACACCCATGTGTCTAGGCTGTGTCAAAACAGGTCATACATACTGACTTGTCCACACGACTACATGACACGTCCATGTGCCAGACCGTGTGAAAATTAGGGAGGGTACTAACTTGAATCACACGGCCAGTCACACACCTGTGTGTCTAGCTTATGGTCAAAACTGACTTGGCCACACGGCCTAGCACATGCCGGTATGTACGACCATGTGGTCTGTCCAGGCTCATTTTGAAATGGACCTCAAGCAACACGGCTGAGACACACGCCCATGTCTTTGCCCGTGTGGGAAAAAATAGGTCATTTGCAAGGCCAAATTGCCACCCATTAAGGGTCCTCCCTACAAGCAACAAAGAAACATCAATTGCATACCAAATGCTCAACCATTTCACAACCAAAACATACACCAATAATGCCATATAATTACCAAGAAAATTCATGCTTTTCACCATTCCAAATCATGAGCCAAAATCATGCCAAAACATATGATTTATAACTTTGATACATTCCATTCATTCTCATACCAAATTCTTACCTAGTTCTAAAGTATGCACATACCAAAACTTACCAAATTGACCATTTCTTTTGGTCAACCAAGAACATATCATATTAGCACAATTACATCACATAATTCATACCAAAAACACATTCATATACACAACCAAAACCAAGCCAAATCACATGGCTAAATATATACATTACCAAACATATTCACACACTTCTAGCCTATACATGTCATACTTTAATATTCATATTTTCAAAAGGTACCAAAAAGAAGTTCGATAGTGTGGTGATGATCCTCGATGATCCCCAAGCTCCTGGCAACTATGATATCTATAAAATAGTTGAAAAACACACAAAGTAAGCTTTCAAAAGCTTAGTAAGCCATATACAAATAAACTTAACACTTTAAGCATAAAAGCATCATCAAATTACATATACTTCATAGCCAAATACTATCACAAACCTCAATGTTCGTATATATTTCACATATTCCAAATTCTTTAGTACATATAGCATATTTTCTCATGCTTTTATCACATATCAACATTTGTTCACTAAAGTACATATACTTACCTTTCAACATCAAATATGATACTCATTTCAGACGTACCTGAATCAGATACATGTTCACATAATAATTCATTTTCTCAGAATGCTTGTTGAGCCATTTAGAATAATAAAGATACGCAGATAGCTCAAAAAGCTCGTACAATGCCAACTCCTAGACGTGGTCTTATATGTAATTAAATATCAATGTCATTGTCCCAGACAAGGTCTTGCACGATATCAAATATGATGCCAATGTCCCAAACATAGTCTTACACATAAATCATAAATTGATGCCAACGTCCCGAACATGGTCTTACACGAGAACGCACATCGGATCCTATGTCATGACGTATGTATCCTAACTATTCCTATGGTTCGTACCAGACTTTTCGGACGTTGGAACTTTATCGATACTATTTTGGATATCTTATATTCAATGTATAAAGCCATTCATCATCGTTCAATAGCATATAAACATAAATAAATCATTTCAAATACGTTTATTTTTATATAGACTTACCTCGTACGGATTCGAACGGACGAAATCGACTAATTAACGACTTTCGACTTTCCCCGATCTAATTTTGTTTCTTTAGTTCTTGATCTATATAAATTCAAATTTAAATCTTTTATTCACCAAATCATTCAAATCAATCCATAAACAAATATTTAGGGCATTTTACAAATTAGCCATCACATTTTCACATTTTGACATTTTAGTCCCTAATTCACAAAATCACAAAATATACAAAATTCCTTACACATATGCTTAGCCAAATTTTCATAGTGTTCATATTATTCCATATATTTCATTTATTTCATATTTTAGTCCCTCAAAATATCATATTCACAATTTAGCCCAAATTACTCAATTTCATCAAAAATTCAAAGACAAAACTTAGTAATCCAACATATATCTTTCATTTACTATCATCAAACTTCATAAAGCTCACATTATCAACAATGGCATAACTCAAAATCATTAACAAAATCAAAAATTAGGGCATGGGTTTGATAGATTACTAAGCAACGATTACAAAAACGTAGAAATTATAAAAAAAATAGAACAAAAATCATACCTCAATCAACAATCAAAGTGTCGAAACCGTAAGAGTTCTTTTCCTTCTTTTTCTTTGATAAATTTGGCTAGATGAATATAAAAATGGCCTAATTTTTATGTTTTGTTTCATAAATCATATATTAATTCATCAATTACCATTTTACCCTTGCATTATAAACATTCAAAACATTAATATCAAGGCCATAATTGTCCACTCGAACTTTCAATGGTCAAATAACCACATAAGGACCTCACAATTAAAGATACATAGCAATTAGGCACTTTAATAAATAGAATGCAAATTTTACATTTTACGCGATTAGGTCATTTTATCAAATTAAGCACACAAACGGTTAAATTTTCATACAAAATTTTCACACATACTAATTCAAATATAATAAGCACAGAAAATAATATTAAAATATTTTTCTAACTCGGATTTGTGGTCTCGAAACCATTATTCCAACTAGGGTCTAAACGAGACTGTTACGTTATTGGATTGTTATTGATCGATCGTGTACAGATTTCTTGTTTAACAAACCAACCCAATAAGATGTTTCTGGGATCATTCGATTATGTGAAGTATCAGTCTCCATTAATACGGATAGAAATCTGAGGGCTATATCCCAATTATGGAAAGAGCTACAGGAAACTTTGAGTACGCAGTTGCATCTTGGCACAGTAATACACTTGTAAATCGATGATAAGCCTGAGAGAGTAATTCAAAACTTTGACGATATGCTACGACACTGTGTGTTAAAGTTCAAAGGTGATTAGAAAAAGATATACGAGGTTCATATGATTTGTAATTCTAGGAAAATTAGTGAAAGTGATTCATGATATTGAAAGCAATTAATTCTGGTAATATTTCTGGGGACGAAAATCCCTAAAGGGGGAGAGTTGTAATAGCTCGATTTCAGACCTAGTCGAAACAGTGGTTTCAGAACCACAAATTCGAAGAGGAAAAAATTTTATTTTTATTATATTTTATGGTCTACGGTTTCACAGAATGATTTCGTGAAAATTTTGCTCGAAAATTTTGACGTTTGGGCACTCAATTTAGTTAAAAGGACTAAATTGTAAAAAGGGAAAAAGTTGAGTTCTACATGTTAGAGGTGTCCAATTGTAATGAAATTTTAATTTGGAGGTCCTTAAATGGTAATTATACCATTGGTTAATTTTTTATACAAAAATGGACATGAAATAGGTGAAATAGAATATTTTTAAGTTAGGGGCATTTTGGTCATTTAGTAATTAAAATGAATTAAAAACAAAATTAAAAGTCAATTTTTGTCCATCTTCAACCCCATGGCCGAATTTCACAAGGAGAAACCATGTCTAGGGTTTTTCAAGCTTCCAATCTCGATTGTAAGTCCGTTCTAGCCCTGTTTTTAATGATTTTTATATTTTTGAGATCCTCGTAACTCGGTTTAGCTATTTCTACCATTATTGTGAGCTAGGGTTTGTGTTTAAAATTTACCCATGGATGACATACATGTGTTTTGATGTTTTATGGAAGAATATGAAAGTTTGGAGTGTGATAAACAACTTTTACTAAGTGATTTTTTATGAAATTTCATAAAAGGACCAATTTGTAAAAGTTGCAAAATATTTGTAGGAAATGTGACTTAGTGAAAATTGTGGGCTTCTATAAGATGGAATATGAATCGGCTAGGCTTGGGTATTGAGGAAAATGGATACATTTCATTTTACGAGCCTAGGGGCAAATTTGTAAATATGTGAAACTTTAGGGGCAAAAATGTAACTTTTCCATAATATTATTTTTAGACTGATTTGAATATTATAATAATTTAATAAGTAGAATGTGATATTGTAGGTCAAGAAAAACAAAGTTCGGACTTAGAACGGGGGAAAACGAGTATTGGACGGTTTGATCATTTTCGCCATTTTAGGTCGAGGTAAGTTTGTATGTTAATAAACATTATTGATTTGTGTTAATTATGCAATATTATTATATATTTGATTAAATTGTGAAAATTAAAGTAAACGTTCGAATTAAGTAAAAATGCAGGATCGATCACGATCGTTGCATAGTGAAAATGAATTGACGATAAAAGTTCATGGTTAGACCATGGCAATGTGCTAAGTGAAATAAGTGATTTGCGTGGAAGACCATATCTAGGATATGACTTTATGCTAAGTGAAATAAGACCATGGCATCTAAGTGAAATAAGTTTAGGACAATGTGCTTAGTGAAATAAGTCGATGGCATCTAAGTGAAGTAAGTCCATGGCATTGTGCTTAGTAAGAAATTTCCCGGTTGAACCTTAGGAATAAAATAGCTTTGGACACAAGTGTGGTACTATGTGAAGGCCACTTTGTGAATATAATAGCTTTGGACACAAGTGTGCTACTATGTGAAGGCCACTTTGTGAATAAAATAGCTTTGGCTACAAGGGTGGTACTATGTGAATGCCACCGTGTATCATTATTATTCCAATGTGTTCAACAGGAAATGACCAAGTGTAAACGAATATGACTACTTGATGATTAAATGTGAAAGAATTATGAACCAATAATATTATTTGATGTTGAATTGAAATAATGTGTTTTCGTTGAGGTTTAAGTGTACCAACTGACATAGCCAAGATAAAAAAAATGAAAGTATAATTGATTTAAGCGATACAGGTACGTACGAAATCTATGTGAATGTTGAATGAAAGTTAATACAAAGAAAACGTGAGAGAGTAAAATTAGCAATAAAACAGTTTTGGACAACAACAGTTGTGTGACTTTGAAAAATCTTCAAAAATGGTTAAAATCAAATTAAGGTTGAATAAGATATGAAATTAAATTTTATTGAGTATATTTTCACATAAAAGAAACAATGTAAGCAAAAGGATCTCATATTACGAGATATTTGAATTTTTGTGAGACAAGGTCAAAATGATTTTGGAATCCCCTGTTTTGATTTGGGAAAATCATTAAAAATTGTAAAAAAAATAATTATGGGTTATAATTTATATTCTTAAAATCTTTAATGAGTCTATTTTCAATTGAAACAAACAGGAACATCATCTAAATCTCGTATGAGGAGATAATTAATTTTTAGTGAAGAGGGACAAAACTGTCGGACAATGAAACAGGAGAGACTTTAAAGAATAAACTGTACTTATTGGCTAGACCAAAAATTCTGAAAATTTTATGGTAAGAAGATATATGAGTCTAGTTTTAGGGAAAATTAGCAGATCTTAATTTGGATTTCCATATCTTAAGATATAAATAATTTAGTGACTATGACTCGAGTAGACAGCTTGAGATCAACAAGAGTAAATAGTGCAACTATGTGCAATTATGATTGTATTATCTTGAGAACATATTGTGAGAATTGGTAAAAGCATGTTAATAAATTTCTTATTATTTAGATACCAACTTACTAAGCTATATAGCTTACTCCATTTATTTTCTGTATATAGCTTACTCCATTTATTTTCTGTGTTTATAATGTCCTCAAGTTAGCTCGGGTTGGAAGTCGCCGGAGGACCTACCACACTATCAAACTAACAAATTAGGTATTGATAATTCTTATACTTAAGGTCATGGCAAGTATAGGGGACTTGGTTATTTTTGTATGTGTCATAATTGTTTTGGCCTAAAATGTTAGCCTATACTATTTGAAAGTTCATTATTGTGTAAGGCCATTTGATGTTGGTATATTGGTTATATTATAAGTCCATGATGATGCATTTCAAGGATGTGTATGCTTACATATGTGGATGAATAAGTGGTGATATCTATGTGTGACATAAATTTTGTTCGCAACGGCAAGTCAAATTAGTGCACGGGCTAGGGACATGGCCCTGCGAGCCACACGGCCGTGTCCTAATATCACACGGGAGTGTGCCCCTGTTTTTAATGAAATTTTTCAAAGTTTTCTAAAGTTCTCAGTTTGGTCCCGAACCGTTTCCAAAGCATGATTTGGGCTTCGTAGGCCCATATTAGGGACTTTAAGATGAAATGTGAAAAGTTTTAAATTTGAACGCAAATTCATCACCCAGTTTTATATGACTGCATGTGTTTATATCCAATAATGCCTCATACCCTGTTCTAGTGTCGAACACGGGTAAGGGGCGGTACACTTGGTATTTGAATTTCTCTTCCCAAGAGGACTCTTTGGCCTTTAGCCAACTGTTTTCCTCTTCCACCTGTGTGCACCTGACTTGTACATCCGTATACTTGGCCTTCCAAGCTAAGACACAGGAATTGAGATCCTTGACCTAACTCACAACTTCTTGATGAGTCTGGCATAAGTGAGCCAAAGACTATTCGCCAAAGTGTACAACCTCTTCCAATCTCGTTATTTTGGGGTTGTTTTGCTTACAAGTTTCTTGAAGTGCCAAACTCATAAGCCTATATATTCAACTACTAAGGCTTGGGAGGTCCTCGCCAATATCAAGAGTGGAGACAATTGAGAATTCGAAAAAGGAATGAAAGGAAGGCCTCTTTCATATGCTAAGGCAAGAAGTTGTGTTGCTGATGAATGGTGCCAAATGAGAAGGGAGATTGCCCTGACCTCCATAGATTCCATCAAGGGAAAATTTCATTTGTTTCGCTAGTAGAAGCATCGCGGGGTAAGGAATTAGAAGGAACCGCTGGTTGGTTTGGGCGTATTGCCTCTTATGGAATTTCAACAATAGAAAGATCGGCGATATGGACTTGAGAGTTTGCAGAATTAGTGGGCTCCATTGGCAGGATAGGAACAAGAGGAAGGGCAGGTACTAGAGAATTGTTGGCTCTCGGAAGAGCAGGCCTTTTTCTGAGTCTACGCCAAGATAATTGTGGGCAATCACTATCTTCAGTACCTTGGGTGCTTTCCTCCACCCACGAACTCTTTTGATTTTTCTTACCAGCCACTGTTTTTGGTGGGGTAGTAGTATCACCTTCATTCGTAAGAACCTCGTCCAATAGAGTTAAGACATCCATCTTGAATGCTAGAACGGGCATAGTGTAACAAGTGAAAGTGGACCCTGTGACATCAATAAGAGAATTAGCCTTCCTAGAAGAAAGAGTGGAAGACGTACCATGACAGATAATATTCTAATAGCATGGATGTAGTCCACAATGATCATAGAAAAAGAAGAAAGGCTCCCTCGTCCTCACCACTAGAATTCATACCATATCCTCATTAGAGTTATGGGGTCAGGTTATTTTATTTGAAGTAACATTTCGAGAATTTGCCCATAATAAAAGTTCATTAGCTTGGCAGCCATTGGCACTTAGTCTTTACAGACAATATTGGAAGACATGTCTGACAATGATGGTTTCTCTCAATTCAAGAACATGCCCCACCCTTAGTCGTTTGAACTATTTCCAAAAAAAAACCCTAAGTCAATAGGTTAACTTTGTAAGCAGATGTCCTCTTGGGGTAGGGACTAGTAGGCTGGAAAGTTGAACCTAGTTTCAAGCTTATTAATGACCCTCACAAACTTCTCTTTTTTTAAGATGTAGGTTTGAGGTCCAATTTGAATTATGGGCTTAAAATCCTAGTGTGTGTTGAAGTGGGCATTCCCAATTAAAGTACCCTGTCTTCTCAATATCAATTGGTAAATCTTCTTAAATACGCCAAGAATTGGTGGCTCATTATGCATACAACAGTTTATGAAGAAAGCCACCAGTATTCACCAAGATAAGGTAGAGAATTGCCCCTATGCAATACCATACTTATTGAGCACCGAGTAGAAAAAGAGGTGTAAAGGCAGGTGGAAGCCAACCTCGATAAGAATATGGGAAGAATGAAACCCTCTGTGTTGTTGCTTAGATGCCACTCTCCTCGGATTATTTGGAAATCGTAAGCAAAGTTCGGTAGAAGTATGCCTCAGGCCCCGAGTATCAAACTAACATTTCATAGGTGGTGTTCCATTCATATAGAGGATCAACCACACATTGAGTATTGTTAGGACCTCTAGGACTGATAGTAATTACATCTTTGGGGTTGTCATTTCTACTATTCTGGCCATGGCCACCACTGCCTCTTCCACGTGTAGTTGTTCAAACCATTTTGATTCAAATGAAAAAGAAAGAGAATGAGGGAATTACCTCTAAAGAAAACATAAAATGAAGATGAAAGGAAGCAAGAAACTTTGACAAAAAATTTAATCAAGGGCTCCAATGATACAGTAAAGTGTTTGGGAATGTGTTTAATCCCAATATTTATAAAAGAACCAAGTGCCCATGGAAAGTTTCAAATTTAAAACCAACTATTTGAATTCTTCAAACCACAATACGACACTTGTCTAGGAAGGCCACGAGATGTTTGAAAACACGAGAGTATTTACTGGTTGAGATGAACTGTTTACATTCAAGCAAAATGGGATCCATAAAGTGTACGTCACATATGAGAAGTTTGTTATGACTATATCTGGACATTCTGCCAAGCAGTATAATATGCCTCGTCTAGGGATAATGGCCATGTATCATTAGTATTGGGGATCTCCAATGTAACATCTCGGTTTTAGCTAAATCAGAATAGTGGTTTCGAAACCATAAATTTGAGGTCAGAAAATTATTTTAATATTATTTTTTGGTGTTCACAGCATGTTATTTGATATATGTGAAAATTTCGTGAATTAATTTTATCCTTTAATTAATTAATTTGAGAAAAAGGACTTAATAACGTAAAATGCAAAAGTTGCATACTATTTGTTAAATTGCTTAATTGCTAAGATTTAATAAATTAAAAGTCCTTATAATAGACATCCATTATATGATTTTATATGTTTATTATTAAGGTCAATATAGTAATTCATTAATAAAGGTTAATAAAATAAAAACAAAAGGAATTTTTTCATCTTTCTTTCTTGTGGCCAAATATTGAATAACCATTGATGAAATTTTAGGGTTCCGCTAGTATATTCCTTGATTAAGGTACAGTTTTAGCTCGATTTTTGATGATTTCTATGTTTTTGTAATCGTTGCAGCTCAATCTAGCTAGCCCGTACCTTAGATTTTGAAACTGTTAAAGATTTTGAGAGTTTCCATTGTTGAATCTACGAGTTATTTGATGTTTAATGTTGAAATATGAAAGCTTGATGATATTATTACATGTGTTGTAAAGTGATTTTTGACAAAAATGTCAAATAGGGATTAATTTATGAAAATGTAAAATGTGGTGGTTAAAAGTATGAATAAATTGAAAATATGGGCTGCTACTAATACATGTTAAATTTGGCCAAGCATGGGTCTTATTGAATTATGTGAATTTTATGTAATTGTGAAATAATGACTAAATTGATTAAATGTGAAAGTTTAGGGGCTAATGTGTAAAAATTCCCAAGTGTGTATTTTTGGACTAAATTGAAAGAATATGCGATTGAATAAGTCAATTTTGAATTCATATAGATCAAGAAATAAAGAATTCAGATTTAGATAGGGGGAAAAGCAAGGTTGTCGAATAGTCGATCCGATCAGTCAATTCTGATTATGAGGTAAATTCGTATAATTGAACTTAAATGAGTACCTACCTATTTGATGGATGAAATTGAGATAGTAATTATTGTATTGAATAAATGTTGAGATCTTAAATGAAAAGTATGAATTCAATAAGGCAAGCTGCCGAATAAGACCATAGCTGGGTTATGGCAATCGAATAATAAGACCATAACTGGGTTATGGCATGTGAATGAAAGACCACAGCAGGGCCTTGGCAATGTGTGAGGAAGACCATAGTTGAACTATGGCATCGGAATATTAATGAATTTGTATCGTAAGCACTTATAGACTGGAAAGGTTTAATAAGGTTATTGATGAGAAATAGAAATGTATCGGTACAAGTATGTACGGAAAACTATTCAAGTATCGAGACAGATAAAGTTGAGAACTCATGAATGAGGATATGAATAAATTCTATGTTAGCTCGTGAATTGATGCTTTAAGTGTTGATGATATTATCTATTTGGAATTGCTATATGAATGTTGTGATTATTTCATGTCCACATACGAACTTACTAAGCTTTATAGCTTACTTTGTTTAATTTTCGATGTTTTAAAGTTTTGCGAAGCTAGCTCGGACCCAGGGATCGTCAGAGACTTCATCGCACTATCGATCATCTAATTTAGTACTTTTGAAGTCATGTATATATGTTATATAGCATGTATAGGCTTGAGTCATTTTGGTATGTTTGATGGATATGTATTTTGGCCATTTGAATTGGCATAAAATGATGAACTTGTTGATACTTATGAATGTGCAAATAGTTCTATTTTAATGTTTGGTAACAGATCTATCTTGAATGAATGTGGTTAAAGTGATTATGTATGTTTGGATTGGTTTAGTTGGATGAGTTATATATATTATGCTCAGTAAAGCAAGATAAATTGATTGGTATTTGAATAGATAAATGTTATGGATTTGAGTATTGAATTTAGTTGAAATGGATATGGTATGATTATGTATTGGTTGATGAACTTTGGCTGCATATTTGTGACTTAAAATGGTACCAATTGAGTTTACTTTAGTATGTACAAAAAGGGCCGTAAATTGGCCTTGCAAATGGCCTATTTTTGTCCACATAGGTAAAGACACAGGGGTGTGTCTCAGCCGTGTGCGACACACAGTTAGGTTACACGGTCATGTGTCCCTTGATGTTGAAATTGAATTGAGGTCAATATGCTCTACATGGTCTCACACACAGACGTGTGATTGGTTGTGTGGTATAAGTCAGTATACCCCCCAAATGTCACATGGCCTAGAACGCAGGCGTGTGTGGCCATTTTGTAGGGCACACGGGCTAGACACATGGGCGTGTGGTTGGCCGTGTAACCTAAGTTAGTATATACTCTAGCTTTCACACGGCCTGGCACACGGGCATGTCCTCCTCCGTGTGATGCGAGTTAGTATGTCTGCCTTGTTTCCACACGGGCATGTGACCCTTGTATGATTGAAAAATTTCTAATTTTTTTGAAATTTTGTATGTTATCGGTTTAGTCCCAAACCACTTCTAAAGTATGTTTAAGGCCTAGTAGGTCTTTATAAGGGACAATATGGTTGTATTGAATGATGTATGAGAATGAATGTTATATGTTGTGTATTGATTGCTATATGTTGTGTATTGATCGGTAATACCTCGTAACCTTATTTCAGTGATGGATACAGGTTACGGGTGTTACATCCAATATGGTAAAAATTTCAAGGACAAAATTTCTTGAAGAAGGGGAGAGTTGTCACACCTCGAAAAGTGATGGATCTAAAAAGATGAGTAAGGTAGGTATGTACATTGTTGGACACGCTATGGTAACATAATTCACCACCCTATTAGCCTGATGGAGAGTTATAGTATTGGCGCATACTAGCGTTAAAGCATCCATCTGTTGGCGGTATCTAAGGAATTGGTCGTAGGATGTTCCCAAGAAGAGAAAGATTACACCCAAGAAAGTGCACACCTATGAAGGGGTACGCACCAGGGCTTTGCTTGAGCACTAAGAGTCTGTTAAATGTATAAAAAAGCTGTAGGAGACTTAATTGTTTCTAAGACCACGCCGAACGAGAGTCACTTCCAAGACATAGTACACCAGAATAACATGAGTACTGCTCAATTTGATCTTATATCGAGTTTCGTTGGGAGTTGTTAGGATTCTACAGAAAAAGAAGGTGAGATCACAATAAAGATCAGAGTAGCAAAATGAATGAAAGATTACTTGTACTCTATATCCAGCAAACTAAACAAACCATCACAAGCAACACGGTTGACCATTTATCAATAGGAGTAAATTAATTTTATTTGACTTCTCCATGATTGGCCAACAGTGAGGTTAATCTTTGTTAATTTTTTTTTTGCCTCCCCTGGATTTGATAGGGAAATCAAGGGACCAAAAGTATATTTAAAAGAGGGGACCATTCAGATGGTTTTTCTTTCTACTTAATGTTCAGGTTCTTCTTTCTAACCTCAACATTTTCTCTTCTTCTTCATTAAGATTGAACTAAGATCTCATCTAATGAGTAGATGATTCTGCCTTCTAGTAAGTCTTACAGCTTTACACATGATTATAGA
This sequence comes from Gossypium arboreum, assembly GCF_025698485.1. Lineage (NCBI taxonomy): Eukaryota > Viridiplantae > Streptophyta > Magnoliopsida > Malvales > Malvaceae > Gossypium > Gossypium arboreum. The sequence goes on along the minus strand of NC_069078.1, from coordinate 56,035,082 downwards.
AGGGAAAGGTGTCATGGTGTAATAGTCTGCTTTTAGTGAAATCAAAATAGTGGTTTCGAGAGCACAAATTCAAAGAGTAAATTATTATTTTTATTATTTTAATATCTATGGGATGTTAGTAAGGTCGTATTAAAATTTCGTTAAGAAATTTTGATGTTTGCATGATTAATTACGTAAAAAGGACTAAATCGTAAAAAGTGTAAAAATAGAGTTCCATTAGTTAAAAGGGCTAAATGACTATGGAAATGGAAGTAAACAGACTTAAATGGTAATTTTACCATTCTTAAAGTTAATGGACATATATGGACATAGTTTAAGTAATTTTTCAAGTTATAAACTAAGGTTAAATTAGTAAATTAATAAATTAAGTTAAAGTAAAATAAGGTAAAAAATTGTATCATTTTCTTTATTTTATTTTTCCACCAAAATTAGGGATAGGAAACTCCATTTTTTAGGTTTCAAGGTTCGACCAAGCTCCCTTGCTTGTATGATGAAGATAGACCACGTACGGACCTAGATCAAGGTAAAGCAAAAGCTTCGGATTAGCTTATTTTAAATTCTACGCCATAGTTGTCAAGGTACGTTCTCATGAACGGTTGTTATATTCATGTTATTCAAATTTATGTTATTATGTATTCATAATGTAATTGAATGATGTAAATCCAAATCAATTTTATGACAGTTATCGAGTCTCGGTTGAATCTTAGGAATTTATAGGATACAAATGACATGTCATTAGGGATTCCATGTGTTTGGTGCTGGTCTTGAATGTCTTACCGATGGCTGAGGTCCTACATTTGCTACAGATACTCCTCAGCTCATGTGAGCAGCATCGTATAGCTTACATTCTGACCCACAGCTCATGTGAGCAATGATGTACAGGAAAGGTTATGGTTATGTAAAGGCACACTTTGTGTCAGCTTTCCTGAGTATCTAATAAAATTCTATATGGTTAAACGGGTAAGAAAAGGAATTGAAATGGTAAGTTTTAAATGGAATTATGCATAAGTTTATGGAAAGGATGCATGAATCAAATGATGTATTTCATATGAAAATGACTTATCATGTGGTTAGTTCAAATGATTTAAGTACAATGTGCTAACTTTTGTATTGATGGTTATGTATAAGCTTATAACAAGCTTATGGTTTGGACTCTAATGTACTTATGCTTTAAATTATGCAAATTGAAATGGTAGGTTATGTTTTGATCTTTACGAACTTACTAAGCATTAATTGCTTACATAATTTCTTTCCTATGTTTTATAGATTATTGGAAGCTCGATCGGTTTAAAAGCTCGTTGGAGATCTATCACACTATCCAACAATAATATTGGTAGATTTTGAATGTTTTGGCCAAGGTTATAATGTCATGTATAAGTGGGATTGTAATGGTATTTAGTTGAATATTTAGTTGATGATTTGGTATGTATAAGTTGTGTAAGTTAACTTTGTTGGTACATTTGATGCCTTGCTAGTTTGTGTCTTTGCGGCTATCTTATGTTGTATGCTTTGAATGGCTCATATGGTATGATTATGGTCAAGTTATGGTATGTTTTGCAAAGTATTGAACTAGTTATTGATGTTTGAAATTAGGTAAAGTTGCTATTTTTAGGTAAGTCTTGATGATTGCATTTGAGATGCCTTTGAATGGCATATTGGTTAGTTGAATTAGGACTTTTGGAATGGCAAATATATGTACGTTTTGATGTGGTCTTGATGCCTTGTAAATGTGCAAAAAATACCTATATGTTCATGCATGAAATGGTGTAGGAAATGGCTTGATTTTAGGAAAATTTAAGTCAACATGGCCTGAGACATGGGTGTGTGTCATCTGAGAGTTCCTTTGTATGCAAGTTAGTGAGTTACACGGCCTAGAACACGGGCGTGTGGGGTAACTAAGAGAGTTACACGGCTTAGCACACGGGTGTGGGACACAGCCATATAACCCTACATAGAGAGTTACATGGGTAAGGACAAAGGCTGGGAAATAGTTGTGTGTCCTTAGTTCGAAGGTTAAACGGCATGATACATGAGCATGTGTCTCAATCGTGTGAGGTACACGGCCTAGCCACACGACCGTGTGACCCCTGTTTTCAAATTTTTGTGAACTTTTCTTAAACTTTCCAAATGTTTCCAATTTAGTCTTGAACTATTTCTAAAATTTTTCAAGGCCTCGAAGGCTCGATTTAGGGACAGAATGTGTATGTATGATTGTCTTATGATATGTTTATCATAGTGTATGAAATTTATGTTTAAATGTTTTGTTTATATGGTAATGCTCTGTAACCCTAATTCGACGACATATACGGGTTAAAGGTGTTACATATAGGAAGACCCTATATAAGGGTCACATGTAGTTGAAATGTTACTAAAATGTCTATAATGTGAATTTTAATGGAAATCTTATGATCTTGTACAATTGTTACTGCTAGTTGGGACAGACATTTGAAACGGAAGCTTTTGGTCAAGGTTAAGGTAGGTTTCTGGTGAGTCTCTACACCTGACTCATGTATGTTATGTAATTATGCAAATGTGTGTTTAAGAGATATCTACAAATACATAAAAAAGGTGAACAATGTGCGGCATGATATGACGTTGTGTGATATAAGATGTTGTTTTTGGCATGTTTGTAGTCATTACTAATACTTTTCTGTTATACGGGTTTAGTACCTAACAATTTTGGGTTATATAAAAAGGTTAGAAAGAGATCCCTTTGTGTTGCCTCTGGTAGGGCAGTATATTGATAACTAAATAGGCAAATCACTGTGAAAATAGAGAGTTATTGTGTTGCCTCCTGTAGGACAGCTATAATGCTAACCAGATTGGCAAATCATGAAATACATATGTGGAAAGTCCATGGTCATAACATCATATGATAATACACCAACAGGGCGTGAATGTATAAGACCATGTAGGAGAAACCTCATGGCATCCATATATATGATCCGTTGAAACAATAAACACATAATTCTATGGAAAGCCTTTCTGGTGAATTCCTTAAAAAGCCTTTGTGGCGAAATCTCTAGGAAATTCGTAAAGTGAATTATGTAATGGTCAAGTGGTGAGAGGCTAGTCTGCCTTGCGTGAGATTTGGGTATGTCTGTGAGACATTTTCTAATAGAATTCTCAACAAGAGTAACCAACTAAGGAATCCACCTTAATGACTTGCTATGATAGGAACCTTATGTAGTGGAATATGGGGTAGTGTAACTGCCTGCCAAACTTGCAACTTCTTAGGTTCTGTATTAAAGTTATCTAGGATTTTATTGCTCAAATTAAAACATTTTATTCTTCTAAGCAAGTATGTTAGTTTGGACTAATTTGAAGATATGATGTACAGATGTTTTGATAGTCATTGGGTCCTATAAAGGAACCCGTCAAGAGTAGTATCCGTCGAATATTGTTCTGAGAAGCATATCTAACCACAACTGTAAAGAAATTGTGTAATGAGATTTGAAACATGGTGAAAATTTTAAGACCTGCCAGTTGAGTGAAATGGGTAAAAGATGGTTAAGTGTAGATATTGGCGTATGGTTATCCGCCAACTATGAGCCAAAATTTCGCCTACAAAGAACTATTACTTTAATACTTCTTTGTCTTTGACATAATATTTCACAATACAATAGCAAACAACATTCACAATTATATAAATATTATTAATATCAAATAATAGTAAAACTATTGAATATCAAATAATAATAACTGAAAATCTCAAATAATAATGAAAATCATACAAAATCTATCAAATAATGCTAAAATATAAAATTTTTCAATACTTCTATAGAATTTTTTGAATGAAAATGATTTACCAATGTATATATTTGTAGTGATAAATATTAGTTTTAATTGATATATAATTGTAACACTGATTAATTAATAATTAATTTAAAATAATAAGTTTAATTCAATATGAATCCAAAATCTCCTTAAGGAATAATAACTATTATATTAATAATAAAATATTATTAATAAAATAAGTATAATTATAGTTATTTTATCTTAATAATTTGTTATGAACATAATTTATATTCAATATTTAATACAAACGTAATAAAATAATATATTATATTGTTGATTTTATGGATTTAAAATATGAGAAACATAAATAATACAGAACACTAATTCTTAATTTATTGGTTTTCTTTTTATATTAATTTTTCAAATAGATATGTAACACCCCGTACCCGAGACCATTGCCGGAGTCGAACACGAGGTGTTAACGGACTTAATTCATTAATTAAACAGCTCATACAATTCATTTTAAAATTTCTAGACAAGCTGGCTAACTGCATCACAGTCTCTTTAAAAATCATATCTCGAGTTACGAAACTCGAAATCCAATTCCGTAAATTTTTCCTGAAACTAGACTCATATATATATCTACTAATTTTTTTCTAGAATTTTTGGTTGGGCCAATTAGTACAGTTTATTAGTTAAAGTCTCCCCTGTTTCAGGGTTCAACTACTCTGACCTCTGTGTATTACGAATCAGATATCTCCCTGTACAGAGCTTCAATGACTATGCCGTTTATCTCTAATAAAACTAGACTCAATAAGGAATCTGTACATATAAAGCATGACTTCTAATTATCTTTGTAAAATTTATGGTGAATTTCCAAATTTAGAACAGGGATCCAGAAATCCTCTGGCCCTGTTTCACAAAAATTTAAACATCTCATAAAATATAGCTCATATACCTGTTTTGCTTATTCCATATGAAAATAGACTCATCAAGCTTCGATTCCATAACTTATTCATTATTTAATTCCATTTCTACTATTTTTAGTGATTTTTCAAACTCACGTCACTGCTGTTGTCTGAATCTATTTTATGGTAAATTTTACCTATTTCATGGTTTCCATGGATTAGCTAGCAATTTGACATACATAATACCAAATATGATCATGATTAGCCATTCCAATGGCTAATCATTACCAAGCATTTCTATTTCCATACCACTCAATAACCATATCATAAGACCATACATATAAAATGATTATAATGCTACACATGCCATACTCAAAATATACAAGCCATTATGCCAAGATGGTATACGGATAGTGTGAGCGTGCCTCCGACCGCTTCCGATTTCGAGCTGGCTTGTCAACACTACAAGGAATGAAAAGGAGGAGTAAGCATAAATGCTTAGTAAGCTCACATGCAAATAGCAAGTAACATAACCATATAAGCAAACATAAAACGTCATTTGCATAATCATCACCAAGACATTCATATCACCTTTTCATTTATCATCTTACCATATTGTTGTTATATCGAGTTTTCAACCCGAGGGTTAAGTACATACCTGTTCAAAGTATCCATTTCACAACACTTACCAATACGTCCCTTTCATCTTGAGTATTCCTCCATTTGAGTAGAACTTTACCCGTTGAACACATCGAATATAATTCGGATACATGGAAAGTTTGCACATAAGTGCCACATATGTAGCCAAGCTACCATGTAACCCGCCCATAAGTGAACTCGGACTCAACTCAACGAGCTCGGGCGTTTGCATCCATAAGTGAACTCGGACTCAACTCAACGAGTTCGATGCCAAGTTACATCTCACGAACTCGGACTCAACTCAACGAGTTCGGACGCCGATCCATAAGTGAACTCGGACTCAACTCAACGAGTTCGGATGCCCAAATATCCCAAAGACATGTCACTTGTATCCTAATCCATTCCTAAGGTTCAACGGACCTTTTTCCCAATCATGTGTCTCAACCATCTTCTACGGAATGCCGATACCGATACTCGGTAGTATTTCATATTTTCCAAGTATATCACATAATTTGACATATTATCAAACAATTATCACAAGTATAATATTTCATAATAATTATCATATCATTTAAAAACATTAAAAATTTAAAATAATAACTATGTTACCAACATTTACATATGAACTTACCTCGTGTGCGAAAATGGCTATTTTACCATTTCGTCCACCACTTGGTATTTTCCCCATTTTAGCCCGAATTTCAGTTTTCCTTGCTCTATCATTTAAAATATAGTCTAATTAGGACTCACATTATTCAAATTGACCCAAAATCATATTTTGGAAAAATTACAATTTTGCCCTAAACTTTTGCATATTTACACTTTTTCCCCAAAGCTCGTAAATTAAAATTCAGCCTATTTTCTTATGTTTTATGACATGCTGATCATTTTTCCTTCTATGGCAACATCAAATTCTCACTCTAACATGTACTTATGACTATTAGGTATTTTTACCGATTAAGCCCTTTTGCTCGCTTTTACTTAAAACCGAGTAGCACAAGTTGTCTAACATAATTTAAAACCTCATATTCTATCATAAAACACCAAAATACACAAATTTCACCTATGGGTATTTTTCCAAATATAAACCCTAGGTTAAATTATTGCTAGCATAAGCTAAATCGAGCTACGGACTCCAAAACGTAAAAATCATTAAAACGAGGCTAGAACGGACTTACAATCGAGCTTGGAAGCTTGAAAACCCTAGCCATGGTTTCTCCTTGCTATATTCGGCCATGGGGTTGAAGATGAGCAAAATTGGCTTTTAATTTTGTATTTTAATTCGTTTTACCCCTAAATGACCAAAATGCCCTTACTACTAAACTTTCCAAAAATTCCATCCATGTCTAATTTTTGTCCATAGACTTAGAAATTGGTAAAATTGCTCTTTAAGGACCTCTAATTAATAATCTAATTCAATTTTATGCAAAATACTTCTAGAACACAAGTTTTGCAATTTATTCAATTTAGTCCCAAATTTCAAATTAAGCACTTTATGCATAAAATTTCTTCACGAAATTTTCACACAATCATGCAATCATATCATAGACCTTAAAATAATCATAAAATAATTATTTATATCTCGGATTTTGTGGTCACGAAACCACTATTCCGACTAGGCCCAAAATCGATATTACAACTCTCCCCCTTCGTGATTTTCGTCCCCAAAATCTTACCGTAAAAGTGGTCTTCACTTTTAATCTCATATTTGGTGCCAAGAACTTGCACTTAGACTGCACCTCCAATACATCTCTTCAATTTCTCATATGATCTAAAAGCCTACAGCCTCAACTCTCAACTGTTCTTAAATTTTCAACCCTTCTCAATTTCCCATGATATCATGACATAAAACCGGATCTCAACTTGATTTAATGGAGACCGAATTCCAAGAAATCCGACAATCAAAGAGACCGAAATTCCATGAATCTGATGAGTAGGAATTCATTCAATACAGATGTGATTTATAGATCTCGCCAAACATTTAACAATAAGATACATCACATTTTCCTCTTTCCGTCATAGAAATAATTCTGATATGGCCTCAAGAATAATCCTTCTTATTTCCATCCCAATATCAACATTGACAAGGATAATTTTGATAGATCCCAATGCTCGGCTTTAACCCCTTTAACAACTCCGATTTTATGTAACATCGGATGCTCTAAACTATCACATTACCTCACTGTCTTGAAACACATCACAATTCATACAACAATACATTATTGAAAGTCGAAGTCATTGCTCAATGTAGACTAGTCTAGTTCGACGCCTTGTTACCAATATTCTCATCTATCCGAACTCATCAACATGTAATAAACTTTTCAGCTTTCACAAGATGGAAACCTTATCATTCGTAGTGACTTAAACTAATATTCAACTCTTTCTAATAAATATACACTTCTCGCTCAAACTATTTACTCTTTTATACGTACAAAATGAAATTCTATTATCGACTTGGGAAAATAATCCGACATAATTGTCACATGAAATCTTTCAAATAAATAATTTACCATACCGACTAAAACTCGCGCTTTTATCACCTATGCCTTTACTTGATGTCAAATCCTTACATAGAAATTAGAAAAATCCCAATACTAAAATCACCACATTACCAAGATCAAATTAGAAGTATAGTCATATTTGACATGATTATCACGAATGAAGAACGATTTGAACATGAGTCATAATTGACAAATTATGGAACAAAGATAACAAGAAAACCGAATAAAGAAATCCAAGATAGAGAAACCGAATAAAGAAATCCGAATAAAGAGATCCGGGATAAAGAAACCCAAGATACGATACTATGCCGAGAATCGAAAACCAAATTCATAGAGAAAATACAGAATACCTCGATAATTCTTCAAAGAAAGAAAGTCCAAAAGAAAACATCATTTAATCCCATGAAATCAAATATAACAAGATCAATATATCTTCCCATACATATATATCGATGAAGCATCAAGTAGAAGAAACAGAATCATAATATCATATGAATTCTCTCATCAATTCTTATCGATTTAAATGAAATAGAATACCCGATGAAATAGAGCAATATAAATTATAAACCAATCGGACTACCAATGCTTTCATCCAACACCAAATTAGAAGACATTCCCATATAACAAGAATTTCTTCGAAGATCAATAGCCATAGAAATATTTCGAGAACGGGTGAACACATAGAACATCTCAAAAGAGATCGCTAAATCTGTCCGGTCATAATCTGTCACACTCAGATAATTCACATTTGAAATATCATTTCCCCAACTAGTTCTGCCGTCACAAATTTCATATTAAATCATTCACTAAAGAATGTCGGCCTCGAATAAATTTCGATTTACACTTTTCTCGACCTTGCACTTGAGTAATTCGATTTACCAAAGAGAATTCCTTCTAACTGGGACAAGGCATAATTCCAATAATCTTTATATCAATCGATACTTTCTGCTCGACTTTACTTATCAGCTCATTTTCAATCTCGGATCATACTTATAATTATTCTATTATCGAACTCTTTGGGTTTTCAACAGAAACTTATTCAATACAAATCTCATGAAATTCCATTATAAGTACCACTTTGGTAAGGGGAGGGTTGTAGGACCTCGACTCGACTTTCTTATACATACACATATGACACAACTTCCATCATCATAGTAACATCATCAAAATCATGTCATTCATTCATGTTGGCTTACACCAATTTTCCTATTGTCCCATTTAGACAATATACTTATGCATACATTCTATGTTTTCTAGATAGCTTTACTTATCAATTCATTTAATTAAATTAATTCATGCTCATGACATTATATAAGGCCAAACAAACATAAATATTTGCATCACAATCACAACTTTCATTTCGTGCATCATCATGTACATATCATTACAATCATACAATTCAGTCCAACAATTTAACATAGATAAGTTCATTTCATTATAATCCTTTATCTCATAAAATTATATACCATTAACATTCATCAACATTCGACATCCAATCAAGACAAGGACATTTTCATTCAGATCATAATATTATGACCTTTATTCATACCTCTACTACTTTCTATTTATTCCGTTCATCTTATCAAGTAAGCCACATACACTACATCATATGAGCATTAAGCAAATATGAATATTTATCACAACATGAACTTTCATCTCACATATTATCACATATGTATCATAAACTTTTATTCATACTTTTCTGAACCGAGACTTATCATAATCATAATTTTACTCAAATATCTTCACATAACATTGAACATGGTCGGCACATTTCGGTTGGAGAGTACCTGCCTAAATAAGACGGTACTTATACGCGTCGGAAGACATCACACTATCACGCATCGCTGGCATGTATAGCTAAACTTTTACACATGCTAGGTTAGTCCGAGAACCGACTAAACCTGCTCGATACCACTAAATGTAACACCCGTGCCGAGACCATTGCGGAGTCGAACACGAGGTGTTAACGGACTTAATTCATTAATTAAACAGCTCATACAATTCATTTTAAAATTTCTAGACAAGCTGGCTAACTGCATCACAGTCGCTTTAAAAATCATATCTCGAGTTACGAAACTCGAAATCCAATTCCGTAAATTTTTCCTGAAACTAGACTCATATATATATCTACTAATTTTTTCTAGAATTTTGGTTGGGCCAATTAGTACAGTTTATTAGTTAAAGTCTCCCTGTTTCAGGGTTCAACTACTCTGACCTCTGTGTATTACGAATCAGATATCTCCCTGTACAGAGCTTCAATGACTATGCCGTTTATCTCTAATAAAACTAGACTCAATAAGGAATCTGTACATATAAAGCATGACTTCTAATTATCTTTGTAAAATTTATGGTGAATTTCCAAATTCAGAACAGGGGATCCAGAAATCGCTCTGGCCCTGTTTCACAAAAGTTTAAACATCTCATAAAATATAGCTCATATACCTGTTTTGCTTATTCCATATGAAAATAGACTCATCAAGCTTCGATTCCATAACTTATTCATTATTTAATTCCATTTCTACTATTTTTAGTGATTTTTCAAACTCACATCACTGCTGTTGTCTGAATCTATTTTATGGTAAATTTTACCTATTTCATGGTTTCCATGGATTAGCTAGCAATTTGACATACATAATACCAAATATGATCATGATTAGCCATTCCAATGGCTAATCATTACCAAGCATTTCTATTTCCATACCACTCAATAACCATATCATAAGACCATACATATAAAATGATTATAATGCTACACATGCCATACTCAAAATATACAAGCCATTATGCCAAGATGGTATACGGATAGTGTGAGCGTGCCTCGACCGTTTCCGATTTCGAGCTGGCTTGTCAACACTACAAGGAATGAAAAGGAGGAGTAAGCATAAATGCTTAGTAAGCTCACATGCAAATAGCAAGTAACATAACCATATAAGCAAACATAAAACGTCATTTGCATAATCATCACCAAGACATTCATATCACCTTTTCATTTATCATCTTACCATATTGTTGTTATATCGAGTTTTCAACCCGAGGGTTAAGTACATACCTGTTCAAAGTATCCATTTCACAACACTTACCAATACGTCCCTTTCATCTTGAGTATTCCTCCATTTGAGTAGAACTTTACCCGTTGAACACATCGAATATAATTCGGATACATGGAAAGTTTGCACATAAGTGCCACATATGTAGCCAAGCTACCATGTAACCCGCCCATAAGTGAACTCGGACTCAACTCAACGAGCTCAAGCGTTTGCATCCATAAGTGAACTCGGACTCAACTCAACGAGTTCGGATGCCAAGTTACATCTCACGAACTCGGACTCAACTCAACGAGTTCGGACGCCGCATCCATAAGTGAACTCAGACTCAACTCAACGAGTTCGGATGCCCAAATATCCCAGTGACATGTCACTTGTATCCTAATCCATTCCTAAGGTTCAACGGACCTTTTTCCCAATCATGTGTCTCAACCATCTTCTACGGAATGCCGATACCGATACTCGGTAGTATTTCATATTTTCCAAGTATATCACATAATTTGACATATTATCAAACAATTATCACAAGTATAATATTTCATAATAATTATCATATCATTTAAAAACATTAAAAATTTAAAATAATAACTATGTTACCAACATTTACATATGAACTTACCTCGTATGCTAAAATGGCTATTTTACCATTTCGTCCACCACTTGGTATTTTCCCCATTTTAGCCCAATTTCAGTTTTCCTTGCTCTATCATTTAAAATATAGTCTAATTAGGACTCACATTATTCAAATTGACCCAAAATCATATTTTGGAAAAATTACAATTTTGCCCCTAAACTTTTGCATATTTACACTTTTTCCCCAAAGCTCGTAAATTAAAATTCAGCCTATTTTCTTATGTTTTATGACATGCTGATCATTTTTCCTTCTATGGCAACATCAAATTCTCACTCTAACATGTACTTATGACTATTAGGTATTTTTACCGATTAAGCCCTTTTGCTCGCTTTTCACTTAAAACCGAGTAGCACAAGTTGTCTAACATAATTTAAAACCTCATATTCTATCATAAAACACTAAAATACACAAATTTCACCTATGGGTATTTTTCCAAATATAAACCCTAGGTTAAATTATTGCTAGCATAAGCTAAATCGAGCTACCGGACTCCAAAACGTAAAAATCATTAAAAACGAGGCTAGAACGGACTTACAATCGAGCTTGGAAGCTTGAAAACCCTAGCCATGGTTTCTCCTTGCTATATTCGGCCATGGGGTTGAAGATGAGCAAAATTGGCTTTTAATTTTGTATTTTAATTGCTTTTACCCTAAATGACCAAAATGCCCTTACTACTAAACTTTCCAAAATTCCATCCATGTCTAATTTTTGTCCATAGACTTAGAAATTGGTAAAATTACTCTTTAAGGACCTCTAATTAATAATCTAATTCAATTTTATGCAAAATACTTCTAGAACACAAGTTTTGCAATTTATTCAATTTAGTCCCAAATTTCAAATTAAGCACTTTATGCATAAAATTTCTTCACGAAATTTTCACACAATCATGCAATCATATCATAGACCTTAAAATAATCATAAAATAATTATTTATATCTCGGATTTTGTGGTCACGAAACCACTATTCCGACTAGGCCCAAAATCAGGATATTACAAGATATGAATCATACTAATTTTCTAATCAGGATTTGTGTTGAATGGAACCGATTTGATTAGATGCAATTAGTATTTATAAAATTTAACATTCAATTTAATTATAAGATACATTTATTTTAGTTATTTCATACAAATTTAGAATAAATAAATAAATTTATGCATTATAGGTTAGATTACCAATATATTAATTTTATTTATATATAAATAATGTTAATTTCACATGTTTAATTTTATTAATTATAAAAATTAATTTTAACATTATTAATCATTATCATACTAAAAATAAAATTATATTTATATATAAAATTATATTTATTTAATTAAAAATTTACCCAATTATATTCAATGAGCCTATAAGTTTATAGTTTTGTTAATTAATATATAATATGTTATTTTTAAGTAGAATTTTAAAAATATGATCAAATTATTTAATTTTATATTAATATATTGTCATAATAATTAATATTACTTTCATTACTATCACTTTTTAATACTAATAAATTATTATTCTAATGTCAATTTAGTAATATAATTAACAATAAAAGGTATTCTCGATTCAACAATTTTTTCAACTTCGTGCTTTTATATATATATATATATATATATATATATATATATATATATATTATCGATATTAAAAAGATTTTATCAACAAGTATTCATTATAGTAATAAGATAAATTATAGTACTAAAAAGAGAATTTAGGTTCTCAGACAACCATGAACTTATGAACAAATAAAAATCTTCATCTTTCCAGACACTAGATAACTTCTTCTTTTTTCTAAATTACTATCTTTTAGTTATTCTATTATAAAATTTTAGTTTTAATATTTTATATTACTTTTTATATTGTATTTTAAAAGGATTGATTTATATGTTATCTTATAAGTTGTTTAGTATCCATATTCAATCTGATTGGAAATAAATTAAACAACTATTTGTTAAGTTTTTTAAAAAACAATCATTGAATCAAGTCTATACTTTACCTAAAAATAAATAAGAACAAATTTATTTTAAATTTTAAATATTCAAGTATTTTATTTATTTTCTTTTTACTTTTTAAATGGTATAATTAGAGGGATAGTAAGCATGTTAACTCAAGAGTAAATTAAAATATGTATTAGACCTCTAGAGAAAAATCTAAAATATGATTTTATTGACAAATTGTTTTATTTAGATGATCCGTCATAAACATAATATCATTTTTTTAAAAAATGTTTGATTGTTGTGATAGCTCGAGAGTTTGATTTACAATTTATATCTAACATGATAAAAAAAAATTAAAAATTCATTTTTTAATTAATTTATTTTAATAAGAGTATTTAAAATAATTGATTTGTTTGTTCACTTCCATGTTGCTTAAAATTTATATTGGATTTGTTCAAACAATATTTTAATTTTTTTAAACATATATTTAAAAGAGTTCATTTGCATGATGACTTAAAATTTGATTTAAATCTATATTCAATCTACTCGAGAAAAGAATTATATTTTTAAATAATGTATTTAAAAAATTAATCCACATACTATAATTAACAAATTTTTAAATATAATTTTATAATTATACTAATATTAATATTGTTACAATAATAAAAATTAAATAAATAATTGCTTAATTGAAATCCTTTTAACCCCAATGTAAAGCAATTAGATTGTTTTCATAATTGGACCGGATGGATTGGATTAGAGTACTAGTTTGAAATAAGAGGTTGGATTGGTTGATCTGCGAATTATATGGACCGATCGAATTAATAGTTGAACTGGTTTCCTTTATTTTTAATATTTTAAAATTTTAAAAAAATTTAATGATTTATTCAATTGAACCAAATAAATTAATCAAACTGAGAATCAATAATATGATTGACTTGACCACTGATTCAATTTGAAAAACCTTGGACAACACTATTCTATATTGTTATTATTATGCATGCGATCTATGCTGCATCCAACACTGAGGAATAGCAACTATATGCCGATTTAATAATTTTTACCTAATATTATTTTTTTAAATAAAAATTTAATTGGAATGAAAGAAAATTAGATATGAAACTTCACTTGTAAATTAATAATAATCAAGGTGTAATATCCCAAAAGTCTAGTTAGAAGAAATTGGATTTTGAAACCAAGAGTGGTCATCGCTCGATTTTGAGTTTAGATTTTGGAAATTTATGACAAGTAACTTGATTTGGTTCAATGGTTAAGTGTTCGGGATATGTGTGGGAGGTTTTGGGTTCAAATCCTATTTCTGGAAATTTTGTTATTTTGCTTAAACCCTTACCTTTGAACATTGGGTTCATAAGTTAAATTTTGTCAATTGATGTCAAGAATAAGCATGTTAGTTCAATGGCTAGGCTTCTGTATATTCCTTGCTCTTGTGTTTGAATCCTAATAAAAGAAATAGGTAATATTTCATTTTGAATATCATTGTATGGTTGTTAGTTTTGGTTGGTTACTTAAAACCTTCCAGAAACCTCCTGCGGGTTTTTCTTTTGATTTTTGTTCTTTCTTTTTCTGTTATGTTTCTTCTGTCAGTTTTTCTCGATATTTAGTTCTTTGTTTTGGCTTCTTCCTTTCAAAGTGACCTTTTCTTTTGTTACGTTACGTTGCGCTAATTCTGTATGGGATCTAACTTATCTTCTAGTTCAATTAGTTGGTTGGTAAGTTCAATTTAAAGTTTTGGTGTTGAAATTTCTTCAATGTGACTTCGAATTTGAAATGTTAGTTTTTAACGATTTGACTGTGTGTTAATCGTTTATTGGAAAAATGCTTGTCGTCTAGGGACGGGACCTCATCCTTGTTGTTTCTGCTTCGAATCTATATTAGGTGCATACAGAAAACCACTATTTTTGCGAATTTTAGATGCAAAAAAATGTGGTTGTCGACACCACACAACCAGAGCCATCGGCATGTGCCCAGGCCATGTGAGCCACACTGTCATGTGGTTGGTCGTGTAACTCACTGTTAATCAAATTTGAGCCACATGGTCATGTATCCAGGCTGTGTAACTCACTGTTTATGATTTAGGACCACACGGGTAAGGACATAGGTGTGTGTCCAGGCCTTGTAACTCACGTTTATGATTTAGGACCACACCGGCAAGGACATGGATGTGTGTCCAGGCCGTGTAACCCACTGTTTATGATTTAAGACCACACAACCAGGGACACGGGTGTGTACCTTGGCCGTGTAAGCCATACGAGTAAGGACATGGGCATGTGCCCAGGCCGTGTGATTCACTATTTAGGATTTAGAATCACACAGGTAGACGAAATGGGTGTGTGATATGCATGTATGTCTTTTATCTTTGATCCTAAATGAATAGAATCTGTCAGAACATAATATGCTACTATCCAATGTGTGCGAATTATCTAAGTACGATGTGTATTTGTTAAGTTTGCTGGTACGCCTCTGCATTATTCTTTTGATGGAGAATATGTGATATCTAAATATGTTAGATCGATTGTTACTGATTCTGTTCCATAACCAGGCACGTGACTTCAGAAAAATATGATATGATCTGTTATAGTTCGAAAAGTCTATTTTACAAAACATGGATTCTCATGTTTACTAATTCTGTTATTGAAAGATAGCATGTCTTACATGCTTATTACTCTAATTCTGCATATGCATGTCATCACCCAATGCATGGAATTGGGTTGATGTTAAACGAGAAAGATTTTCTACTAGCAGTTAATGCTCTACGTAATTAGTGGCTTGACCACATAAATTTGATTGGCAGTTTAACTGCATATTGATAAGTCATCATTGCCGGGCAACCCGGGGTGGCGGGTTATCGTTACCAGACAACCTTGGATGACTTTATTAGTGTGTTTTGGATGGATGAGTTCAAGGGAGAACTCTATTTTGGTGTGTAACAGAGTTTGGAAAGATTGTTTCTAATAAATTTACATTCTAATTTTTTTGAAAAATACTGCATATGCATAAACATACTGTAACACCCCTCACCCGTATCCAACGTCGGGACAGGGTTTGAGGCGTTACCGGACTTAAACATTCACAACATGCAAAACCGGGCCACAAAATTTCACCAAAAATTAAAACATCTCAAACACATGCATATCGTCCCTTATATAGGTCTTCGAAACCTATAACATACATTGGGGTGGTTCGGGACTAAACTAAGAACTTTGAAAATCCAACTTAACTAATTTTCTTGCTTCGGAGAGTCACACGCCCATGTGGATTGGGCCGTGTTGTCAATTTCAAGGCTATTTTCCAGGCCAATTGTCACCCTTAATCACCTACGTACACTTATACACTTTCATAGCAATTGACATGGAATATTTGAGTAATTATATATTCACAATCAAGACACAAGCATGGCATTCTTACAACAACACATAACATATTACCAACCATGCATGGCAAACAAGCATATGCATATAACCAATATCAGACATAACATGAATAGCTAGATTTATAAGTCAAAATCATTAGCTCACTAAAGACCAATATATTTGGCCAAATTATAATAACACATGTTATAAAACTAGGTCCCTATACATGCCACTCACTTGATAATTCTAGCATATGTGTTTATACTGTCAAGGTGTTGGCTTGATAGTGTGATGCTGCCTCCGACGATCTCCAACCCCGAGTTAACCTGACAACACTAAAAGAAATGAAAAAGAGGGGGTAAGCTTTACGCTTAGTAAGCTTGCATGAAAATAATAAGCAATTTACTAACATGCTTTCCATAGTAAAACTATCTCAATTGTACATTTAAACATGTTCTGGTTAAGCTGTTTTCTTGAGTCACAGTCACTAAATCATTTATATCTGGAGCTACAAAACTCTAAATTAAGATCCTTAAATGTTTCCAGAAACTAAACTCATATATGTTTCAACCATAAAATTTTCATAATTTTTGGTCTAGCCAATAAGTACAGTTTATTATTTAAAGTCTCCCCTATTTTGCTTTTTGACAACTTCGACCACGCTTCACTAAAATTTAATTATCTTTTTCTACCAAATTCAAATGAGGTTCTTGTTTCTTTCTTCTGAAAATAAATTCAATAAGGAATCCAAACATATAAATTATGTTCCTTAACTATTTTTGCAAAATTTTTAATCATTTTTACAATTTAGAATAGGGGATCACGAAATCAGTCTGAACCAGTCTTACAAAAATATAAATATCTCAAAATAAAGAATCCTTTATTTTCTCTATTTCTTTTATATAAAAATAGATTCAATAAGATTTAATTCCATATCTCATTCCACTTCTATTTCAACTATTTTTGGTGATTTTTCAAAATTCACTCCCCTGCTGTTGTTTTAGACTGTTTATCCCAAATTTCATTCCTTCACTAAAATTTCTTATTATCAACTTTCAAGATAATACTTATCCATATTCAACTTATCAGAAATTTAGTCACATATCTAACTCATAATTCAAAACTCATATATTCATATTCCGGTATTATCCCACATTTTTTTTCACGTTAAATTTCATTTAGCAAACTTGTTTCTCCCGGTGAACACTTCGGAAACTAACAATATCCGGCGGTTTTAGCGCATAGCTCTACACTATTGGGCTAACAAGTAATTGTGGTATACACACTTAGCACCACTTTTCAAATTAACATGTATAACCATGGAATATCCACTTAGCACCACGTTACATGTTTAACTGTGGTATATCCACTTAGCACCACGTTAATGAATCAATATATGTAACCGTATCATATCTACTTAGCACCACATTACATGTTTAACCGTGGTATATCCACTTAGCACCATGTTAATGAATCAATATATGTAACCGTGGCATATCCACTTAGCACCACGTTATATGTATCAATATGCGTAATTCTGGTATATCCACTTAGCACCATGTTACACGTATAACCGTGGTATATCCACTTAGCACCACGTTTTTTCATTCTGAAGGTTCAATTGAGATTTCCTCATTTAATCTCAATTCATCAACCACAAATCACCGTTTGTGTCTATTAATTGAACAATACTAAAACTTATTTCATTTGCACTCTCTTCACAAGTCCATTTCATTTCACATGTCAAACATGTACTCATGAGTTTCGAGTACGTACCTGTGCTATCTCTTATCACAACCACTCATGCAAACAGGACAATTATATGTAAGATCTCATATTCTCGGTAATCACCCATTTCTTTTAAATATCATATTCCATCAAATTTCTATTAACATCAAATTCAATACAATTATAACAAATTATATTTCATGTATATCAGTAATAACATGAATAATAGGCTTATTGAATCATGCGAACTTACCTCGGATCCAGAAATGGCAATTTACCATTCTAGTCCATAACCTTGTATTTTCCCGATTTAAGCCCAAATCTCGATTTTCTTGATCTATAATATCACATTTAGCCTATTAATTAGTCACACTATTCATATGGGTCTAAAAATAATTTTTTTACAAATTTACATTTTGACCCCTAAACTTTTGCATATTTGCACTTTTACCCCAAGGTTCGAAAATTAAAATTATTGACATGCTGATCATTTTTCCCTTCTATAGCAACATCAAATTCTCACTCTAACATGTACTTATGAACATTAGGTATTTTTACCGATTATGTCGTTTTACTCGTTTTCACGTAAAATCGCTTAGCAAAAGTTGTTTAACACAATTTCAAGCTTCATATTCTACCATTAAACATCAAAATACATGCATATCATTCATGGGTAAATTTTTAAACATAAGTCCTAGCTCAAAATAATGGTAGAAATGAGCAGATCATGTTACCGGGATTTCAAAAATATATAGAACATTAAAAACGGAGCTCGAAATCACTTACTATTAAGCTTCGAAGCTTGGCCAAACCCTAACCATGGCTGCTCTTGGTACATTCTACTATATCAAGAAGAAAGGGACACATTTGGGGTTTGAAATTTGTCTTTTAATTCATTTTACCCTTAAATGACCAAAATGCCCTTTTTACTATTCTTTCAAATTTTACCCAACCAAGGCCATTTTTGTCCAACAAGTTATAAAATGGTTTAATTATCATTTAAAGACCTCCCATTAAAAATTTCATGACAATTAGACACCTCTAACATGTAAAACTCAACTTTTACACTTTTTACAATTTAGTCCTTTTTACTAAATTGAGTGCCCAAACGTCGAAATTTTCGAACGAAATTTTCAATAAATCATTCTTTGAAATAGTAGACCATAAAAATATAATAAAAATAAAATTTTCCTCATCGGATTTGTGGTCCCGAAACCACTGGACCGACTAAGCCCAAAATCGGGATGTTACACATACATGCTTTCTTCTGCTCTGCTTCATTCTATTCTGTTCTATTCAATTCTGCTCTACTTTGTACCATTCGAGTTTGTTCTGCTATATTATGTTTTGCATTATTATGTTGTACCACCTTTGATTAAATCTCTGTGATACACTAGAGCTATCCGTATTGGTTATACAATTGCTTTTAAGTTATTTGAGTTACTACAAGTTATATAGTATGCTTTGCTTTTTTGTATTTGGGTCAGGTTATGTGCAGTGCTTCGTATGGTTATACGTAGTGCTTGGTAACTCACCCTTTGTCTTACGTTCATCTGTTCATGAAAATATTTGATTTAGAATCAGATGGCGTACGGGAGTTCAGATTATTTTACACTAAAATAATTGCAAATTGATCTTTTGGGTTTCTAAATTGTCTTGGATTTTCCTTGCTTTTCTTTTGATAAACTCGTCCGTATTAGTCAATTTTTAACACGAAACTACAAAATCACCTAAGTAAAAAAAAAATTCCTGGTTTTTAAAATTAAAATTCTGAAAAGAAATCAATTTTCAATGTGTTGGTGTAACTTGTCCAAATTTGGCTTAAACTTCCAGGCTGGATTTGGGGTCTTACATTTAGTTGTAACAGATCCAGGTTAGAAAAACTCGGGATGTGGTTTCGGGTTCAAAATTCTTCTTTTAAAATGTTTGAAATAAATGAGACTTCTAACTGACTTAGAAATTTGAGGTTTCTGAAAAGTGTATATTTAGATTTTAATTATTTTTGAGTTTGTAAACAGAGAACCCGAGACTCCGATGCTGATCTATAAGTATCTTTACTTAGCTATGTAAAATGAGCTAACACATACTATAGTGTTTCGTTACTCTATTCTAGCTAAAACTGTGGAAAATCTATGGAAACCTCTGCTAAAACTTTAGACTTAGGATTGTTGATAAACTTAAGTTAGTTCGTAAAATTCTAAAATTGTAGATTAGTATAATGAGTACATGTAGCCTTGTTGTGCAAGTGCGAGTTCGATATAACCAAACGACTCGAGTCAAGTCCTCTAGTTGGGGCAGTGAGCCCAATCTAAGAATATATGAATTTGTAAGGACGCTCAAATCTAGGGTGATAGCAAAGAAATATGGGCGCTGTGGTGTCCGGGTTGTGTTCGGTGATTAGTGTGACAGCCCTAAAGTGACCCTAGTTGGAAAGCGGTTTCGGGACCGCTAAATCGAGTCACCAAATTATTTGAATATGATATTTATTGTCTAAAATATGTGATTATGAATGTGTAAAAGTTTTAAGCTTCGATTTAATAAATTGCATGTGAATTTAGTCAATAGGACTTATGTGTGACACTTTTGAAATGTGATAGGTTAATCTATAAGGATCAATTAGTGCATGAAATCAAAAGGGTGGACTTGCATGTCAATTTCCCCTCCCTAATTAGTAATGGCCGGCCATGAGCATGAGGGTGGACAAAATATTATGGCTAAAACATGTCATAAACATGTTGGGTTAATGCTTTATGTTAGGAATAATAAAATAAAGAACATGGGCAATAAAATATTAGTGTTAGTAGTAGGAGAAACAAAAAAAAAAAGAAAATATGTGTGGTTGTTCCCCCATTGTGCCGTACCTAAAAGAAAAAAAAAAGGGCTTCATCCTCCTTGTTCTTCTTGACCGAAAAATCAAAGGAAGAAGAAAGGAGTCTTCTTGCTTCATGTTCGGTTGGTTGGTGTTTTAGGAGGAGGTATGTTTGATGTTGTTCCATGAGATTCATGCATGTTTTTAGTTGTTAGCTTGAGTTCTACCTAGCCCATGGTTTAAATCTTTGCTATGTGATGAAGATGAGCTAAGTTTCGGCTAAGGTGGATTTGTGTTGATGTCATTTGCATGCTAAATGTGAAGCTTTGTAATGATACATGTGATGGTGGATTGATGACTCTTGGATTTTCTTTTTAGCATTTTTTTTTGAGTTAGACCTTAAGTTCTTTGTTTAAACCATGACCAAAATTGAAATGGTATGGTGTCTTGATGCATTCGGCCATGGTAGGAAGTAGAAGAGAAAAATGGTTGTAGCCATGTTATTTGGATGAGAAATGGTAGTAAGGTGAAGTGCAAATGTTAGTGTTTGATTACTAATGCATATATGTGTATAAGCCGAGTTTTGAATTTGAAACAAAATGGCATGTAGTCAATACAAGGAACCATATTTGTAGGAAGTATTAAGCATATATTGGCCTCAACATAGATATGCATATTCGGCCACATGAGATAGATTGGTGTTGCATGTATTCGATTAGGGGCAAGCATATTGATGCTTTTATCTTAACTTAGATAATCGGCTCAAGGAGAATTTGTTAAGTGCTTAGTTAATTGATATTAGGTCAATGATGTGTATATTCGGTCATCAAAGTGCACATGAGGAAATGTTAGATTAATTGTTTTAAATTGCTCAATGTGATTAAAAATGCGTATGACCATTTTGTATTTGAGCTAAAGGTGGCCATATGACCTATCAAACTCCTTGTCATATTCGGCCATAAGCTAGCATAACGAGACTTTAATAAGTTAAATTTGTTTGAATTAGCTCAAGAGCTTAGAGGACCACAGTTGGATAAGGGAAAGGAAAAAGTGATCGAATTGCCGCCGAAATCGTTCGACCACATCCGAGGTAAGTTTTTGAGTAATGGAGCTTAGATTATGATTCGATTAGATCATGTTTTAAGTAAATCAAAATCATGTTCTTGTATGTAGCTATTGAGCCGAAATGACAATGCTTGATGAGTGACTTGTGTTTGAATTCTAGTATGAAATTGAAATAGAGATGTGTCATGATTTATTGATATGTGCATGGATATTCGGATGATAACCGGGCTAAGTCCCGAAGGCATTTGTGTTAGTGACTAATTCTGGGCTAAGCCCGAAGGAAATTGTGCGAGTTATTATATCCGGGCTAAGTCCCGAAGGCATTTGTGCGAGTTACTATAACCGGGCTAAGTCCTGAAGGCATTTGTGCGAAGTTACTATAACCGCTAAGTCCGAAGGCATTTGAGCGAGTAGCTATATCCGCTAAACCGAAGGTACTTGGTTTGGGAATGAGCGATCTTGCTATAATAATTTCAATTAATACGCTCGTAAGATCCCAACGATGAGGTACGTTTCGTATATGCATTGGAGTAGTGATTCCGTTTAAATATTATTCGCTCAGTCGATTAAAGAGCTTCCGGCCTTTGGTTAAGTTGATCCCTTATGTATGAACATAAGGGTTGGAAATGTGAAGTAGGACTGATTTTTGATAATATGTGTATATGAAATTATCCGTTTAGTTATATGAATGCTATACTTTAGTTGTGCCTAATTTCATTGCTCAAAACTTACTAAGCATAAAATGCTTATTCCGTTTCTTTGATTCTCTGTTTTATAGATTTTGGTTCGTCAACTATCGGACTCGGGATTGTGGAAGTTGAAGTCGTCCACACTATCAAAGCCCTCTTGGTACACTTTTGGTTGAACTCTGAAAATGGCATGTATAGGACTACCCTTTTTGTTGTTGGTCATGTACCCTTGGTTTTGTGTAAATTTGGATAGCCATGCGAAAATGGCTTAAATATAATTTGATCATAGCATTATAATCATTTGTATGTTGTTCATTGAGAGGTATGGAAATGTTGGTAACGATTAGCCATTGGAATAGTTATTCATGATCATTTTGGTGCTATGTATGACAAACTCTAGTTGATCCATGGAGGATCACGAAATAGGTAAAGTTTACCTTAAAAATAGATGCTGACAGCAGTAGTGATGTGGATTTGAAAAATCACTAAAAATAGTAGGAATGGAATTAAATAGTGAATGAATTATGTAATCTAACCTTGATGAATCTATTTTCATAGGAAAGTAACGAAACGATCATATGAACAGTATATTATGAGATATTAAAGTTTTCGTGACACAGGGCCAGAACGGTTTCTGAATTCCCTGATCCGACTTTGGAAATTCATTATAAATTAACCAGAGATAATTAGAAGTCATGCCATATATGTATAGATTCCTTTTCGAGTCTATTTTCTATAGAAACAACGGAATAAGTATTGAAGCCCTGTACAGGGAAATATCCAAGTCGTAATGCATGAAGGTCAGAGTAGTCGAACCCTGAAACAGGGGAGATTTTAACTAATAAACTTTACTAATTGGCTCCACCAAAAATTCTAGAAAAAATTTTTTAGATGGAAATATGAGTCTAGTTTCATGAAAAATTTACAGAATTGGTTTTCGAGTTTTGGAACTCGAGATATGATTTTTAAGGTGACAGTGACACAGTTAGCCAGCTCGTCTGGAAATTTAAAAATGGACTGTGCAAATAAGTGAATTAAGTCTGTTAACCCCTCGTGTCCGACTCCGGCAATGGTCTCGGGTACTGGGTGTTACAATTAAATTGGTATCAGAGCTACATTTTAGTCGATTCTAGGACTACCGTAATACGTTTGGGTCTAGCTATACATGCCATTTTGTGATTATTTGATAGTGTGGTGATTTCTGACATTTGCAAATGTGTTTATTTATAGTAATGGATCCCGATCCCAACCGAGCGGTAGCTGATGGTCTTGAGAGTGTAGCGCTGCTCCCTTAAAGGGACAATACCGGACTCTCAACCTATTGCTAGTAATCCGAATGATGAAGCTAGACAAGCTTTTTATAGCGTGATGAATGATTGGTTCAACCAATACATTCGAACTAATACAGCTGTTCCACAACCTCCATCCCCGACAAATACAACCCCCGCACCTAGAATACCTCCAGTAACTGACCAAATAAGGTCGAATAAGCCCCTAGTTGACAGAATCCGAAAACACGAGGCTACTGAATTTAAAGCTACGGACAACGATGATGCCGAGCAAGCGGAATTTTGGTTGGACAACACTATTCGGGTACTCGATGAGTTATCTTGCACACCCGATGAGTGCCTAAAGTGTACTATCTCCTTGCTACGTGATTCTGCCTACTATTGGTGGAATACGTTGACTTCTGTTGTGCCCAGAGAGCAAGTAACTTGGGAGTTTTTCCAAACTGAGTTTCGAAAAAAGTATATCAGTCAGAGATTCATGGATCAAAAACGGAAGGAATTTCTAGAACTCAAACAGGGTTTCATGTCGGTTACCGACTATGAACGAAAGTTTGTAAGGCTTAGCCGGTACGCGCGAGAATGTATTTCTTCAGAAGCGGTGATGTGTAAACGTTTCGAGGATGGGCTGAACGATGATATAAAGCTGTATGTTGGCATTTTAGAAATCCGAGAATTTGTGGTACTTGTCGAGCGAGCTTGCAAAGCCGAGGAGCTCAGTAAGGAGAAAAGGAAAGCTGATGCGGGAGCAAAAGAGTTTCGTAAGAGATTTTCAAGAAAGCCCTTTCAACAGTCATCGAAGAAATTTAGAGATAATCTAGGCCGATCTAGAGACATTTCGGGCTTTTCTAGACGAGATCGCGATCGACCCCCTGTGAGTGCACGAGTCACTTCAGTCGCCAGTGTTGTAAATGATCGTCAAGATAGAACGGAGTGCCAGTATTGTGGTAAATGGCATTCGGGGAGTTGTAGATTCCATGACCGCTCCTGTTACAAGTGCGGATCAGTTGACCACTTTATTAAAGATTGCCCGAGGTTGTCTGAACAGAATGTAAATTAGAGTAGGAAACCGGGTGCTACCACTGCTCGAGGTAGACCATCTAGAAACACGGGAAATCCTAGTGGTGGTCAGAGAGGATCTAGAGATGCTACAACCAGATCTGAGGCTCGCGCTCCTGCTAGAGCTTACGCTATACGCGCACGCGAGGATGCTTCCTCGCCAGATGTTATTACCGGTACTTTTACTCTCTTTGATACTAATGTGATTGCTTTGATTGACCCTGGTTCTACTCATTCTTATATATGTGAAACCTTAGCATCCAAAGAAGACTTTACCTATTGAGTCTCATCGAGTTCGTAATTCGGGTGTCAAATCCCTTGGGTCGTTACGTGCTTGTCGACAAAGTGTGTAAGAAATGTCCCCTAGTAATTTGAGGTTCCTATTTTCCAGCGGACTTGATGCTTTTGCCGTTTGATGAATTTGATGTTATTCTCGGTTTGGATTGGTTGACCGTGCATGATGCGGTTGTGAATTGCAAAAGCAAGACTATTGATTTTAGGTGCTCAAATAATGAGATAGTCCGAGTTGAGTCTACTGTCTTGAATGGATTGCCAACAATAATATCCTCGATGTTAGCTCAAAAATATGTGAGAAAGGGGTGTGAAGCGTATCTTGCATACGTACTTGATAATAAAGAGCCAGAAAAGAAACTTGAATCATGCGGTGGTTTGTGAATACCGGATGTTTTTCCGAAGAATTACCGGGTTTACCACTGCTCGGAGTTAGAGTTTGGTATTGAGCTTGTACCGGACTACGCCGATTTTGATAGCTCCGTGTCGTATGGCACCAACCGAGTTAAAAGAGTTGAAAGCTCGGTTGCAAGAGTTGACGGATAGAGGTTTCGCCGACCAAGTTTCTCACCTTGGGGTGCACCAAGATTGTTTGTGAAAAGAAGGACGGAACCATGAGGTTGTGCATCGATTATCGTCACCGAATAAGGTGACAATAAAGAATAAATATCCGATACCGCGTATTGACGATTTGTTTGATCAACTAAAGGGAGCCTCGGTGTTTTCAAAGATAGATTTGAGATCGGGTTATTATCGATTCTGAATTCGAGATTCGGATATACCCAAAACTGCTTTCAGAACGAGATACGGTCACTACGAGTTCTTAGTGATGCCATTTGGGCTCACTAATGCCCCTGCGGTATTTATGGATTTGATGAATCGGATCTTTAGACCGTATTTGGATCGGTTTGTAGTTGTGTTTATCGATGATATTTTGGTCTATTCGAGAAATGAAACCGATCATGCTGAACACCTGGGATTAGTGTTGCAAATTTTACGGGATAAGCAGTTATATGCTAAGTTCAGTAAGTGTGAATTCTGGTTAAGAGAGGTGAGCTTCTTGGGTCATGTGGTATCTGCATCAGGTATTCGAGTTGATCCAAGCAAAATTTCAGCCATACTTAACTGGAAGCCTCCGAGAAATATTACTGAGGTTCGGAGCTTTTTGGGGTTAGCCGGCTACTACAGACGGTTTGTAAAGGGTTTCTCGATGATAGCCACACCAATGACGAAGCTACTTCAAAAAGATGTTAAGTTCAAATGGACGGAAAAATGTCAGAAAAGTTTCGATCAACTGAAAACTTATTTGACTGAAGCTCCAATTCTAGTGCAAATTAATCGGGCAAAGAGTTTGTCATTTATAGTGATGCATCCCTACTTGGGTTGGGTTGCGTATTGATGCAAGAGGGTCGAGTTGTAGCTTATGCGTCGAGACAACTGAAGCCACATGAGAAAAATTATCCGACCCATGATCTCGAACTAGCTGCCATCGTATTCGCTTTGAAAATATGGCAACACTATTTATTTGGTGAGAAGTGCCATGTATATTCGGATCACAAAAGTCTCAAATATTTGATGACTCAAAGAGACTTGAATCTGCGACAAAGGCGTTGGCTTGAGTTGTTGAAAGATTATGAACTTGTCATTGATTATCACCCGGGAAAGGCTAATGTGGTTGCGGATGCCTTAAGTCGTAAATCACTGTTTGCTTTACGAGCAATGAATGTACACTTGTCTGTTCTATCCGACAATGTGTTAGTAGCAGAATTAAAGGCTAGACCATTGTTGATTCATCAAATTCGTGAAGCTCAGAAAGTCGATGATGAATTAATTGCAAAACGGGTTGAATGTGTTTCGAATATGGAATCAGAGTTTCAAATTGATGATGACGATTGTTTGAGGTTCAGAAGTCGTTTGTGTGTTCCAAGAAATTTAGAACTTATTTCGATAATTCTGAACGAAGCTCATTGTAGCCGAATGTCAATTCACCCGGGGAGTACGAAAATGTACAACGATCTGAGACGTCAGTTTTGGTGGCATGGTATGAAACGAGACATTTCCGATTTTGTTTCGAAGTGTTTAATATGTCAGCAAGTGAAGGCGGAACATCAAGTGCCTATGAGTTTACTTCAGCCGATCATGATACCTGAATGGAATTGGGATCGAGTCACGATGGATTTTGTGTCTGGGTTGCCATTGTCGACAAGTAAGAAAGATGCGATTTGGGTTGTTGTTGATAGACTGACTAAGTCCGCTCATTTTATTCCGTGACGTCATGCATTATTCAACGGATAAACTAGCTGAATTGTATGTTTCTCGATTGTGAGATTACACGGGGTACCCATTTCTATTGTGTCGGATAGAGATCCGAGATTCACCTCGCGATTTTGGAAGAAATTGCAAGAAGCTTTGGGTACCAAGTTGCATTTTAGCACCGCTTTTCATCCACAAACCGATGGTCAATCCGAGCGGATAATTCAAATACTTGAGGATATGTTGAGATGTTGCATCCTCGAGTTTAGTGGTTCATGGGAGCGGTATTTTCCTTTGGTTGAATTTGCTTACAACAATAGTTTTCACTCAAGTATTAAGATGGCACCTTACGAGGCTTTGTACGGGCGTAAATGCCGTACACCATTGTTTTGGATCGAGCTCAGTGAAAGTAAAAGTTTTGGAGTGGATATGACTAAAGATGCTGAACAGAAAGTAAAAATAATTCGTGAGAGTCTGAAGGCAGCATCAGATCGTCAGAAGTTGTACGTGGATTTAAAACGAAGAAATATTGAGTATCAGGTGGGAGACAAAGTGTTTCTTAAGGTTTCACCTTGGAAAAAGATACTTAGATTTGGCCGTAAGGGCAAACTGAGTCCGAGGTTCATAGGGCCGTATGAAATATCCGAACGAGTTGGTCCGGTGGCATATAGATTGATGTTACCCCCTGATCTTGAGAAGATTCACAAAGTTTTTCATGTCTCAATGCTTCGACGTTGCAGGTCTGATCCTTCGCACATAATAAGTCCCTCCGAGGTTGAAATTCAAGCCGATATGAGTTATGAAGAAAAACCGATTCGTATCCTAGCTCGTGAAGTGAAAGAATTACGAAACAAAAAGGTTCCTTTAGTAAAAGTATTATGGCTCAAACACGGCATGGAAGAAGCTACTTGGGAAACCAAGAACTCTATGAAAGAACGATACCTAAACCTATTTACCGGTAAGATTTTCGAAGACGAAAATTCCTTAAGTGGGGGAGAGTTGTGACAGCCCTAAAGTGACCCTAGTCGGAAAGCAGTTTCGGGACCGCTAAATCGAGTCACCAAATTATTTGAATATGATATTTATTGTCTAAAATATGTGATTATGAATGTGTAAAAGTTTTAAGCTTCGATTTAATAAATTGCATGTGAATTTAGTCAATAGGACTTATGTGTGACACTTTTGAAATGTGATAGGTTAATCTATAAGGATCAATTAGTGCATGAAATCAAAAGGGTGGACTTGCATGTCAATTTCCCCTCCCTAATTAGTAATGGCCGGCCATGAGCATGAGGGTGGACAAAATGTTATGGCTAAAACATGTCATAAACATGTTGGGTTAATGCTTTATGTTAGGAATAATAAAATAAAGAACATGGGCAATAAAATATTAGTGTTAGTAGTAGGAGAAACAAAAAAAAAATGTGTGTGGTTGTTCCCCCATTGTGCCGTACCTAAAAGAAAAAAAAAAGGGCTTCATCCTCCTTGTTCTTCTTGACCGAAAAATCAAAGGAAGAAGAAAGGAGTCTTCTTGCTTCATGTTCGGTTGGTTGGTGTTTTAGGAGGACGTATGTTTGATGTTGTTCCATGAGATTCATGCATGTTTTTAGTTGTTAGCTTGAGTTCTACCTAGCCCATGGTTTAATTCTTTGCTATGTGATGAAGATGAGCTAAGTTTCGGCTAAGGTGGATTTATGTTGATGTCATTTGCATGCTAAATGTGAAGCTTTGAAATGATACATGTGATGGTGGATTGATGACTCTTGGATTTTCTTTTTAGCATTTTTTTTTGAGTTAGACCTTAAGTTCTTTGTTTAAACCATGACCAAAATTGAAATGGTATGGTGTCTTGATGCATTCGGCCATGGTAGGAAGTAGAAGAGAAAAATGGTTGTAGCTCATGTTATTTGGATGAGAAATGGTAGTAAGGTGAAGTGCAAATGTTAGTATTTGATTACTAATGCATATATGTGTATAAGCCGAGTTTTGAATTTGAAACAAAATGGTATGTAGTCAATACAAGTAACCATATTTGTAGGAAGTATTAAGCATATATTGGCCTCAACATAGACATGCATATTCGGCCACATGAGATAGATTAGTGTTGCATGTATTCGATTAGGGGCAAGCATATTGATGCTTTTATCTTGACTTAGATAATCGGCTCAAGGAGAATTTGTTAAGTGCTTAGTTAATTGATATTAGGTCAATGATGTGTGTATTCGGTCATAAAAGTGCACATGAGGAAATGTTAGATTAATTGTATTAAATTGCTCAATGTGATTAAAAATGCGTATGACCATTTTGTATTTGAGCTAAAGGTGGCCATATGACCTATCAAACTCCTTGTCATATTCGGCCATAAGCTAGCATAATGAGACTTTAATAAGTTAAATTTGTTTGAATTAGTTCAAGAGCTTAGAGGACCACAGTTGGATAAGGGAAAGGAAAAAGTGATCGAATAGCCGCCGAAATCGTTCGACCACATCCGAGGTAAGTCTTTGAGTAATGGAGCTTAGATTATGATTCGATTAGATCATGTTTTAAGTAAATCAAAATCATGTTCTTGTATGTAGCTATTGAGCCAAAATGACAATGCTTGATGAGTGACTTGTGTTTGAATTCTAGTATGAAATTGAAATAGAGATGTGTCATGATTTATTGATACGTGCATGGATATTCGGATGATAACCGGGCTAAGTCCCGAAGGCATTTGTGCTAGTGACTAATTCCGGGCTAAGTCCCGAAGGCATTTGTGCGAGTTACTATAACCGGGCTAAGTCCCGAAGGCATTTGAGCGAGTAGCTATATCCGGCTAAACCCCGAAGGTACTTGGTTTGGGAATGAGCGATCTTGCTGTAATAATTTCAATTAATACGCTCGTAAGATCCCAACGATGAGGTACGTTTCATATATGCATTGGAGTAGTGATTCCGTTTAAATAATATTCGCTCAGTCGATTAAAGAGCTTCCGGCCTTTGGTTAAGTTGATCCCTTATGTATGAACATAAGGGTTGGAAATGTGAAGTAGGACTGATTTTGATAATATGTGTATATGAAATTATCCGTTTAGTTATATGAATGCTATACTTCAGTTGTGCCTAATTTCATTGCTCAAAACTTACTAAGCATAAAATGCTTATTCCGTTTCTTTGATTCTCTGTTTTATAGATTTTGGTTCGTCAGCTATCGGACTCGGGATTGTCGAAGTCAAAGTCGTCCACACTATCAAAGCCCTCTTGGTACACTTTTGGTTGAACTCTGAAAATGGCATGTATAGGACTACCCTTTTTGTTGTTGGTCATGTACCCTTGGTTTTGTGTAAATTTGGATAGCCATGCGAAAATGGCTTAAATATAATTTGATCATAGCATTATAATCATTTGTATGTTGTTCGTTGAGAGGTATGGAAATATTGGTAACGATTAGCCATTGGAATGGTTATTCATGATCATTTTGGTGCTATGTATGACAAACTCTAGTTGATCCATGGAGGATCACGAAATAGGTAAAGTTTACCTTAAAATAGATCTTGACAGCAGATAGTGATGTGGATTTGAAAATCACTAAAATAGTAGGAATGGAATTAAATAGTGAATGAATTATGTAATCTAACCTTGATGAATCTATTTTCATAGGAAAGTAACGAAACGATCATATGAATAGTATATTATGAGATATTAAAGTTTTTGTGACACAGGGCCAGAACGGTTTCTGAATTCCCTAATCCGACTTTTGAAATTCATTATAAATTAACTAGAGATAATTAGAAGTCATGCAATATATGTATAGATTCCTTTTCGAGTCTAGTTTCTATAGAAACAAACGGCATAAGTATTGAAGCCCTGTATAGGGAAATATCCAAGTCGTAATGCATGAAGGTCGGAGTAGTCGAACCCTGAAACAGGGGAGACTTTAACTAATAAACTGTACTAATTAGCTCAACCAAAAATTCTAAAAACAATTTTTAGATGGACATTTGAGTCTAGTTTCAGGAAAAATTTACGGAATTGGTTTTCGAGTTTTGGAACTCGAGATATGATTTTTAAGGTGACAGTGACGCAGTTAGCCAGCTCGTCTGGAAATTTAAAAATGGACTGTGCAAATAAGTGAATTAAGTCTGTTAACCCCTCGTGTCTGACTCCGGCAACGGTCTCGGGTACGGGGTGTTACAATTAGTAAGGGTCGATGAGACCCAACTGGAATCTATGGATCAAGAGTCTACATTTGAGCAACTCCGAACTATAAGAGGAGTATGAGAGTTATTGATCGGAGTCCACGATCTAAGAATTCTTCATGATTTTGTGATGTTTTACTGTGATAATTTTCGTGAATGAATAAAAAGTTGTTAGAAATATTGTTTATTTTTTGTATTAAACTTGAGTTGCACAACGAGGATGACGGTCTGTGTGAATAGGAATAATAATGATTTTATGGTTTAGGAACTGATGAGACTGTGGGAATTTCGGGGAAAAAGTTCTTTTAAGAGAGAAAGAGTTGTAACATCTCAAAAATTGGGTTAGAAGAAATTGGGTTTTGAAACCAAGAGTGGTCATCCCTCGATTTTGAGTTTAGATTTTGGAAATTTATGACACGTACATTGATCTAGTTCAGTGGTTAAGTGTTCGGGGTATGTGTGTGAGGTTCAATGGTTAAGTGTTAGAATCATGTTTTTGGAAATTTTGTTATTTTGCTTAAACCCTTATATTTGAACATTGGGTTTATAAGTTAAATTATGTCAATTGATGTCAAGCATGAGCCTACTGGATCAATGGCTAAGCTTCTGTATACTCCTTGGTCCTCTGCTCGAATTCCGGCGAAATCAATAGGAAATGTTTCATTTTGAATTTTTTGTATGGTAGTTAGTTTCGGTTTGTTATTTAAAACCTTCCAGAAACCTCTAGTGGGTTTTTCTTTTCATTTTTGTTCTTTCTTTTTCTTCTATGTTTCTTCTATCAATCGTTCTCGATATTTAGTTCTTTATTTTGGTTTCTTCCTATCAATGTGACCTTTTTTTTTGTTACGTTATGTTATGATGATTCTGTACGGGATTTGACTTATCTTTCTAGTTCAATTCATTGGCCAGTAAGTTCGATTTAAAGGTTTGGTATCGAAATTTCTTCGACATAACTTTGAATTTGGAATGTTAGTTTTTAGCGATTTGACTGTGACTTAACTGTTTGATTGCTTGTCATCTAAGGATGGCACCTAATCCTTATTTTTTCTACTTTGAATCTGTATCAAGTGTGTACTGAAAACCCCTACTTTTTCAAATTCCAAATGCCAAAAAATGTGGTTGTCGATGCCGTACAGCTAGAAACATTAGCATGTGCCCAAGCCGTGTGTTGGCCGTGTAACTCACTGTTCATCAAATTTGAGCCACACGGGAAGGGACACGGGCGTGTGTCCAGGCCGTGTGTGGTCATCTTAGTGTAGGATTCACAAGGACAAGGACATGGGCGTGTGCCCAGGCCATGTAACTCACTATTTGCGACCATATAAAGCTTCATATGTTGCCATCTTTATGCTCAATTGAAAACTATTATTATATGTGAATTCAGCCAATGATAAATATTTTTCCTAGTTGCCTTCAAACTCTAAAACACAGCAATGAAGCATATCTTCGAGAATTTGAATCACTCTCTCAGGCTGACCATCTATTTGAGGATGAAATGTGGTGCTAAAATGCAACCGCATACCTAAAGCTTCCTACAACTTCTTCCAAAATCGTGATGTAAATCGTGGATCTTTATCCGAAATAATGAAGACTGGCACTCCGTGCAATCTCACAATCTCAGAATTATACAATTTGGCTAATCTATCAAGTGAGAAGTCAGTACGTACCGGAATAAAACGTACAGACTTCGTCAACCAATCAACAACAACCCAGATAACATTTTTTTTTTGGAGATAAGGGTAATCCCAATACAAAATCCATCATACATCTATCCCATTTCCACTCCAGTATCATTATTGGATGTAATAGTCCTGATGGTACTTGGTGTTCTACTTTAACCTTTTGACAAATCAAGCATTTCGACATAAATTCCGAAATGTCATGTTTCATGCCCGACCACCAGTACATCTGTTTCAAATCACTATACATCTTAGTACTCCCCAAATGAGCAGACAAACAACCACTGTGTGTTTCGTGCAAAATTTTCTGTATAAGCTATGAATTCTTCGACACAAAAACCCTATCTTGAAACAATAAACAACCATCGGGTCTGACTTAAAATTCAGAATTAGCAGTTGACTCACACTGTACTCATTTAGTTTGCAATGCATGATCACATTTCTGAGCCTCGTAAATCAGCTTATAACTCAGCTAAATTTGATCCATCATCAGACAGTGTCAATTTCGTATTCATCACTCTCAAAGAAAATAAAGATTTTTTGCTCAAAGCATCCGCGACTACGTTTGCTTTCCCTGGATGATAATCAATCACTAGCTCATAATCTTTCAACAATTTGAGCCATCTTTGCTATCTCAAATTCAAAATTTTCTGTGACATCAAATACTTCAAACTCTTGTGATGGTAAATATGTGGCACTTCTCACCAAACAAGTTGTAACACCCCGTACCCGATACCGTTGCCGGAGTCGAACGCGAGGTGTTAACAGACTTGATTACTATGTTTTCACAGTCCATTTAAAAAAAAAAATTTCCAGACAGGCTGGCTAACTGCGTCACTGTCATCTTAAAAATCATATCTCGAGTTCCAAAACTTGAAAACTGATTCCGTAAATTTTCCCTGAAATTAGACTCATATATCCATCTGTGGATTTATTTCTAGAATTTTTTGTTGGACAAATTGGTACAGTTTATTAGTTAAATTCTCCCCTGATTCTGGGTTTGACTACTCTGACCTTCATGTATTACGACTTGGATATCTCCCTGTACAGAGCTTCAATACTCATACCGTTTGTTTCTAATGAAACTAGACTCAAAGTGAAATCTATACATATAAAGCATGACTTCTAATTGTATCTGGATAATTTATGGTAAATTTTCAAAGTCGAAACAGGGGATCCAGAAACAGCTCTGGCCCTGTTTCACGAGAACTTTAATGTCTCTTAATATACTGTTCATATGATCGTTTCGTTACTTTCATATGAAAATAGATTCATCAAGGTTCGATTAAATAATTTATTAACTATTTAATTCCATTCCTACAAATTTTAGTGATTTTTCAAATCCACACCACTGCTGCTGTCAGCATCTGTTTTCAAGGTAAACTTTACCTATTTCGTGGTTTTCATGGACCAACTAGAGTTTTGTCATACATAGGTCCACATATGATCATATTTAGCCATTCCAATGGCTGATCATTTGCCCAACACTTCCATTCCAGTCCATAGTCACATCATGAAACCATATATATATACATAAACACAAATGGTCTAATGCCATACTCCACTTCTACGAGCCATTTTCGCATGGTCGTACACATACATCACAAAAAGTACTTGAAAAACAACAAAGGGTAGTCCTATACATGCCATATCCAGAGTTCAACTAAAAGAGTACCAAAAGGGCTTTGATAGTGTGGATGACTTTGACTTCGATGATCCCGAATCTGATAGCTAACGAGCAAAATCTATAAAACAGAGAGCCAAAGCAACGGGGTAAGCATTTTAATGCTTAGTAAGTTTCAAGTAATGAAATCAGCTTTGACTAAAGTATTACATTCACATAGCTAAATGAATCACTTTATTAATACACATTCTCATAATCATACTTACTTCACACTTCATCAACATATGCACACACAAGGTATCAACCTATCTAAGAGCTGAAAGTTCGTTAGTCGATTGAACGAATACTATTTAAAACGAATCAACTTTTCCGATGCACATGCAAACATACCTTATCGTTTGGGTTTTTCGAGTATTAATTAAAATTATTATAGCACAAATCGCTCACCTTCAAACCCAAGTTTCTTGAGATTTAGCGGATATAACCACACGCCTAATTGCCTTGGTCTTAACCCGGACATAGCAACTCGCACAAATGCCTTGGTCTTAGCCCGGATATAACAACTCGCACAAATGCCTTCGGGTCTTTGCCCAGATATAACAACTCGCACAAATGCCTTCGGGTCTTAGCCCAGATATAACAACTCGCACAAATGCCTTCGGGGCTTAGCCCGGATATCATTCAAATGCTCATGCACACATATATCAATATTCATGACACATCCATATTTCATTTCCGTTACTAAGGCTCAAACACAAATCATTTATCAAACCTTTCCAATTTCGGCTCAATAGCCACACACAAAGAGCATGATTTCAATTGGCTTTATAACATAGGCTCTATGCACATTCGGCTATCCGCCATAATATGACAAATCATTTCAATATAAATCAAGTAGGGTCATTACTTGAAGACTTACCTCGGATGTTGTCGAATGATTTCACGGCTATTCGATCACTTTTTCCTTCCCCTTATCCAACTTTGGTCCTCTAAGCTCTTGAGCTTAATTCAAACAAATAGAGCTTATTTAATAATTTATCAATTTAACAATCCGATTAAATACATTCATATTATACAATTAGGCGCGAATAGCTTTATTGACTAGTTATTCAAGCATTATACATGTGCTCTACTCATGCACCACCGAATAATAGGACTAGCTTAATACCTTGCATTTTCGAATTCATAGACATCATTTCGTTCCTCACAACACACATTTTGTCCCTAACCATCATAAGAGCCCAAGGCATCACTTACAATGCCGAATTCCAATTAAGTCTACCATCATAGCATTATCATACTTATGCACTTGGTAAGTTGCGTCTGAACACATTCGGCGCTAGGTGTCCAAACCAATGTTCCTCGAACATTAAACTCAATTTATAACCCATTCAAAATTCCTTAGCAACAAGCATTTAACAACAATGTACTTAACCAATTCCTTAAGCACACATTCGGCAACATATATATATATGTCAATGACTAAAACACTTAGGCCGATTCTTTCCATTTTGTATCTATGCACCTATTTGATCATTAGTTTAGTTCAAACACCCTTACACCAAGATTCATCCAATTTAACATGAAACACAAACCTAAATCCTCAATAGCTACCATGGCCGAAAGTTCTAGTCATCCCAAAATTCAAAATTCTTAGCATGGGCTACCTAGAGGATTTGATGACTAGTTCAAATCTCAAACCATTTAACATACTTATCAAAATATATAACATTACCACCATTTTTCTTTAACCTCTACCATGGCCGAATGTTCATATCACCATCCATTTCAAAGATTTCGGCATGGTTAAGTAAGGGACTTAGAATCTAGCTTAAAACCATGCTAAGATTTTAAAGGACTAGCTTGAGTTTCTTACCTTAATGAAAGCCTACCATGGCCGAATGGCTCCTCCTCTTCCTCTCTTAGAATCGGCCAAGAAGAAAACATGAGAAAGACTCCTTTGTTTCTTTTCTCTTTCCTTGTTTTATTTACTTATGTTATAAAATATAAGCTACTAACTAATAATTAATACATATTATGTGCATATAAGCCCATCATGGCGGCCACTACTTATGATATATGGGAAATTTGACATGCAAACTCCTCATTTTTGCATGCATGATCCACTAGTCATCACACATTTCCCCATCATACTTCCAAAGTTTACTACTAGGTCCTTTCTAGTGAAATTCACATTTATAACTCTAAATCAAAACATCAAAAATGTCACACATGAGTTAACACATATTATAGGCATCAAAATAAATTTTAAATTATTTTTATGCCTCGATTTTGTGGTCCCGAAACCACATTCCGACTAGGGTCATTTTAAGGCTGTCACACAAGTGGTGTCGCCAAATTTTTAATGTAAACACAAAAGCGGCCAACTCTAAGTCATGTGTCAGATAATTCTTTTCATGCTATTTTAACTGCCTGGAAGCATAAGCTACCACTTTGCCTTCTTGTATTCAAACACATCCCAAACCGTTCAATGATTCATCACTGAAAATCACAAATTCTTTACCTAACTGAAGCTGAACCAAAACTGATGCTTCTGTTAATAGTGCTTTCAACTGATCAAAACTCTATTGACATTTCTCAGACCACTCAAACTTCACATCTTTCTACAATAAATGAATTACCGGTGTAGCTATCATTGAAAACCCTTTAATAAATCTTCGATAATAACCCGGTAATCCCAGAAAGCTTCTAACCTCAGATATCTTTCTTGGTGATTTGCAGTCAATAACTGCTGAAATCTTACTCGGGTCCACTCTGATTTCTTCTACTGAAACAATGTGTCCCAAAAATCCAACTTCTCGGAGCCAAAACTCACATTTGCTGAATTTAGCAAAAAGTTATTTATCTCTCAAAGTTTGTAACACAATCCTCATATGTTCGATATGTTCAAACTTATTTTGGGAATATATCTATCATCAATGAATACAACTATGGATCTGTTTAAATACGGTCTAAAAATTCTATTCATCAAGTCCGTAAATACTGTAGAAGCGTTAGTTAACCCAAATGGCATAATAAGAAATTCATAATGTCCGTACCTGGTTCTGAATGCAGTTTTTGACACATCAGAATCTTTAACCCGCAACTGATAATATCCAGAACACAAATCAATCTTAAAAATATTTTTGCTCCTTTCAACTAATCAAATAAATCATAAATTCTCGGGAAAAGGTACTTATTCTTAATTGTAACCTTGTTAAGATGTTGATAATCAATACACAAAATCATTAATCCATCTTTCTTTGTTACGAGTAAAACTGGTGCACCCCAGGGCAAGAAACTCGGTCGTGTAAAACCTCTATCTGTTAACTCTTGCAACTGAGCTTTCAACTCTTTCAACTCTGACGGAGCTATTCTGTACAGAGCTACCGATATCGGTGATGTTCCTAGTACTAACTCAATAACAAATTCAACCTCTCTGATCGGTGGCAATCAAGATAAATCTTCTAGAAATACATATGGATATTCACAAACCATTGGCACTGACTCAATCTTCGATTCAGACACTTTTGTATCGAGTACATACACAAGGTAAGCATCACGACCTTTTCTCACATATTTCTGCACTAGCATAGCCGATATCACAATAGGCAAACCATTCAAATCATCGATTCAATACGAAAAGTCTCACTGTTCTAACATTTTAACACAATAAGCTTTTGTCCATAATTCACAATCGCATCATGCAAAGTCAGCTAATCCATACCCAAAATCAAATCAAACTCATCAAATGGTAAAACAATCAAATTGGCTGGAAAACTGTAACCTCGAGTCATCAAAGGACAATTCTTGCATACTTTATCAATTTGAATACTTAAGAGGTTCGATACCTTAACCACAAATTCAGCGGACTCGATAAGTAAACTCTTAGTAGACACTAAATTTGTACACACATAAGAATGGGTTGATCCAGGATCAATCAATGCAGTTACATTAGTGTTATAAAGAGAAAAAGTAGCGGTGATAATATCTGGGACTGATGCATCTACGTAAGTACAAATAGTATAAGCTCTAGCTGGTGACCGTGCCTCAGATCTCACAACAGAATCCTTTATTTCACCTCTACTAACACTCACATTTCCAATATTTCGGAGTGGTCTCCCTCTTGCAGCTGTATTGCTTGGTCGAGCAGTCAGAAGTTTGTCTTTCTCAAGTAACTCAAGACAATCCCGTATGGAATGCTTTTGTGAGCCACATCTAAAACAAGCTCTCTCATTCATCCAACATTCTCCAAAATGTCATCTACCACACCATTGAAACTCAGGTTTGTTGGCCTTGACACTACTAACGCTCGCCACGGAAGTGGCTTAAGCTTTTGGACTCGAGTGTGCTTCCCATGATCTCTACTAGAATACCCCACTGAAGCGGTCGAACGATTATGAAAATCCTTTGATTTCTTAGACGAAGAATGATATGATTTACATGTCGATCTCTTTCTCGAATCCCTAGCCTCAGAATCGGCTCTTCTCTTTTCTTTGCTAAGCTTTTTGACCTTGTGTGCTCTATCAACTAACACAATAAATTCTTTCAGTTCAAGAATCCAGACTAAAAGCTTGATGTCTTCATTCAACCCATCTTCGAACCGTTTACACATAACCACTTCGGTTGGAATGCACTCTCGGGCATATTTGCTCAGTCTAACAAACTCTCTTTCATACTCGGCTATGGTCATACGACCCTATTTCAGCTCTAAGAATTCCTTGCACTTTTGATCAAGAAACAGTTGACTTATAATTTCTTTCTCAACTCGGTCTAAAAGAATTCTCGTGTAACACATTCCCTCGGTACCACAGAAATTAAAGTACTCTGACACTGGTATACAGCATCTTTCAGAAGAGATACCGCACATTTAACACATTCTGTTGGTGTATAAGATAACTTATCAAGAACTCGAATCGTATTCTCAAGCCAAAAGTTGGCTCTCTCAAGGTCATCATCAACTATATCTCTAAATTCTTCGGCCCTATACTTTCGAATTTTATCCATAGACGGTTTGCTTAAACCTACGAGTTTAAGAATTTGAAAAGCTAACCAATTAGGGAATAATTCGGGGTGAAGGTTGCTAAGCAGCCAGATTCGTGTAGACAAACTTAGTGGACCACTCATTCATTATTCAGAAAAAGGCTTCCTTGGCCTCACCTCTATGACCCTCAAATACGGGTCTAGATTTAGACGGCGCTGCTCCATGAATGGAGGCTGGCACATTACTTTCTATATCACTAGAGTCTACTTGATTGGAATCCATGGCTATATGAAAACATGATTTAAAAACTGTCAAGAGATATCACACTATCACAGGTTAAATATGGCATGTATAGCTAGGCTCACATAAGCTACGTTAGTCTTAGAATCGACTAAACTGTAGCTCTGATACCAATAAATGTAATACCCCTAACCCATTTCCGTTGCCAAAATAGGGTGACAGAGCATTACCAGACTTATCACATAAATAATCATACATTTTCATGTTCATTTCTCTTATTCAAGCAATAGTCATTTAAATTCAATCATATAGTCTCTGATACAAGTCCTTGAGGCCCAAAATAAAAATTTAAAATAATTTAGGACTAAATCGAGAACTCATAGAAGTTTTGAGAAAACATTGAAAATTTTTTATGTGCAGCAGACATATGCCCGTGTGGCTAGACACACGGCCAAGAAACAAGCCTATGTCTCAAGCCGCGTGGGCATCCGAAATGGAATCACATGGCCGTGTCCCAGCCCGTGTCTGACCCCGTATAACTCACTGACTTTGGTCACCCGACCAACCACACGCTCGTGTGATGAGCCCATGTAACTCTCTGACTTGTTTTCTATAGAAGTTACAGGGGACACACAGCCGTATCACCTACTTGTGTGTCACACACGGCTAAGACACACGCTCGTCTCTCTGCCCGTATGGATAAAATAGGCTATGTTCCAAGCCACTTTCTTCACCCAAAATTTTACAACCACCTACACTTACCAAATAATATATAACCATACCATCAATATACATTCAAACCAATCACAACCAAGCCTAAACCATACAATTTCATTACCAACAATTATAAGCCTTTTAGTATCTCTAATAATCATCTAAATATATACCAAATTCACCTAAAAAAAATACCTAAGTGGCCAATTGCATATATGCACTATCTTACCTAAACATAACATGCTTACCACGTATCAAAACCATCTATTAAATACCAATGTACAAATGCACAATCAAAGCATTCCATGGCAATCATAAATCATACAAGATGAAGCTGACCACACACATATATATACATACCAACATATACCAAATCAAGCCACATTAAATGGATAATTACATAGCAAAACATATAGGCTTTCATTAGTCAAATGACCTATACATGACATATAACCAAAATACATTAATTTCAAAAGTACCAAAATAGTTGATTGATAGTGTGATGAGATCTCTAACAACCTCCAATCTGAACGAGCTTCCGATTCATTATAAAACACGAAAAAAATAACACAGAGTAAGTAATTATGCTTAGTAAGTTTGTATATATAAAAATATAACTTACCAGTTTACTATAGGTAAATAAAGTTTAGGCATATTACAACTCAATTTGGCTCATAAGCCTAACACATATTCATCAACAAAGTTAGCCATGTAATCATAAGTCACATATAATCCATTTCCACAATTCATGTACATACCTGTACTAGTTCGAATCAACTCATATACTTTCATAACAACACTTTACCCGTTGAACCATTTGGAATAATATCGGATATTTGGGTATCTCATACACTAAGTGCCAATACATGGTCGAAACCATCTCTATCTCATATCTCATATAAATGCTCACTCTCGAGCCATCATTGGGTCTGCTCACACAAG
Organism: Gossypium arboreum; assembly: GCF_025698485.1. Taxonomy (NCBI): domain Eukaryota; kingdom Viridiplantae; phylum Streptophyta; class Magnoliopsida; order Malvales; family Malvaceae; genus Gossypium; species Gossypium arboreum. Next base: position 55,992,781 of record NC_069078.1, on the reverse strand, counting down.
CTGGCAGTCAAGACATAACTACATGGTGCTGCTCACACAAGATGATGAGTAACCGCAACACATGCCGAAAAACTCAGCCATTGGTAGAAAGTACAGGACCAGCACCCAAAACATAATAACCCCTAATGACATGTCATTTGTATTCTATCTATTCCTGAGGTTCAACCGGGATTTCATACATCGCCAAATCTTCATCGATGTATTTTTGTGAGGTTGTATTCAGCAAGAATGCAATAATAAGGTATTTAACACAATCACTGTAATGCTTATTAACATACGAACTTACCTCGAATTACTATAAAGACAATTGATCGATCAATCCACTACTTTATCTTTTCCTCGATTTACTTTTGAATGTTGTTTTTATTTATATATATAATCAAATTTAACTACTTTAATCATTATTCTATTCAATTCAATCCAAAATTCATAATTTGGAAAAATTACTATTTTGCCCCTAAACATTGAACTTATTTACAATTTAGTCCCTAGCTCATAACAATGCAAGTTTATGCAATTTAGTACATACCCATGCCAGCTGAATTTCATCTAAGCCAATAGTAGCTCATATATTTCATTATTTCACACATTTACCACAAAATTTTCACATTTTATCAATTTAATCCCTATTTAACATTTTCAACCAAAATCACTTTACAAAACTTGTTTATCTAACAACAACCATTTATTTTCTATCATCAAACATTAAGATACATACATATTCATCAATCGTGAAATCCTAATACTTTAACAGTTTGACAATTTAGTCCCTGGGCTAGCTAGATTAAGCTACAACGACTCCAAAAACATAGAAATCATTAAAAACGGATCAAAATTCACTTACCAATTGAGCTTGCAAGCTTGGTGAACCTATCATGCATCCATGATGTCTTTCATATTTTATTTTTGGTGGTGGATGATGGGAAAAGATGATAGCCATCTTTTTATTTTACTTAATTTACCATTATATATCTATTTACTAATTTAGCCTTTAAAAACATTAGAATTTACATAATTGCCAAGCCATTATCATCCAATAACATATTAATGGTCTAATATAAGGACCTCTACTTTAAATTTCTATAGTTATTAAACACTTTTATCTATTAGAACTCAACTTTTGCACTTTACGCGATTTAGTCCTTTTTATCGAATTATGCATGCAAACGTTAAAATTTCTTAATGAAATTTTTATGTAATCATACTATCATGCTGCAGGGATAAAAATAATAATAAAATAATTATTTCAACTTCAAATTTATGGTTCCGAATCTACTGTTCCGATTTGACTGAAAACAGGTTCACCAAGCTTACATGTCTTACATGAAACATACATGTACTGTATTGCTTATTACTCTCATTAAAAAAAGAACAAATGTCTTACATGCTTATTACTCTCATTCAACATATGCATGCCATGACACAATACATGAAACTTGGGTTGATGTTAAAGGAGAAAGCTTTTGTACTGGTATTTAATGATCTACATAATTAGTTGCTTGACCACATATATTTGATTGGCAGTTAAACTGCATATTGATAAGCCATCGTTCAGGGCAACCCGAAGTGGCGGGTCATCGTTGTCGAGCAACCTAGGATGACTTTGTTGGTGTGTTTTAGATGGATGAGTTCAGGGGAAAACTCTATTTTTGTGTGTAACGGAGTTTGGTAAGATTGTTTCTGATAAATTTGTATTCTGATATGTTTGAAAAATACTGCATCTATATAAACATACATGTACTGTATTGCTTTGCTCCGTTTTGTTCTGTTTTATTCAATTTTTCTCTGCTCTGTACCTTTTGATTTTGTTCTATTATATTCTATTTTACTTTGTTTTGTTGTACTACCTTTGATTAAATCCCCGTGATACTCTAGAGTTATCCGTACTGGTTATACAATTGCTCTTAAACTATTTGCGTTACTACATGTTATATAGTATGATATGCTAATTTGTATTTGAGCCTGGTTATACATGGTGCTTGGTAACTCATTCTTTGTATTACCTTCATCGATTCAGGAATACATCTAATTTAGAATCGAATGGTGTACGGGAGCTCGAATTGTTTTACACTAAAATAACTGTGAATTGATCTTTTGGGTTTGTAAATTATCTTGGATTTGCCTTGCTTTCCTTTGGATAATCTCGTCCGTATCAGTCAATTTCTAACATGAAACTACAAAATCACCTAAATCGAAAAAACAAATTTCTAGTTTTCAAAATTAAAATCCCAAAAAGAAATCAATTTTTAATGCATTGTTGTAACTCATCCAAGTTTGGCTTAAACTTCTAGGTCGGGTTTGAGGTTTACATTTAGTGGTACCAACCCGAGATGACTTTCTTGGTGTGTTTTGGATGGATGAGCTCGGGGGAGAACTCTATTTTTGTGTGTAACGGAGTTTGGGAAGACTGTTTCTGATAAATCTGCATTCTGAACTATTTGAAAAATACTGCACTTGCATAAACATACATGTTCTATTTTGCTTTGCTCCATTTTATTCTGTTTTGTTCAGTTCTCCTCTGCTCTATACCATTTGGTTTTGTTCTGCTCTATTCTGTTTTGATTTGTTCTATTGTAATACCTTTGATTAAATCTCTGTGATACTCTAGAGTTGTCCGTACTGGTTATACAACTGCTCTTAAGTTATTTGCGTTACTACCAGTTATATAGTATGCTTTGCTTATTTATATTTGAGCCTGGTTGTATGCAGTGCTTGGTAACTCACCCTTTGTTTACCTTCATCTGTTCAGGAAAACATATGACATAGGATCAAATAGCGTAGGGAGCTCAAATTGTTTTACACTGAAATAACTACGAATTGATTTTTTGGGTTTGTAAATTGTCTTGGATTTTCCGTGTTTTCCTTTTGATAATCTCTTCCATATCAGTTGATTTCTAATACAAAACTAAAAAAATCACCTAAATCAACAAAAAACAAATTTTTGGTTTTCAAAATTAAAATCCCGAAAAGAAATCAGTTTTCAAAGCATTGGTGTAACTCATCTAAGTTTGGCTTAAACTTTCAGGTCAGGTTTGGGGCGTTACATTTAGTGGTATCAACCCGAGATAACTTTCTTGGTGTGTTTTGGATAGATGAGTTTGGGGGAGAACTCTATTTTTGTTTGTAATAGAGTTTGGGAAGACCATTTCTAATAAATTTACATTCTGATCTATTTGAAAAATACTGCACCTGCATAAACATACATGTTCTGTTTTGCTCTACTCCATTTTTTTTCTATTCTATTAAGTTCTACTTTACTCTGTACCATTCAGCTTTGTTCTGCTCTGTACCATTCGGTTCTGTTTTGCTCTATTTTGTTTTGTTTTTTTCTGTTGTAGTACCTTTGATTAAATCTCTGTGATACTCTAGAGTTGTCTATACTAGTTATGCAACTGCTATTCAATTATTTGCATTACTACGAGATATATAGTATGCTCTATTTATTTGTATTTGAACCTGGTTTTACGCAGTGCTTGGTAACTCACCATTTGTCTTACCTTCATCTATTCATTAAAACATCTGATTTAGGATCGAATGTCGTATAGAAGCTCGGAATTTTTTTTGCACTAACATAATTGCAAACTGATCTTTTGGGTTTGTAAATTATCTTAGATTTTCCTTACTTTCCTTTTGATAATCTCATCCATATTAGCCAATTTCTATCACGAAGCTACAAAATCACCTAAATCGAAAAATATGAATTTCTGGTTTTCAAAATTAAAATCCCAAAAAGATATCAGTTTTAAATGCATTGGTATAACTTGTCCAAGTTTGGCATAAACCTCTGGGTTTGGGGTGTTACATTTAGTGGTATCAACCCGAGATGACTTTCTTGATGTGTTTTGGACGGATGAGTTCAGAGGAGAACTCTATTTTTATGTGTAACGGAATTTGGAAAGACTATTTCTAATAAATCTGCATTCAAATCTGTTTGAAAAATACTGCACCTGCATAAACATACATGTTATGTTCTGCTCTGCTTCATTTTGTTCTGTTTTGTTCTGTTATGTTCTACACCATTCGATTTTGTTCTGCTCTATTCTGATTTGCTTTGTTTTATTGTATTACCTTTGATTAAATCTCTGTGATACACTAGAGTTGTCCGTACTGACTATACAACTACTCTTAAGTTATTTGAGTTACTACGAGTCATATAGTATGCTCTGCTTATTTGTATTTGAGCCTGGTTATATGCAGTGCTTGGTAACTCACCATTTGTCTTACTTTCATCTAGTCAGAAAAATACCTGATTTAGGATCGGATGGGGTATGGGAGCTTGAATTGTTTTATACTGAAATAACTGCGAATTGTTCTTTTGGGTTTGTAAATTTTCTTGGATTTGCCTTGCTTTCCTTTTGATAATGTTGTATGTATCAGTCAATTTCTAACATGAAACTACAAAATCACCTAAATCGACAAAATGAATTTCTGGTTTTCAAGATTAAAATCCCGAGAAAAACTCAGTTTTCAATGCTTTGGTGTAACTCATCCAAGTTCGGCTTAAACTTCCAAGTCTAGTTTGGGGTGTTACATTTAGTGGTATCAACCCAGGATGACTTTCTTAGTGTTTTAGATGGATGAGTTCGGGGGAGACTCTATTTTTATGTGTAACGGAGTTTGGAAAGACTGTTTCTGATAAATCTGCATTCTGATCTATTTGAAAAATACTGCTCCCATATAAACTTACATGTTCTGTTCTACTCTGCTTCGTTTTGTTCTGTTCTGTTCAGTTCTGCTCTACTCTGTACCATTCGGTTTTGTTCTGCTCTATTCTGTTTTGCTTTGTTCTATTGCACTACCTTTGATAAAATCTCTGTGATACTCTAGAGTTGACCGCACTAGATATACAACTGCTTTTCAATTATTTGCATTACTACGATTATATAGTATGCTCTATTTATTTGTATTTGAGCCTGGTTATACGCGGTGCTTGGTAACTCACCATTTGTCTACCTTCATTTGTTTAGTAAAACACCTGATTTAGGATTGGACATCGTACGAGAGCTCGGATTGTTTTACACTAAAATAACTACGAACTGGTCTTTTGGGTTTGTAAATTGTCTTGGATTTGCCTTGCTTTCCTTTTTATAATCTTGTCCGTTTTAGTCAATTTCTAACACGAAGCTACAAAATCACCTAAATTGAAAAAAATGAATTTTTGGTTTTCAAAATTAAAATCTCGAAAAGAAATCAGTTTTAAATGCAGTAGTGTAACTCGTCCAAGTTCGAATTAAACTTCCAGGTCAAGTTTGAGGTGTTACATTTAGTGGTATCAACCTCGAATGACTGTCTTGGTATGTTTTAGATGGATTAGTTCATGGAAGAACTCTATTTTTGTGTGTAACAGAGTTTGGGAAGACTGTTTCTGATAAATCTGCATTTAACTGCTTTGAAAAGTATCGCACTGCATAAATGCAGACATATTACATTCGCTCTACTCCTTTTGTTACGCTTACATTCGGTTATACTGCTTCTATACCATTTGGTTTTGTTCTGCTATATTCTGTTTTCCTTTGTTCTATTGTACTACCTTTGATTTAATCTCTGTGATACTCTAGAGTTGTCCATACTAGTTATACAATTGCTCTTAAGTTATTTGTGTTACTACTAGTTATATAGTATGCTCTGCTTATTCGTATTTGAGCCTGGTTGTACGCGGTGCTTCGTAACTCACCCTTTGTCTTACATTCATCTGTTCGAGAAAGCATCTGATTTAGGATCAGATGACAAACTCGAGCTCAGATTGTTTTCAAATAATTGTTAATTAATCTTTTGGGTTTGTAAATTGTCATAGATTTGCCTTGCTTTTCTTTTGATAATCTCGTCTATATCAGTCAATTTCTAACACGAAACTACAAAATCACCCAAATCGAAAAAAACTAATTTCTCGTTTTCAAAATTAAAATCTCGAAAAGAAACCAGTTTTCAATGCATTGGTGTAACTTGTCCAAGTTCGGCTTAAATTTCCAAGTCTGGTTTGGGGTGTCACATTTAGTGGTATAACCCGAGATGACTTTCTTAGTGTGTTTTGGATGGATGAGTTCGAGGAAGAACTCTATTTTGTGTATAACGATGTTTGAGATGACTGTTTCTGATAAATCCGCATTTTGATCTATTTGAAAAATACTGCACCTGCATAAACATACATGTTCTGTTCTGCTCTACTCTGTTTTGTTCTATTCTGTTGAGTTCTGCTCTGCTCTGTACCATTCAGTTTTGTTCTGCTCTATTCTGTTTTGCTTTTTTCTATTGTACGACCTTTGATTAAATCTCTGTGATACTCTAGTGTTGTCTGAATTGGTTATACAACTGCTCTTCAGTTATTTGCATTACTACGAGTTATATAGTATGCTCTATTTAGTTGTATTTGAGCCTGGTTATACGCGATGCTTGGTAACTCACCCTTTTTCTAACTTCATCTGTTTAGTAAAACATTTGATTTAGGATCGGACGTCGTACGGGAGCTCGAATTGTTTTACACTGAAATAACTACGAACTAGTCTTTTGGGTTTGTAAATTGTCTTGGATTTACCTTGCTTTCCTTTTGATAATCTTGTCCGTATTAGTCAATTTCTAACAAGAAGCTACAAAATCACCAAAATTGAAAAAAACAAATTTCTGGTTTTCAAAATTAAAATCCCGAAAAGAAATCTGCTTTAAATGCATTGGTGTAACTCGTCCAAGTTCTGCTTAAACTTCCAGGTCAGGTTTGGGGTGTTATATTGAGTGGTATCAACCCCGGGTGACTTTCTTAGTGTGTTTTGGATGGATTAGTTTGGGGGAGAACTCTATTTTTGTGTGTAACAGAGTTTGGAATGACTGTTTCTAATAAATCTGCATTCTAATCTATCTGAAAAGTATTGCACCTGCATAAACATACATGTTTTGTTTTGCTCTGCTCCTTCTTGTTCTGTACCATTCGGTTTTGTTCTACTCTATTCTGTTTTGCTTTCTTCTGTTGTACTCCCTTTGTTTAAATCTCTGTGATACTCTAGAGTTGTCCATACTGGTTATACAACTACTCTTAAGTTATTTGCATTACTACTAGTTATAGTATACTCTACTTATTTGTATTTGAGCCTGGTTGTATGCGGTACCTGGTAACTCACCTTTTGTCTTACCTTTATCCGTTCGAGAAAACATCTGATTTAGGATCAGACAACATACTGGAGCTCGGATTGTTTTACACTGAAATAACTGTAAATTGATCTTTTGTGTTTGTAAATTGTCTTGGATTTGACTTGCTTTTCTTTTGATAATCTCATTTGTATCAGCCAATTTCTAACACAAAACTAAAAAAATCACCTAAATAGAAAAAAACAAATTATTGGTTTTTAAGATTAAAATCCCGAAAAGAAATCGGTTTCAATGTATTGGTGTAACTCGTCCAAGTTAGCTTAAACTTTCAGGTCGGGTTTAGGGTGTTACATTTAGTGGGATCAACCCGGGATGACTTTCTTGGTGTGTTTTGTATGGATGAGTTTGGGGGAGAACTCTATTTTTGTGTTTAACGGAGTTTGGGAAGGCTGTTTCTGATAAATCTCCATTTTGATATGTTTGAAAAATACTGCACCTACATAAACAGACATGTTCTGTTCTGCTCTGCTCCGTTTTGTTCTTTTCTGTTCAGTTCTGCTCTGCTTTGTACCATTCGGTTTTGTTCTGCTCTATTCTATTTTACTTTGTTCTGTTGTTCTACCTTTGATTAAATATCTATAATACTCTTGTGTTGTCCGTACTGGTTATACAACTACTGTTAAGTTATTTGCGTTACTACCAATTATATAGTATGCTCTGCTTATTTATATTTGAGCCTGGTTGTACGCGGTGCTTGGTAACTCACCCTTTGTCTTACCTTCACCTGTATGGGAAAAGATCTGATTCAGGATCAGGCGACATACGGGAGCTCGGATTGTTTTACACTGAAATAACTACAAATTGATCTTTCGGGTTTGTAAATTGTCTTGGATTTGCCTTGCTTTCCTTTTGATAATTTCGTCCGTGTTAGTCAATTTCTAACATGAAACTACAAAATCACCTAAATTGATAAAAATAAATTTCTTATTTTCAAAATTAAAATCTCGAAAAAAAATCAATTTTCAATGCGTTGGTGTAACTCGTCTAAATTCGACTTAAACTTCCAAGCCAAGTTTGGAGTGTTACACAAAGCATTCTTTAGTCAGTCTGATAAGCAAGCACACCACCTTATTAATATCACAAAATAAAATTTTAGTAAAGTTTGATAATGTTTTATTGATGCTGAATTATACTAATTTAAAAATACGAAACATTAAGAAGTTTAAAGTAAATACTATTGATGGGTAGATCCTTAATAATTCATATCAGCATTTCCTTTCCACAACATTAATCCAGCAAAGGATTATGAGATTGGTGTTGTTGAATCAGGTTTGGGAGCCAATCTTCAAAGTATGCCTTGCAATCCTTGTCTGGATGAGTGAGAATCCCCAGAGGAGTGATGCTTATCTGAATTATAATTCAACCAAAATCATCAAATCATTACTGTTTTAAAATTTAGTTTAATAATTACTGTTTTAAAATTTAGTTTAATAATTATGTACGATATTTGATGTGACAGACAATTATAACTCAAATAATTGAATGTATATTTATATATCTTACATATCCTTCTTGAAGACTTTTGTGATCTGAGTCGTCTATGTCCACTTGACATCCACTCAACTATACAAGAAAAAAAAGTCCATTTTAACTAATGGGATGTCAAAATTCAAAGTAAATGTTTAAATTTAGAAATTTAAATTTTAAATAAAATTTGTATAAAGTGAATAATAGATTCAAATTCAAATATTCATTCAAAAATATAATTTAAATAGGAAATTCAAATATTATCAACTCATGCATTTTTCTTTATTTTTAAAAAATATAAAGATGATGATTGAATTGTTGGAGAATAAAAAAAACTAAACTTGTCTATGAAAAATTTTATGCTAAGCCCCAATTGATATGAGCTGGCCAGTGGTAATTGCACCGACATCAAACTTCAAAATCAGGATTAACTCCATCGAGGTTTGTGGTGTAATTGACTCGAATGTTTAAAAAGAAAATGGGAAATTAAAGAGCTTACTTGTCTACGGAATAAAAGATGGTGTTCAATTTCAGAGGGTTGTCCATGACTTGTAATTTGCTTCCATCTTATCTTCATCATACTTTTCCCCTGTTTTGTCACTTTGTATCCCTTTTAGGGGTTAAAAGAAAAGAACTGTAAAATTACATCATGAGTCAAATATAAAATAAAGTAAGAAAAGCTTGAAATCTTTAAAAATCAATGTATATAAGCTGGTAAAGGAAGCAATAGCCTTGTCATCCCTCAAAAGAAACAGCCATAGCATTTATGTTTAACTAGTTTAACTCAAAAAAAATTATGTTTATAAATCACCAATTGTTATTTTCTTCTAAAAGAAAAAATGAAAAATATTATTTTTCATAAATTTCAATATTTTTTAACCGGGCTTGGAAGATTGCTTTTAAAAAGATGTGGACATGACATCAAATATCAGAGCCATTAATTGATCAAATCACAACCCATTTTTTTATCCTCTTGCATGCTTAGGCAAGTGACTTATTTACTAAAATATTAAAAAATTCTTTTATAGTAATATTTTTAGATTTTATAATTAAATTTAAATAAAAAGGCTTTTTATTATCAAATACTGATTTCCTTTCAAATTTGTGAAATTTTTGTCCATGGCCTAGCCATTGAGCAAGTCTAATGTGTGTGCTCAATTTTTAAATGTTTTTATCATATATTTGATAAACGAAAAAACTCAAAATAACTTATAAGATGACAATTTTTCTTTAAAATTCTCTAGTAAAGGAAGAGCAGAAGATATCATTATATTTACTATGGGTTAATTTGACATTATTGTTGGGGTTAAGAAATGCTTTTAAAAGCTCGATTTGAAATAAGTGTCTTTAAAAAGTATTGTGAAAAAAGTATGATTTATTAAATTAATGTGTTTGGCATTATTATAAAAATTACGGTAAAATTTAAACTATCCAATTTACACATGATGTTAAAATTAAAAATAATTTAATATAAATAATATTTAAATAATTTAATATAATTCTACATAATATATATTTAAATATTTTTATGATCAATGAATTATTTGTAAATTTAGTTAAAATGAAATATTTTAAAATTTTAATTATAATAATAAATAATATTTAAATAATTTAATATAAACAAATAAAAATAAATTAATCCAAAATTTTAACTACATTTTAAATAATTAATATAAATAAGAGTTTTTGATAGTTTGCATTTCAAAACAGAAAAGTCAAAATAAAAAACACCTAAACTCTAGCTTTTATGTTTGGATAGAAAAGCATTTTTCCACCACTCTTCCAACCCCAAAGTCAAGTATTTGGCATTGTTTTTAGGGTGGAAAAGTGCTTTTCCAACCCTGAGCATTCTCAAATAAGGTTTATATTTAATATATTGATTGAATTGGTGTTGCTCATCAAGTGAGTCCCAACTCAATCATAAAGTTACTAAAATTTTTTACATTTACAATATAATAGATATTAAGTTGAAGATAAATTTATCTTTTATATAAAATCTAGATAAATACTAGCGTATGAAGATATTCGAATCCAATAAATTATGATCTTTAATAAACTCACTTATTTATTTGTTATATCAAATTTTATTAAATTTATTATTTATCATTTCAATAAAAGTCATATTTAATTACTATATCAATATTTATTAAACTTTTATATAAATTTTCACTTACATCATGAATGAATGTATCATAATTTGAATAATGATAAAATAAAAATTATAAGCTACAAGTAAGAAACATACCTTATGATTGGCAACGTCTTTGGGGAGGTCCATATTTAAAAAGCAACCTTGAGGATAAGTATTGTTCTTGATCTCAGCTATTATTCCACTTATTATTGGCAAGCAAGCCTTTGCAGCAGCTTCATACTCATAATTCATCTTAGTCTTGCTCCCAGCCTCAACCCTTGAGTAACCAGAATTCAGTTAAAAGAATAACGGGGAGAGGGGAGAAGGAAGAAAAAGAAAAGAAATTTGATTTTAATTAAAATTTTGCCTCGTGTAATAATTCAATTGGTCGTTGAAATATTTTGAACAAAAAAAATAGTTGAATTAAAAGTATAATCAGTTTAGGTATATTTTTATAAAAAATAGGAACCTAAATGAAAAAAGTTCCTATAATTTAGAGACAAAATTTTCATTGAAGTGATTATTTTTTACACATGTTTAATAATCGAAACTAAAAATAATTCGATAGAATTTTCTATAATAAAATGTTGAATATGATAGGCCGATACAAATTATTTATCATTTAATGGAATATATTTTTAATTACTTGATTTTATTTTATTCATTTTAATATCATATTATCTTATAAAAACTTTACATTTAAAATTTGACTTTTGTTTATAATAAAGTAAAATGTTTAAAATTAAATATGAAATGTAGAATATATATTTTATAATTTAAAATGTATATTCAAACAATCTAATTATATTACTTAATTAATTAAGTAATGTATCAAACATAATTTATAACTTAAATTCAATACTTAATTTTCTAACATTTATTTTATTTAGCATATAATTTTTAGTTTATCAAATAAGACCTAAAATTTTAATACTTTAATTTTACCATTTGAATCAAAATATTATTTGTTTTTATATTATTTTTATTAGTATATTATTATATAATTTTGTACCATAATTTAATAATAATTTAAATAGTAATATAAGATTAAATCAGTTAAAATTAAAGAACATAACTTGCAAGACTGAACGGATGACTCCTTTAGCCGTAAACATTTTCAGCAGCGAAGGCTTAATTACTCTACATCAAAAGCTAAACCTATAAGATCTTTTTCATAATGATGGAGGGACAAAAGTTTGTCCAGGATTCAAATTGCGGAAGTATATTTAGTTGCAGTCATGAATTTTTTTTATTTTCATAATCTATTGTAAATAAAATAATTATAATCATTTTATTATAATATTTTGTTTATAAAAATAATTTATGTTTAAAATATAAATTAAATCTATATATTAATTTTGATGGCTATAATTTATTATTTAAAGGGTTAATATTTGATGTGATTTTCTATATATCATCACACACCATCGTAGAAATAATATATGCTTAAGAAACACCGAATCTATGTTTTTATTAATTGTTACAATAACAATAATACCAATTGAACTAAGAGTCAATCAATAATATTAATTATTATTTAAATTTCTAATTATAAATAGTTTAACCAATATTTCATTAATCATAAATCAAATTAATTAATATTCTAGCCAAGTTTTGAGTTTAAAAAATTAAGGGATAAATATTAAATTATATATAAAATTTAATTTAAGGTATAATATTATATCTGAAATTTAATTTTGTATAATTAAATACAAAAAATAATTTTGATTTGATTTTCATATTTCACTAACACATTATTTATATGACATATTTTCCATTATGTTAATTGAAAATTGCTAATATGATGCTTTATTAAACTAAAAGTCACATGATTAAATTTAAATTATTTCCACGTTGCTATAATGATAAAAAACTTGTACTTTGTAAACCTAAAAATAATTTGTTTTTCAAAGTGAAAATAATTTAAATTTATTTAATTTTTTAAATTTAATAAAATATTACATTAACAATTTTGCATATTTAAAAGAAAATAGTGTCACATAGATAATATTGTTAGTGTTATGTAAAATTGAATTAAATTTAATATTTCATAGATATAAAATTTTGTGTATGATATCTTATATTAAAAATCATGTATAAATTAAAATTTATTCTTAATTAAAATAAAGATAAAATATTTTACCTTAGCATCTTCTCGAATTCCTCAAAACTAAGACCACCATAACTACAAGAGGAAAAAGATAAAAATAAAATACCACTGATAAAAGTAAATATTAATTTAGAGTGCATGGAGGAACATAAATGGAAAAGAAATCAAGGATTTAACTAGTTATTTCAACGCAATGTTAAAGTTATTATTTGACCATCTTATAAAAAAATATTATTTGACCATAATTGTTTTCTTTAAAATCCCAGATACTTAAAAATTAAATTATTAATATTTATTTATAATAGTTACAAATAATGTTGAAATAAAATTATTAGAATTTTTTGAGGTCCAGTATGCGTATTTAGGGGATGATAGAGGTCTAACCTCTAAAATAGAAAATTATTCATTTAGACATTTTAAAAATTTTAAAATTTTAAATTAATAAAAGTAAAATTGCACTTGACCCCTAAAAATAATAAAAATTTGGCTTAATCCTTTAAAATTATAAAGATATAGACTATTAAAAATTAAAATTTAATTTCGACCTTCTAAACAAAATTTCTAACTTAACCCCTGTTGAGGTCCTTTATATTTTCTTGTTTAATTTAATAATAAAGTATCGTATTATTATTTACTGATAATGCATAAGATTTATGCATAGACAATACATCAAATAATATTTCATGTTAAAATATATATAAAATATGAACTAAATACACTCCATTCAATTAAATTTTAAATTCGAAAGGAAATTTCATTGTAGTGGAAAAATAGTGAAAAATATTCATGAATACCAATCGTAGGATATGGAGATAGCTGGAACGCCATTTAGGAATGCTTCTCGAGCACCGGCAGTGGTACCAGAATAAACACTGCAGTTTTATTGATAGACAGGATTTAAGTATTTTCATGATCAAAATCTGTAGCAAACCCAACTTAATTTGGTCCAACTCTTGTACCGAAAACATAAAAAAAAAAAAAAAAAGGCACTTGATCATATGAATTTATCATATATTACTTACGTGTGATAACCACAGTTGCTGCCCTGATTGATGCCACTGATAACCTGTTCAACATACATGTTATCGTATTCATGTTAAAACGTGTTTAATTCTATTTAAGGGAAGTGCCAGCCTACCAGGTCAGGAACTGATGGAAACAGCACCGAGGAGACTCCCAAAGAAGCACAATCTGCCGGAGTTCCTAACCCCCAAAAAGAAAACATTATACGCATAAGGAAGCATAAATCTATTAAAATATGAAGTAGAATTCATGGGATGAAGCATCGAAATTACCAGAAGCCTTGAAAGCAGTGGCTCCATCCATTTCAACTTTCTCCACACGAAGTGGTTGACGCCATGTAATACTATGACTAACAGCTGACATCTCCCTACAATTAGCACATACTATTTTTCATTTTCCAAAAATAGTCGTATATCCAACATTCACCAATCTTAAAGCAAATCAAGGATAAACCTAGAAGAAAACATTGCGTGTTTTTACGTACAGCTGAGGAGCGCAAACAAGAACGTTGAATCGATGAGTGGAAACGAGGACGCTAACCAAAGCATTCAAGCCAGGTGCCTGGATTCCATCGTCGTTGGTCACCAAGATTGTTCCCTTCTCGCCTTTGCTCTTTGAATCAATTCCACTTTCCATCTCTTTTTCTTTTGTATGTTATTTGTGTTCGTTTCTTGCACAATTTATAGGCAATGTGCTTTTTTCTTTAATAAAATTCTCGCTATCCACATAGGCGGAGCCTCATAGGAGCTAGCCAGTCGAAATTAATTAGTTGTATACGGTTACCACAGTCCTATCTATACCCTACCTTAAATGTAAATCCCTAAAAAGGCTAAGAATGCTGAGTTTGGAATTTATAGTAATCTCCGTTTGTCATCTAATTAATGTTTTATGCTACAATGTTGAGAGTAGTTGTGGGAATATCAAAGCCATTAACCTTTAAACCACCTTTGGTTGGGGAAATGGAATAAAATTATAATGGAATAGAGCTGAAATAGTAATTCAATTGTTCAGTTGAATAGAATGGAATCGAGCTGTAATAATGTTATTGTGTTTGATTGAATGGAATAGATATTATAATAGCATAAAGAAAAAGGTTTAAATGACCGAATACCCTTAATGGATTTTTTAAAATAGAAGATTATTGTTATTGTTATTAAATTGTAATAGTATTATTATTAAATATAATTTAATAATAAATAATTTAATCATATTTTAATATAATTATTATTACATACAAAATAATAAAATAATAATTTTCATTTGTTATTTACATAATTTTTATATAAAATTTCTTACTTGTGTTATAATCTAAAATTGATGAATTGTATTAAACACGAAGTTTTTATTAATAAATAAATAGGCACAAAGCATCGAAAAGAAAAAGTGCATCTTTTTATTTTTCTACTCGTCCATTGGTATTAGGATCATTGAAATATTTGTATAAATAGTTTGAAACTTGGTACCAACATAATAAAACTATATAAATAGTCTGAATTTTTTATTTTTCTACTCGTGCATTGGTATTAGGATCACTGAAGCATCGAAAAGAAATAGACACAAACATTTTATTTGTAACACCCCAAACCCGGCCTAGACATTATGGCCGTATCTGGTAATGTCACATGATAGTGTTTTCGAAACCTCATTGTTACGACGAAAATATTCCATATTATTATCTTTAGTAAACCTTTGTTAGAACTTAGGAAGTTATCTTTATTCATTTAAAATATTTGTTTTGAAATATCTATCGTTGTGGAAGCTTTAATAAAACAGTCTAAGTGATCATGCATTTAGAAAATATTTTAACTTTTGAAAACCGAATTTCTTACAACCAGCCAGTAGAAATCCATAAAGTAAAATAAATAAATAAAAACCCAAATTTAAAATCAAAGTCCTAGAGGGTCCTTTACAACCAAAATAATCAATAATAATCAAATTATAAATCGTAAATTGAAAACCATGAAGTCCAAAAATTACTCTAGTCACTGCTGAGTCCTCCGTCGCACCAATTCGTCTAAGTCTGGGGATTACCTGTGCACATTAAACAAAAAGGGTGAGTTTACGTAAACTCAGTGTGTAATCCCGCAGAAACCAAAAAAACAATCAGTATTCACAGTGCACAGTTGAACAGTCAGCCTTAGCCCATCTCAGTATTTGTGACAGTTTGGGCCTTAGCCCATCTCAGTACAGTGTCAAAAATGCAGTAGGCCTTAGCCCATCACAGTATCAGTAGCAGTAACAATTATGCAGTAGTAAAATCCTACCCAACTAGCCTCTATACACCATGTCCGTCCAACCCTACACACCATGTGGGGATATAATCAACCCACCCATCCCTACACTGCAAAGTGGTCAAAAGTCTAGGGGTAAAATTGTAAATTAGCCAAAAAGAATGTTTTAGGCTAAATTGAATTGAATGAAAGTCTGAATGAGTTAATTTGATATTATATAGATCAAGATAAGCAAATACTGGAACTAGATCGGGGAAAACAAAAAGTGGACGAATAGTCGATAGTGTTATCCGAGGATATGAGGTAAGTTCGTATAATTAGAATCAAACTTTTATATATTTGAAAATATTTGAAATGAATATTGTGATTGAGAATTTGATATACTTGAATTAAAAATACATTATTGATATATATTATATTTGTTACCAAGTCCCATTTGAACTATTTGAATTCATAAGATACGTGTGACTTGTCACTAGGGTTACCGTTTTGGTTGAGCTCCTGCATTTGTTGCGGACTCACCACAGTTCATATAAGCTTACCAATGTATCAGATCGTAAGTGCGTACTATTATCAGCTCATTGGAGCTTACTGTTTTAGCTCGTATGAACTTACTGTTCAGCTCGATAGAGCTTACTATTCATCAGCTCAGGAGGAGCTTACCGATTATGACTCAAAAGAGCATAAATGATAATGAATTGATGAATTACTGATGTTATTCACCCGAGTATCCTTTGAATTTCTAATAGGTTCAACGGGCACAAATAATGTTATATGGATGAGTCACGGTTTATAAATGTTGCTAATGTTATATGTGATATAAGAATTTGGATTGATGCAAAGTATTGTATTAATGGATGGTTTCTTATATTTCCACAATGACTAACATGTGATGAATACTTGTGATTAGGTGTTTATAATTGAATTAGTTGAACTTTAAGTATTGTTTGATTATGTCTAAATGGTAAGTTTAGTTCTGAATTATACGGGCTTACTAAGTTATAATGCTTACTCTGTTTCTATTTCTATGTTTTACAGAGGCTCGTTAGCTCGCTCATTTCGGACAAATCTGAGTTGCACATCACACTATCCAATTTCCAATTGGTACTTTTGAACTTGTGGATACTATAAATATGGCATTTATAGGCTAGTTTAAATGATGATAATTAAGTTACTTGATATCATAGTTTTGGTATATTTTGTCTATGAAAAGCCATGTGATTTGGCTTATTTTGGTATCATATTTGGTAGTGTATAAGTGTTCAATTATGGTATGTTTTGGCAAGGTAATGATCGAGTGAAATTATGCAAGTGAAGTTTTGATATTTAGTTGTTAAATGAATGGATAATCCATGATGTTAAATAGGTATTTGGGCATGTAATTGTTGGGTTTCGATATAGCTAATAATGTGTATTGAAATGGTTATCTTGGCTGCCTATTGAGTTGTAAAAATGTGATCATTTATGCTTGTGAGTGTTTTTGTTTTTAGGGTGGCAAAATGGCTCTACAAATGGCCTAATTTTTGTCCATACGGGTAGAGACATGGGCGTGTGTCTCAGCCGTGTGTGACACACAGTCATGTTGCACAGTCATTGTCCCCTGGGGAATAATTAGAAACTCAAGTCAGTCTTGAGCACGGTCTGACACAAAGGCGTGTCTACTAGCCGTGTGAGGCACACAGCCTTGGCTCATAGGTGTTTGTGGCCATTTCGAAGGGTACATAGGCTAGACACATGGGCGTGTGGTTGGCCGTGTGACCCAAATCAGTAACCTCTCTAGATTTCACACAGCCTGGTAGACGGGCATGTCCTCGGCCGTGTGGTACAAGTTAGTATGTATGCCTTATTTTCACACGGCTTGTGACACGGGCGTGTCTAGTAGCCGTGTAAGGCACACGGCCTGTTCACACGGGTGTGTGTACCCGGACGTTATGGCCGAATTTGGCATGTCACACTGAAGTGTTTTATCAAAAATCTTGTTTTCATTGGAAACACTTCCTTAAAATGAAAAACCTTAATTAGTTTGTAAAATCTCTTTTCAATCACAAAAGCTTGTTTACAGCATATGATTTATGAAAACTTTTCATTAAAGAATTTAATTGCGGAAACATAGTATTTAAAAACAATTATGGTTTAACATTCTAATTTAATAAATATAAAGCATAAAAATGATAATAATCCTAATTTGAAATATTAGCCAGAGGAAAGACCTTGTTACAACCCAAATCAAATAAAAATAATTTAAAATCAAAATATTAAAAATTACATAAAGATTTTATGCTAGTTGGACATCTCCGAGTCCCTCCATCCTTCGAACCGCCTACTGAGGATCACCTGAAAAATTTAGAAGGAGGGGGTGAGTTTTGAAAACTCAGTATGTACAACCTTCAACGAGTATAAAGCAATCATCAGTCATTTTGGGCCTGAGCCCAATTCAATAACGGTGACCTTTGGGCCTTAGCCCATGTTAGCCTCAGTTGGGCCGAAGCCCACATCGCAATAATATCACAATAATATCATACATACAATGCTATGCAACCCACCCCAATAATCCAACCGTTACACACCAACTCCGTCCCCCGTTACACATCATGTGGGGATATAAATATCGACCCACCCATCCAGTACACATCAATGGTAGCTCGGTTGCGGTACTACCATCATTGCAGCAAGCTGCTAATCAAATATTGAGCTTAATAGCCATCGGTGGATCCACGGTCGCCAAGCAACCAAGCGATCCTCATATACTTCCTCCGTTCCATAATTCCCAACCCATATGCAACTTAAACAGAATATCATATGAGTGCGTATGAATGCAGCAGGTATACATGTAACATCAATAAATCTTACACACAACGGGCAGGGGTATTTTAGTCATTCTCACCCTTAAGGGCATTTTAGTAATTTTCCTTTATTACGAGTTTTTCACTTACCTTGGCTCGTTAACAAATCCCTGTTGGCTAAGATGAACGGATACTATGCACCAGGTAGGATTCCAGAGAAGAGTAGGTGAGTCATTAAGACCGTTTAAGTACCAAGCTCTCCCTAGATCTAATCTTAGACATGCATATACCCATTACCACACCTTAACCCTATGACTTGTCCATGGTCTTTAATTAATTAATTAAATTTTATGTCTATTTAAGCAGTTATCAAATATTATGCCCAAAACCCCTTACAAAGGCCAGACAAATCCACACACCTGTATGTAACCCACTAGGCCCAATCTCTTTCATATGGCCCATAAGGCCTAAATCACATTTATATGGCCCATTAGGCCCAAATCACATTCATATGGCCATTAGGCCCAAATCACATTTATAATCATGCTCACATACAATTTTCCATCACATAGCATAAATTATCAATTTTTGCCTATATGGGCCCAACAGCCCATCAGCCCCATTTAGCCCATTTTGGCTTGTTTGGCCAATTCACAACCCAAGTCCATGGAATCGTCCATGGGCCTCAGGCAACCTATCAGTTTCCCCTTTACGAGTGTTCACACACTCGCAAGACTACCGTAGCCAAACTTTCGGCTTTTCAGCATTTCGGCTATTCGGCATTTTGGCTTTTGCCGATCTACTTGTGTGTGCTGTGTATGTACACACCTTCAGCTTTATATCAAGCTATCATAGGGTAGAAGTACACACCTTATCACCTGGAGTACTAATTATTCATAATCGCTCGAACCTATATTCAACATTATACTGCATTAGTCACATTCCATTAATTCAAAATAAATCCACTACTTACCGAATAACAACCTATACTTGCCTTGACTAGATTGATCGATTGTGATTTGCCTATGTAACCCGAAATCTGATGTAGCCCCCCTTCCGTATCCCGGTGGAAAGTCCCGAACGGCTGACAACTTACATCACTTAGACATGGGAGCCTCTATCCCAACTTCTCTGCTAGAACTTGCTTTTTCCATCAACTAACACTTAGCCGGCGACCACACTCTTGAATGAGAGGGAAAAAGAGAAATAAATGGAGAAACCATAGGTTAACGAAAGTATTGGAAAGAATAAAGAAAAAGCATCTTTTAAGAGTGTAGCAACGAAAGAACTTAGAAATATTTAACAAAAGCCAGAGAAGATCTAATTCACTTACCGATTGCGAGATCGCTTGCCAACAAGAAATCAAACCCCGAAAGTGTATGACTAAACTTTTAAATGAAAAAGAAACAGTCGGCTAGGTTGAACAGGGAAGAGGTTGATCCGATTAAAATAAGGAAGAAAAGATCCAGAGTTTGGTTTAAAGAAAAGATAAGATGGTACGTGACTAAAGCACACAAAAACAACAAATGCCCTTACTTGCTCATACGACACACATATATATACTAAAAGAAATAAATAAATAAATAAAAATACAAACCTACACTCCCCAATCAACTTAAACTAGTTAAATTACCTTCAATTTCTCCAATTTTTTTCCTCATCATATCCACACTTAATCCTCATCCTTATCTCCTTGATTTTAGCCAAAAATTCCAATTTGAATTGCATTCAAATTGCTTCCACCGACTGGCCATCCTTCCCTGCGTTGAGTAGCAAAATTAACTCCCTTTTTTGCACATGGAATGACTCGAACTCCTATCCTTCAACTTCCCAATATACTGCTGGCCATTGCACCACTACCTGTCTTTTGGTAACATTCGGTCACAATTAACTATAAGGCTTATGTGCCTAAGCCTTAGTTCTCTTAAGGAATAAAAATTTAAACTTTGCCAGGCCTGGGATTCGAACCTACAACCTATCATATCTATAACATGCTTCTCGCCACTGCACCACAGGCGCTCTTGTGCCATATTCCATCCCTAACTATTTTTAAGGCCTATTAACCCGCAACGAGGTTATCCTAAAAATATTTGCTACCATTCAGATTCGAACCCCTAATCTCTTGGCTGCACTATACGTCCTTTGCCACCACAGCACTTACCTTATTTGTGTTATTCTTCCTCCCCAATTATATATAAAGTCTTTCCGCCGACCTCCAGGTTATCTAAAAAAAAACCCACAACGTTTACTCATGCCGCGACTTGAACCCAGCTCCTCTCCTTACTCCCAACGCCATCATACCACTGGGCCAAGCGCATCCTTTATGTGAAATTTCCACCAAACACATTTATAAGGCCTAAACCCTAGCTCCCCTACTACTAATGTGTGTAATAAAAATTTTTTCCAAGGCCAAGACTCGAACCCTGAACTTCCTGCTTGCCACCAACGTCGCTTACAACTAGGCCAAGCGTTTCCTTGTGTCAAATTTTACCAGGCCTTATTAATAAGCCTTCCACTTAATGCTCAGGGCCTTTTTTTGAAAAAAAATGCAAAATTTTGCTAAAGCCCTAGATCGAACCCAGGACCTTTTTCCACACTACCAACCCCTCCTAAATCACTTAACAATTAAACTAAACATGCAATTATAAAATATTTAAACACATTTCATTCATTTAAGCCACCTTCTAACCGATCCCAAACTCAAGGCCCATTACTTCTAGGCCCAAAATTCAGGGTGTTACAGTGTGACCCTTAAATGCTAAAATTTCTTTTAAGTTTCCAAAATTTTAATATGTTATCGATTTAGTCCTGAATGCACATTTTAAGCTTCGTATGCTCGATTTAAGTACATATTGAATGAGATTGAATGATAGTTACTGAAATGAAACGATGATTGATAAATGATTGTTCTAAACTGAGTTACAAGTCTGGTAATGCCTCTTAACCTATTTCGACGACAGTTATGGGTTAGAGGTGTTACAAACTTACCAGGTTAAATTGTAGAAATTCTAAAGCTCAATGGCATTTTGGTAATTTTTTATTTTTCTTGATTTTCCACCTGATCTTGATTTAAATTAATCATTTCATTCAATACATTAATTTAGACAATAAAAAAATTCATTTCATGCAAGTTGGTCATTTTTGACATTTTTACAAAATTGCCCCTAAAGTTTTACTTTTATTCAATTTAGTCCCTCAGCCAAAAATATGCAAATTAACTATTTTAAATACAAACCCAAGATAGTTGAATGTTTATAGTATTTAAAAAATTCCATTTATGTAAAAATTTCACATTAAATCCTTATACTTTTATTAATTTAAGAAATTAGTCCTTAATCGGAAAATTCATCAAAATCACTTAACAAAATACTTTTAAATATAAATAAACATTCCAAAATCATCATATAACATAAAAAATCACAAGATTCATCAATGGAAACATTCAAAATCTTTAATAGTTTCAAAATAGAAGATACAAGCTAGTTAGACCTAGTTGCAACGATCTCAAAAACATAAAAATTATGAAAAAGGGATGAAAAATGACTTACCATCCATGAATTGTAGCACGGCTGAACCTTGGTTCTTCTTGTCATGGTGTTTCAGTGATGAAGATGTCAAATGAAGAAGAGAAACTTTGTTTTCTTATTTTATTAACTTTTATTTCTTTATTTTATCTTTTTCATTTAATAATAACATTATAATATAAAAATCACATATAAAATTAAAAGTACATAAAGCTTTAACTGTCAACCAACTTAAGAATGGGTAATTTACCCATAAGGCCCTTCAATTATAATTCTTCAATTAACACATTTAATCTAATAGCGATTGAATTTTTCAAATTTTGCGATTTAGTCCTTTTTGCTTAAGAAACAGTGAAATTTTTCAATGAAACTTTAATACCACCTTAATTACACTCCGTAAATATTTATAAAAATACTTTTGGCTCGGTTTATAAAAGTGATGTCCTGATACCTTAGTTTCTGAAACCACTTGACCTTAGGGTCATACCACTTGAACTTAATAAATTACTTAATAAACCTTTTTAAAGTCACAATTAACTCGTAAATAATAAATATAATATTTACGAACTTACTCGTCAAATTTTTTAATGCCTCAAAATTTCTATTTCAGCTTTCATGAAATTGTGACATAAATGTGTATCTGCTTTAGTGGTTAAGTATTCCGGGTGTGTGTGGGAGGTCCCAAGTTTAAGCCTTTCATTTGGCAAATTTTGGTTTTTTTTTTTACTAAATAAAGCTTTAACCTTATTGAAAGGGTTTAAGTTTAATTGTTGGTAAGCTAATAACAGAAAAGGCCTGCTGGTCTAATGGTTGGGTGGAGTGTTAGTCTGCTAAAGGTCGTGTGTTTGAATCTTTGCACAAGCGTGGTTGTTATTTTTGCTCTGCTGACTTGTAAAATTTTGGTTGGACAAAAAGTCTGGGTAGTGGGGTTAGTGGAGAGATTTGAGGGATATAGGGAGTTATGGGTTATCCTAGTTTTCTTTTCTTTTTCATTTTTTTCCCTAAAATTTTGACGTTCCTCTTCCTTTCATCTCTCTACTGAATTTTCATTTGCTAAACTCTCCCCCGTCCTTGTCATTTTCTGCCCTTACTATTGTCAACTGAACTTTCTTCTTATTTCGCGTTTCTTCTTCATATTTTGGTTGGAAGACGTGCTCGTTTGTTGTGTGGTAGTAAGTTGTGCAGAGAAAGGAGCCTCTATTTACTCTTTTAATTTTTTTTTGTTGAATCCTCTGTTAAGATAGTGCTTGTGTTAAAATAGCAGCAAATCTAGTGACTAGGGGTTACCCTCGTTTGGAATCGTAATCAAATCGTCATGGTAATTGAGTAAGTGTTGAAATTCGGTGTTTCTTTTGTAGTTCAATTTAGTTGCAAATTAAATTTGACTCTAAGCTTTGGGTTATCGATTTTTAGGTTTTTGAAGGTTCGGGAGTGGGTTCGCGTCGAAATTGTACCAAGTGTGTACCCAAAAACGTAGAAAATAGGGTTTCAGTGAAAGCTAAAAACCATTCTGTCGATGCCACACGGCCGTGTGGTAGGCTGTGTGCCATAAGACGGGCGCGTGATCGACGAGGCCAGGCCGTACGCACCAGACACGACCAAGTGATGGCCAGGTAGGCCGTGTGCAACACACGGGCTCGACTGATTTGGGCTGTGTGGACCACACAAGCGTGTGGGCCCACAAGGGTACTACACGAGCATGTTGGATTCTGGGCCAGGCCGTGTGATCCATACAGCCAAGGCCAATTTGGGCCGTGTGGGCCACAAGGGTGTAGGCCACACGGGTGTGGGCTGACACAGGCAGACAACATGGGCATGTGAGCCCATTTTCATTGATTTGTTGCAAGGTTGCACGGGTCACCTAAGACAACTGTAAACCTATTGTAGGGTCAATAAGCTTACCTAGACTTCTAATTGAATGAAATGACTCTGTGACTGCTTTGTATGTATACATGTTATCGAGCATGATGATGTTTCACTGAACTGATATTGTATGTACTGTTACCATGTTATAGCATGTCATAATTGATTATTGCATTGCATTGGGTTGGGGGTTGATATTGTTCGAATGAAATGTATTGGAAGGCGAGCCTAATTTACTGGCAGCTTAGCTTCAAATTATTGTCTAGTGCTGCACTCGGTACTTATTGCAGTGTAGGGATGGGTAGGTTGAATATATCCCCACATGGAGTGTAAGGTTGGACGGAGATGGTGTGTAGAGGCTGGCTGGGTAGGATTTTGTGACTGCATATTTGTTACTGCTACGGATACATTGTTGGCCTAAGGCCAAACTGAAGCCGATGCTGTTACTGAAAAGGGCTTAGGCCCAGACTGTGATCATGTGCATACTGTCTTTTGTTTATATGGGGATTACACACCGAGTTTATGTAAACTCACCTTCTCGGTTTAATCTGTAACATCCTGAAATAGGGCCTAAACGGAATAGTGGTTGCGAAACCACGAATCTAAGGTAAAAAAAAACTTATTTCGATTAATTTTTAAGGTTTATTCATTGATTGAATAATTGTGTGAAAATTTCGTGAAGAAATTTTATGTATAAGTTCCTAATTTGATAATTAGGACTAAATTGTAAAATTAGCAAAATGTGTGTTCTAGATAATAAAGGGGATTTAATTGAAATGGGTTCTGAAAGTGGAGGTCCTTATTTAGTAATTAGATCATTATATTTATGTTTGGACAAAAATGGGCAAGAATAGGACAAATTTGAAAGAAATGCCTTTAAGGGCATTTTGGTCATTTAGTAATTAAAAGAATTAAAAAGTGAAAATAAAGCCAAAATTGGTCCATCTTCTTCATGGAGGCTGAATATAGCATGGAGGAAGCCATGGTTAGGGTTTGCAAGCTTTCCAAGCTCAATAGTAAGTCCGTTCTAACATCGTTTTTAATGTTCTTTACGTTTTTTGAGTCCTGGTAACTTGATTTAGCTTATTCTAGCAATAATTCATGCTAGGTTCATATTTGGAGAAATACCCATAGGTTAAAATTTTATATTTTGATGTTTTATGGTAGAATATGAAGCTTGAAATTATGTTAAACAACTTTTTCTAAGCGATTTTAAGTGAAAACGAGTAAAACGACATAATCGGTAAAAATACCTAATGTTCATAAGTACATGATAGAGTGGGAATTTGATGTTTCCATAGAAGGGAAAAATGTTCAGCGTGTCATAAAACATAAGAAAAATGGATAAATTTTAATTTCCGAGCTTAGGGGAAAAATCGTAATTCTGCAAAGGTTTATGGGCAAAATTGTAATTTTGCCAAAGTTTGAGTTAGGGAATGTTTTGAATAGTACATGAATTAAATAAGTGAATTATGATGTTTTAGATCCCGGAAAGTGAGATTTGGACCTAGAATATGAGAAAAATAAAAAATCGAGAAAGTTGGTCAAATGATCGTTTTAGTATCCAAGTAAGTTCATATGTTTAATAAGCATTTAATTATGAATATTTTAATGGTAAATTGATATTTTTGCCATAAATACTTTAGTATTAAGTTTCAGATATAATGATTAATGTTCGATGATAATTCGATATTGGAAAGAGAACTTGTATAATTTATATGTAAGACCATATTTTGTATTAGAAAGTATTGACTAGCATAGTTTGATGAGAATAAGTTAAGTTGATGATATGGTGAGATTGAGAATGTAAGTATGTAAGTTGAGTAGCATTTTATTATTATGCAATTTTTGTTATTAGTATTGTTATTATTGAGTTATGCGACTAACCTTGAGAAATTTGAGCAAGTATGTTTCAGCTATGACTTGACAAGGTATTGATATTTCAAAGTCCATGGTTGTACCATGGCAATTAAGGAAGAATTGACGGAAAATTCCATGTTCATAACATGGCATTTAAGGAGGAATTGTACCATGTAAGACCATGTCAAGACATGGCATTGGTAAGGCAAGGATCCCGTGTAAGACCATGTCAAGACATGGCATCGGCATTGATTAAGGACTCCATGTAAGACCACATCAAGATGTGGCATTGGCACTAAGACAAGGATACCATGTAAGACCATGTTTGGAACATGGCATTTGGTAAGATAAGGA
Organism: Gossypium arboreum; assembly: GCF_025698485.1. Taxonomy (NCBI): domain Eukaryota; kingdom Viridiplantae; phylum Streptophyta; class Magnoliopsida; order Malvales; family Malvaceae; genus Gossypium; species Gossypium arboreum. Next base: position 55,966,298 of record NC_069078.1, on the reverse strand, counting down.
TACCATGTAAAACCATGTTTGGATCAAGGCATTTGGTAAGATAAGGATATCATGTAAGATCATGCCAAGGCATGGCATTGATAAGTTCTATAAGGTAAGGAAATCATGTAAGACCATGTCAAGACATGGCATTGATGAGTTACTATAAGGCAAAGGTCCCATGTAAGACCATGCCAAGGCATGGCATTGGTGAGTTCATAAGGCAAGGATACCACGTAAGACCATGTCAAGACATGGCAATGGTAAGTTCAAAAAGGAAAAAGGTTCCCGAGTATTCCAAAGAGTAAGTAAAAGAAATGACAAGGTGAGAACATGAAGAAAGAGAACAGGTATGCATTTAAGGCTTATTTAGTATTAAGATTGTAAGTAATTGAGATTATCAAGTTTAAGTAAGTGATGAGTTTTCAGTTATGCTTGTGATGCTTTATGACATGATTGGCAATATGCCTATATTATGAAAGAGTACTCATGGGTTAAGTGAGATGTTGCAAGTATGTAAGCAAGCTATTAAGTAAGGTTACTGATGAGTAAGATGGGAAAGTAAGAACTAAACATTATTTAAGCAAATTATGACAGCATAGTAGTAAGCTAAATTGATTGTTAATGCTTATTATTTTACATGTGAACTTACTAAGCTTTATAAGCTTACTTATTTCACTTTCCCATATTTCAGAGTACTTAAAAGCAAGCTTGGGTTGGAGGTCGTCAGAGATCACTTCACATTATCGACTATCAGGTTACCAAATGGGTATCTTCGTTTACAAACGTTCTAGTTTATGCCATGTATAGGGACGTAGCCATTTTGTGTGTATGTCCTTATGATATGGCTAAAGAATGGTATGTAAATATTTGATATTGATTAGCTATTGAAATGGCTAATGAAGAATAGGTTTTAGTGTTATGTATGCCTAAATGGTAGTTAATACAAAAAAATCATGAAAAAGTGAAATATTTGAATTTTAGTGAGACAGGGTCAGAGCAATTTTTGAATCCCCTATTCTAACATTATAAATTCATTAAAAATTGTACAAAAAGAGTTAGGAGTTATAGTTTATATTTATAGATTCCTTAGTGAATCTACTTTTAATAGAAACAAACAGCATGGTTATTTGAATTCTGTACAGGGATAAAATTGGTTTGTAATGATGAGAGGTTATAAATGCAACAGGGAAAACTTTAACTAATAAACTGTACTAATTGGCTAGACCAAAAGTTCTGGAAAAATATTACTAAGAATATATATGAGTTTAGTTTCAGGAAAAATTCACAAATTTAAATTTTGAGTTTTGTGACTCGAGTTATGATTTATTTAGTGACTATGACGCATGTGGGCAATTTTATAAGGAATAATGAAATAAATTGTTTTGATTTGTCTATTTATTCGGAAAATTTTTAATGTTCCCGGTTTGGTCATGAATCATTTCAATTGCATGTTTTAGGGTCTCGAGGGCCCTTTTTAGGGGTATATTGAATGAATGTAAATTAATTAATTTTAAAAGAAAATTTTATGCCCCGAATTAGTAAGTTAAGTCAGGTAACGCCTCGTGCTCGACTCTGGTGACGGTCTCGGGTAAGGGGTGTTACATAATTTGTACAGGTAATCCCCTGACTTGATGGATTGGTGCAGCGGAGGACTCAATGGTGGCCACATGACCTTTTTAACACTTTTTCGCACTTGTTTATGATATTAGATTATATTTGGGTATTTTATTGTAAATATGGCCTCTATGGATTTTTATTTTTGATAAACTGTAATTTATACATATTTCTATCCCATGCTTAGTATATTTTATGGATGATTTTTCCTTAAAATTGGTGAATTTGATGCTTCTAATGCCTTAATTTCATATTTTATACTTAGGTGAGCATAGAAGAGTGAAAGAAACGAGAAACGGGCCAAAAACGGAGAAAATTGACCACCGTAAGAAATCAACACGGCTTGGAGCTCCTCACACGGGCAGACCACACGACCGTGTCAATTTGGCAGAATTGAAGGACGACTCACACGGGTGGACCACACGCCCGTGCCTTTTTAACAGGCCTGACCACGGCATGAAGTAATCGCACACGGGCGTGTCCTTGTCGAGCCCAAGTTAAATCCAATTCAGAAAAGGCCAATTTTGAGGGTTCTTAGCCATTCTAAAGCCTATAAATACACCCTAAAGGAGGCGGAAAAGGGGAGGCACAGAGGAGGAAGCAGGGAATTGCTCAAGGAAAGCCGATTGATCCATCTCAGGAGCCGGATTCATCATTAAGACTAAAGATCTCCCATCAATTTCCCTTTAGGAGTTTTGGGTTTTTCTTTATGGTTTTTAGTCATTATTCTTATGAGATGTTTACCTTTTTAGTTATGGACTAAAACCCCTAAATACCTAAGGGGAATGAAACCTAAGACAGATCTTGTTATTATTATCTGAATTGTATGATAAATATTTGGCTTGTTCTTAATTATGTGTTCTTAATTCTTGTCTTGATATTCTAGGATATTGATTCAAGTTAAGCTCTTATTCAGAGGAGGAATAGACCCTGTCTAAGAATACATTTTTCATAATTAAGCGGAGTTGATTGCGTGCCTAGAGATAGGGTGACAAGATTTTATTGGATTAGGGTGAAACCTAATAAGGGGATTCATAGATCGACTTAATGTAACCCTAGGAAGTTAATTAGAAAGAGATTTCAATTATTCAACCTAGGGTTAGACATTTTTAGTCTCGAGAGGGATAATAATATAACTTAGGGATTTCTACGGATCAAGTCAAATGAATAAATCGTCCGATTCAGAGTCAAATAACAAGTAAAGTCTAGGTGCATTTTTCCTTAGGTATTGTCTTAATTCAATCATTTTTCCAAAAGTAATTCCCCATTTCTATTTTCTATGAATTCTTAGTTTAGTTAATTAGTTAGTTAAAACAAACCCCATTATTATTAGGCTAGATAATAGAAAGACAGTCATTACTAGTACTTTTAGTTCTTTTGGGTTCGACAATACGGTCTTGCTAAAGCTATACTACAGTTCGATAGGTACACTTGCCTCCATCGTGATAATAGTTAGTTTCAAGAACGATTCATTATAAATATTTAAAACCTATCACGAATATCATGCATCAAGTTTCTGGCGCCGTTGTCGGGGAACTAAGATATTAGGAACACTCGATTTTTATTACATTAGCCATTTATTTTTACTGCAGTTTAACTTTATTTCCAATTTTTATTACTAATTCTTCTTTTTCCCTTTTTCTGATAGGTTCTTATAGTTTATGACTAGAAGAAACCCGTCAGGACCATTACTTTTTGATAGTGAGATCGATCGCACAGTTCACAGAAACCAAAGAGAAATAAGGCGAAGCTTACGTTACACAGAAGAGCAAGAGAAAGATAATTCAACCACCACTGAGGAGATGGCTGAGAACCAAGAAAATCCGCTACCTCCTGTGATTACTGTTAATCAAAATCCTGCTCCACGCACTATGTATGATTATGCTAAACCTTTTTTAATAGGAACTGAATCGAGCATAGTTAGACCTGCTGTAGCTGTAAATACTTTTGAACTAAAACCTAACACAATTCAAATGATACAACAATTTGTTCAGTTTGATGGTTTGCAGGACGAAGATCCCAACGCTCACTTGGCAAACTTTTTGGAACTATGCGATACATTTAAAATCAATAGCATTTCTGATGATGCCATACGTCTTCGGTTGTTTCCCTTTTCATTAAGGAATAAAGCTAAACAGTGGTTGAACTCATTACCACAAGGGTCAATTACTACTTGGGAACAAATGATCAAAAAGTTTTTACTTAAATATTTTTCGCCGGCTAAAATAGCTAAATTATGTAACGATATCTCTTCATTTGTGCATATGAATTCAGAAACACTCTATGATGCATGGGAGAGATACAAAGACCTTTTGCGAAGATGCCCTCACCATGGGTTACCACTCTGGCTACAGGTTCAAACCTTTCATAATGGCATGAATCCTTCGACTCGACAAATGGTTGATGCAGCTACTGGCGGAACTATCAATAGTAAAACACCTGGGATGCTTATGAGTTTATAGAAGAGATGTCATAGAATAACTATCAGTGGCAAATCATGAGGACAAAGCCAACAAAAAAGTCGGTGTTTATAACGTCGATTCGGTCACCATGCTCTATAATCAGGTAGAACTCTTGAATAAGAAAATTGATGGTTTTCCTAGTTCCTCACAGGTTCACCCAATAATGCAGTGCAAAGCAAGTGGAGGCGGATCAAGTGATTCAGAATACCAATATTATGGCCACAGCATGGAGAACGAGTAGTTAAATTACATGTTATTACCCTCGATCTCAAAATAATCCATACAGTAACACTTACAATGTAGGTTGGAAGAACCACTCAAATTTCCCATGGAGAGGCCAAGGAAATCAGAGACCACCTCCAGGCTACCAACAACCACCCTACCAACAGGAAAAGAAGCCAAACCTTGAAGAGATGCTCTCAAAGTTTTATCGGAGTCAGAAACTCGTTTTAAGAATACCGAGACATAACTTAAGAATCAACAAGCAAAGATCCAAAGGCTCGAAACTCAGATTGGACAGCTTGCCAAGTTAATTTCTGAATGACCACAAGGTAGCCTGCCAAGCAATACAGAATCTAACCCAAGGGAGCAACTCAACGCGATTACTAGTCAAGATGAGGAAGGGTTAGTAACACCTGAACTAGAACCAAGGCAAGAAACTGAGATAAGCAAAGGTAAAGGTAAGGTAGACCATAATGAGCAGAAACCAGTAAGTACAGAATACAAACCTCGTGTGACATACCCCAATGCGACAAGGAAGGACCGCTTAGATGAACAATTTGGTATATTCCTTAAACTTTTAAAGAAACTATATATTAACTTACCGTTTATTGAAGCACTTTCACAGATGGCAAACGCAGTCAAATTTTTAAAGGAGCTTCTAGCAAATAAACAAAAGTTAGATGAAAGGTCGCATGTGGAGCTGAATGTGGTTTGCTCAACCATTCTTTAGAATAAGCTACCCAATAAATTGAAAGACCCAGGGAGTTTTACAATTCCTTGCTTAATTGGTAGTTTAAATGTTAATAATGCATTAGCTGATTTAGGGGCTAGTATTAATGTCATGCCTTACAAAATGTTTAAACAACTAGATCTTGGGAAACCCAAACAGACTAGGATGAGCATTCAATTAGTAGATAAAACTATAAGATTTCCTAAGGGAATTATTGAAGATGTGCTAGTTAAAATCGATAAATTTATATTTCCCGTTGACTTTGTTGTTCTAGACATAGAGGAGGATAGCAACACTGCTTTGATTTTAGGAAGGCCCTTTTTAGTGATTGCTAGAACGATTATTGATGTTGGCACAGGTGAGCTCACACTTCATGTGGGAGACAAAACAATTACCCTTCAAACTCGCAATTCTGGCAACACATCAAAAATTGAAGGTGATTGTCTAAACCATTCTACTAAAACTGACAATATGGTGAAGCCTACTTTGCAGGAAATGAGTTTGAAAGAAGTACATGAGCCATTTTCAAGAAATAGTAGAGGACCTATTAATGAAGAATGAATACTACAAATGGAAGAGCTAGATGAATGGCAGACACATAAATCGAGAACACACGATAAACCAAAACTATGCCAGGATGAGCTCAATACCTTTCCAAATCAACTTAAGGTTGGAGATAAAGTTTTATTAGATGCCGCAGATCGTCACATTGTCACTACCAAATTGAATGAAGAAATCCCTCTTACGGTACTTAGCATTTTCCCATTCGGTACAATCGAGGTAAATCATCCCAAGTTCGGCACTTTTAAGGTAAACAATACCCACCTAAAACCTTATTTTAATGAGATTCACAGCAGGAAGGAGGAGTATAAACTCCTCGAACCACCATGACCATTCAATGGAAAGATAAGTTGAGCTTAGACTATAAATAAGCACTTCTCGGGAGGCAACCCGAGCCCTAACTATATTAACTTCTTTAAATTTTAGTGTTTAACACCTAACTTACTAACGGAGCTCTTGAATATAGGTTTACCACACAGACACGGCCAAGCACACGGGCGTGCCTTAAGCCATGTTGAAACAGGGCAAAAATTTTCCCCAGCACGGGCTATGATAAATTGCCATGGCTGTATGACATGGCGGTGGGCAAACCTGCCAAAACAACACGGGCGTGCGACACGCCCGTGCCTTGAAACTGTGGTCGAACCTGTTAAATTAACTCGAGCGTACGACACATCTATGCCAAGAAACCATGGGCAAACTTGCCAAAACAACACGGGTGTGGGAGAAGCGAACAAAGACAGACACGGCCATGCGACACAGCTATGCGTACGAACACGCCTAAGGTACACGGGTGTGGGGAAATTGTCAGACGCGCCCAAATTTAAAATTTGCGAATCACACGGGCAAAAATTGGGGAACACGGGCGTGTTCCCTGGCCGTGTGTCCCAAAATCTATAAATACCCTGCACTATTCATTATCTTCTTCACTCAAAATCCCTAACCCTAGTCGCTGCAAGTCCACACAGCCTCCCTACCACGCCCTTGCACCGCTACCAACTCTATTTTTGACGCCCAATCTCTCTCCCTTAGCGTTTGTTTACTCTTTTCACTTCTATTTTACTTATTTCTAATGCTTATTATCAAAATAATCTTTATTTTTCTCATACTATTTTCATTTTTCTCATTATTCTATCATTTAATTTGCATTCTTAGGTTATTTATCATACATTTCATGTTGAATCGAGTTGTTAGGAAAGCCTTATTCTATTGTCATACCCATGCCATTACTATGCTCATTCTCATGCTATTACCATGCTAATGTCAAGAAATTATGCTATCAAATTGATTATTTTGGTTGAGTTTGGTTAGTATTAGTAGTTTTGGCTGAAATTGTTAGTTCAAATTCATGGCTTTTTCCTTTTCAAATTTGTTTACCTACTATTATCCTTTTTTTTTATATTGTAGGCATACAATGTCATCTTCACGTGGTAAAAAGGCCGTCGTCCTTGCTTCAAAGAAAAGGAAAGGAGCGTCATCTTCCTCGGGTCCTATCGCGGAAATTCGTCACCCTTTCCTGCTGTTCCCCATTAGGCCCCAAGAAGAACTTTTCCAAATACTTCGGTCCCGACCTTTAATTATGGGCCACTGCATCGACTGGGCTACAGTAGAACAAGTTGAGTTGGCTGATGCGATTCGGGCCCTCCTAACCACAGACCCTTGGGAGCTTTTCTTTGGGATCATCGAGCCAACTATCTCGAGCTCACGATGGAACTATGCTCAATGATTCATCTTAAGACTGTAATGAGAAACTACGATGGTCCCGGCACGGTCCAATTTCGCCTAGGCAGATTAGTCCGCCAGCTAAGCGTCTCATAATTCGATAGTGCACTGGGCTTATATACGGAGGAGTTCAAGTAGGAGAATGATTTACATTCTCTCAACCGCCACATCCATCGTTCTCTGTCACAGTGCTGGGATGCACTAGTACCACGTTCGGCCACCTACGACCCAAGTCGCTCCAAGGCCTCAGCTCTCCCTCTATCCTTGAGGTACTTACATTCTATTTTATCTCACACCTTGACAGGGTAGAGAGAGAGCACCGGCATTGTCACCACTCACGATGTCTACCACTTATGGTGTATGTCGCACAAGCATGTCTTCGACCTCGCCTACTTTATCGCCCTTGCCATTCGCCACCAGACGGAGCGACATCAGAAGGGGGTCATCTTCATTGGCCCTTATGTGACTCGACTGGCACGACACTTCGGACTTCTCGACACTATGGCACAAGAATCATCCTTGACCCTCATTGGCCAGATGTCTCCACAAGGCATCTCGAGCATGCTAAGCATGAGGATAATCGAAAAGCGTCGAGGAACCTACCCTCCTCAATATCATCTCGCCCAATCTACTGAGGAAGAGGCCCCCGAGGACATTACTGATGATGTCCCTCCACAGTACAAGGACCTAGCGTCTTAGCAACCACGCTCCCATCGTCCAATTCATGCGGCAACTTTATATGCTAACATCTCTGAGCGCCTCACTCGATTCGAGCAGCAGTGTTTTCAACGATTTGATAACATTGATGCTACTCTGCAGCAGATTTGTCAGCACTTCCACATCTCATCGCCGCCACCACCTTGCGAACCATCCGGCGATGATGATGTTTAATTTTATTTTATCTTTATCTTTATTTTTATTTTCATTTTTATTTTCATTTTATGTTTTTATTAATTCACCTTTAACTTTTAAATGTTATTTCCTTTTTGCTACTATTTTAGGTTTTATAAACAAATCTCGGTTAATTCTTTCTAAGTAATTATTCTTCCTAATATCCCCTAAAAAGTTCCTGATTTTATCACAGTTATAAAGAGATACAAAGCTCACCATTACTTAGGAACTTGAAACTCCATTGGGAAAGATTCTCCACGACTGTCATGTCCTACTCGACCACGACCATAGCTACCACCAGATATAATATTCTTTTGGCACAGGACTTGAGTTGATTTTTGAAGAATTAAAAACTTTTAGGTTGTTTCCCGAAGTTTAGGTATGATCTTGAGTTGGAATTCACAAGTTTAAATATCAAAAAGCCATAATTTTTGTGAGATCTTGAGCCTTTAGAGCATCTATTATTTCTTTCATGCTCACTTTCATTATGAGTGCATCAGTATTGAATTGTTATTCTAGAACTTGCTTGATTATGCATGTCAAGACCAGACCATTTGATTTGATATGTCAAAATGAGAAAGGCACTTAGGTTTAACCCACTCACTCCATAAAAGCCTACCTTCACAATTAACCCTTAGTGAACCCTCTTAAGCCTAACAACCAATTCATTGATTTACCCTTAATATTAACCCATAACTCATTATTATTGAAATCCCCTAAATTAATTTGATCCCTATTTTTGTCGAGATTTGAATTGAAATAGTTGCTCAGCTATGTCTTGTTCTTAATAGTTAGTCTATGTTATTTGACTTATTTTAAAAAAAAGTGTATGCACATTAGTAGTAATCTTTTGTTTTTGAGCTTAAGTATTTAAATTCCATATTCTGAGAAGAAGATCTGTTGTATGTAAGTGATGATTAAATCTTTTTCTAGTTAAGTGATTTTTCAATTCAATCTCGATTCTAACATTTTCTTTCAGCTTGTGACCACACCCACTAACCAAGCCTCGTTACAACCCTCAAAAGACCTTTTGATTGATGTATTATCTCAATTTATAGTGTTGGAGATTTGATTTTCATGCAAGCTTATGGTAATGACTTTTCATTATTGACTATTGAGTGCTTCATTTATTGTCCTTAAACATCTCGAGTGATTTGAGTGAATCTTTAGTGAGGATATGAAACTCTATGACATTTTGTGTGACAGCCCAAAATTGACCCTAGTCGGGAAGTGGTTTCGGGACCGCTAAACCGAGTCACCGAAATGTTTGAACGTAATATTTATTGTCTAGAACATGTAATTATGAATGTGTGAAAATTTCAAGCTTCGATTTAGTCGATTGCATGTGAATTCAGTTAGTAGGACTTGTGTGACACTTTTGAAATGTGATAGGCTAATCTATAAGGATCTAATAGTGCATGTAATCAAAAGGGAGGACTTGCATGTCAAATTTCCCCCCTAATTAGTAGTGGCCAGCCATGCTATGAGTGGAAACATGTCACAAACATGTTATGTTAGTGAGGTATGTTAGGAAAAATAAAATAAGGAGTATGGGTAATAAAGAAATGGAAAAAAAAGAAAGAATGTGTGTGAGTGTTCCCTCCCATTGCCGTGAGTTGAAGAAAAGAGAAAAAAATTTGTTCATCCTTTTCATTTCTTTTGGCGAAAATTCTAAGGAAGAAGGAAGGAGTTCTTGCTTCATGTTTGGTTTGGAAGAGGATTAGGAAGAGGTTTGGCCATACTTGTATCTAGATTAAGGTATGTTTGAGGTTGTGCCATGAGATTCATGCATGTTTTTAGTTGCTAGATTGAGTTCTAATTAGCCCATGGTTCAAATCTTTGCTATGTCATGGGGATGATATTCGCCAAGGTGGATTTTGTGTTAATGCCATTGCATGCTAAATATGAAGCTTGATAATGATACATGTGATGGTGGATTGATGACTCTTGGATTTTCTTTTTAGCATTTTTGAGTGAGACATTAAGTTCTTTGTTTAACCATGACCAAAATTGAAATGGTATGGTGTTGTGATGTATTCGCCATGGTATATCCATAAGTATGATTTATGCTTATTGCATGGTAGGTAAGATTTGTGTTTTGGATTTATGTTCATGTTTAGTTATAAACAACTTTGAGATTCGCCCTTGCACATATATATATATATGTTTGCACATGACGTATTGGTATGACATATACAATATCTCAAGGTATATACTTACATATGATGGTGTTTGATTATGGAGTACATGATGGATGCGTATTGAGTTATAATATGTAATGCATTAGTTAGTAAAAGGTATGCCATTTGTGTGTGGTATTGAGTATATAATTGGCCTCAACATAGACATGCATAATCGGCCACATGAATGAGTACATAGGTTGATGTGTTGTTCGCCATAGGTAAGCATATTGAAGGCTTTATCTTGACTTAGAAAATTCGGCTAAGGAGAGTATTAACTAATGTGTTGAGTTTGATTCATGATTCCGTACATATGTGACTTTAATGTCTAATGAATATATGTGGGCTAAGTACCTTGAGTTCCTCTTTTCGATGCTCAAATGATTAAATCAATTTATTTGTTAAATTAAGCTCAAGAACAAAGGGGAACTAAATCCGATAAAGGGAAGGAAAAAGTGGTCGAATAGCTATCGGAATCGTTCGACAACATCCGAGGTAAGTTTTCGAGTAATGGAACTTAAATTATGATTCGGTTAGATTATGTCTTAAGTAAATCAAAATCATGCTCTTGTATGTGGCTATTGAGCCGAAATTGTAAATGTGATAAGTGTCTTGTGTTTGAGCTTTGGTAATGAAAATGAAATATGAATGTGTCATGATTTATTGATATATGTGCATGGTTACTCAAATGATATCCGGCTAAGTCCCAAGGCTTTTGTGCTAGCGACTACATCCGGACTAAGATCCAAGAAGGCATTTGTGCTAGCGACTATATCTGGCTAAGTCCGAAGGCATTTATGCTAGTGACCATATCCGGCTAAGACCAAGGCCTTGTGCGAGTGGTTATATCCGCTAAACCTCAAGATGCTTGATTTGGGAATGAGCGATCTTGCTGTAAAATTTAAATTAATACGCTTGTAAAATCCCAGCGATGAGGTATGTTTCGTGTGTGCTTGAATTAGTTGATCCCTCACAAATCAGTATTCGCCGATCGATAAATGAGCTACCGCCTTTGGCTAAGTTGATCTTTTGTGTATGAACATAAGGGTTGGTAATGTGAAGTAAGTATGATATTGAGAATTTGTGCATATGAAATTATCCGTTTAGCTATATGAATGCTATGCTTTTGTTGTCTTGGAATCCTTGCTCAAAACTTACTAAGCGTAAATTGCTTACTCCGTTTCTTTGTTTCTCTGTTTTATAGATTTTAGCTCGTCACCATCGGACTCGGGATTTTTGGAAGTCGAAGTCTCCCACACTATCAAAGCCCCCTTTTGGTACAATTTTGGTTGAACTTTGAAATGGCATGTATAGGACTACCCTTTTTGTTGTTGGTCATGTACCCATGGATTTTGTGTAAACTTGGATAGCCATGCGAAAATGGCTTATATACGTTTTTAGCATAGTACTATAATCGTTTTGTATGTTGATCACTAAGAGGTATGGAAATGTTTGGAAACGATTAGCCATTGGAATGGTTAATCATGATTATACTTTGTGCTATTTATGCAAAAAGGGCTAATTGAATCATGGAAACTATGAAATAGGTAAAGTCTACCTTAAAGGCAGATGCTGACAGCAGCAGCGATGTGGATGTGAAAAATCACTAAAAATAGTAGGAATGGAATTAAATAGTGAATAAATTATTTAAATGAACATTGATGAATCTACTTTCATATGGAAGAAACGAAACGGTCATATGAGTTGTATGTTAAGATATATTTAGGTTTTCGTGAAATAGGGCCAGAACGGTTTCTGGATTCCCTGTTCCGACTTTGGAAATTCCTTATAAATTAACCAGAGATAATTAGGAGTCATGCCATATATGTATAGATTCCTCTTTGAGTTTAGTTTCTATAGAAAGAAACGGCATTAGTATTGAAGCCCTGTACAGGGAGATATCCAAGTCGTAATGTGCGAAGGTCAGTGTAGTTGATCCCTGTAACATGGGAGATTTTAACTAATAAACTGTACTAATTGGCCTGACCAAAAATTCTAGAAAAAAATTTGTAGATGCATATATGAGTCTAGTTTCAGGGAAAAATCACGAAACTGATTTTTGGGTTATGGAACTCAGGATATGATTTTTAAGGTGACAGTGACACAGTTAGCCAACTGTCTGGAAATTTTTAAATAGACTCTGAAAATAAATATATTATGTCTATTAGCACCTCGTGTTCGACTCCGGCCATGGTCTCGGGTACGGGGTGTTACATTTTGAATCAAAGGTAATTACTTAGACGATGGGAGACACCTATGTTTTCATGATAAAATACTCAACTTGGAATGTTTGAAACTTTGATGTTCTTTCAGTCGAATTTTCAATGTATGATTACCTATGGATTATTTTGAGATATTAACAATAGAAATTATAAGTTGAGAAGAATTTATTTTGATTATGAGTTGAGGATTTTGCTTGAGGACAAGCAAATGCTTAAGTGTGGGGGTATTTGATAAACTGTAATTTATACATATTTATATCCCATGCTTAGCATATTTTATGGATGATTTTTCCTTAAAATTGGTGAATTCGGTGGTCCTAATGCCTTAATTTAATATTTTATACTTAGGTGAGCATAGGAGAGTGAAAGGAACGAGAAACGGGACAAAAATGGAGAAAATGGGCCAACGTATAAAATCAACACGGCCTGGACCTCCTCACACGGGCAGACCACACGGCCGTGTCAATTTGGCAAAATTGAAGCACGACTCACACGGGTGGACCACACGCTCGTGCCTCTTTAACAAGCTTGACCACGGCCTGAAGTAATCGTACATGAGAGTGTCACACAGGCATGTCCCTGTCAAGCCCAAGTTAAGTCCAATTCGGAAAAGGCCAATTTTGAGGGTTTTTAGGCATTCCAAAGCCTATAAATACACCTTGAAGGAGGAGGAAAAGGGGAGGCATAGAGGAGGAAGCAGGGAACTGCTCAAGGAAAGTTGATTGATCCATCTCAGAAGCCAGATTCATCATCATGACTGAAGATCTCCCCTCAATTTCCCTTCAAGAGTTTTGGGTTTTTCTTTATGTTTTGTATTCATTATTCTTCTGAGATGTTTACCTTTTTAGTTATGAACTAAAACCCCTAAATACCTAAGGGGAATGAAACCTAAGACAGATTTTGTTATTATTATCTGAATTGTATGATAAATATTTTGGTTGTTTTTATTCTTATCTTGATATTCCAGGAGATTGATTCAAGCTAAGCTCTTATTCAGAGGAGGAATAGACCCTGTTTAAGAGTACATTTGTCATAATTAAGTGAAGTTGATTGCGCGCCTAGAGATAGGATGACAAGATTTTACCGGATTAGGGTGAAACCTAATAAGAGGATCCATAGATCGACTTAATGCAACCTTAGGAAGTTGATTAGAAAGAGATTTCAATTATTCAACCTAGGGTTATATGTTGTTAGTCTCGAGAGGGATAATAATATAACTTAGGGATTTCTACGGATCAAGTTAAATGAATAAATCGTCCGATTCAGAGTCAAATAACAAGTGAAGTCTAGGTGGATTTTCCTTAGGCATTGTCTTAATTCAATCGTTTTTCCAAAAGTAATTCCCCAATTCTATTTTCTGTGAATTCTTAGTTTAGTTAATTAGTTAGTTAAAACAGACCCTGTTATTCTTAGGCTAGATAATAGAAAGACAGTCATTACTAGTACTTTTAGTTCCTTTGGGTTTGACAATCCGGTCTTGCTAAAGCTATACTACTGTTCGATAGGTACACTTGCCTTCATCGTGATAATAGTTAGTTTTAAGAATGATTCATTATAAATATTTAAAATCTGTCACGAATATCACGCATCAATTTTGGTTGGGATTTTTATTGGTTATGACTCAGGTTTTCAAAAGAAACAAACATTTTAGCAAAATACTCACCAACATGCAAGCCATTTTAAAAGCTTCCGTATTGGATAAATGTTTTGAACACTTTTGGCTGATTAAATAATACGATTTTATAATTAATAAGTAATAATGAAAAGTTCCTAAACAGAAATTATTTTAGGCTAATTTACGGTTTTTAAACACACTTCCATGTGACATCGCTTGATCCAGCCATAACATCCAGGCCCGATCTGGGGTGTTACATTTAGTGGTATCAAAGTCAGGTTACAAAACTCGGCTGTCGATATGGGTTTTTAAGACGTGATTTTTTGAGAACTGATTTCTAAATGTTCTTACTAAAAGTATGGTACACAGAGTCTCCGGCACCAATCTAGTAAGTTTTTTGAAACTATTTTTGATAATATATCCTGAAACTTCTATAGGTAGTATATGCCGAGACTACTGTAGATAGACTATACTGAAAACACTTAAAATAGTGAATACTGAGACTGTAGTAAAACTGATAGACATTGATTATGTAATATCCCGAATCAGGGTCTAGTAGGAACAATGATTTTGAGACCACAAATTTGAAATAGAAATAATTATTTTATGATTCTCATAGGGTCTATGATATGATTGCATGCTTGTGTGAAGATTTCATGAAGAAATTCTATTGATAAAGTGTAACACCCCGAACCCGAGACCATCGCCGGTGTCGGACACGAGGGGTTAGCAAGCCAAGTTCACTTGTTTTGCCCATCCATTGGACATTTCTAGTCAGGCTGGAAAAACTGCGTCACTGTCGCCTTAAAAATCATATCTCGAGTTTCAAAACTCGGAAACTGGTTTTGTAAATTTTCCCTGAATTTAGACTCATATATCCATCCATGGATTTATTTCTAGAATTTTTGGTCGGGCCAATTGGTACAGTTTATTAGTTAAAGTCACCCATGTTATAGGGATCGACTGCTCTGACCTTCGCGCGGTATAACTTGAATATCTCTCTGTACAGGGATTTAATGCTGGTGCCGTTTATTTATAATGAAACTAGACTCAAAATGGAATTTTTACATATAAGGTATGTCTCCTAATTCTTTCTGGATAATTTACAGTAAATTTTTAAAGTTGCGACAGGGAACCCAGAAACCGTTCTGGCCCTGTCTCACAATAGCTTTAATATCTCTTAACATGTAACTCCTATGACCATTTCGTTTCTTCCATATGAAAATAGACTCATCAATGTTCATTTACATAGCTGATTCACTATTTAATACCCTTCCTAAAAATTTTGGTGATTTTTCACATTCACGTTACTGCAGCTGGCAGCATCTGTTTTTGAGGTAGGTCTTACCTATTTTGTAGTCTCCATGAACCAACTAGTCTTGCCTTACATAGGTCCACATATGATCATTTTAACCATGCCAATGGCTGATCATGTGACCAACATTCCCATTTCCAATTCATAGTCACATCATGACACCATATATATATATACAAACCGCAAATAGTTTAAGTTGATACTTCACTATTACGAGCCACTTTCGCATGGCCGTACACATATACATCATAACATATTTAAACCAACAAGGGTAGTCCTATACATGCCATTTCAAGTTCAACCAAGAATTTATACCAAAATGGGGGCTTGATAGTGTGGATGACTTCGACTTCAACGATCCCGAATCCGATTGCTATCGAGCGAAATCTAGAAAACCGAGAGCCAAAGCGGCGGAGTAAGCATTTTATGCTTAGTAAGTCTCAAGGAATATAATCAACTCTAATTACAGCAATACATTCACATAGTTAAATGCATCATTTCATTAATGCACATTCACATAATCATACTTACTTCACCATCCCAACTCTTATGTTCATACACAAATAACGGCTTCATTAAGGCCGATAACTCGTTCCATCATAGGAGCGGATATTCACACGCTCTTACTCCTAGCGCATAAGCACACACCGCACTTACCTTGTCATTGGGAAATTTCACAAGTGCATTAGCTGAAATTTTCCAGCAAGCTTATAATTTTCAAATCACATACCTTCGGAGTTTAACCGGATGTCGCTACTCGATCAATCGCCTTGGGACATAGCCCGTTATGGTAACCCGCACCAAGGCCTCACGGACTTAACCCGGATATCACGATTTGCACAAATGCCTTGGTCTTAGCCGGATAGAATGACTCGCACGAATGCCTTCGGTCTTAGCCCGGATGTAGCCACTAGCACAATTGCCTTCGGTCTTAACCCGGTTATAATTTCCAGCATAATTGTCTTGAGGCTTAGCCCGGATATCATTCAATTTCTCATGCTCACATACATCAATAATCATTGGACATACATATTTATTTTCGTTACTAAGGCTCAAACACAATTATAATCACTAACATAATCGCCTTGGGACTTAGCCCGGTATCATTCAATACTCATATACACATAAATCAATAATCGATACATCCATATTTCATTCCACATAATTCAAGTAAGGTCACTTCTTGAGGACTTACCTCGGATGTTGTCGAACGGCTTTTACGGCTATTCGATTACTTTTTCCTTCCCTTGTCCAATTGTGGCCCTCTTAGCTCTTGAGCTAATTCAAACAAATTCAATTTATCAAAACCTCATTGTGCTAGCTTATGGCGAATATGACAAGGAATTTAAATGGTCATATGGCCACCCTTTAGCTTGAATACACAATGGTCATGCACATTTTATACTACATCAAGCAATTCAATACAATTTATTCGAGCATCAAGGAAAAGCTAAGGCCTTCAATAGGCTACCCAAGGCCGAATATACTTGTCCATGTTGAGGCCAATTATGCACTTAATACCACACAAAACAGCATGCATTTTACTAGTTAATGCTTTGCATATTGTAGCTCAAAACTTACAATATAGCATCAAGCACTCATATGTGTGCTAGGCAGAATGTGCTTACAATTTCACAATTATTCTTCAACATCTTCTTCTTTAAACAAACTTATTCATCACTTCCTTCATAACCAAAACATCATGTGCAAACATATATATACATATATGAGCATGGTCGAATTTCAAGGTGTCCATAGCCATCCAAAACACAAATTTTAACTAACATGCAAGAAGCATGAACCATGCTCTTGAATGCATCATGGCGAATATGACAATCATGCTCCTTTTCAACTTCAATCATGATAAAACAAAAGAAAGCTCAAAATCTTACTCAAGAGTAGACAATCCATCATTGCATGCATCATCATCAAGCTTCACACTTAGCATGCAATGGCTTTATCACCATAACAACTTTGGCCAAATACCATTTCCATGGCTTAACAAAGATTTGAGCCATGGCTAACATGCACATCAAGTTAGCAACCAAAACATGCATGAAACTCCTAACACAACCTCATACATACCTTAATCTTGATGCAAACTTAGCCAAATCTCCTTCTAGATCTCTTCCAAACCAAGCATGAAGCAAAAATCCTCCTTCTTCCTTAGTTTTGGCTCAAAGAAAGGATGAACAAAATTTTTTCTTTCCTTCTCTACAACTCACGGCAATGGGGGATTACCACACTCACACACATTTTTTTTCATTTTTTATCACCCATACACCTTTGTTTATTATTTCACCCTAATGCACCAACAAAACATGTTTCATGACATGTTTAGCCCATCCTCCTTGTCATGGCGGCCACCACCTATAAAGGGGAATTTGACATGCAAGTCCATTATTTTGCATGCATGCTTTAATTAGTCATCACACATTTCCTATCATACTTTCAAAGTTCATTACTAAGTCCTTTCTTGTGGAATTCACCCTTATAACACTAAATCAATCATCATAAAATGTCATACATGAGCACACACATATTATAGGCATCAAAATAAATTTTTAATTATTTTTATGCCTCGGTTTTGTGGTCCCGAGACCACCTTCCGACTAGGGTCAATTTTGGGCTGTCACAACAAGTTTCCAATTTGACATTTTGGACTAAATTGCAAAAGTTGTAAAATGTGAGTTCTAGAAGCTTTAGGCATGAAATTTCCATGGATTATTGATTTGAGGTCCCTAAATAGTAACTTTCCTAAATTTTATAATTATGGACAAAATTGGGCATGAATAGGAAAAATTTGAAAGAAATGCCTTGAGGGCATTTTTGTTGTTTGGTTAATAGAAGAATAAAAAGGGGGAAAAAAAGTCAAAATTGTGTTCATCTTCTCCATGCCATAGCCGAAATTCTCAAGCTCTCCATAGCTAGGGTTTTTCAATTTTTCAAGCTTAAAAGTAAGTCAATCCTAGCCCCCATTTTGATGTTCCTTGCATTTTTGAAGTCCTTGAAACATGATCTATCCTTGAAACATATTTGTATTTTGATGTTTAATGGAGGAATATGAAAGTTTGATGCATGATAAACATCTTTTACTTAGTGGTTTTTCATGAAAACACCTAAAAATGACCTTTTCGTAAAGTTGTGTAATAGGTGGTTAAAAATCTAATTTGAAAGAAAATGTGGGCTGATATGAGTATGATATAAGTTCGACTAGCCTTGGGTATAAAAAAAAAAGCACATTTCATTTTACAAGCCTAGGGGCTAAGTTATAATTATGTAAAGTTTAAGGGTAAAAGTGTAATTTTTCCAAAGTATGATTTATGGACTATTTTGAACAATGTGATGATTAAATGAGCTGAATTTACTATTATAGATAAAGAAAAATGGAGTCTGGACCTAGATCGGGAAAAAAAAACATTTTGGACTAAATCGAATTAATTGTCCACATTTTCTGCCGAGGTAAGTTCATGTTTAAATAATGCAATGTTGTATCATGTTTTAATGCTTTATTAATGTATGAATTTCTATGTTTAATTATTATAATGAGTGAATGAATGACGTAATGGTCAATGAGAACGACTTTGTGAACGATTCGACAAAGATGTGACATCGAGAAAATCTTGTTTGAACCTTACGAATAGTTTAGGATACAAGTGACATGTAAGTAGGAACTATGTGATTATGAGCTCATGAGATTATGTGTATATATGACTATGTGAATCTAGGTGCTAGTCTTGTACGTTTACCGGTGGCTGGGCAGCCCAGCATGTGTTGTGGGTAACTGTCAACTTATATGAGCAGCCCGAGTAGTTACGTCCTGACTGTCAACTTTCCCGTGATTAGCTTGAGAGCGAGCAATGTGTGATTATGATGTGAGGTAGCATATGGCTACGTTTGAAGCACTATGTGCAAGTTTTCCGTGTATCTGATAGTATTTCGAGTGTTCAATGGGTAAACCTGTGAGTTATCCGATAAGTAAGTGAAGGACATGGAAACATGACAATGTGTTACGAGTTGGTACAGGTATGTACGATAAACTCATGCGAATGAGCTCGATATGTGATGAACTTTTGGTAAGGTTGAAATTGTGTAAGTTATGTCTACAAATTAAGCTATACCTATGAAATTATGATAACACATAAGTAAACTATGTTAGGTCAATGGTGTTTATACATATGATTATGTTGCTATTTATTTGCATGTGAACTTACTAAGCTTTATGCTTACTCCCCTCTCTTTCTTATTTTCTTATAGGATTGCCAAGCTAGCTCGAGGGTCGAAAGACATCGGAGGCTCGATCACACTATCAACTGGACATTTGGGTATAGTTAGTCTCAATATTTTGAGTATGGCATGTATAAGGGCTTGGTTTTTTTGTTATATGTCATATTGGTTGAGCCAAATGTATTGGCTTATGGTAATATTTGATACATTTTGTATATGGCCATGTGATATGGTTCATATTGATCATTTGGGTTGTAACCCTAATTAATTATGCATGTATGCAATGTTTTATGCTTGATGTGATTGCTTGTGGATGAGATTTGTGATGAATGATGCATGTGCTAAGAGAATGAATCATGGATAATAAGGATGACCAAAGCTATGGTATAATTGAGTAAATTGAATGTAAGTTTAGCATGGTGAATGAATATGAAATTGGTGTGGAATACCATGTGATGGTTTGGATGTGTGATATGTTGACGTTACAAAGGCATGGATTAATCATGTTTATGAGTTTTTGAGTAACTAAATATATTATGTTGCATGTCATCTAAGATGAATGAGCAAATGAGCACTTAAGGGTGACAAATGGCTTGGAAAATAGTCTCAAATTTGTCAACACATGTAGACACACGGGTGTGTGCCTAGGCCGTGAGTGACACACAACCTGCCCCATGGGCGTGTGATCTAGCCGTGTGTCCCCTGCAGCATAATTAATGCAAAGTAGAATGCCTAGTAATAAACACACGGGTAGAGACACGACCGTGTGTCTCAGCCGTGTGAAGAGCACGGCCTTAGGACATGGGCATTTGCCTAGGCCGTGTGAAGTCTGCACTTAATTTTTGGAATTTAATTCGCCACACGGCCTAAGCACACAGGCCTGTGACTTGGCCGTGTGACCTTATTTGCTTGATGGTATCATAGTCAGAGAGTTACACAGGCTGAGGACAAGGGCCTGTGCCAAGCCACAAGGTCGTGTGTAACCACAAAGCTACCCACATGGCGTGTGACTCTCCAAAACAACAAAATTTTTCCAAGTGTCAAAAAGGTTTCGAAGGTTCACGATTTAGTCCCAAAACGTTTTCAGTGTATGTTTTAGGCCTTGTAAACCTTTTAAAGGGAAAAATTGCATGTGATTGAAAGGCTTCAAATTGGATGAAATTTTATGGCTCGGATTTGTGTGTCTATTTACGTTTAAGTCTAGTAACGCCTCAAACCCTATTCCAGCAACAGATACGGGTAAGGGGTGTTACAAATTAACACTACGATGAATGAAAAAAACTTTACACTTCTGCTACTGTTTCCATAAAATATCGGTTAATAAACACTGGAAC
The DNA here is from genome assembly GCF_025698485.1 of Gossypium arboreum. Lineage (NCBI taxonomy): Eukaryota > Viridiplantae > Streptophyta > Magnoliopsida > Malvales > Malvaceae > Gossypium > Gossypium arboreum. The sequence continues at coordinate 55,945,221 of NC_069078.1, read as the reverse complement.
TATAAACTGATGCATAAAACTGCTAATACAGATAAAACGTAATTAGACAATGAGCACCAGAGGTATTCAGGGACGAGGTACAAAAGGTCATGGTAGAGGCCGTAGAGGTGCTCGAGTTGGGTCTTTGTCATCTAGAAATCTGCTTAACTTGGATACTAGTGAGATATTGGCTTCACCTGTGACTAAGACTAGGTCTCATGATCCAGTGGCTAGGGATGATGCACTATCCCGGGCCATGTTGAGGATTTTAGAGAGGGTCGCTGGGCCCAATACTAGAGTTGGAGGCCGCGGGTCGATTGCGGAATGACTCCGGTCTAATGGAGCTGAGCTTTTCAGGGGTATTGCTGGGGTTGCCCCTAATATGGCTGAGTATTGGATAGAGGCCATAGACAGGACTATGAACAATCTATTCTGAACTCTCGAGCAGAAATTAAAGGGTGTTGTATCGCTGCTACTTGATGAGGCATATCAGTGGTGGCTCACTGTTAAGGAGGGCACTCAGCCTGATCGACTGACCTAGGAGTTCTTTAAGACTGCTTTCCAGGGGAAGTATTTGTGGGCCATTTACGTGGATCCCTGTAGGAGGATTTCCTAAATTTGACTCAGAGAGATAGATGGGTGGCCGAGTATGAGGCTGAATTTTTGAGACTGAGCCACTATGCGCGAGGTATGGTGGCAACTGAGTACGAGCAATGTGTTCGCTTCGAGAATGGCCCTAGAGATAATTTGAGGGTTCTGATATCTCCACAGAGGAAGCGAGACTGTTCTACACTAGTTGAGAAGGCGAAGATAGCCAAGGAAGTGAAGTACGCTAAGCACCAGGACCGAGAGAAAGGCAGGAGCAAAATAGAGTCGGAGCCCTCCAGTTTCATTCAGAGGCCTAAGAAAAAAGCCATAGGTGATGGGCCAATCAGAATTGGGGTTCCTATTATTGCTACTAGATAGGCACTGTGTATTGAATGTGGTAGACGCCATCAGGGCGAGTGTTGGAAAATAGCTGGTACTTGTTTGAGGTGCAGTTCATCAGAGCACTGTACTAGAGAGTGTCCGCGAAGGTATGATCAGATGCAACCTCCGGGTACTGGTACGAACCACCACCGAGAGTAGTTCGACAGTCATCGAGAGGTCGTGGACAGGTCAGAAGTGGTAATGGGTTGGGCCGTGGTTAGAGAGCACCGTTGATAAACCGTAATTTATACATATTTTTATCCCATGCTTAGCATAATTTTGGATGAATTATCCTTAGAATTGGTGAATTTGATGCTCCTAATCCTTTAATTTCATGTTTTATAGTTAGGAGAGAATAAGAGAGTAAAAAGAGCGAAAAACGGGCCAAAAACGGAAAAAATGGGTCAACATGGGAAATCAACACAGCCTGGACTTCCTCACACGGGTAGTTCACACACCCGTGTCCATTCAACAAACTCCAACATGATTTGAAGCAATCACACACGGGTGTGTCCCTGTCGAGCCCAAGTCTAGTCCTATTAGAAAAGGCCACTCTTGAGGGTTTATAAGCATTCTAAAGCCTATATAAACACCCCAGGAGGTACCAAAAAGACACACACAGAGTAGGAGGCAATGAATTACTCGAAGAAAGCCAATTAATCCAACTTAGAAGGCGGATTCACCTTCAAGACTAAAGATCTCCTTTCAATTCGCTTCAAGAGTTCTTGGGTTTTCCTTATGTTTTGTTATCATTATTTTTTTGAGATGTTTTCTTTCATACCCCTTAAATACCTAAGGGGAATGAAACCTAAGATGAATCTTGTTATTATTATCTAAATTATATGATAAATATTTGACTTGTTCTTAATTATGAATTCTTAATTCTTGCTTTAATATTCTAAGATAATGATTCAAGTATTGATTTACTTATTCAGAGGAGCAAAAGTATCTGTCTAAGAGTAGATGTAACATAATTAAGCGGAGTTGATTGCACGCCTAGAGATAGGGTGACATAATTTTTTCGGATTAAGGTGAAACCTAATAAGGGAATCCATAGATCGAGTTAATGCAACACTAGGGGTTTTAATTAGGAAGAGATTTCAATTAATCAACCTAGGGTTAGATGTTGTTAATCTTGAGAGAGATAATAATATAACTTAGGGATTTCTATGGATCAAGTCAAGTGAATAAATCGTCTGATTCAGAGTCAATAACAAGTGAAGTCTAGGCAGATATTTCCCTTAGGTATTGTCCAAATCATTCAGTTTTCACAAAAGTTATTTCCCCAATGTACTTTCTGTGCATTCTTAGCTCAATAATTAGTTTAGATAAAACAAACCCTTTTTATTTTTAGGCTAGATAATAAAAAGAAAGTTAATACTAGTACTTTTAGTTCCTTTGGGTTCGACATCCCGATCTTGCCATAAGCTATACTACTGTTCGATAAGGTGTGCTTTCCTTTGACTTGATAATAGCTAGTTTTCAATAACGGACATTCATAAATTATAAAACTTATCATGGTTCACACATGATCAAGTTTTTGGCGCCGTTGCCAGGGAACTAAGATATTAGGAACACTTAATTTTTATTACTTTAGCCATTTATTTATTGCAATTTAAATTTTATTTTGATTTTTGTTATTAAATTTTCTTTTTGATTCTGGTAGGTTTTTATAGTTTATGACTAGAAGAAACCCGTCGAGACCATTGGTTTTTGACAGTGAGATCTAACACACAGCTCGCAGAAACCGAAGAGAAATAAGGTGAAGCTTAAGATACATAGAGGAAGGGCAAGAGGACGATATTCACACCACAGCCGAGGAGATGGCTGAAAATCAGGAAAACCTACTACCTCCTGCGATAGCTGCTGATCCAGTAAATCAGAATCCTACTCCACGCACTATGTATTATTATGCTAAACCTACTTTAACAGGAATTGAGTTGAGTATAGTTAGGCCTGCTGTTGCTGTAAATAATTTTGAACTGAAACCTAACACAATTCAAATGATCCAACAGTTTGTTCAGTTTGATGGTTTGCAGGACGAGGACCCAAACGCTCATTTGGCAAATTTCTTAGAGTTTTGCGACACTTTTAAGATCAATGGCATTTTTGATGATGCCATTCACCTTCGGTTGTTTCCCTTTTTGTTGAGAAACAAAGCTAAACAGTGGTTGAACTCGTTACCATGAGGGTCAATCACTACTTGGGAATAAATGACTAAAAATTTTTACTTAGATATTTTCCGCTAGCTAAAATGGTTAAGTTGAGGAATGATATCTCTTCTTTTATGCAGATGGATCTAGAAACACTCTATGATGCATGGGAGATGTAACACACCAAACCCGGCTTAGACGTTATGGCCAAATATGATGTGCCACATTGAAGTTAAAAACCCATGTTTCGTTTTAGTGCTTTAAAAATCGACTTTTGTTAAGCTAACAAAGTGAATGGGAGCTAGGCACCAGGTAGGAATCTGTAATGAGGAGGTGAGCCATGAAGGTCGCTAAGTACCAAGCTCTTCTAATGGATCTAATCCTAGACATGCCCACAACCATTGCCACACTTGGTTAAATCGAGTTGTAATTTATTTAAGTTGAAATCTTTGATAAATCGGATAATCGTGGCGTGGTGTTATTTTGAAAACAATTATCATTTTGAAAACACGTCCTAAGTCTAGCCCATTTATTAACAAACAGATTAAAGTTATTAAAAATAAAATAATCCCAGAAAAATAATTAAAATGGCCTTATTACAACTCAAAACCAAACAATAATATTAATAAGATAAAACTTATAAAGAAATAAATCGGCTACTTATTGCAATTAAATGAAACAGAAACACTAGTGTGGCCATCTACGAGTCCTTTGCAGCTCCAAACCATCTAAGCTTAGGGATTACCTGCACAGTTAGAAACAGGGTGAGTTTACGAAAACTCAGTGTGTAATCTCAATAACAAACAAACAGTGAAAACACAGTATCAGTACAATCTGGGCCAAAGCCCTATTTAGTCTTGACATATACTGGGCTGAAGCCTTTCATTTAACGGTTACTGGGCTGAAGCCTTTTCATAAATCATATCACTGGGCCAAAGCCTTTTCATAAATCATATCATTGGGCTGAAGCCTTTACTCTAAACGGTATGGCCCTTAGGCCCATTTCAATATCACATGTAATGTCAATGGATGTATGCAAGCCCATTTGGTGAGACTACTCGACCCACCATCCGCTACTCTCCACTCGTACCAACCAACACACCATGTGGGAATGATTCAACCCACCCAACCAACACACCACCGGCAAAGATAGTCTTTATCATATATCCGAGGCCTAGCCTCTTTTAATAATCGGGCAAAGCCCTTTTGTAAACCAGGGCAAAGCCCTTTTCAATAAATCGGGGCATAAGCCCTTTTGAAACCGGGGCATAAGCCCTTTTCAATAAACGGGGCATAAGCCCTTTTGCACTTCCTCCATCCATATAAAACCCAACCCAATGTAACATGTCATGTATGCGAAATGTCATGCCCATATTTGAATAAACAATCACAGTCAAGTCATTCATATCACCAATATATATTCACAATCAATCCACAACCACACAGGTCAAGTTCATCACTTGCCCACAAGGGCAAAACAGTCATTTTCACATTATAAGGGTATTTTCGTAATTTTACCAAATATCAGGGTTTTCCATGTTCATTACAATTATCAATATTTCCGAGTGTTTAAACAATAATCTTTAACCCGCTTTATCAAATTCGGGCTTTTGGGCCCAAAACCCCTAATGGGCCCTACGAATGCTGATTTAGCCTACTTAACCCAAATTTTACAACAATACTAACCGTGTTAACGTGCAACTTTTCCAAATTCCATTTTCTATCAATTCTACCCAAATGGGTTCGAAAGCCCATTGGGCCCAATTTCAGCCTATTGAGGCCCAACTTACCATCGTGCACAAAATTAAGTTCTTACCTGTTCCATCGATCCAAACACCGATCTTATCGTATTTATCGCATCTACCCAAACGCAACATTACAAGTTCCTGAAATACCGGTATTTTAGCATTTCGGCTTCTCAGCAAATATTAATCTAAGCTATTACGAGGGTTAGTACACACCTGTTACGGGTTAAAGTTAAAACGTTTCCAAAATCAATCGCCTACGATAACCACCACCTGTCACTCAAACTTAACTAATCCAATATCAATATATGTAAATCCTAAGCACATCAGTCATACGGAACAAAAGGGCATATTCGTCATTTTACCATACAGGGGTATTACGGTCACTTTACCCTACAGGGGCTTTACAGTCTCTTTACCCTACAAGGGCTTTAAGGTCTTTTTACTTAATAGGGGTATTTTAGTCATTTCATCCTACAAGGGTGTTTTGGTAAATTTACAAACCAAGGGTATTTCAGTAATTTTGTAAACCAATGGTATTTCCATAATTTTTAGAAAGTCAAGGGTATTTCTATAACTTTGTAAATCAGGGGTATTTCGGTAATTTCACAAACCAGTGGTATTTTGGTAATTTTACAAACTAGTGGTAATTTTACAAATTGAGGGTATTTCGGTAATTTTACAAACCAAGGGTATTTTAGCAATTTTACAGACTAGGGTATTTTGGTAAGTTTACTGATCGAGGGTATTTTGGTAATTTTGTAAACCGAGGGTATTTTAGTAATTTTGTAAATTGAAGGTAAAATAGTAATTCTGTAAATCAAGGGTAAAACAATAATTCTATAAATCGAGTGTAAACCGGTAATTCTGTAAATCGAGGGTAAAACGATAATTCTATAAATCGAGGGTACTTTGGTAATTTTACAATTTGAGGGTATTTCAGTAATTTGGTAAACTAAAGTATTCTAAACAAGGATAACAATACGAATGGGCCTAAAGCCTATTCTCGGCCCAAATGGGCCCATACGCTCGTGTGGCCCTTTTAGCCCAAATCTAGCCACAGATATGAGATTCACCTAGCCTAGTCTAATATTTACTACACAATCAAACAACTTATCCAATTGGGCCCGTAAGCCCACATGACCCCTTTCGGCCCATCGCGGCCCGAAATAGCCATCCTACAGCTAGAATAGCGAGAAATACACACCTGATTGGCGACTGGAGTTAATCCAAGCTCCGAGCACTCTTAGCTAACGCCCAACCCAAACGAGCACGCCATACAGCGAAAGGGATCAACCAAGAAAGGTACCTTTACTCTCCTCATGGTTCCCTCTATTTAAAGCCAACTTCGCAACCACTCTTATGTTAGCTTCCCGATGAGGGATCCCTCCAATATCAGAGTTTAAATTCAACACCAACTCTTGCCGCCCTCTGTTAGCAAAATAAATGCTCCTTGCTTGCCATGGGATTCAACCCATGCCTCCCTCGATGCTCCACACGCTACTTGCCACTAAGCCACAAGGCTTTTGTGTCATTTTTATCCCCAATTAATTATAAGGTCTAAAGGCCAAAGTCTAGGTTCCCTTAAAAAAAACCAAAATAAATTGCAAGAGCCAAGGCTTGAGCCCAGGCTCCCATACAACCTTAATGATGCCACAACCACTAGACTACAAGCTTCCTTTTGTCATTTATTTAACACAATAATTTAAAAACCCTCATCCAAGCATTTAGGCTTTTTTTCTCTTAATACCAAAATTTTTGGTAAAGCCCATGTTTGAACCCAAGATTTCTCCAACACTTCTCAGGGCCATTAACCACCAAAGCAGACATTTAATTTTGTTATTTCATTGCACAATTAAATACCTATATACAACCTCCTTACGGACCCGCACTCAAGGCCCAATACTTCTAAGCCCAAATTCGGGGTGTTACAAGAGAGATACAAGGATATATTGAGAAGGTGCCCTTACCATGGGTTACCACTATGGCTGCAGGTTCAAACGTTTTACAACGACGTGAACCAATCGACAAGGCAACTTATCGACCCAGCTACTGGTGGGACTATCAATAACAAAACACCAGAAGTGGCTTACGAATTTATTGAAGAGAAGTCACTGAATAACCATCAGTGGCAAGTCATGAGAACAAAGCTGACAAAAGCAGTCGGTGTTTTCAACCTTGACGCGGTCACTATGCTATCAAATCAGGTAGAACTTTTAAATAAAAAGATTTACGGTTTGTATGGTTCTACTTAGGTACATCTAGTGATGAGGTGAGATTCAAATGGAGGAGGAGTACACACAGAATATCAATCCTTCAACCCCAGCACCGAAGAGGAACAAGTTCAATATATGGGTAACAATAATTCTAGACCTCAAAATAACCCATACAGTAATACTTATAATGCAAGTTGGAGGGACCATCCTAATTTCTCGTGGGGTGGTCAAGGAAATCGAAGGCCACAACATCCTTCGGGTTTTCAACAATGACCTTACCAACAGGAAAAGAAGCCAAACCTTGAGGAGATGCTAACAAAGTTTATGTCGGTGTCAGAAACTCACTTTCAGAACACTGAAGTAGCACTTAAGAATCAAAAAGCATCGATCCAAGGGCTCGAAACTCAGATAGGATAGCTCACAAAACTAATTTTTGAATGACCACAAGGTACCTTGCCAAGTAATACTGAATCTAACCCAAGGGAACAACTCAACGCGATTACCACTCAAGGTGAGGAAGGGTTAGTTGAACCTGAACGAGAACTAAGGCAAGGAATGGTGGTAAGTAAAGGTAAAGGTGAGGTAGTCCACAGTGAGAAAAAATTGATAAGTAAAGAGTACAAACCTTGTGTGCCATACCCCAATGCTACAAGGAAAGACCGCACAGACAAACAATTCGGTAAATTCCTTAAATTATTAAAAAAATTACATATTAACTTACCATTTATTAAAGCTCTTTCGCAGATGCCAAATGTAGTCAAATTCTTAAAGGAGCTTTTAACACATAAGTGGAAGTTGGATGAGGCATCGTATGTGAAGCTAAATGAAGTTTGCTCAGCCATACTACAGAATAAGCTGGCCAACAAATCAAAAGATCCAGGGAGTTTTATGATTCCTTGTTTAATTGGTAGTTTAGATGTTAATAATGCTTTGGTTGGTTTAGGGGCTAGTATCAATGTCATGCCTTATAAAATGTTTAAACAACTAGGTCTTGGAAAACCCAAACAAACTAGGATGAGCATTCAGTTAGCAGACAAAACAATCAGATTTCCTAGGGGTATTATTGAAGATGTACTCGTTAAAATTGATGAATTCATATTCCCAGTTGATTTTGTTGTTCTAGACATAGAAAAGGATGGTGACATGCCTTTAATTTTAGGAAGGCCCTTTTTAGCAACTGCTAGAACTATAATTGATGTTGGTACAGGTGAACTCACACTTCGTGTGGGTGAGGAAATAATAACTCTTCAAGCTCGTAATTCAAGTAACACATCGAATATCGAGGGTGATTGTATAAATCGTACTACTAATACTGATCATGTGGTGAAACCTTTTTTGCAGGAAACACATTCAAAGAACACACTTGAGCCATGTTCGAGTAATGACAAAGGACCTATCTATGAAGAATGAAGGCTATAGGTCGAGGAACTAGATGAATGCCAGACACAGAAACTAAGATCACACAATAAACCAAATCCACGCCATGACAAGCTCAATATTTAACCAAATCAACTTAAGGTTGGAGACAAAGTACTATTAGATGCAGTAGACCCTCGGATTGGCACCTCTAAACCTAATGGAAATCCCTCTTATGATACTTAGCATTTCCCATACGGCACAGTCGAGGTAATTCATCCATAATTCGGTACGTTCAAGGTAAATAGTACTCATCTAAAACCTTATTTTGATAAAATTGATAGCAGGGATTAGGAGTGTGAACTCCTCGCACCACCATGACCACGCAACAGAGAGGTAAGTCGAGTTTAGACTATAAATAAGCGCTTCTTGGGAGGCAACCTGAGCACTAACGGTGTTAATTTCTTTAAATTTTAGTTTTAACATTTAATTCACTAACTAATTCACTGAACATAGGTCTTCTAGAACCACATGGCTAGGTACACGTGCGTGCCTTAGGCTGTGCCCATACCACGGAAGGCAACACGGCCGTGTGATACGGCCATGTGAAAACAGGGAAAATTTTTTTTCCCCAACACAGGAGTTGATAAGTTGCCACAGTCGTGCGACACGGTCGTGGGTGAATTTGTCAAAACAACACGGACGTGTGACACGCCCGTGTCTAGAGGCCATAGTTGAAACTGAGAAAACAACACGGGCGTGCAACATGCCCTTGCTTACTACTCGTGGTCAATAATGACAAAGCAACACGGGCGAGGACGTACATACACGAGCGTGGGAGAAGCGAACGAAGCAGAACACGGCCGTGCAGCACGGCCGTGTGCATCAACATGCCCAAAGAAGACGGGCGTGGGCTGAATTTCAGATGCGCCCAAATTTGAAAATCACGATACACACGGGCATGTCCCACGGCTGTGTGCCCCAAAATCTATATAAACCCCCCACTATTCATCATCCCCCCAAATATCAAACCCTAGCCGCCAGAATCCTTTCACACACCTTCCCTGCCATGCCGTGCATCGACCACAGCACCACCATTGATGACCCAAGCTCCTCCCTCTACCTAGCTATTGCGTTTATTCACTCTTTTCTCTCTATTCTCTTCAATTCTTTTACTAATTTTATGATTTTTTATTGTGTTATTTGACTATTTTGTTTAATATTCATGGTTCTAATATAGTAATGCTTATGCTCTTTGTTAGAAATTTGCCATTTTAGTCGATACATTATGCTACACTCATCCATTTTTCTCTTGTTTCCATCGATTTCATGCTTACCCATACCATATTACATATTATCAATCCCACATGTATTCATTCACTAGGTATTCCATTTAGCACCATTCTCATGTTCTTATTGTTACTAATGACTTGATATATCTTTCCATTAGGATTTAGTTACTTTTCGGTACATCTTCCCTTTTGCCTATGATGCCCATGAAATATTCTTCTTTAATTTTAACATGCTTACATACCTTTCCATGCTATTCTTGGGGGGTATTTCTATAAATTCGTCTTGCCATTGTAGATACCATGTCAAATCCACATGGCAAGAAAACCGCCGTCCCTGCCTCGAAGAAGAGGAAAGGAGCAGCATCATCATCGGGTCCTAATGCGAAAATCAGGCATCCATTCCTCCAGTTTCCATAAAGACCACAGGAGGAACTTTTTCAGATACTATGGGCCCGACCCCTAAGTGTGGGTTGTTGCATTGATTGGCCAGCAGACTGGCTAGCGCGATCCGAGCCCTTCTGATGACTGACCCATGGGGCCTCTTTTTCGAGATCATCGAGCCAATGTACCTCGAGCTCACACTCGAACTCTGCTCAACCTTCCACCTTCAAGTTGTCATGACACAGTTCGATGATCCTGGAATGATCCTGTAACAGCCCGATTTTGGGCCTAGTCGGAACAGTGGTTTTGGGACCACTATTCTGAGGCTGGAGAAAATTATTTTTAGTATTATTTTATGTGTTATAATATAATTTTATAAGTGCATGTAAATTTTGGTAAGGTAATTTTAGCGATTTCTAATCCAATTTCGAAAAAGGACTAAATTGCGTAAAATATAAAAGTTGTGTGTTAATGCCTAAATGTGTTAATAAACTAGAGAACTAAAATTGGAGGCCTTTAAAGGGAAATTAGACCCTTTTTAAATGTGTGGCCGGCCAAGGGAAGACCAATTGGTCAAAAAGCCAAAAATTGTGGCTTTTAGGTGTTTTAAATTGACTAATTTGTAATAAAATAAGAAAAAAAAGAAATAAAATGTCATTTTCTCTTTCATTTCTTCTTCTTCTTCAAAAAAATGGAAGTAAATAATGGTGGTTTTGAGCTTTAAACTTCCAGCCACTTTAAGCCCTAACAAGTAAGTAATCTTTGGCTATTTCTTGATGATTTTTACATTTTTGGAACCCCTAAAGCATAAGCTTTCAAATGAGGGGTCTAGTTTGCAAAATGATAAAGAGTCTAGAGTTTTTCCATGAATGTATATGTTTTGTTTGCTTAGTTTTTATGGAAGAATATGAATTATATTTTTCTAATAAACAACTTTTGTGAAGGAAATTTGCATGAAAATACTTTAAATAGGTTATTATGCAAAGTTGTAAAACAAGTTGTAAATGTGTGAAATAGTTGAAATTATGAGTTGCTATAGTTATAAAAATGGTTCATCTAGGCTCAAGGAGTAAATAAATATGATAAAAATCATTTTACGAGCCTAGGGGCAATTTGGTAATTTTGGCAAAATAGAGGGGCAAAATTGTAAATTTTGCCAAAGTGTGTCAATGGACTAATTTGATCAATACATTGTTTTAATTATCTAAATGTGATGTTTTAGATGTTGAAAAATGCAATTTGGGCCTAGAACGGGGAAAATCAATTTATAGACGATTACGTCTTTTTCACCTTTGTGGTGTAGAGGTAAGTTTGTATGTAAATAATACCATGCTATACATGTATTTAACTGTTATCATCACATGAATTGTACAAATATTAATGTGTATGTGATTCATATAAATATGATGAGACGAAGCCTTCATAAGCGAGGAAAAATCCCGTTTGAACTTTAGGAATAAAATAGGATACGAGTGACATGTCACTAGGAATTATGAGTCTAGATGACTAGCTTGAGAGTGAGCATTTAAATTTCATGAGATATGAGGTAGCTTTAGCTACAATTGAGGCACTTATGTGCAAAGGTTTTTCGAGTATCCAATTAGTATTCCAAATGTTCAACGGGAAATCCGAGGAAAGTGTTGATGATGGTCCCAATAAGGTAAGTCATTGGTGAGTATGCACTTGAGTTATGTTATGAGTTGTGCAGGTATGTAGACTAAGCCTATGAGAATGCTTTGGCATGTAATGATCTATGATGGATAAATATGTGTTCTTACCATGATGGATAAAATGTTGTTGTATTAAATTTGTGAACAATGACCATGAATGAGTTACTTAGCCTTGACAGATTTGAGTTACTGCAGTAGTGTAACTTTGAAAATACACTAAAAATAGTGGAAAATGAGTTATAAGCTGAATAAAATATAGAAATAAATCTTATTGAGTCTAGTTTCTTATAAAAGAAACCATGTAAACAAAAGAATTTCCTATAATGATATATATGAAGTTGCATGGGACAGAGTCAGAAGGACTTTGAAATCCCATGTTCTGATTTGAGAAAATCATTATAAATTGTAAAAAAAATTTTATGAGTTATTATTTATATTATTAGAATCCTTAATAAGTTTATTTTTGAGATAAATAGACAAGAACATTATTCAAGTCCTGTGCTATGAGATAATTGAAATTTAGTGCAGAAAGCTCTAAACTGTCAAACAGTGAATCAGGGGTAACTTTGAGGAATAAACTGTACTAATTTGCTAAACCAAAAATTCTGTAAATTTTATGGTAGAAAGGTACATGAGTCTAGTTTGAAATAAAATTAATGGAACTTAATTTGGAGTTTCTTAGATCCAGATATAAATAATTTAGTTACTTTTTCTTAGGAAGATTGCTTCTCGTGAATTTTAGAATATGTTGTAAACATTGATAAAACATGTTAATGAGTTGCTTATTGTTTTCATATGAACTTACTAAGTGTAAAGCTTACCCCTTTTCTTTCCCATGTTTCCTAAGGTTGCCAGGTTAGCTCGGGTTGGAGGCCATCAGAGATATTATCACACTATCGAGTTAACATTATCGGCGTAAATAAATCCTAGTGTTTTGAGTCTATGGCATGTATAGGGTCTTAATGTTGAGTATGTGATATTATGATTTATCCAAAGGCTTTGGCTTATTATTAAGGTAGATTATAGTCATGTGAATTAGCCTATGTAGGCTAATGAAGTTATGGGCCTATATGATTATTCTTATGCATGTATGTTATTATCTCTTGTGATGTGGCTTACTGCATGTATGCCTAGAGATTGAATTGAGATTCATTGATGAGTTTGTAATGATGCAAGATTAAGTGATTGGTAAATAGTTAATAATGCCTCATGAATGGTTTGTGGATATGATTATGCATGCCTAGTGATGGACATGAGGTTTGTGCCGTAACTTATGACAAGTATGTGGTAATGATGTGAGTAAGTTCTATGATATTTATTGCATAAGAAATTGATATAAGCATAACATGTTTGTAGATGTTTAAGAGCTCATTTATGTCATGTTGTATGTTATTGGATTATTGGATAAGTATGTGTGCATATGTTGTGAAGGTGACAAATGGCTTGGAAAATAGCCCTGTAATTGTCTATACGGGTAGACAGATGAGCTTGTGTCTAGACTATGTGTGACACACGGTTTGCCTCCATGGGTGTGTGTCATGGCCGTGTTTTAAAGTTAGTGTTGCACATGGGCTAAGGGCATGGGCGTGTCCCAAGCCACACGGACGTGTGTGACTACACGGTCTATATCCACACGGGCGTGTGGAGCCTTAGAGCGTGAAATGTTTCAAGTTTTTCTTAAGTTCTCAGTTTAGTCCCGAACCACCTCTAATGCATGGTTTGGGTCTCATGAGCTCGTTTAAGGAACAAAATGTATGTGAAATTAAAATTTTTAAATTGATCAAAATTTTACAGCCCAGTTTTATATAGTTGGTTAAGTTTAAGTCCGGTAGCACTTTGAACCCTGTCCCGGCGTTGGATACTGGTGAGGGGTGTTACAGGTCCAGTTTCGTCTAGGCAGTTTAGTCCGCCAGTTGAGCATACCTCAGTTTGACATTGCTTTAGTGCTGACAGGACGGAGAGAGAGTACCAGTGTCATCAACACTAACGATGCATATTTTTTGTGGAGCATGGTGAATGGGCACATGTTCGACCTCGCCTATTTCATTACCCTCACGATTCGCCATCAGACGAAGCGGCACAGAAGGGGAGTCATTTCCATTGGCCCTTATATGACTCGCCTGGCGCGGTACTTTGGTCTCCTCAACACGGCGGCACAGACATCCCCCCTCACTCTCATCGGTCAGATGTCCTCACAGGGCATCTCAACTATGCTCCATATGAGAATGATCGAGTGACGACGTGGATTTGATCCTCCTCAATACTGTCTCGTCCAGTCAGCCGAGCAGACGACCCAGAGGACATTACTGATGATGTCCATCGCTGCCTATAGATTGGCACCGAAAGAGCTTGTGGAGCTTAAGGCTCAGATTCAAGAGTTACCGGATCGTGGATTCATCCACCCTAGTGTGTCTTCGTGGGGCTTAGTTGATCCATGATTTATGTTTCAGCTTTCGTTTCCTTTTCGTTTGTTTCGAGAAAATTCGAAAATATAGGGCTATACGGACTCGAACCGTAGACCTTCTCGGTAAAACAGATCGAACTGATTATTATCAAAATGATTCGGCCTATTTCAAAGACCCAACATGCATTTTTTTTGGCATTGGGCTCTTTCATTAACTGATATTCCAATTCATATGGTTTTCTCAACCCAAAAAATAGAATTGGATATGTAACTTTATTGCATTGGAATACCTCCCCTTCTAGGTGGATTCTTTCGGAGAAAGGATCCAGTGTTGTTCGTGAAAAAGAAGGATAGATCCATGTGTATGTATATTGACTATCGACAATTGGGTAAGTTGACAATCAAGAATAAGTATCCCTTACCTAGGATAGATGATCTATTTGACCAGTTTTGAGGGGCTTTGTTTTTCTCCAAGATTGATCTTTGATCAGGATATCATCAGTTGAGGGTTAAGGAGACTGATGTACACAAGACCACATTTAGGACTCGATACGGTCATTAAGAGTTCCTAGTGATGCCATTTAGATTGACAAATGCACCAACAGCTTTTATGGATCTGATGAATCAAGTATTCCAGTCCTATCTAGATCAGTTCATAGTGGTATTTATTGACGACATACTGGTGTATTCGGGGACTGAAGATGAACATGATGAACACCTCAAGATGGTTCTGCAAATTTTGGGAGAGAAACAACTTATGCCAAGTTCAGTAAATGCGAGTTCTGGTTACGTGAAGTAGCATTTTTGGGACATGTAGTTTCTACTGAGAGGATTAGAGTCAATCCTCGAAAGATTGAGGCTGTCCTTGATTGGAAGCAGCCTAAGACTGTATCTGAGATCCACAATTTTCTGGGATTGGCAGGGTATTATAGGTGATTTGTAGAAGGCTTCTTATTGATTGCAGCACCTTTGACTAAGCTACTACGTAAGGGTATGCCATTTAACTGGACTGATGCACAGCAAGAGAGCTTTGAGAAGCTCAAAACTGTACTAACTAAGGCTCCTATTTTGATACAGCTAAAGTTTGGAAAAGATTTTACCATCTACAGCGATGTATCACATGTTGGTTTGGGATGTGTATTGATGCAAGAGGGTAAAGTGGTAGCGTATGCGTCGCGTCAGCTTAAGACTCATGAGGTGAATTATGTAACGTATGACCTAGAGTTGGCCGCTGTGGTATTCGTGCTAAAAATCTGGAGGCATTATCTGTATGGTGAGGAGTGTATCATCTACATGGATCACAAGAGCCTCAAGTATCTCCTCACTTAGAAAGGGCTAAATCTTAGGCAGCCTAGATGGATTGAGCTGTTTAAGGATTATGACTGTACAATTGAATACCATCCTGGTAAGGCCAATGTGGTTGTCGACGCACTGAGCCGTAAGGTTATGACTGATTTGAGGGTGATGCTTGCCCGCCTCAGTTTATTTGACGATAGAAGTTTGCTTGCTGAGTTTCAGGTTAAGTCTACATGGATTGAGTAGATTAAGGGAAAACAGTTGAAACACGAATCATTGGGTCTTCGTTTCCGACAAGTTGAGAGTCGGCATAGTGAAAAGTTTGGATTGAATAGTAAAGGGGTATTCTATTTTCGTGGGAGAATCTGTGTTCTAGAAGACACTGAATTAAGGTAGTTGATATTGAGAGAGGCACATAGTAGCCCCAATGCTATGCATCCTGGTAGAAATAAGATGTACCCAGACCATCGCGAGTTATACTGGTGGCCAGGACTTAAGCGAGAGGTTACCGATTTTCTGTGGAAGTGTCTGACTTGCCAACAGGTTAAGGCTGAGCATCAGTTACCTTCGGGTTTGTTACAGCCAATTAAGATTCCACTTTGGAAATGGGAGCGGGTGACTATGGACTTCGTTAGTGGGTTACCTTTCACTCCTTTTAAGAAGGATTCTATATGGGTCATCGTGGATCGATTGACCATGTCCACCCATTTCATACAGGTTCTTACTGACTACTTGCTGCAGATGCTGGCTAAACTATATGTGTCTAAGATATGAGACTGCATGGGTACTGGTTTCAATCATCTCTCATAGTGATCATCATTTTACGTCTCGATTTTGGAAAAATTTACATGATACTTTGGGTTCCAGGTTAGATTTCAGTACTACTTTCCATCCTCAGACAGATGGTCAATCTGAGAGGGTGATTCAGATACTAGAGGATATGTTGAGGAGTAGTATGATTGACTTTCGAGGCAGTTAGGAGGAGTATTTGCCATTGGTAGAGTTCACTTACAATAATAGTTACCAGTCTAGTGTACAGATGGCACCTTATGAGGCACTTTATGGTCGTAAGTGTCGCACTCCTTTATGATGGATTGAATTGGGCGAGCGATGAGTTATGGGTCCTAAATTGGTTTCTAAAATTGAGGATAAGGTCAGATTAATACGGGATCGACTGAAAGTGGCATCAGACAGGCTAAAGTCCTATGCGGATCTGAAGCATCGTGAGATCGAGTATTCTGTGGGAGACTTCATTTTTCTTAAGATCTCGCCATGGAAGAAGGTACTAAGATTTGGTTGAAGTAGGCTATGACCTACAATAATTTCCAAGCATGTTTATATTCATATATGATGTTTTGTTTCCAATTGGAAATGAGTCACAAGAACGAGCCAATCTTTAATGTGTTAAAGTGACATGGAAACCCATAAATACAAGATGGGAAATAACCTGGCATGTATGAAACCAATGATATGAGGTTTCTATGCAATAAGTTTTGCCAAGAACATTTATAAGAATACGATCATGCTTTCCATTGCATTTGATAATCATTAAGTATAAGTGTTGAAAAGGGTGACCAAAGGCTTGGAAAATAGCCTATTAGGGTCCACACGGTTGGGCACACGGGCATGTGTCTAGGCCATGTTTGACACACGGACCACTCCCATGGGTGTGTGGTATGGCCGTACGTCTCCTGCACCGAAAAGTTTAAGTCAATGTTGTACACGGGTAGGCCACACGGGCATGTGTCTTGGCCATGTGCCCCTAATTGTATGATAAGGTTAAAGTCAGTGTTGCACACGGGCTGAGGTCATGGGTGTGTCCCAAGCCACATGGTCGTGTGTGATCACATGGCCCCACCCACACGGGCGTGTGGCACTTCAATGTAAAGGGCATTTTTTCCAAGGTATCCAAAGTTTATCGAATGTCCCCAGTTTTGTCCCGAACTGCCCCTAGGTATGTTTTAGGCCTCGAAGGCCTGTTTAAGGGACGAGACATACATGTTTGAAAAGTTTTAAATTTGAATGAAACTCGGTGATCTGATTTAATATGTTTTTGAATGTGAAACCCCGGTAACGCCTTGAACCCTATCCCAGCATCGGATAAGGGTGAGGGGTGTTACTCTATAGTTCCCTCCTAACTCTACCCTTGTTTTAATAAATCCCTCACTAACCATTAGTCTTAATTGCCTATTTAAGTTCCCTAGTTTAGCTTATATTCCTATTTACTCCTAATGTGTAACATGTTTTCTATTTACTCTATTTTTAATCTATAATTTAATTTCAATACTACCAGCCCGATTTCCAGGATGTGACAACTCTCCCCCTCTAACAAGATTTTTGTCCTTAAAATTACTTGAATTGAATAGATAAGGATATTATCGTCTCATCGCATCCTTAGTTTCCTAAGTAACTTCCTCAGTCTTATGGTTACACCACAAAAACTTTACCAAAGATATGCTTTTGTTACACAACATCTTAACCTCATGAGCTAAGATTTCAACTGGTTCCTTGTCATAAGTAAGACCAAGTCGAACCTCAATCTCCTCAATCAGAACAATGTGCGATGGATCAGATTGATACTTACACAATAGAGACATATGAAATACATCATGAATTTGCTTAACTTCAACTGGTAATTTGAGTCGATAGGCTACTAGTCCAATCCTCTCAATAACCTCATAAGTCCCAATAAATCTCAGAGTTTTTTCTTTTTTCATCTGAATCTTAGAACTTTCTTCCAAGGTGAATCCTTAAGGAACATTTGATCCCCAATCTGAAACTCGATGTCACGATGTTTTATATCTATATAAGACTTCTGCCTACCAAAAGCGACTTTCAGTTTATCACCAATCAGTTTCACCTTCTCCTCAGTCTCCCGAATAAATCTGGACCCACAACATGTCTCTTACCTAACTCAAACAAACAAAGAGGAGTTCTACACCTCCTACCATATACTGCCTCGAACGGCTCCATCTGAATACTCGATTGGTAACTATTATTGTAAGAAAGTTTCACTAAAGGTAGATATCGCTCCCAACAACCATAAAACTCGATGATACAATTGTGCATCATGTCCTCAAGAATCTTAATTCCGACTGACCATTTGTCTGGGGATGATAAGTCATACTAAAGTTAAGCTTTGAACCCAAAGCTCCTTGAAGACTTATTCAAAATTTTGATGTAAATAGCATATCTCTATCACAGATGATCGAAATCAGTACACTAAGAAGTCAAACTATCTCCGTCACGTACAACTCAGCTAATCTCTCCATCGACTAATTAGTACACATTACTAGAAAATGCGTACTTCTCGAGAACTGATACAAAATCACCCAAATTGAATCTTTTTTTCACCAAAGTTAATGGTAAACCTGAAACAAAATCCATTGTGATCCTCTCCTACTTCAATTCCAAAATCTATATTGGCTACAACAAATCGAAGGATGTTGACGCTTCGCCTTTACTCTTTAATAAACCATACAATGACCCACGCAGTTGGTAACATCCTACTTCAAGCAAAGTTACCAATACAACTCCATGAGATCCCGATAGATCTTGATACTGCCGGGTGCATAGCATATGGGCTGCTATGCATCTCAGTAAGAATTACATGCCTAAGCTCCACATCAATAGACACATACAGTCCCCCATAAAAACTCAAGATTCCCTAAAAATTCAACTTGAAATCTCCACCGCTACCATCTCAACTTGCCCAATCTTTTTCACTAAGAATTCATCCACTAACTTCCTTTCCTTAATCTTATAAGAAAAAATTGGCTTAACCTAAAGCTCAACCAGCAACCCACTATCACAGGTTAAATTCAACTGTACAAGCATAGCTCGCAATTCAACCATCGACTTTCAACTCAAAGCATCAACAACCACATTCCCTTTACCAGGGTGATATTCAATCACACAATCATAGTCCTTTAGTGACTACATCCAGTGCCTCAATCTCAAGTTTAGCTCCTTTTGGTATAAAAGATACTTAAGAATCTTGTGATCGATGTCGTAACAGTCTATTTTTGGGTCAAATTAGAACAGTGGTTTTGGAACCACAAATCTGAGGTCAAAATATTTATTTTATTATTTTAATAAATTTTACAGCACGATAGAATTATTACATGAAAGTTTCGTAAAGAAATTTTACTGTTTAAATGCTTAATTTGGTAAAAAGGACTAAATTGCGTAAAGTGTAAAATTTGAGTTCTATAAGAAAAAGGTGTCTAATTGCTATGGTTTTTAAATATGTTGGCCTTAAGTGGTAATTCATCCATTTATAAAGATAGTGGACAATTATGGGCACTTTATCAAGTGAATTTGATGTTATTTTTCATCTTCCATTGAATATTGAGGTGAAAACCATGGAAGAAAGCTTGCTAGGGTTCAGCCATGTTGATGCTCAATTGTAAGTCCCATTTTTGTCCCCTTTTTAATAATTTTTACGTTTTTGAGACCGTTGGAGCTTAATCTAGCTAGCCCGTATCTCCGATTTCAAACACTTTAAAGTATTTGAAATTTGCCATTGTTGAATGCATGAGTATTTTTTTAGTTGATGATGCAAAATAAATCATTTTTATTAGATGTACAAGTTTTGTAAAGTGAATTTTGGTAAAAATGTCAATTTTGGATGAAATTGTAAATTATGAAAATTTAGTAGTTGAATTTTAAAATAAATGAAAAATATGGGCTGATATCAGAATAGATAATATTTGGTCAGCATGAATTTGTATTAAATTGAATGAATTGTGATTTTATGTGATAATGACTAAATTATGAAAATGTGAAATAACAGGGGCAAAAATGTAATTTTGCCAAAATATGTAAATTATTTTAAATTGAATGAAATTATGATTAAATAAGTAAATTTTGATATTATATATATTGAGATAAATGAGATTTGGATCTGGAACGGGGGAAAACAAATTATCGAGTTAGTTTACCTAAGTCGACGTTATAACGAATGAGGTAAGTTTGTATGTTTAATAAGCATCAAATTATTTATGTATAAATGCTTAAATTATATAATTGTGGGAAATGCTATAATATTGAAATGCAATGTGAATGCTATTGAGTACGATGCTACGGAAATAATCAACAGAGATTCGATACAGCGAAAATCCCTGTTGAACCTATGGAATAGATAGGATACAAATGTCATGACATTAGGATTACTGAGATTACGTGTAAGACCATAGTTGGGCTATTAGCATCGATACGAGATTACATGTAAGACCATATCTGGGATATGGCATTGGTACGGTATTGTGTGTACGAGATTCCCAAGTATTCTTTAGTATTCCAAATATTTCAACGAGAAATATTGATGAAACATGGTAATAAGTGATGGTATGAGTCAGTCAAGGTATTCATGACAGAAATTGACAAGTAATTGTTAAGAGTGAATTTCATATGATAAGTAAGTAGAAAATTATGAGAATTCATATGGTTCAATTGATTATATATATAAATGTGATGGCTATTGAATTAAATATAGTTTATTTCTATTTGCTTATGTATATGTAAATGTGAATGAATGGATAAGAAGTATTCAAATTATATAAGCATTAAAAGGAATAAAGTTGTGAAATTCTTGGTTAAATTTTTGAATGGATACATGATATAAAGGTGGAATTATACAAGTTATATTATAGTATTTATAATGGCTTAGAATGTGTTTATTTAATGAGATGAGTTATTATGATACGAGCTTACTAAGCTTTATAGCTTATTTTGTTATCTTTTCTATGTTTATAGTGATTCGGAGGCTCGCTCGGATTGGAAGTCATCAAAGATGATATCACACTATCCAGCTATAGTCTGGTACTTATAAGCTTTGTGATATTGGTTATTTGGCATGTATAGGTTTTGTGGTTTAAAGTATATATATTCCCATGTGATATAGGTTATTTTGGTAAGCTTAATGATATTAGGTAATTTGGAAAGCTATGTGCTTGAGAATTTATGCTTGATAATGTATGTATGGAATGGTTAGTTGATTAAATTGAATATGTGAATTAGGTATGAAATTAGATGGCAAATTGTAGCATATTTGTAAATTGTATTAATGGTAAAGAAAAGGCATGATTTGAACATTGGTTGATGGTGTTTGAATACGTATTAGTGCCTTGAATGGGTACCAATTGTGCTTGTGTAGGTATGTGCAAAATGGGTGGCAAAATGACTTGGTAAATAACCTATTTTTATCCATACGGGCAGAGTCACGGTATGTGTCTTAGCCGTGTGTGACAGACGGTCATGTTACACAGCCGTCTGTCCCTTGGTATTGAAATTGAATTGAAGTTAGTATGATCCACACGGTCTCACACGCGGGCGTGTGACTTGGCTGTGTTGCATAAGTCAATATACCCAACACGTTTGGCACGACCTAGCACACGGCTTGACACACGGGCATATGTGGCTGATGACACAGGCGTGTCTAGTGGTCGTGTGAAACACATGGCCTAGCCACACGAGCATGTGATCCCTGTTTTGGAGAAAAATTTTCTAAGTGTTGAAAAGTTTTTCAAGTTATCGGTTTAGTGCGAAACCACTTCTAATGCATGTTTAAGGCCTCGTAGGCTCGTGTAAGGGATAATATGATTTAGTATGATTGAATGGTACTTGCATTGATAAATTGTTTATGAAATATATGTTTATAAATGCTTTAAGTCTGATGATTCTCCATAACCCTATTTCGGTGGTGAGAGATGTACATTTATTGGTATCAGAGCTACAGTTTAGTAGATTATAGGACTAAAGTAGCATATGTGAGTCTAGCTATACATTCCATATAGAACCAATGATAGTGTGGTATCTCCCGACTATGACAAAAATTTTTTTAATTAGATAGATATGCTTTCCAATCGAGCTAATTCCGATAGTACAGAAAGTGGTACTCAAATATTTGAGTGAAAATGTGTTTATGACGAGTTGAAATTCATAAAGGTATGAATAAAAGTTCATAATATTATGTTATTGATAAATGTTATATTATGTGCATGTGTATGTGAGAGTTAATTTTGAGGCTTTACGACCCTCACCCCCATATCAGTTTAGTGAGACATTGAAATCTGTAAGATGTAGATTGAATAAGCTTACAAGAGTAGAATTACAGAGTTCCGTGATTGAAGGATTAATACTGTGGTTAGATAAGAGAATGAGTCAACAGTAAAGATAGTACTAGAAGAGATATCAGATCATTTTAAAGAGTATTTGGATTATGCAAAGTCACTAATAAAGAAGAAGTTGACTTTGATGAAACAAAATATTCAGGTATGATATCTAAAGAATGTATTAACTGGAAGTTCTACTTAATTGATTTCTATTAGTGATGGGATAAAGAGGAATCAATAATAAAAAAATTAGACAGTGGAATAATGTGTGAACTGTAATGATATCTGAGTACAGCAGTGTAGTCGAATAGCTTGTAATGATCTCTTTTAGGCATTCTATGTGATCAATTATTCTCAGATGTATATGTGGCTATTTATTTTCAGATGAAATTTTTATCGTATGAGAACTTTAGCTAAACATACTGATAAACAAAAGCATTGGTGGTTTATTTGGGTTATGATTGGCATTGCTCTATCTTTCCCTGGTATTCTATTCTATTGTGTTGATAGAAAAGTCAACAGTAAATTTTGTATGATACTAGTATTCTATTTCTACTGGTTATTATTTTGTTGAATATACATGAAGATTATATTGCATCTGTCACAGTTGATTTCAGTGCTTATGAGTGATGTTTTCTTCTAGAATTTCTCTGGGATATCATTGAGATCTTTATCATTCTATATGGGTTGTTATTTTCAGAAATTTTGTATAGTTCCATACTTTGAGATTGTGCTACTTCGATTTTAGTATGATTCTATGTGATTATCTGTAAAAAATATTCTTCTAACGGAAGTGGCTTCAGTATAATACAACGCTTCGATGATTAATAGTTAAGATAGCTTCATTATATAATCCTTTCAAGTTTCTCGGAAGGGAATTAACATCGGCAAAAGCATAGATGATAGATGATCAAGTTCAAATCTGTATAATAGTTATCACTTTCAGGTAAATCTTAATATATTTCAATGAGTAAAGACTGTATGTTATGTCATATTCAAGGTATGCAGTTTTTAAGAAGATCTTTGACTAGTATCCTGAAGAAATTGCAATAAATTGTATGTCTGAGTCATCTCGACAGCAGGAAGAAAGGTGTTCTTTGAAAAGTTATTGTTTGACAGCCAAGATCAATTCAGTTGTTTAGTTTGACTGGGTTATTTGTTTGAAAGGTTAATTAAGTTATATGTGTTTGAGTTTAAACATGGGTTCGGAAATAAATTATGTGCGTTCACAGGTAAATAGATGGATAGTCTGAATGATGAATTCATATTTTAGAAGACAAGATATAGAATTATATCTATTAGAATGGTTCTATTTCTGAAATATTATTGTAAACTAAAGTTGTTTCAATTGTTGAAGTTTTCATTTGTGCAAAGTTTGATTTAGTATAATATATGTTAATAAAGTTATAAACAGTTGAAAATATTGTTAACTAAAGCATCAGTTTTGGTTCAGCCTGAGTTTATGATTTTTAGTCATGCGTTATTGAATGGTTTGAGTATGTTTTAGTACAAGAATGTATAGTGATGGCTTATTCTTCCATACAGTTAAAGTTGCATGAAAAGGGTTATTTGACACATGAATTAGAGATGGTTGACATTGTAATTGGTGAGTAATGTAACCTATTTAATGTTGTAGAGAGATTTAAATTTGGACAGCAAAGATGGCCTGAACTGTCAAAAGATTTTGAGTTAGTAATTGGTGTAACACCCCAAACCCGGCCCAGACGTTATGGCCGAATTTGACGTGCCACATTGGAGTTGAGAACCCATGTTCCGTTTTAGTGTTTTAAAAACCATATATTTTGTTGAGTTAACAAAGTGTATGGAAGCTGGGCACCAGGTAGGTATCTGAGATAGAGGAGGTGAGCCATGAAGGCTACTTAAGTACCAAGCTCTTTGATTGGATCCAATCCTAGACATGCCCACAACCATAGCCACATTTTGTTATATCGAGTTTAAGTTTGTTTAAGTGGACGTCTTTGATAAATCGATTAATCATGGTGTTGTGATATTTTGAAATCAAATATTGTTTTTAAATCACGTCCTAAGTCTAGCCCCTTTTGAATAATTATCAACCAATTTTAAAGTTATTGAAAATAAAATAATCCCGAAAAGAAATAAAAGAAAAGTTAAAAATAGCCTTATTACAAACCAAAAATAAATAATAAAGGAAATTTAATGAAAACCAACGCTTATTTAAAAGTCCAAAGACAATCACCGTGGCCACTCTGAATCCCCTCTGGCCCAAGTCCCCACATCAAGGCTAACCTGCAAGGTTAAGGAAAGGGGGTGAGTTTGGAAACTCAGTGTGCAACAAGCCCCTTTCAGAGCCCAAAACAATAACAGCCTGTTGGGTCTAAGCCCAAATCAAATCTCAAACATGTACTGGGCCACAGCCCTTTTCATATTTCATATTTCATAAAACTGGGCCGAAGCCTTTTCAAATTTCATATTACATAACACTGGGCCGAAGCCTTTTCAAATTTCATATTACTGGGCCGAAGCCTTTACTGTAAACGGTATGGCCCATAGGCCCATTTCAATATCACATATAATGTCAATGAAAGAATGCAACCCATTTGAGGAGACTACTCAACCCACCATCCGCTACTCTCCACCGTACCAACCAACACACCATGTG
The DNA here is from genome assembly GCF_025698485.1 of Gossypium arboreum. NCBI lineage: Eukaryota > Viridiplantae > Streptophyta > Magnoliopsida > Malvales > Malvaceae > Gossypium > Gossypium arboreum. The sequence continues at coordinate 55,920,004 of NC_069078.1, read as the reverse complement.
GGATTAACTCGACCCACCCCGCCATAACTCTCCACTTTGCAAGATAGTTTTGCTTTATCATATAACCGAGGCCTAGCCTCTTTTTAATAACTGGGCAAAGCCTTTTTAATAATCGGGCATAAGCCCTTTAATAATCGGGCATAAGCCCTTTAATAATCGGGCATAAGCCCTTTATCATAACTGGGGCATAAGCCCTTTAATAACAGGGGCATAAGCCCTTTATCATAACTGGGGCATAAGCCCTTTAATAACTGGGGCATAAGCCCTTTTAATAACTGGGGCATAAGCCCTTTTGATAACTGGGACATAAGCCCTTTTGATAACTGGGGTATAAACCCTTTTTATAACTGGGGCATAAGCCCTTTTGATAACTGGGGCATAAGCCCTTTTTCACTTCCTCCATTCATATAAAAAACCCAACCCAATGCATTTATGAACATCTCGTGTGCATATCATACATATCATGTGCATATCATACATGTCATGTGCATATCATACATATCATGTTTATCAAAATCCCATGCATTAAGTTCATATATAAACCCTAGGGGTATAATGGTTATTTTTACCTAGGGCAAAACGGTCATTTTCATATTATAAGGGTAATCTTGTAATTTTACCAAAATTAGGGTTTCCATGTTCATTAACTGATTACAAACAATTCATGGGTGCATACAAGTGATTCTCGCCCACTTTTAGCAAAACGAGTTATTGGGCCAAAAAACCCTAATGGGCCCTACTTAGCCGATTTTGTCATCTAGGCCCATTTAGCCTATATCCATAACAAGATAATAACAGTCTTATCATGCAATTTAACAGATTTCCCATTTTCTACCAAATTTGCCTAAATGGGCCGAAAGCCTATTGGGCCCTAATTCACCCTCGAGGCCCAACCTACCGTGAACGCCAAATCACGTCCTTCTTGTTTCCATTGCTCCCAATCATCATCTCATCGATTCTAACTAACTAGTGAGCGTTAAGCTTGCTCACAAGTCCTCGAAATGCCGAATTTAGGCATTTCGCTTTTCGCATTTTATCGCTTTAAGCTATGAAAAGGGTTCGTTACACACGATTTGCGATATTCCTTGACGAGATCTCCTATGCGATTTCTCCTATAATCAACCACTTATAGATTAGACCATGTTAATATTAAACCAAATCGAAAACTACCTATTATCATCACTTACACATTCGCCACCATCCACAATGGCCCTTGGGTTCATACCTTTGCCGAAGTTGATGACTAGATTTAGTCACTCCGATGATCCAAGCTTTTCACACACTCCTCCATCGGTAGCCTTTAATCCTCACTAGTACCAACAAACCAAATAACACCAAAACCCTTTTAGCCTTAGTCGACGAGGGTTTTCACTTTTCTTAAACCACAAGATACAAATGGAAAGAAGGTTCAATACTTACCAAGAGATCTACTCATTGAAGAACGTTCCAAATACCTTCCTACCCCATATCCATTGTGAATCCAACTTAAACGTCGTGAGAAAATAGATCTAAATATTAATTCCGAATCACTAAAATATGAAGCTTTGACTTTTCAAGAAATATTAATCTAAGCTATTTAGAGGTTAGTACACACTGTTATGGGTTGAAGTTGAAACGTTTCCAAAATCAATCGCCTCGATAACCACCACATCACTCAAACTTAACTAATCCAATATCAATATATGTAAATCCTAAGCACATCACCATACGAAACATAAGGGCATATTCGTCATTTTACCATACAGGGGTATTACGGTCACTTTACCTTACAGGGGCTTTACGGTCACTTTACCCTACAGGGGCTTTACGGTCTTTTTACCTAATAGGGGTATTATAGTCATTTCATCCTACAAGGGTGTTTTGGTAAATCTACAAACTAAGGGTATTTCAGTAATTTTGTAAACCAATGGTATTTCTATAATTTTAGAAAGTCAAGGGTATTTACGTAACTTTGTAAATTAGGGGTATTTTGGTAATTTTACAAATTGAGGGTATTTGGTAATTTCACAAACCAATGGTATTTTGGTAATTTTACAAACTAGGGTATTTTGGTAATTTTACAAATTGAGGGTATTTACGTAATTTTGTAAATCGAGGTAAAATAGTAATTACAGAAATCAAGGGTAAAATAGTAATTCTATAAATCGACAAAGAAACGATAATTTTGTAAATCGAAGGTAAAACAAGAATTACGTAAATCAAGGGTAAAACAGTAATTTTATAAATCGAGGGTAAAATAGTAATTCTGTAAATCGAGGGTAAAATGGTAATTTTGTAAATCGAGGGAAAAGCGGTAATTATGTAAATCGGGGTAAAACAATAATTACAGAATCGGGGTACTTTGGTAATTTTACAAGTCGAAGGTATTTCAATTTTACAAATCGAGGGTATTTCAAAGATTTTTACAAACTAAGGGTATTTCGGTAATTTTAGTAAACTAAAGTATTCTAAACATGGATAACAATACTAATGGCTCTAAAGCCCATTCTCGACCCAAATGGGCCCACACGCTCGTGTGGCCCTTTTAGCCCAAACCTAGCCACATATATGCGATTCACCTAGCCTAATCCAATATTTACTACACAATCAAACAACTTATCAAATTGGGCCCGTAGGCCCATTGGGCCCATATGGCCCTTTCATTATCGCGCCCAAGTAGCCATCCTACATCTAGAGTAGTAAGAAATACACACCGATAGGAAGCGGAGTTAATCCACGCTCCGAGCACTCTTAGCCGATGCCCAACCCAAACGAGCACGCCATACAAATGAAAGGGATCACCAAGAAAGGTACATTTACTCTCTTCATGGTTCCTCTATTTAAAGCCGACTTCACAACCACTCTTATATTAGCTTCCTGATGTGGGATCCCTCCAACATTAGAGTTTAAATTCAACACCAACTCTTGCCGCCCCCTGTTAGCAAAATAAATGCTCTTTGCTTGCCATGGGATTCGAACCTATGCCTCCCCTTAAATGCTCCACACGCTACTTGCCACTAAGCCACAAGACATTTTGTGTCATTTATTTAACACAATAATTTCAAAACCCTCATCCAAGCATCCAGGTTTTTTTTTCACTTAATACCAAAATTTTTTGCTAAAGCCCAAGTTTGAACCCAAGATTTCTCTAACACTTCTCAAGGCCATTAACCACCAAAGCGGACATTTAATTGTGTCATTTCATTACACAATTAAATACCTATATATCACCTCCTTACGGACCCACACTCAAGGTCCAATACTTCTAGGCCCAAATTCATGGTGTTACAATTGGTTATCATCCTGAACAAACGATTATAGTTACGAATATTTTGAACAAGAAATCTTTGTGTGCTTTACAAGTGATGAATACATGATTGATCTTATCGAATGATGGATAGATATTAGCTGGGTTTCAATGTGAATTGATTTCTGATTAGAGCTTCAGATTGGAACTAATGATTATTGGTTGTTTCAAGACAGAGTTCGTGTAACGAGAAATCCAGAGATTATACAACCATTGTTATATCTAGCTCACAGTGGTTAAAGCTGATTATCAAGCACCTTTGGGACTGTTACAATCTGTGTTATTATTTGAGTGGAGATGAAATAGAATTTCGTTGGATTTTGTAAAAGGAAGATGTTATTTGAACTATTGTTGAATGTTGAAGAAGTCTGGAAATTTTATCTCAGTACGTTTAATTTCTCTCTTGATAGACTAGATAAGTTATACATTTATGAAATTGTCAGTTTTTACAGAGTGCCAGTCTTCATTATTTCGGATAGAGATCCGAGGTTTATATTGTATTTCTGAAGAAAACTACTGTAAACTTTGGGTATGAGGTTGCATTGTAACACCACTTTTCATTCTCCAATTGATGGATAATATGGGAAAGTGATGCAAATTCTCGAAGATACGATTTGCTACTGTATCTTAGTATGTGAGAGCAATTAAGAAAGGCAATTACTGTTGGTTGAGTTTGAGCATATTAATAGTTATCATATGAGTATAAAGATGACATTGTATAAAGTATTGTATGATTACAATTACCGAACTCTGTTGTTATAGGATCGATCTTTATGAGAAAAAGATTCACGAGATTGATTTCAACAAAGAAATTGAAGAGAGAGTGAAAGTAATTCGTAAAAGTTAGAAAGCAGTTTCAGGTTGACAAAAAACATATGTAGACTTGATACGTAAAAGCATGAATTTCAATTAATGAATTGAGTGTTTATAAAAACATTGCTGTGAGAATAGAATTTTTTGAATTAGCTATAAGAGAAGTTGAGTTTGTGATTTATCGGGTCGTATGAGATTATTGAGAAAATACAGCCAGTTGCTTATTCAACTTATATTGTTGTCAGTACTTGAGAAGATCCATAAGATATTCCTTATATCTATGATACGACGATACAACTAAGACCCTTTTGTATATAATGCTCTTTTAGAAGTTGAAATTCAGCTTGATATGACGTATAGCGAAGGATAGATCACAATCTGAACTCATGAGATTAAAGAGTTGAGAAAATTGAGGCTATGTGAGAATATGATAAGGTTAAAAGAAAGCAAATCTCTATTTTATTCTCTGATAAGATTTTTTGGGACAAAAAGCTCTAAGGAGGAGAGTTGTAATAGGCCGTTTTTGGGTCAAATTGGAACAGTGGTTTTGGGACCACAAATATGAGGTCAAAATATTTATTTTATTATTTTCATAAATTTTACAGCATGATAGAATTATTACGTGAAAGTTTCGTAAAGAAATTTTACCGTTTAAATGCTTAATTCGGTAAAAAGGACTAAGTGGCATAAAGTGTAAAATTTGAGTTCTATAAGAAAAAGGTGTCTAATTGCTATGGTTTTTAAATATGTTGGCCTTAAGTGGTAATTCATCCATTTATAAAGATGGTGGACAATTATGGGCACTTTATCAAGTGAATTTGATGTTTTTATTAATGGATAAATATGTAATTCATTAATTTGGTATAATAAAATAATGGAAACAAAGATATCATCTTTGTTATTTTTCATCTTCCACCGAATATTGAGGTGAAAAACCATGGAAGAAAGCTTGCTAGGGTTTGGCCATGTTGATGCTCAATTGTAAGTCCCATTTTTGTCCCATTGTTAATAATTTCTACATTTTTGAGATCGTTGCAGCTTAATCTAACTAACCCGTATCTCTGATTTCAAAACTTTTAGAGTATTTGAATTTTGCCATTGCTAAATGCATGAGTATTTTGTTAATTAATGATGGAAAATAAATCATTGTTGTTAGATGTACAAGTTTTGTAAAGTGAATTTTGGTAAAAAATGTCAATTTTGGATTAAATTGTGAATTATGAAAATTTAGTGGTTGAATTTTAAAATAAATCAAAAATATGGGCTGATATGAGAATAGATAATATTCGGTCAGAATGAATTTGTATTAAATTGAATGAATTGTGATTTTATGTCAGAATGACTAAATTGCAAAAATGTGAAATAATAGGGGCAAAAATGTAATTTTACCAAAATGTGTAAATTGTGTTAAATTGAATGAAATGATGATTCAATAAGTAAATTTTTATATTATATAGATTGAGATAAATGAGATTTGGATCTAGAACGGGGGAAAACAAAGTATCAGATTAGTCGACCTAAGTCGACGTTACAACAAACGAGGTAAGTTCGTATGTTTAATAAGTATTAAATTATTTGTGTATAAATGCTTAAATGATATAATTGTGGTAAATGCTATAATATTGAAATGAAATGTGAATGCTAATAAGTACGATACTACAGAAATAGATAGAGATTCGATACAACGAAAATCTCGGTTGAACCTAAAGAATAGATAGGAAACAAATGTCATGACATTAGGATTACTAAGATTACGTGTAAGACCATAGCTGAGCTATTGGCATCGATACGAGATTCATGTAAGACCATATCTGGGATATGGCATTGGTACAGTACTATGTGTACGAGATTCCTGAGTATCCTTTAGTATCCCAAATGGTTCAACGGGAAATGTTGATGAAACATGGTTACAAGTGATGGTATGACTCAGTTGAGGTATTCATGACAGAAATTGACAAGTAAGTGTTAAAAGTGAATTTCATATGATGAGTCAGTGGAAAATTATGAGAATTCATATGGTTCAATTGATTATATATATAAATGTGATGCCTATTGAATTGAATATATTTTATTTCTATTTGCTTATGTTTATGTAAATGTGAATGAATGGATGAGAAGTATTCAAATTATATAAGCATTGACAGGAATAAACTTGTGAAATTCTTGGTTAACTATGTGAATGGATACATGACATAAAGGTGGAATTATAAAAGTAAAATTATAGTATTTATAATGGTTTAAAATGTGTTTATTTGATGAGATGAGTTATTATTATACGAGCATACTAAGCTTTATAGCTTATTTTGTTATCTTTTTATGTTTACAGTGATTCGAAGGCTCGCTCCGGTTGGAAGTCATCGGAGATCATATCACACTATTCAGATATAGTTTGGTACTTATAAGCTTTGCAATTTTGGTTATTTGGCATGTATAGGTTTTGTGGTTTAAAGTATATATATTCCTATGTGATATGGGTTATTTTGATAAGTTTAATGATATTTGGTAATTTGGAAAGCTATGTGCTTGAGAATTGATGCTTGATAATGTATGTATGGAATGGTTAGTTGATTAAATTGAATATGTGGATTAGGTATGAAATTAGATGGCAAATTGTATCATATTTGTAAATTTTATAGATGGTAAACAAAAAGTATGATTTGAAAATTGGTTGATGGTGTGTGAAACATTAGTGGCAGAATGGCTTGGTAAATAGCCTATTTTTGTCCACATAGGTAGAGACACGGGCATGTGTCTCAACCGTGTGTAACACACGGTCATATTACACGGCCATGTGTCTCTTGGTATTGAAATTAAATTGAAGTTAGTATGCTCCACACGATCTCACACACGGGCATGTGACTTGGTCGTGTTGCATAAGTTAGTATACCCTACAGGCCTGGCACACAGGCGTGTGTGGCCACTTCAAAGGGCATACAGGCTAGACACATGGGCGTGAGGACAGCCATGTGACCCAAGTCAGTATGTATTCCCTATTTTTAGATGGCTGACTACACAAGTGTGCCTAGAACTCACATACCAGTGAAGGTGAGTAGCTTCTAGGATGGTTGCAAAAAGTTTCGCACTTTAAGTTCGAGATGGTTTTGAAGACTTTTTTACCCAAATCCTATTGTGGCGAAAGAGAAATGTCCTGATCGAGATGAAATTTGAGCTTCAATATGTTGTTGTGAAATTGTTCCTTTGCCGCTTTATTCAAAAATACTACTGGCTCCTTTGCCTGCATTCGCCTTGGGGATTCCGATTCACAGACTGTGGTAGTAGAGCATCCATGTTCCCAGCAGATTTGGTGGGAAGAATTGTGTCCAAATAAAATTGTGGCTACTCAGAAGGATCAAATGGTTAAGTGAGTTTTGATCCAACGGTGCAATTGATAAACCATAATTTATACAAATTTTTATCCCATGCTTAGCACATTTATGGATGGTTTCTCCTTAGATTTGGTGAATTCGATGCTCCTAATTCTTTAATTTCATGTTTTATACTTAGGAGAGCATAAGAGAGGAAAAAGACCAAGAAACGGGCCAAAAACAGAGAATATGGACCCACATGGGAAATCAACACTGCTTGGACTTCCTCACACGAGTAAGCCACACGGTCGTGTTGATTTGGCAGGATCGAAGCACGACTTACACGGACGTGTCACACGAGAGTCTCCCTGATGAGCCCAAGTATAGTTATATTAAGAAAAGGCCACTTTTGAGGGCTATTAGGCATTCTAAAGCCTATTTAAACTCCTGAAGAGGCATTTAGAACAGACACACGGGGTAGGAGGCAAAGAATTACTCAAGGGAAGCCGATTGTTCCATCTTAGAAGCCGGATTCATCGTCAAGACTGAAGATCTCCCTTCAATTTCCACTCAGGGGTTTTGAGTTTTCTTTATGTTTTGTATTCATTATTCTTCTGAGATGTTTTCTTTTATAATTATGAACTAAGCCCCCTAAATACCAAAGGGGAATGAAACCTAAAATGGATCTTGTTATTATTATCTGAATTGTATGATAAATATTTGACTTGTTCTTAATTATGTGTTCTTAATTCTTGTCTTAATATTCCAGGATGTTGATTCAAGTTAATGCGCTTATTAAGAGGAGCAAAAGTCCCTGTCTAAGTGTAAATTTGTCATAATTAAGCAGAGTTGATTGCACGCTTAGAGATAGGGTGATAAGTTTTTGCCAAATTAGGGTGAAACCTAATAAGGGGATTCATAGATCGAGTTAATGCAACACTAGGGCGTTAATTAGAAAGAGATTTCAATTAATCAACCTAGGGTTAGACATTATTACTCTCTAGAGAGATAATAATATAACTTAGGGATTTCTACAGATCAAGTCAAATGAATAAATCGACTGATTCAGAGTCAAATAACAAGTGAAGTCTAGGTGGATTTTTTCTTGGGTATTGTCTTAATCAATCAAATTTTCCCAAAAGCTTTTCCCCAATTTCTCTCTGTACACTCTTAGTTTAGTTAATTAGTTTAGATTAAAAAAATCCTTAATTTTCAGGCTAGATAATAAAAAGAAAGTAATTACTAGTACTCTTGGTTCCTTTAGGTTCGACAATCCGGTCTTGCTAAAGCTATACTACTGTTCGATAGGTATACTTGCCTTCATCGTGATAATAGTTAGTTTCAAGAACGGTTAATTATAAATTTTTAAAACCCGTCACGAATATCACGTATCAAGTTTTTGGCGTCGTTGCCGGAAAACTGAGATATTAAGAACACTCGATTTTTATTACTTTAGCTTTTTTACTTTATTTGCAATTTAAATTTTTTTTTCTTTTCTAATTTTTCTTTTATTCACTCCTGGTAGGTTTTTATATTGTATGATTAGAGGAAACCCATCGGGACCATTACTGTTTGACAGTGAGATCGATCGCAAAGTTCCCAGAAATCGAAGAGAAATAAGGCGAAGCTTAAGATACACAGAGGAAGGGGAAGAGGACGATACTTCAACCACAACCGAGGAGATGGCTAAAAACTAGGAAAATTCGCTACCTCCTGCGGTTGCCGCTAATCCAGTAAATCAAAATCCTGGTCCATATACTATGTATGATTATGCTAAACCTTCTTTAACATGAATGAATCGAGCATAGTTAGGCCTGCTGTTGCTGCAAATAATTTTGAACTGGCACCTAACACTATTTAAATGATCCAACAGTTTGTTCAGTTTGATGGTTTGCAGGACGAGGACCCAAACGCTCATTTGGCGAATTTCTTAGAATTTTGCGACACTTTTAAATTCAATGGCATTTCTGATGAGCCATTCAAATTCGGTTATTCCCTTTTTCATTAAGGAACAAAGCTAAACAGTGGTTGAACTCGTTACCGCGAGGGTTAATCATTACTTAGGAACAAATGACTGAAAATTTTTTATTAAAATATTTTCCGCCGGCTAATACAACCAAATTATGTAATGATATCTCCTCTTTTGTGCAAATGGATTTAGAAACACTCTTTGATGCATGGGAGAGATACAAGGACCTTTTGCGTAGGTTCCCTCACCATGGGTTACCACTCTGGCTACAGGTTCAAACATTTCACAATGGCTTGAATCCTTCGACTAGATAGATGATTGACGCAGCTGTTAGAGGAATTATCAGTAATAAGACACCTAAGGATGCTTATGAATTTATAAAAGAGATGTCACTGAATAATTATCAGTGGCAAGTCATGAGGACAAAACCAACGAAAACAGCTGACGTTTTTAACATCGATTCGGTCACCATGCTCTCTAATCAGGTAGAACCTTTGAATAGAAAAATTGACGGTTTTCTTGGTTCTTCACATGTTCACCCAATAATGCAGTGCGAAGCAAGTGGAGGTGGATCAAGCAATTTAGAATACCTACCCTATGGCCACAACATTGAGAACGAGCAGTTAAATTACATGGGTAATAATCCTCGATCTCAAAATAATCCTTATAGTAACACTCACAATGTAGGTTGGAGGAACCACCCAAATTTTTCATGGGGAGGCCAAGGAAATCAGAGACCACCACCACCTCCAGGCTTCCAGCAACCACCCTACCAGCAGGAAAAGAATCCAAACCTTGAGGAGATGCTAACAAAATTCATCTCAGTGTCAGAAAATCATTTTTAGAATACCGAGATAGCACTTAAGAATCAACAAGCATCGATCCAAGGGCTAGAAACTTAGATAGGCCAGCTTGCTAAATTGATATCTGAACGCCCACAAGGTAGCCTGCCTAGTAACACTGAATCTAACCTAAGGGAGTAGCTCAATGCAATTACTATTCAAGATGTGGAAGGGTTAGTTGAACCTGAACCAGAACCGAGGCAAGAAACTATGGTAAGTAAAGGTAAAGGTGAGGTGGACCACAATGACCAAAAACAGGTAAGTAAAGAGAGCAAAACAGGTGTACCATACCCAAATGCGATAAGGAAAGACCACTTAGATGAATAATTCAGTAAATTCCTTAAACCTATAAAGAAATTATAATTTAACTTACCATTTATTGAAGCTCTTTCGCAGATGACGAACGTAGTCAAATTTTTAAAGGAGCTTTTAGCAAATAAGCGAAAGTTATATAAGGCGTCACATGTGAAGTTAAATGCAGTTTGCTCAGCCATATTACAAAATAAGCTGGCCAACAAATTGAAGGATCCAGGGATTTTTACGATTCCTTGTTTAATTGGTAGCTTAGATGTTAATAATGCTTTGGCTGATTTAGGGGCTAGTATCAATGTCATGCCTTATAAAATGTTTAAACAACTAGGTCTTGAGAAACCCAAACAAAATAGGATGAGAATTCAATTGGCCGATAAAACTATCAGATTTCCTAGGGGTATTATTGAAGACGTACTCGTTAAAATTGACAAATTTATATTCCCAGTTGATTTCGTTGTTCTAGACATAGAGGAGGATAGTAACGTGCATTTAATTTTAGGAAGGCCCTTTTTAGCAACTGCCAAAACTATAATTGATATTGGTACAGGTAAACTCACACTTCGTGTGGGAGACGAAACAATCACCCTTCAAGCTCGTAATTCAAATAACACATTGAAAATTGAAGGTGGTTGTATAAATCATACTATTAAAACTGACCATGTGGTGCAACCTACTTTGTAGGAAACAAGTTCAGAGAACACACCTGAGCCATGTTCGAGTAACGACAAAGGACCTATCTATGAAGAACAAAGGCTACAAATCGAGGAACTAGATGAATGGCGGACTCATAAACCGAGGACACACGATAAACCAAAACCACGCCATGACGAGCTCAATATCTCACCAAATCAACTTAAGGTTGGAGACAAAGTACTACTAGATGCAGTAGACCCTCGTATTGCCACTTCTGAACCTAACAGAACAATCCCTCCTACGGTACTTAGTATTTTCCCATATGGTACAGTCGAGGTAATTCATCCCAAATTTGGCATTTTTAAGGTAAACAATATTCGTCTTAAACCTTTTGTTGATAAAATTGATAGTAGGGATGAGGAGTGTAAACTCCTCGCACCACCATGACCATACAACAGAAAGGTAAGTCGAGCTTAGACTATAAATAAGTGCTTCTCGGGAGGCAACCCAAGCACTAACGGTGTTAACTTCTTTAAATTTTAGTCGTTAACATTTAATTCACTAACTAAGTCATTGAACACAGGATTTCCAGAACCACATGGCCAGGCACATGGGCTTGTCGTAGGCTGTGTACATACCACGGGAGGCAACACAGTCGTGCGATACGGCCGTATGAAAACAGAGTGAAAAACGTTTCCCCATCACGGGATCCAATAAGTTACAATAGCCGTGCGACATGGCCGTAGGCAATCCTGCCAAATTAACACGGGCGTACGACACAACCGTGCCCACCAACATGGTCAAGCCTGTCAAAATAACACCGGCGTGCGCTTGCATACACGGGCGTGGGAGAGGTGAATGATGATTGACACAGCTATGCAAAATGGACGTGTACACCAATGCACCCAATTTCGAAAACCAAGAAATGCACGGGCTGAAATGATGGCACACAAGCGTGCCCCACGGCCGTGTGCCCCAATTTCTTTATAAACACCTATTATTTATTTTATTTTTATCTTTGTATTTTGAAATTACTTTTCCTTTTAATACTATTTTATCTTGAGATTTTATAATTTTTATTTGGCTATTTCTTTACGAGTAATTATGCTTTTTTATATTTCCTAAAAAGTTCTTGATTCTATCAGTTATAAAGAGCTCCAAAGCTCATCATCACTTAGGAACAAAAAACTCCACTGGGAAAGGTTCTCCACGACTGCCATGTCCTGCTCGACCACAACCATAGCTACTACCAGATATAATATTCTTTTGGCATAGGACTTATAGACTAATGAACCTCTACCACCACCGGAGTATCCTCCTTCACTCTCATCATTGCTTTAGCTGATTATTCTCCATAAGTCCAATTCAAGTAGTTCATTCATCATTCAGGAAGTTTCACTTCTCTCCCTATCTTATGGTTATAGATCTATATTTTTCAATAAATCTATCTTTGTACATTGAGGACAATGTATATCTTAAGTGTGGGGGGTCTTTTATATCATTATCAGAAATCCCTGAATTTTGTCTTGTTCTCATGTAATCTTCTCACACCACTATTAGAATAAATTTTGATTAAGTTATGATTTTTATTGATATGTCTTGAATTAAAACATAGGCATTTATGCATTGATCGTTTAAACTTTAAGACATTAGGGAATCAAGCATGATAAGTTGATTTTTGAGAAATAAAAATTTTTAGATTGTTTCCCCAAGTTTAGATATTATCTTGAGTTGAAATTCACAAGTTTAAACATCAAAAAGCCATAATTTTTATGAGATCTTGAGCCTTTAGAGTATATGTTATTTCTTTCATGCTCACTTTTATTATGAGTGTGTTAGTACTGATTTGTTATTCTAGAACTTGCTTGATTATGCATGTCAAGACCAAACCATTTGATTTGATATGTCGAGATAATAAAGGCACTTAGGTTTAACCCACTCACTCCACAAAATCCTACCTTTATAATTAACCCTTAGTGAACCCCTTTGAGCCTAACAAGCCATTAATTGATTTACCCTCAATATTGACCCATAACCCATTATTGTTGAAATCCCCTAATTTGATCCCTATTTTTGTCGAGATTTGATTTGAATTAATTGCTTAGCTATGTTTTATTCTTCACTACGATAATTAAGTTCTATGTTATTTGATTTGTTCTAAACAAAAACACAATACTTATATACATATTAGTAGTAATTCATCGTTTTTGAGCTTGAGTGTTAATTCCATATTCTGAGAAGAAGCTCATTTGTATTCAACTGATAATTAGATATTTTTCTAGTTAGGTGATTTTTTTTCAAATCAATCTCGATTCTAACCTTTTCTTTCAGGATGTGACCACACCCCCTAACCAAAGCCACGTTACAACCATCTAAAGACCTTTTTGATTAATGTATAACCTCAATATATAGTGGTGGAGATTTGATTTTCATGCAAGCCTATGGTAATAACTTTTCATATTGACTAATTAGTGCTTTATTTGATGTCCTTAAACACCTCGAGTGTTTTGAATGAATCTTTAGTGAGGATGTTAAACTCTGTGATAGTTTGATCAGAGGTGATTACTTAGATGAGGAGGGATACCTATGTTTTCGTGATAAAATGCTCAACTTGGAATGTTTCAAACTTTGATGTACTTTTAGTTGAATTTTCAATGTATGATTACTTATGGATTATTTTGAGATATTATTGATAGGGATTATAGATTGAGAAGAATTTATTTTGATTGTGAGTTGAGGATTTTTCTTGAGGACAAGCAGACGCTTCAGTGTTGGGGTATTTGATAAACCGTAATTTATACATATTTTTATCCCATACTTAGCACATTTATGGATGGTTTCTCCTTAAATTTGGTGAATTCGATACTCCTAATTCTTTACTTTCATGTTTTATAAGTAGGAGAGCATAGGAGAGTAAAAAGAGCGAGAAACGAGCCGGAAACAGAGAATATGGACCCACATGGGAAATCAACACGGCTAAGACTTCCTCAAACTGGTAAGCCACATAGCCGTGTTGATTTGGCAGGATCGAACCATGACTTACACAGGCGTGTCACACGGGGGTGTCCCTGACGAGACCAAGTATAGTCCTATTCAAAAAAGGCCACTTTTGAGGGCCCTTAGGCATTCTAAAGCCTGTTTAAACACCTGAGGAGGCACTTAGAACGGACACACGGGGTAGGAGGCAAGGATTTACTCAAAGGAAGCCGATTGATCCATCTCAAAAACTGGATTCATCGTCAAGACTGAAGATCTCCCTTCAATTTCCATTCAGGGGTTTTGGGTTTTCTTTATGTTTTGTATTCGTTATTCTTCTGAGATTTTTTCTTTTATAATTATGAACTACACCGCCTAAATACGTAAAGGGAATGAAAACTAAGACTGAACTTGTTATTATTATCTGAATTGTATGATAAATATTTAACTTGTTCTTTATTATGTGTTCTTAATTCTTGTCTTAATATTCCAAGATATTGATTCAAGTTAATACACTTATTCATAGGAGCAAAAGTCCCTGTCTAAGAATAAATTTGTTGATAAACCGTAATTTATACATATTTTTATCCCATGCTTAGCACATTTACGGATGATTTCTCCTTAGATTTGGTGAATTCGATGCTCTTAATCCTTTAATTTCATGTTTTATACTTAGGTGATAGGAGGATAAAAAGACAGAGAAACGGGCCGAAAATAGAGAAAATGGACCCAAGTGGGAAATCAACAAGGCCTGGACTTCCTCACACGGGCATGTCACACAGCCGTGTCCATTTGGCAGGATAGAAGCACGACTTACACTGGTAGACTACACGGCCGTGCCTATTCAACAGCCTTGACCACGGGCTGAAGTAATCGCACACGGGCGTGTCACACAGGCATGTCCCTGTCGAGCGCAACTGTAGTCCTCTTCAGAAAAGGCCAATTTTTAGGGCACTTAGGCATTCAAAAGCCTATTTAAACACTTAAGGAGGCACTTAGAAGAGGGACGAAGAATAGGAAGCAAGGAATTACTCAAGGAAAGCCGATTGATCCATCTCAAAAGCCGGATTCATCATCAAGACTAAAGATCTCCCTTCAATTTCCTTTAGGAGTTTTAGGTTTTCTTATGTTTTGTTATCTTTATGCTTTTGATATGTTTTCTTTCATAAGTATGAACCAAACCCCCTAAATACCTAAGGGGAATGAAACCTAAGACAGATCTCGTTATTATTATCTGAATTATATGATAAATATTTGACTTGTTCTAAATTATGTGTTTTTAATTCTTGTTTTAATATTCCAAGATATTGATTCAAGTTAATGCTCTTATTCAGAGGAGGAATAGACCCTGTTTAAGAGTAAAATTGTCATAATTAAGCGGAGTGATTGCATGCCTAGAGATAAGGTGACAAGATTTTACCAGATTAGGGTGAAACCTAATAAGGGAATCCATAGATCAAGTTAATGCAATTCTAGGATGTTAATTGGAAAGAGATTTCAATTATTCAACCTACGGTTAGACGTCTTTAGTCTCGAGAGAGATAATAATATAACTTAGGGATTTCTACGGATCAAGTCAAATGAATAAATCGCCTGATTCAAAGTCAAATAACAAGTGAAGTGTAGGTGGATTTTTCCGTAGGTATTGTCTTAATCAATCGAATTTTCCCAAAAGTATTTTCCCAAATTTTCTTTCTGTGCATTCTTGGTTTAGTAATTAGTTTAGATAACCAAACCTTTTAATTTTTAGGCTAGATAATAAAATGGAAGTAAATACTAGTACTCATGGTTCCTTTGGGTTCGACAAATCCGGTCTTGCTGAACTATACTACTGTTCGATGGGTACACTTGCCTTAATCGTGATAATAAGTTAGTCTCAAGAATGATTCATTCATAAATCTTTAAAACCTGTTATGAATATCACGTATCAAGTTTTTTGCACCGTTGCTGGGGAACTAGGATATTAGGAACACTCGATTTTTATTACTTTAGCCATTTTACTTTTATTGCAATTTAAATTTTTATTTTCTTTTCTAATTTTTCATTTATTTACTTCTGACAGGTTATTTTTTTCTAGTTTATGACCAGAAGAAACCTGTCAGGACCACTACTTTTTGACAGTGAGATCCATCGCACAGTTTGTAAAAACCGAAGAGAAATAAGGCGAAGCCTAAGATACATAGAGGAAGAGCAAGAGGACGATACTTCAACCACAACTGAGGAGATGGCTGAAGACAAAGGAAATTCGCTACCTCCTGCGATTGCTGCTGTTCTAGTAAATCAGAATCTTCCTCCATGCACTATGTATGATTATGATAAACCAAATTTAACAGGAATTGAGTCAAGTATAGTTACACCTGCTATTGCTGCAAATAATTTTGAACTAAAACCTAACACAATTCAAATGATACAATGGTTTGTTTAGTTTGATGGTTTGCAAGATGAGGATCCAAACAATCACTTGACAATTTTTTTGGAGTTTTGCGATACTTTTAAGATCAATGGCATTTCTGATGATGCCATTCACCTTCGGTTGTTTCCCTTTTCATTGAGGAACAAAGCTAAATAGTGGTTGCACTCGTTACCCCGAGGGTCAATAAATACTTGGGAACAAATGACCGAAAAGTTTTACTTAAATATTTTCCGCCGGCTAAAATGACTAAGTTGAGGAATGACATTTCTTCTTTTGTGCAGATGGATTTAGAAACACTCTACGATGCATGGGAGAGATATAAGGACCTTTTGCGGAGATGCCCTCACCATGGGTTGCCACTCTGGCTACAGGTTCAAACGTTTTACAATGGCCTGAATCCTTCGACTCGGCAGATGATTGACGCAGCCACTGGTGGAACTATCAATAATAAGACACCTGAGGCAGCTTAAAAATTTATTGAGGAGATGTCACTGAATAACTATCAGTGGTAAGTTATGAGGACAAAGCTGATGAAAGCAGTCAGTGTTTTCAACCTCGATACGGTTACTATTGTATCTAACCAAGTAGAACTCTTAAATAAAAAGATTGACGATTTGTGTGGTTCTACTTAGGTACATCCAGTGACGAGGTGTGATTCAAATGGAGGAGGAACATACACAGAATATCAACCCTTCGACCCTAGCATCGAGGAGGAACAAGCCTAACATATGAGTAACAATAACTCTAGACTCCAAAATAACCGGTACAGTAACACTTATAATACAGATTGGAGGAACCATCCCAATTTCTCGTGGGGGTCAAGGAAATCAAAGGCCACAACATCCTCCGGGTTTTCAACAACCACATTACTAGCAAGAAAAGAAGCCAAACCTTGAGGAGATGTTAACAAAATTCATCTCGGTGTCAGAAACTCATTTCTAGAATATCGAGACAGCCCTTAAGAATCAACAAGTGTCAATCCAAGGGCTTGAAACTCAGATAGGTCAACTCGCTAAACTGATTTCTGAACGACCACAAGGTAGTTTGCCGAGTAACACGAAATCTAACCCAAGGGAACAACTCAATACGATTACCACTCATGAAAAAGAAGGGTTAGTTGAGCTTGCACTAGAACCGAGGCAAGGCATTGTGGTAAGTCAAGATAAAGGTGAGGTAGTCTACAGTGAGCAAAAAATGGTAAGTAAAGAGTACAAACCACGAGTGCCATACCTCAATGCGATAAGGAAAGACCGTATAGATGAACAATTCAGTAAATTCCTTAAACTATTAAAGAATTATATATTAACTTACTGTTTATCGAAGCTCTTTCGCAGATGCCAAACGCAGTCAGATTTTTAAGGAAGCTTCTAGCAAACAAATGAAAGTTGGATGAGGCGTCGCATGTGGAGTTGAATGCAGTTTGCTTAGCCATTCTACAGAATAAGCTGCCCAACAAATTGAAAGATCCAGGGAGTTTTATGATTCCTTGTTTAATTGGTAGTTTAGATGTTCATAATGCATTGGCTGACTTAGGGGCAAGCATTAATGTTATGCCTTATAAAATGTTTAAACAGCTAGGTCTTGGGAAACCCAAACAAACTAGGATGAGCATTCAATTAGCTGATAAAACCATTAGATTTCCTAGGGGTATCATTGAAGATGTTCTTGTTAAGATCGATAAATTTATATACCTAGTAGACTTTGTTGTTCTAGACATGGAAGAGGATAGTAACGCACCTTTGATTTTAGGATGACCCTTTTTAGCAACTGCTAGAACCATTATTGATGTCGGTACAGGTGAACTCACACTTTGTGTGGGAGACAAAAAAATCACCCTTCAAGCTCGTACTATGAGTAACACATCAAAAATCGAGGGCGATTGCATAAATCATACTACTAGTACTGATCATGTGGTGAAACCCTCCATGCAGAAAGCAGTTTCGAAAAGCACATATGAGCCGTGTTCAAGCAATATCAAAGGACCTATCTGTGAAGAACAAAGGCTACAAATCAAGGAGCTAGATGAATGGCAGACACAGAAATTGAGAACAACTGAGAAACTGAAACAGAACCAGGACTAGCTCAATGTCGCACCAAATCAACTTAAGGTTGGAGACAAAGTACTACTAGATGCAGTAGACCCTCGCATTGCCACTTCCGAACCTAACGGAGTAATCCCTCTTACGGTACTTAATATTTTCCCATATGGTACAATCAAGGTAATTCATCCCAAATTCGGCACTTTTAAGGTAAACAGTACTCGTCTTAAACCTTATTTTGATAAAATTGATAGTAGGGATGAGGAGTGCAATCTCCTCGCACCACTATGACCATGCACCAGAAAGGTAAGTCTAGCTTCAGACTATAAATAAGCACTTCTCAGGAGGCAACCCGAGCACTAACAGTAATGATTTATTTAAGTTCTAGTTTTTCACATCTAACCTACTAACTGTGTCTTGAAACACAGGGCTTTCCCATCCACATGGCCAAGCACACGGGCATGCTTTAGGCTACTCACACCACAGGAGGAGACAAGGCCGTACAATACGGCCGTGTGAAAATAGGGTAAAATTTTTCCCCAACACAGGATGCGATAAGTCGCCACGGCCGTGTGATAAGGCCGTGGGCGCAACTGCCAAAACAACACGGGCGTTCAACACGCCTGTGTTTTGAAATCGTGGGTGAACCTTTCAATTAACCATGGGCGTTCGACACGCCTGTGCCATCCACCCGTTGTAACACCCCGTACCCGAGTCCGTTACCGGAATCGAACACAAGGTGCACACAGACTTAACATAATTATTTTCACAGTCCATTTAGAAATTTCCGGACAAAGTCGGTTCTTTGCGTCACTTCATCCTTAAAAATCATATCTTGAGTTTCAAAGCTCGAAAATCAGTTTCGTAATTTTCCCTGAAACTAGACTCATAATTCCATATACATATTTTTTTCTAGAATTTTTGGTCAGGCCAATTAGTACAATTTATTAGTTAAAATCTCCCTGTTACTGGGACCGACTACACCGACCTTCGCAAGACACGACTTGGATATGTCCCTGTGCAGGCTTCAATACTGATGCTGTTTGTTTCTTTAGAAACTAGACTCAAAGAGGAATCTATAAATATATGGAATGACTCCTAATTATCTCTGGTTAATTTAAAATGAATTTCCAAAGTTGGAACATGGATTCCAGAAACCGTTCTGGCCCTATTCCACGAAAACCTAAATATCTCTTAACATATAACTCATATGACAGTTTCGTTTCTTCCATATGAAAGTAGATTCATCAAGGTTCATTTACATAATTTATTCACTATTTAATTCTATCCTTAATATTTTTAGTGATTTTTCACATCCACATCACTGCTGTTGTCAGCATCTGCCTTTGAGGTAGACTTTACCTATTTCATAATTTCCATGATTCAATTAGCCCTTTTTGCATACATGGCACAAAGAATGATCATGATTAACCATTCCAATGGCTAATCATTTCCAAACATTTCCATACCTTTTACTGAACAACATACAAAATGATTATGATACCATGCCAAAGTGTATATAAGCCATTTTCGCATGACTATCCAAATTTATACAAAATCAAAGGGGTCTATGACCAACAAACGAAAGAGTAGTCCTATACATGCCATTTCAAAGTTCAACCAAAATTTGTACCAAAAGGGGGCTTTGATAGTGTGGGAGACTTCGACTTCCAAAAAATAGCTGACGAGCCAAAATCTATAAAACAGAGAACAAAGAAACGGAGTAAACAATTTATGCTTAGTAAGTTTTGAGCAAGGGATTCCAGCACAACAAAAGCATAGCATTCATATAGCTAACGGATAATTTCATATGCACACATTCTCAATATCATACTTACTTCACATTACCAACCCTTATGTTCATACACAAAAGATCAACTTAGCCAAAGGCCGGTAGCTCGTTTATCAACTGAGCGAATACTTATTTGTAAGGGCTCAACTAATTCAAAGCACATACGAACATACCTCATTGCTGGAATTTTTGCAAGCGTATTAACTGAAATTTTTACAGCAAGATTGCTTATTCCCGAATCACGTACCTTTGGAATTTAACCGGATATATCAACTCGCTCGTTGTCTTCGGGACATAGCCCGATTATAGTGATTCGCACAATTGCCTTCGAGAATTAGCCCGGATTTAGTAACTCGCACAAATGCCTTCGGGACTTAACCCGGTTTTGGTAACTCGCACAAATGCCTTCGGGAATTGACCCGGATTTAGTCACTTAGAACAAAAGCCTTCGGGACTTAGCTCGGATACCATTCGAATAACCAAGCACATATATCAACAAATCATAACACATTCTTATTACATTCTCATTACCAAAGCTCAAACACAAGACACTTATCATATTTACAATTTTGGCTCAATAGCCACAGACAAAGAGCATGATTTCGATTTGCTTAAAACATAATCTAATCAAATCATAATTTAAGCTCTATTACTCAAGAACTTACCTCGGATGTTGTCGAATGATACCGATGGCTATTCGACCACTTTTTCCTTCCCTTTATCGGATTTAGCTCCCTTTTGCTCTTGAGCTTAATTTAACAAATAAATTGATTTAATCATTTGAGCATCGAAAGAGGAATTCAAGGTACTTAGCCCACATATTTTCATTAGACATTAAAGTCACATATGTACGGAAATCATGAATCAAACTCAACACATTAGTTAGTACTTTCCTTAGCTGAATTTTCCAAGCCAAGAATAGGCATCAATATGCTTGCCTCTAACCGAATGCATGCACACCAATCCCCCTCATGTGGCTGAATATGCATGTCCATGTTGAGGCCAATTATACACTTAATACCACACATAAACGGCATACATTTTACTAACTAACGCATTCCATATTGTAACTCAATACGCATCAATCATTTACTTCATAACCGAAACATCATCATATGAAAATATATACCTTGAGATAGTTTATATGTCATACCAATACATCATGTGCAAACATATATATATATATATGCTAGAGCCGAATCTCAAAGTTGATTATAACTAAACATGAACATAAATCCAAAACACAAATCTTACCTACCATGCAATAAGCATAAATTATACTTATGGATGTACCATGGCCGAATACATCACAACACCATACCATTTCAATTTTGGTCATGGTTAAACAAAGAACTTAATGTCTCACTCAAAAATGCTAAAAAGAAAGTCCAAGAGCCATCAATCCACCATCACATGTATCATTAGCAAGCTTCATATTTAACATGCAATGGCATTAACACAAAATCCACCTTGGCCGAATACCACCCCCATGACATAGCAAGGATTTGAACCATAGGCTAATTAGAACTCAAGCTAGGAACTAAAAACATGCATCAATCTCATGGCACAACCTCAACATACCTTAATCTAGATACAAGTATGGCCAAACCTCCTCCTAATCCTCTTCCAAACCAAGCATGAAGCAAAAACCCCTTCCTTATTCCTTAGAATTTTCAGCTCAAAGAAATGAAAAAAAGGATGAACAACAATTTTTTTTTCTCTCTTTTCTTCAACTCACGGCAATGGGGGGGTAACACACACATTATTTCTTTTTTTTTTCTTCCCTTTCATTATTCAATTCCCATGCTCATTATTTTATTTTTTTCTTACATACACCATTGTCACAACATGTTTCATGACATGTTTTGCCCATAATTCCTTGTCATGGCCGGCCACTAGCTATTAGGGGGGGGAATTTGACATGCAAGTCCTCCTTTTTGATTACATGCACTATTAGGTCCTTATAGATTAGCCTATCACATTTCAAAAGTGTCACACAAGTCCTAATAACTGAATTCACATGCAATCGACTAAATCGAAGCTTGAAATTTTCACACATTCATAAATACATATTCTAGACAATAAATATTACGTTCAAACATTTGGTGACTCGGTTTAGCGGTCCCGAAACCACTTCTGACTAGGGTCAATTTTGGGCTGTCACAACTCTCCCCACACAAGAAATTTTCGTCCCAGAAAATCTTACCGTAAATAGGTTTGGGTATCGCTCTTTTATAGAGTTCTCGGGTTCCCAAGTAGCTTCTTCCATCCGTGTTTGAGCCATAACACTTTTACTAACGGAACCCTTTTGTTTCGCAACTCCTTCACTTCACGAGCTAGGATACGAATCGCTTCTTCTTCATAACTCATATCGGCTTGAATTTCAACCTCGATGGACTAATTACGTGCGACGGATCGGATCTATAACGTCAAGCATCGAAACATGAAAGACGTCATGAATCTTTTCAAGTTCGAGGGCAAATTCAAACGATACACAATCGGATGACTCGTTCGGATATCTCATATGGCCCGATGAACCTCGGACTCAATTTGCCTTCTGCCAAATCGAGTATCTTTTCCAAGGCGAAACTTTAAGAAACACTTTATCTCCCACGATACTCAATGTCTTTTCGTTTCAGATCCGCATACGACTTCGACGATCGGAGGCTATCTTGATTTTCACGGATTACTTTTACTTTCATTCAAAGATCTTTAATCAAATCCACTCCGAAAATTTTTCTTTCACCAAGCTCGGGCCAAAACAATGGTGTACGGTATTTACGCCCGTACAAGGCCTCGTAAGGCTCCATCTTAATACTTGATTGAAAACTATTGTTGTAAGCGAATTCAATCAAAGGTAAATACCGTTCCCATGAACCACTGAACTCGAGGATGCAACATCTCAACATATCCTCAAGTATCTGAATTATCCGCTCGAATTGACCATCGGTTTGGGGGTGAAAGGCGGTGCTGAAATGCAACTTGGTACCCAAAGCTTCTTGCAATTTCTTCCAAAATCGCGAGGTGAATCTCGGATCTCTATCCGACACAACAGTAAATCGGTACCCGTGTAATCTCACAACGAGAAACGTACAATTCAGCTAGTTTATCCAATGAAAATCAGACGCACGGGGATAAAGTGAGTGACTTAGTCACCTATCAACAACAACCCAAATCGCATCCTTCTTACTTGTCGACAATGGCGGTCCGGACACAAAGTCCATTGTGACTCGATCCTATTTCCACTCGGGTATCGTGATCGGTGAAGTAACCTCAAGGCACTTAATGTTCCGCTTTCACTTGTTGACATATTAAACATCTCAAACAAAGTCGGAGATGTCTCGTTTCATACCATGCCACCAAAACCGACGTTTCAAATCGTTGTACATCTTCGTACTCCCGGGTGAATTGACATTCGGCTACAATGGGCTTCGTTCGAAATCATCGAAATGAGTTCAATTCCTTGGAACACACAGACGACTTCGAACCTAAAACAATCATCATCATCAATTTGAAACTCGATTCCTTGTTCGAACACACTCACCCGTTTTGCAACCAACTCATCGTCGACTTTCTGAGCTTCACGAATTTGATGAATGAATAATGGTTTGGCCTTTAATTGGCTACTAACACATTGTCGGGTAGAATAGACAAGTGTACATTCATCGTCAGAAAGCAAAAAGTGATTTCGGCTTAAGGCGTCCGCAACCACATTAGCCTTTCCCTGGTGATAATCAATGACAAGCTCATAATCTTTTAACAACTCGAGCCAATGTCTTTGTCGCAGATTCAAGTCTTTTTGAGTCATCAAATATTTGAGGCTTTTGTGATCCGAAAATACATGGCACTTCTCCCCAAATAGGTAGTGTCGCCATATTTTCAAAGCGAATACGATGGCAGCTAGTTCGAGATCATGGGTCGGATAATTTTTCTCATGTGGCTTTAATTGTCTCTACGCATAGGCCACAACTCGACCTTCTTGCATCAATACGCAACCCAACCCAAGTAGGGAGGCGTCACTATAGATGACAAACTCTTTGCCCGATTCGGCCGCACTAAAATTGAGCTTCCACAAATAAGTTTTCAGTTGCTCAAAACTTTTCGACATTTTTCCGTCCATTCGAACTTAACATCTTTTGAAGTAGCCGTCATGGGTGTGGCTATCATCGAAAACCTTTCACAAACCGTTCGGTAGTAACCGCAAGTCCCAAAAGCTCGAACCTCGTAATATTTCTGAGGCTTCCGCTTAAGTATGGCTGAAATTTTGCTCGGTCGACTCGAATACCGTCTGCAGATACCACATGACCCAAGAAGCTAACCTCCCTTAACCGAACTCACACTTGCTGAACTTAGCATATAATCGCTTATCCCGTAAAATTTGCAACACTAATCTCGGTGTTCAAAGATGTTCGGTCTCATCTCTTGAATAGACCAAGATGTCGTCGATGAACACAACTACGAACCGGTCCAAATCTTGTCAAGATCCGATTCATCAAATCCATAAATACCGCGAGGGCATTAGTGAGCCCGAACGGCATCACTAAGAACTCGTAGTGACCGTACCTCATTCGAAAGCGGTTTTGGGTACGTCCAATCTCGAATCCATAATCGATAATAACCCGATCTCAAATCTATCTTTGAAAACACCGAGGCTCCCTTTAGTTGATCAAACAAATCATCAATACGCTGATACGGATATTTATTCTTTATCGTCACTTTATTCACCGACGATAGTCAATACACAACCTCATGGTTTCGTCCTTCTTTTCACAAACAATACTGGTGCACCCCAAGGTGAGAAACTTGGTCGAGCGAAACCTCTATCCGTCAATTCTTGCAATCGAGCTTTCAACTCCTTTAACTCGGTTGGTGCCATACGATCACGGAGCTATCGAAATTGGTGTAGTCCTGTACAAGCTCAATACCAAACTCTATCTCCGAACAGTGGCAAACCGTAATTCTTCTGAAAAACATTCGTATTCGCAAACCACCGCATGCACTCGGGTTTTATTTCTAACTCCTTATCATCAAGTACATACGCAAGGTATGCTTCGCACCCCTTTCTTACATATTTCTGGGCCAACATTGATGATATTACAGCTGGCAACCTCTTTAAGTCCGTAGACTCAACTCGGATCATCTCGTTATTTGCGCACCTCAAATCCATAGTCTTGCTTTTGCAACTCACAACCGCATCATGCACGGTCAACCAATCCAAACCAAGAATAACATCAAATTCATTGAACGGCAAAAGCATCAAGTCCGCCGGAAAACAGGAACCTCGAATTACTAGGGGCATTTCTTACACATTTTGTCAACAAGCACGAACGACCCAAGGGATTTGACATCAATTACGAACTCGAGAGACTCAATAGGTAAAGTCTTCTTTGGATGCTAAGGTTTCGCATATATAAGAATGAGTAGAACCGGGGTCAATCAAAGCAATCACATTAGTATCAAAGAGAGTGAAAGTACCAGTAATAACATCCGGCGAGGAAGCATCCTCGCGTGCAGATTGCATAAGCCCTAGCAGAGCGCGAGCCTCGGATCTGGTTGTAGCATCTCTAGATCCTCTCGACCACCACTAGCATTGCCCATATTTCTAGATGGTCTACCCCGAGCAAGTGGTAGCGCCGGTTTCCCACTCGATTTACATTCTGCTCAAGCAACCTCGGGCAATCTTTAATGAAGTGGTCAACGATCCGCACTTGTAACAGGAGCGGTCATGGAATCTACAACTTCGAATGCCATTTGCCACAATGTCGACACTCCGCTCGTCTCGACGTTCATTCCCAACACCGGCGGCGAAGTGCCTCGTGTACCCATTGTGGGTCGGTCATGATCTCGCCTAAAAGGCCAAGTGCCTCTAGACCGCCCACATCATCATGAAATTTCTTCGATGCTGTTGAAGAGACTTTCCGAGGATCTTTTACGAAACTCTCCGGTCCCACATCAACTTTTTGTTTTTCTTTTCTAAGCTCTTGACTTTACAAGCTCGCTCGACAAGTACTACGAACTCTCGTATTTCAAGAATGCCAACGAACATTTTATATCTTCATTCAGCCCATCCTCGGCGTTTACACATGATAGCCTCGCATTTAAATACATTCTGAGCGTATCTACTAAGTCTAACAAATTTTCGCTCGTAATCGCGGATCGACATAGAACCTTGCTTAAGCTTAAGAAATTCCTTCCGTTTTTGATCAACAAATCTCTGACTGATATACTTTTTCCGAAACTCAGTTTGGAAAAACTCCCAAGTTACTTGCTCTCGGGGCACAATAGAAGTCAGAGTACTCCACCAATAGTAGGCAGAATCGCGTAGCAAGGAGATAGTACACTTTAGGCATTCATCGGGTGTACAAGATAGCTCATCGAGTACCCGGATAGTGTTGTCCAACCAAAATTCAGCTTGCTCGGCATCGTCGCTATCCGTAGCTTTAAATTCAGTAGCCCCATGTTTTCGGATTCTGTCAACTGGGGGCTTATTCGACCTTATTTGGTCGATTCTGGGAGGCATTGTAGGTCTTGGTGTGTTTGTTGGGAATGGAGGTTGTGGAACAACAGTATTAGTTCGAATGTATTGGTTGAACCAATCATTCATCATGCTATAAAAGCTTGTCTAGCTTCATCATTTGGATTACTAGCATTAGGTTGAGAGTCCGCCATTGTCCCTTGTCTTGAGGAGCAAAGCGCTACACTCTCAAGATCATCACCATCTTGCTTCGGTCGGGATCGGAATCCATTACTATAAATAAACACATTTGAAATTGTCAGAAATCACCACACTATCAAATAATCACATAAAATGGCATGTATAGCTAGACCCAAACGCATTACGGTAGTCCTAGAATCGACTAAACCATAGCTCTGATACCAATAAAATTGTAACACCCTATACCCGAGTCCGTTACCGGAATCGAACACAAGGTGCACACAGACTTAACTTAATTATTTTCACAGTCCATTTAGAAATTTCTAGACAAGCTGGTTACTGCATCACTGTCACCTTAAAAATCATATCTTGAGTTTCAAAGCTCGAAAATCAGTTTCGTAATTTTTCCCTGAAACTAGACTCATATTTCCATCTACATATTTTTTTCTAGAATTTTTGGTCAGGTCAATTAGTACAGTTTATTAGTTAAAGTCTCCCCTATTACAGGGATCGACAACACTGACCTTCGCACATTATGACTTGGATATCTCCCTGTACAGGGCTTCAATACTGATGCCGTTTGTTTCTATAGAAACTAGACTCAAAGAGGAATCTATAAATATATGGAATGACTCCTAATTATCTCTGGTTAATTTACAATGAATTTCCAAATTCGGAACAGGGATTCCAGAAACCATTCTGGCCCTGTTCCACGAAAACCTAAATATCTCTTCACATATAACTCATATGACCGTTTTGTTTCTTCCATATGAAAGTAGATTAATCAAGGTTCATTTACATAATTTATTCACTATTTAATTCCATCCCTACTATTTTTAGTGATTTTTCACATCCACATCACTGCTGCTGTTAGCATCTGCCTTTGAGGTAGACTTTACCTATTTCATAATTTCCATGATTCAATTAGCCCTTTTTGCATACATGGCACAAAGAATGATCATGATTAACCATTCCAATGGCTAATCGTTTCCAAACATTTCCATACCTTTTAATGAACAACATACAAAATGATTATGATACCATGCCCAAGTGTATATAAGCCATTTTCGCATGGCTATCCAAATTTATACAAAATCAAAGGGGTCTATGACCAACAAACGAAAGAGTAGTCCTATACATGCCATTTCAAAGTTCAACCAAAATTTGTACCAAAAGGGGACTTTGATAGTGTGGGAGACTTTGACTTCCAAAAATCCTGAGTCCGATAGCTAACGAGCCAAAATCTATAAAACAGAGAGCAAAGAAACGGAGTAAGCAATTTATGCTTAGTTAGTTTTGAGCAAGGGATTCCAGCACAACAAAAGCATAGCATTCATATAGCTAACGGATAATTTCATATGCATACATTCTCAATACCATACTTACTTCACATTACCAACCCTTATGTTCATACACAAAAGATCAACTTAGCCAAAGGCCGGTAGCTCATTTATCAACTGAGCGAATACTTATTTGTAAGGGCTCAACTAATTCAAAGCACATACGGACATACCTCATTGCTGGAATTTTTGTAAGCGTATTAACTGAAATTTTTATAGCAAGATTGCTCATTCCCGAATCACGTACCTTCGGAATTTAACCGGATATAGAGACTCGCTCGATTGTCTTCGGGACATAGCCCGGTTATAGTGATTCGCACAATTGCCTTCGGGAATTAGCCCGGATTTAGTAACTCGCACAAATGCCTTCGGGACTTAACCCGGTTTTGGTAACTCGCACAAATGCCTTCGGGAATTGACCCGGATTTAGTCACTTAGCACAAAAGCCTTCGGGACTTAGCTCGGATACCATTCGAATAACCAAGCACATATATCAACAAATCATAACACATTCTTATTACATTCTCATTACCAAAGCTCAAACACAAGACACTTATCATATTTACAATTTTGGCTCAATAGCCACACACAAAGAGCATGATTTCGATTTGCTTAAAACATAATCTAATCAAATCATAATTTAAGCTCTATTACTCAAGAACTTACCTCGGATGTTGTCGAATGATTCCGATGGCTATTCGACCACTTTTTCCTTCCCTTTATCGGATTTAGCTCCCCTTTTGCTCTTGAGCTTAATTTAACAAATAAATTGATTTAATCATTTGAGCATCGAAAGAGGAATTCAAGGTACTTAGCCCACATATTTTCATTAGACATTAAAGTCACATATGTACGAAATCATGAATCAAACTCAACACATTAGTTAGTACTCTCCTTAGCGAATTTTCCAAGCCAAGAATAGGCATCAATATGCTTGCCTCTAACCGAATGCATGCACACCAATCCCCTCATGTGGCGAATATGCATGTCCATGTTGAGGCCAATTATACACTTAATACCACACATAAACGGCATACATTTTACTAACTAACGATTCCATATTGTAACTCAATACGCATCAATCATTTACTTCATAACCGAAACATCATCATATGAAAATATATACCTTGAGATAGTTTATATGTCATACCAATACATCATGTGCAAACATATATATATATATATATATATATATATATATATATATGCTAGAGCCGAATCTCAAAGTTGATTATAACTAAACATGAACATAAATCCAAAACACAAATCTTACCTACCATGCAATAAGCATAAATTATACTTATGGATGTACCAAGGCCGAATACATCACAACACCATACCATTTCAATTTTGGTCATGGTTAAACAAAGAACTTAATGTCTCACTCAAAAATGCTAAAAAGAAAGTCCAAGAGCCATCAATCCACCATCACATGTATCATTAGCAAGCTTCATATTTAACATGCAATGGCATTAACACAAAATCCACCTTGGCGAATACCACCCCATGACATAGCAAGGATTTGAACCATGGGCTAATTAGAACTCAAGCTAGCAACTAAAACATGCATAAATCTCATGGCACAACCTCAACATACCTTAATCTAGATACAAGTATGGCCAAACCTCCTCCTAATCCTCTTCCAAACCAAGCATGAAGCAAAAACCCCTTCCTTCTTCCTTAGAATTTTCAGCTCAAAGAAATGAAAAAAGGATGAACAACAATTTTTTTTTTCTCTCTTTTCTTCAACTCACGGCAATGGGGGGGTAACACACACATTCTTTCTTTTTTTTTTCTTCCCTTTCATTATTCAATTCCCATGCTCATTATTTTATTTTTTTCTTACATACACCATTGTCACAACATGTTTCATGACATGTTTTGCCCATAATTCCTTGTCTAGGCCGGCCACTAGCTATTGGGGGGGAAATTTGACATGCAAGTCCTCCCTTTTGATTACATGCACTATTAGGTCCTTATAGATTAGCCTATCACATTTCAAAAGTGTCACACAAGTCCTAATAACTGAATTCACATGCAATCGACTAAATCGAAGCTTGAAATTTTCACACATTCATATATACATATTCTAGACAATAAATATTACGTTCAAACATTTCGGTGACTCGGTTTAGCGGTCCCGAAACCACTTCTCGACTAGGGTCAATTTTGGGCTGTCACACCCGTGGTTGACACTGTCAAACGAACACAGACGTGGACCTATGTACACGGGCGTGGGAGAAGTGAACAAAGCAAGACACGATCGTGTGACACGGTCGTGTGCACCCACACGCCCAAGGAACATGGGCATGGGGCAAATGCCAGACGCCCCTAATTTTAAAAATCGCGAAACACACAGGCAAAAAATTAGGCCAAAATCTATATAAACCCTTCACTATTCATCATCCCCCTCCCCAAAAATCCCTAACCTTAGCCGCTGCAACTCCACACGCCCTACCTGCCACGCCCGTGCGCCGCCTACAACACTGATTCTAATGACCCATGCTTCTCCCTTTTGCATTTGTTTCCTCTTTTCTCTCTATATTCTTTCAATATTTTGTCTATTTCATGATATCTCTGATCCATTTGACTATCTTAAGTGAATATTCATAGTAGAATAATAGAAATATCATGCTTGTCATTAAAAAATGTTACCATTTTTCATACTACATTCATCCCTTTTTCTTGTTTCCATAGATTTTATTCTTATGCACATGCACTCACGCATTAGATATTTCCTGTAGCATTATTCTCGTAGTCCTATTTTAATAACTTGGTGTATTTGCTTTAGTTGTTTTAGTTTTGTTTACTTCATCTAGTACATGAGTCTCATGAATTATTCCTATTTAGTTTTGTTTTTACATGCTATTTTTGGAGCGTATTGGTTGAGTTTTGACTTTTAAATGCAAGTATACAATGTCATTCTCACGTGTTAAGAAGACCATTGTCCCCGCCTCGAAGAAAAGGGAAGGAGCAGCGTCATCCTCGGGTCCTACCGCTGAGATCTGCCACCCTTTCCTCGAGTTCCCCTTGGGAGCCTAAGAGGAATTATATCAGATATTATGGGCCCGACCCCTAGGTGTGGGCTGCTGCATTGACTGGGCTGCACTTGAACAGATACAATTGGTTGAGGCGCTTTGAGTCCTCTTGACGACTGACCTGTGAGGGCTTTTCTTTGAGATCGTCGAGCCGATGTATCTGAAGTTCACATTGGACCTCTACTCGACGTTTCATGTTCAGACCGTCATGACCAACTTCGACGATCCTGGAACGGTCCAGTTTTGCGTTAGTGGTCTAGTACGCCAGTTGAGCGCACTCGAGTTCGGGATTGCACTAGGGCTGTACACGAAGGAGTACATGGACGACAATGAACTCGACACCCTCCACTGCCATATCCACTACTCCTCCTCAAAATGCTAGAGGGACCTCGTCCCTGCCTCAGCCACCTATGATCCTAGCCGCTCTAAGGCATCGGCCCTCGCCTCATCCCTACGATACCTACATTCTATTTTGGCCCACACTCTGATGGGATGACGAGAGACCACCAGCATAGTCACCACCCACGACGCCTATTTCTTATAGAGCATGGTGAACGGGAACGTCCTTGACCTTGCCTACTTCATCGCCCTCGCCATCCGCCATCAGACAAAGCGACATAGGAGAGGGCTCATCTCTATCGGGCCCTATGTGGCTCGATTGGCTCGAGACTTTGGGCTCCTCAACATAGCAGCACAATTATCCTCCCTCACTCTCAACGGCCAGATGTCCCCACAGGGCATCTCGAGCATGCTAAGTATGAGGATGATCGAGAAATGACGTGGCACCTACCCTCTTCAGTACCCCCTCGTCTAGTCCACTGAGGAGGAGGACCTAGAGGACATTACTGATGATGTCGCTCCACGTCATGAGGACCCACCGTCTCAGCCACCACCCATCCATCGTCCAGTTCATGAGGCGGCTTAATACTCTGACATCTCTGAGTGCTTTACTCGATTTGAGCAACATTGTTTTCATTGTTTTGATCACATTGATGCTACACTTCATCAGATTTGTTAGCACCTCCACATCTCACCACCACCACCACCTTGAGAACCATCTGACGATGACGATATTTAAAAACTTTTTATTTATTATTTTTATTTTCACTTTTATCTTTATTTATCTTATTTAAGTACTTTTTATTTTCATTTTCTTTAATATTATTTTTATTTTAGTTTTTATAATTTTTATTAAATAATTTATAGTTTTGGTTATTTCATTATGAGTAATTATGCTTTCTTATATTCCCTAAAAAGTTCCTGATTCTATCACAGTTATAAAGAGCTCCAAAGATCATCGCATAGGAACTAAAAACACCACTGGGAAAGGCTCTCCACGACTGCCATGTCCTGCTCAACCACGACCGTAACTACCACCAGATATAATATTCTTTTGGCACGGGAATTATGGAATAATGAACCTCTACCACCACCGGAGTATCCTCCTCCGCCGTCATTATTGTTTTGGCCGATTATTCTCCATAACTCCAATTCAAGGAGTTCATTCATCACTCAGGAAGTTTCACTTCTCTACCTATCTTATGATTATATATCTATCTTTGTACATTGAGGACAATGTACATCTTAAGTGTGGGGGGTCTCATATCACTATTAGAATGAATTTTAATTAATTTATGGTTTTTATTGATATGTCTTGAATTAAAACATAGGCATTAATGTATTGATTGTTTAAACTTTAAGACATTAGGGAATCAAGCATGATAAGTTGATTTTTGAAGAATTAAAAACTTTTAGGTTGTTTCCCTAAGTTTAGGTATTATCATGAGTTGAAATTCACAAGTTTAAACATCAAAAAGCCATAATTTTTGGAGATCTTGAGCCTTTAGAGTATATTTTATTTCTTTCATGCTCACTTTCATTATGAGCGTGTCAGTATTGATTTGTTATTCTAGAACTTGCTTGATTATGCATGTCAAGACCACACCATTTGATTTGATATGTCAAGATGATAAAGGCACTTAGGTTTAACCCACTCACTCCACAAAAGCCTACCTTCATAACTAACCCTTAGTGAACCCCTTTAAGCCTAACAAGCCATTGATTGAATTACCCTCAATATTAACCCATAACCCATTATTGTTGAAATCCCCTAATTTGATCTCTTTTTTTTGTTGAGATTTGATTTAAACTAATTGCTTAGCTATGTTTTGTTTCTCTATGTATTTGACTTGTTCTTAAAAAGAAAAAATAAACAATACTTACATGCATTTTAGTAGTAATTCATCATTTGTGAGCTTGAGTGTTAATTCCATATTCTGAGAAGAAGCTCACTTGTATTCAACAGATGACTAGTCATTTTTCTAGCTAGGTAATTTTTCAATTCAATCTTGATTCTAACCTTTTCCTTCAGCTTGCGACTACACCTTCTAACAAAAGCCATATTACAACCCTCTATAAGACTTTTTTGATTGATGTATCGACTCAATATATAGTTGTGGAGATTTTATTTTCAAGCAAGCCTATGGTAATAACTTTTCATATTGACTAATGAGTGCTTTAATTGATGTCCTTAAACACCTTGAGTCATTTGAGTGAATCTTTAGTGAGGATGTTAAACTCTGCGATATTTTGATCAAAGGTAATCACTTAGATAAGAGGAGACACCTATGTTTTCGTGATAAACTGCTCAACTTGGAATGTTTGAAACATTGATATAGTTTTATTTGAATTTTAAATGTATGAATACTTATGGATTGTTTTGAGATATTATTAATAAGGATTATAAATTGAGAAGAATTTATTTTGATTGTGTGTTGAGGATTTTTGCTTGAGGACAAGCAAACGCCTAAGTGTGGGGGTATTTGATAAACCGTAATTTATACATATTTCTATCCCATGCTTAGCACATTTACGGATGATTTCTCCTTAGATTTGGTGAATGCGATGCTTCTAATCCTTTAGTTTCATGTTTTATACTTTGACGAGCATAGGAGGGTAAAAAGAGTGAGAAATGTGCCGAAAACGGAGAAAATTGACCCACGTGGGAAATCAAGATGGCCTGGACTTCCTCACACGGGTGTGTCACATGGTCGTGTCCATTTGGCAGGATCGAAGCACAACTTATACGGGTAGACTACACGGTCGTGCCTATTCAACAGCCTTGACCATGGGCTAGAATAATCGCACACGGGGGTGTCCCTACTGAGCCCAAGTATAGTCCTATTCGGAAAAGGCCAATTTTTAGGGATCTTTGGCATTCAAAAGCCTATTTAAACACCTGAGGAGGCACTTAAAAGAGGGACGCAGAGTAGGAAGCAAGGAATTACTTAAGGAAAGCTGATTGATCGATCTCAGAAGCCGGATTCATCATCAAGACTGAAGATCTCCCTTCAAGTTCCTTTAGGAGTTTTGGGTTTTCTTGTGTTTTGTTCTCTTTATGCTTTTGAGATGTTTTATTTCATAAGTATGAACTAAACCCCCCAAATACCTAAGGGGAATGAAACTTAAGACAGATCTTGTTATTATTATTATCTAAATTGTATGATATATATTTGACTTGTTCTTAATTATGTGTTCTTAATTCCTGTTTTAATATTCTAGGATATTGATTCAAGTTAATGCTCTTATTTAGAGGAGGAATAAACATGGTCTAAGAGTAAAATTGTCATAATTAAGCGGAGTTGATTGCGCGCATAGAGATAGGGTGACAAGATTTTGCCAGATTAGGGTGAAACCTAATAAGGGAATCCATAGATCAAGTTAATGCAATTCTAGGATGTTAATTGGAAAGAGATTTCAATTATTCAACCTACGGTTAGACGTCTTTAGTCTCGAGAGAGATAATAATATAACTTAGGGATTTCTACGGATCAAGTCAAATGAATAAATCGCCTGATTCAAAGTCAAATAACAAGTGAAGTGTAGGTGGATTTTTCCGTAGGTATTGTCTTAATCAATCGAATTTTCCCAAAAGTATTTTCCAAAATTTTTTTTTCTGTGCATTCTTAGTTTAGTAATTAGTTGAGATAACCAAACCTCTTAATTTTTAGGCTAGATAAAAAAAATGAAGTAAATACTAGTACTCGTGGTTCATTTGGGTTCGACAAAGCTAGTCTTATTGAACTATACTACTGTTCGGTAGGTACACTTGCCTTAATCATGATAATAAGTTAGTCTCAAGAATGATTCTTTCATAAATATATAAAACCTGTCGCGAATATCACGTATCATTTGTCATAATTAAGAGGAGTTGATTGCACGCCTAGAGATAGGATGATAAGATTTTGTCAGATTAGGGTGAAACCTAATATAGGGATCCATAGATCGAGTTAATGCAACACTAGGGCGTTAATTAGAAAGAGATTTCAATTAATCAACCTAGGGTTAGACGTTATTAGTGTCGAGAGAGATAATAATATAACTTAGGGATTTCTACGGATCAAGTCAAATGAATAAATCGTCTGATTCAGAGTCAAATAACAAGTGAAGTCTAGGTGGATTTTTCCTTGGTTATTGTCTTAATCAATTGAATTTTCCCAAAAGCTTTTTCCCAATTTCTCTCTATGCACTATTAGTTTAGTTAATTAGTTTAGATAAACAAATCCCTTAATTTTTAGGCTAGATAATAAAAAAAAGTATACTAGTACTCTTGCTTCCTTTGGGTTCGACAATCCGGTCTTGCTAAAGCTATACTACTGTTTGATAGGTACACTTGCCTTTATCATGATAATAGTTAGTTTCAAGAACGATTAATTATAAATTTTTAAAACCTGTCAAGAATATCACGTACCAGCAATCAAAATTTTTCTGAATTTTGATGAGTTATAAATGGTACTGCAACTTTATGGAATTCACTAACGGTAAAATTTCAATGCATTGACAATGGTACCTAATTATTCTGTAAAAAAGAAGGAAAATGAACTTTAACAAAACATAAATAAAATAAAATAAACTAAAATCACAAAGTACTAATTAAAAGTTAAATTTTTTTGATCAATTTAATGGTCTCTGCTTGCTTTTGATCATTGTTGCCAAGATAGTGTTTCAACCTCTATCCATTCACTTTGAATTGGTTTCCATCATGTAAATCTCAAATTGTGTTTGAACCATGAAAAATACGGTGACAACTTCAAAAGATCTAGACCAATGTGATCGCAATTTACCTCGGTGCTATTTGAGTCGAGAATTGAATAATAAAATCCTGTTAACCCTCGACAAATTGTCGCTGTACAATAACCTTTTCATGTCATCGTTTGGTCTTTTCATTGTAGATTGCAACATTTTCATAAGCATTCCTCTGAATCTCCTCTAATTCTATGATATCCAACAATCTTTTCTTTCCAACCGCTTCTTAGTCCATGTTCACTTGCTTAATTGCCCACATTGCTTTGTCTTCAAATTTGACTAGCAGGTAACATGTTTACCAAAAACCAATTGATATGACCACATCCCTAATGGAGTTTTGTATGTTGTTCGCAGTGCCCATAAAGTGTCATCCAATCAAAAAGACCAATCTTTCCTCGAAGAGTTTACAACCTTCTCAAGAATGTTCTTAATTTGTCGATTTGATACTTCAGCTTGTACATTGGTTTGCGGATGATAAGTAGTAGCCATTCTATGATTAACTCCATACCTCTTCAGAGCAGTCGCCACTTGGTTGTAATGAAAGTGTGTACCCTGATCACTAATCAATGCCTTGGTGTACCAAAGTAGGTGAGTATATTCTTGTGGAAAAATTTTAGCACTGTCTTTGCATCATCTTTTAGGACTGTGACAGCTTCCTCCCACTTTGAAACATAGTTAACAGCTACTAATATATACAGATTTCCAAATGAACTTGGAAATGGTCCTATAAAATCCAAAACCCAAACATCGGATAACTCAACCTCCATAATTGGTTGCTGCAACATTTCATTGCATCGGGATATAAAACCGATGTACTGACACCTATAACATTGATTTATAAAATTGTGGGCGTCTTTGAATTAATTTAGCCTGTAGAATCCTGATTGGAGAACTTTAGCAGTAGTTCTCATACCATCAAAATGACCTCCACAAGAAGCATCATGACAATGCTTCAGGATTGAAAGCATCACATTTTCAATAACACAACGTTGAATGATGTTGTCATTGCATACTTTGAACAAATACGACTCATTTCGATGATGCTTCATTACGCCATAAAGAAATCTTTTTTTTTTTTATGGTTTGTGACACCCAATGGGAATTTTTTATCTCTGACACCCAATGGGAGTTTTCTACACACTAGATAATTAACAAAATCTGCATACCAAGGGGTTGTATCTAGTGTAAATAACTTCTAATTAGGGGATGCATCGACAATTTGAAATGTGTTTTCGTCTTCACTGCCAACTTCCAATCAAGATAGATGGTCTGCAACTTGATTCTCTGAACCCTTACGGCTTTTATCTCGATGTGAAATTCTTGTAATAATAATATCCAATGTATTAGTCTTGGTTTGGCATCCTTTTTCACAAAGAGATGTCTCAACATCGAGTGATTAGTGAAAACAGTAACCTTTATGCTGACAAGATAGGAGTGAAACCTATTGAAAGCAAAGACTACAACCAACAATTCTTTCTCAGTGGTGGTATAATTGAGTTGAGCCTCTGTAAGAGTTTTTATAGCATAATGATGGCATGAAATATTTTTCCCTCTCGTTGTCCTAGAACTGCACCCACAGCAAAGTCGCTTGCGTCGCACATAACTTCAAAGGGTTGAGACTAATCGGGTGCAATGACAATGGGTGCATTCACTAGCTTCTTTTTTAAATGAAGAAAGGCATCTAGACATGCATTGTGAAAGAATAATTTTCGATTCTGTTCTAGCAATGAGCATAAAGGCTTTGCAATTTTTGAAAAATCTCTAATAAATTGTTAATAAAACCTTATCCTAAAAAACTATGAATACCTTTCATGTTTGTCGGTGAAGTTAATTTCTCAATGATTTCCACCTTAACTTTGTCTACTTGAATGCCTTGACTAGAAATGCAGTGTTCTAACACAATTACTTCAGTTGCCATGAAATGACATTTTTCCCAATTCAGGACAAGATGTGTGTCTTCACATTGCTTCAATACTTTATCCAAATTATCAGTGCAATGATCAAAATCATTCCCATAGATTGAGAAATCATCCATAAATACCTTTAAAGAGTCATCGATCATATTGAGAATATCGTCATCATGCACCTTTGAAATATGGCTGGTGCATTGCAAAGACCAAAAGGCATACAGTAAAAAGTTAAAGTACCAAAGGAACAGGTGAAGGTTGTTTTCTCCTGATCCTCCGATGCAATAGTAATTTGATTGTACCCAGAATAACCATCTAAAAAGCAATAATAGGCCTTTCCAACAAGCCTATCCAGCATTTGGTCAATGAAGGGAAGTGGGAAGTGATCATTCTTTATGGTCGCATTCAAGTTGTGATGATCCATTCAAACTCACTATCCCTTAGGAATGCGTGTAGGAATTAATTAGTCCTTATTGTTGTGAACTATAGTGATGCCACTCTTTTTAGGCATGCATTGCATTGGACATACCCAATTGCTATTAGAAATCGAGTAAATAACTCCAGCATCAAGACATTTTATAGTTTCCTTCTTAACAACTTCTTTCATATTCTCGTTTAATCTTCTTAGCTGTTCAATTGATTGCTTGCCTTTGTCTTCCACTTGATCTTGTACATGCAAAAAGAAGGACTTATACCTTGAATATCGGTAATAATCCAAGTAATAGCTCGTTTATGCTGCTTGAGAATATGGACCAATTTCTCTTCTTGAGTTGTGTCTAGTGTTGCGGAGACAATAAATGGGAAAGTATTGTAATCACCTAGAAATACATATTTATTATGATAAGATAGTGGTTTCAACTTTAGAGTAGGAGCTTATTCAATAGGTGGTTTCAAAATTGGGGTTATTTTATTGGCTAGGTTTAAGGATTCAATCTGCCATCCATGCTTGAGTTCAAGATTATTAGCTTCAACCCTACTGTCACAATCATCTAAGCATTCCGCATCAGATGCCACTGCAAACTCTTTAGATAGTGCTAAGCTTTGGTCACTGAATACTTTCTCAATTAGATCATCTAGCACATCGACAGTATGGCATTCTTCTTTGTCCTTGCATTAAATAGATTCAAAAACACTGAAGGTGACTTGCTCATCATTCAGTCGCATAGTTAGTTCACCTTTATAAACATCAATGAGAGTTCGACCGGTTACTAAAAATGGTTGTCCCAAGATTATGGGAACTTCCTTGTCTGCCTCGCAGTCAAGTATGATAAAATCAGCTAGAAAAATAAATTTATCCACACGAACTAAGACATCTTTTATTTTCCTTTCAGGTTAAGCTAATGATCGATCGGCTAATTGTAATGTCATATATAGATTTCAAGTGACTAGTTTTGAACTTTCTAAAAGTAGATAGCCGCATTAGGTTAATGCTAGGTCCTAAGTCGCAATAAGCCTTACCTAAATAATAATTTCCAATTGAACATAAGATGTTATAGTTCCCAGGATCTTTCAATCTAGGTGGCAACTTGTTTGTCAAAACAACACTACAGCCTTCTGTGAGTGCAATAGTTTCAATACCAGTGAGCTTCTCATTCTTAGACAAAAAGTCTTTCATAAATTTCCCATAGCTCAGAATTTGTACTAGAGCATCTACTAAAGGAATGTTGATTTGCAGTTGCTTCAGTATGTCCAGGAACTGCTGATACTATTTTTCACGCTCATTCTTTCTGAATATTTGTGGGAAAGTTAAAGGTAGAGATATATCTACTTGTGCCGACACCTTTGATTGCATCGACAATTTTGAAGGTTGGATAGTAGGCATATGATTAACAGATTATGTAACTTCTTTGTCTAAGGCATTGAAAAATTCTTCAGATTCAACCTTCTCACTAATGATCACTCCATCCGTATCTTGAGGTGCTACATTAGAGTTGATAATCAATTTGCTAGTTTGTTTACCACTCCTAAGAATGATAGCCTTACAATGTTCTTTTCCACTTAGACTAGGATTTTACGTGTCACTAGGTAATGAACTTGGTGGTCTTGTATTCAGATTTGAAGCAAGTTGTCCTAATTGTGCTTCCAATGCTCAAATGGAAGATGAATTCCCTTGTACGATAGCTTTCGTTCGAGTAATATGCTCTTGCATTAACGCCACAAGAGTTTCTAAAGGGTCAGAAGTAGAAGCTTGAATGTACAATTGCTGTCGATATCCTTGAACATGTTGATTCGGTATTGAGGAGTGTTGTAGCAACAATGGCTTTTGATGTGGATGTGTTTGGCCTTGTTGTGGATGAATCGAAGTGTGCTGATTGTAGCTCTGCTGCTGTTGATTGTAAGAATTTCCATAAGAGTTGTTGTAGACATTAATATAACAAGCATTCTCTGTATGTTGTGGACAATCTGTGTAGCTATGGTTGTCACCACAAATTTCAAAAAAAAAAACGTAGGAACATCAAGCAACTTGTATACGTGTAACTCCACTCGTCCCTTGCATATTTTTAATCATGTTTGTGAGAGAAGAAACTTGAGCACTTAGTGCGGTTATTGCATCCAATTCAATAACTCATGGAGTAGTTTTTGCTTATGCAATTCTAGAGATAGGGTATTGATAATCATTCTGAATAGTTCTCTCAAGAATTCTCACAGCATTGTTATAAGTACAATTGAGCAGAGGTCCATTGGCTGATGTTTCAACAAGATTCCTTGTATGTGAATTCAGCCCATTATAAAAAACCTCAATTTGTGTTGCTGGTTGAATGTCGTGCATGGAACAAAGTCAAAGTAAAGATTTATAATGTTCCCATGTGGTGTGAAGATTTTCATCATCCAACTGATGGTAAGCAGTAATATCATTTCGAAGATGAGCATTCATTGTCAGTAGGTTAAATCGCAAAACAAACTGTGTTGTTAGTGCATCCCAAGAAGTAATTGATCCGGTAGGTAGTCTAGAAAACCAAGTACGGGCTCTTCCCTGTAAGAAATAAGGAAATAATTGCATCTTCAAGGCATCATCAGGAATGCCTTATTGACTAAAGGAAGAACAAATC
Organism: Gossypium arboreum; assembly: GCF_025698485.1. Taxonomy (NCBI): domain Eukaryota; kingdom Viridiplantae; phylum Streptophyta; class Magnoliopsida; order Malvales; family Malvaceae; genus Gossypium; species Gossypium arboreum. The sequence goes on along the minus strand of NC_069078.1, from coordinate 55,878,549 downwards.
AATAAAAAGGATTTAAGATGTTCTATCGTATCTTTATGTGGTAGCCCATCATACTGTCAATTTGAATTCAACATTTGAAACATTATTGGATGAAGTTCAAAATTCCCAGCTTGGATTGCTGGCCTAACAACTCCTAGTTGCAAATCATCCAAGGAAAGTACTACAAAATCGCGTATAGTCCTATTTTGTAGGTGAGCATATTGCGACAACAATGGGTTATTAACATTTTGCTGTTGCATCGGGGGTATGGCAGCATTGTTCCCTGGTAAAGCCATACCTCTTTGTTCTCGAAATCTATTTTGAACAATCCTCTCAATTTCTGGATCAAAATGGACAAGAAAATCCAAATTTCTTTGGGTCAAAAAACCAATTAATGAAGACTAAACATTACATAAAGAAAATAAAGTGCAAAAATAAAATCAAACAAATGCCATCCCCGGTAATAGAGCCAAACACTTGGTCGGCTGTTTAATGTCACAGTAATAATGTGCAAGCGTACACTATCGATGCAGGTAATAGTTGTCGATGAAATAATTTAAAAACAATAAAATAAAATATGATGATGATAAACTGGGATCCCCAACATGAATCTTCAGCAGAATACTAAGTGCTCACAAGGTATAAAAATATAGGTGATTGTCGATGCAATAAAATTCAATGTATATCTTACCTAGTGTTACCCCTCTATTTAATTTGAGACTTAAACATACATATTAAACTCCCCTTTTGATGAAAGCAATACGACAGTATTAAGAACAAGTGGACTAAATTCCTTTAATCCTCACTTAACTTCTATTCAAATGCTTATTGGTTCAAACTGTCACTGCACTTTCCAGTGTCAGTGACTGCAATAACACTTCGATGTTAAAAAACATTCAAACCCCAAGATTAAACAATAAAAGCAAGATTAAATAAGATAACATTTCTGTAACACCCCGGCTTTGGGCCTAGAAGTATTAGGTTTTGAGCAAGGGTGCAGTTAGGAGACTGCACATAAATATTTAATTGTGCAAGGAAGTGCAACAATTGTGTGTTTAGCTTAGTGGTTGTGTGCTCTAGAAGTGTCTAGGAAGTCATGGGTTCAAGCCCTGGCTTCCACAAAATTTTGGTTTTTTAAGGATAAAACCCCTATCTTTGGCCAGTAGGGTTAGCAGTTTATTTTGGTAAAGTATGACATAAAAAGCCTATTGGTCTAGTGGATAGTGGCATGTAGAGTGTGCTAGTGGTCTGAGGTTCGAATCCTTGCTTGTGCAAATGGAGAGGTTATTTTTGCTGCTGGCAATGGGAGGAAGTTGTGTTTGATCGAAACACCAAGAATTTGATTAGGTTTGAATGGATTGGTTGTTAGCTGAATCTAAATAGATGGAGGGGAAGAAATTGCAGAGGAAATCCGGGAGTTTGAGTGGTTTGAAAGTGTTGTGCCAAAATTGGACTGTTGGAACACAGAGTTTCAGTTTAGGTAGAGGTGTGTGGAGGAGTAAGTGGAAGTTCATTGACCGAATAGAGGGGTTTTTGTTGGTAAATTTCGGTCATAGTCTAGCTAGGGTCGAATCCTCTCCTTATTTTTCAAGTTTTCAAACAGTTCATTTTGCGTTTTCTCTTCTTTTGGTTTCAAGTAGCCCCTAAAAGTTTCCAGGTGTGCTATCGCTTTCCCTTTATTCTTGGTTGATTTCTTCTATCCCCTATCTTTTTTTCTGCTGATTTTGCCTTCTCCTCTGTCTCAACTTGGCCAATTGCTTGAGTAACACTTCCCTCTCCATCGATTCTTCTTTGCTTTTCTTTTGTGTTGGCCGAACCCTTATACTCTGTTTTGCAAACCGAACACCTTGTTGCAATATTCTTTCTTCTCTTGGTCAAATAGTTCTTGGCTGAATATGTCTGGCATTTGTGGTCGATTCTTCTCTCCCTCCTAATCGTGCTACCTTCTCTTGCTAAAACCGAATACCCCTTTGGTTATGTAGGCGGCATCTAGACTGGGGTCTTGGCTGTTTATTGGGGCGCGATCTCTATAGTCAAGGGGTTAGGCCGATTGTTCCTTCATGGCAAGTGATCTTTTCACTCGTGGTAAGTATTTTAAGTAGTGATTATATTGATAAGGGATTATAACTTCTGATGAACCGGCTAACTGTTTCGTAAAGGTTAAAGCTTTGGGGAGAGTATGTTGGGTTTGGAGCAAGAGGGGTTATGCGATAGTTCGATTGGTAAGTAGGGATGATTCAGTTAAAGTATTGGCGATACTATGGTTTTTTGATTAATTGCAAATATGAACTAATGGTGGAGTTGTTGTTGTGAATCATAGGTGCTTTAAATCTCGGAACTGTTGAGGCTACAGTTTCATTACAAGTGTGTAACACACTGCCATTACCGTAAATCGGCAAAAGTCAGAAAATAAGACTGTTGATGCCACATGGGCGTGCGATCACTCGTGTGGTAACCTCGAACGCATAAACTTGGGGACTAAATTATGAGAGGCCACCATAGGCGATACCATGGACTTAGGCCGATTTAGGCCATGTTGGGCTGAATAGGTCGTGTGGGCCTACGAGCTCGTAGGCCCCACATGGGTAAACTACACAGATATGTGGAGATTATTGGGCCAGGTGGTGTAGTTCACACGACCAAGGCCATAATTGGGCTACATGGGCCACACGGGCGTGTGGGCCGACATGGGCCCGCATTATAGGCTTTGGGCCCATTTTCACTGTTTGACTGTTAAGGTTGCACGGGTCGTCCGAGACAACTGTGACCTTCTGTTGGGTCGGTAAGCATAGTTGAACCCTTATGTGATAAAATGACGATTTTACCCTTATGTGATAAAATGACGATATTGCGCTTATGTGATAAAATGACAATTTTACCCTTATGTGATAAAATGACGATATTGCCTTTATGTGATAAAATGACGATTTTACCCTTATGTGATAAAATGATGATTTTGCCCTCATGTGATAAAATGACGATTTTGCCCTCACGTGATAAAATGTCAATTTTTTCTTCATGTGATAAAATGACCGAAATACCCCCGTAGGGTAGAATGACCGAAATATCCTTATAGGGTAAAATGACTGCAATACCCCTGTAAAGTAAAATGACTGATTTGCCCTACGATGTGTACGACTGTATTTGAGCATGCCACATTATATGTATGTTACATCCATGTAAAATACTATGATACGATGCATGACATGTTGCATGGGGTTGGGATTATTATTTTGGAGGAAGTGTACTGTACTGATATGGTCGCATAGGTCGCCTAAGAGACTGTGGACCTACTGATGGCTTTAATCCTATTATTGGTAGCTCTGTTGCAATTACTGATTAGTGCTACAACCGGTGCTATATTTGGAGTGTAGGGATGGGTGAGTCGATTTTATCCCCACATGGAGTGTAGGGCTAGACGGAGTGGAGTGTAGAGGATGGATGGCTAGGATTTTCTGTTTGCATTCTGCACTGATTACTATTACTGCATTGATCATGGTTACTTTACTGATTACTGCCACTGCTACTATTTCTGCAGTGGGCCAAGGCCCTAACTGATATTGAATTATTACTGATATGGGCTTAGGCCAGACTATGTTGTTCACTGTTGTTTACTATTGGGATTACACATTGAGTTTTTGTAAACTCAGTCATCTGTCTAACCGTGCAGGTAATCCTTAGGAGGATCAGTGCAACGAGGGACTCGGAGATGGCCACACGACCGCTCATGCTTTCATATTTGGTTTTAATTTATAAGTGATTTAAATTTTGGGGTATTTTACTGTAATTATGGCCTTTATGGATTTTAAATTTTTATTTTCTTTGGTTTATAACTGCTAGTGCTAGGAAAACACGAGTTTTCAAAATAAATAATGTTTTTTCAAAGTGAACGGAAAGTACACAACTATTTTAAAAAGCTTCCGCTATAAAATAATATTTTGGAAATGAATAATGTTTTAAAATATAACAAGGACATTTTAATATGAATAAAATTTGGCAAACAACTTACATTTTGAACCTAAACAAACGTTGTTAAGATCGATCAAAGATTATTAAATAGAGACTGGGTTTCTCAACAATATCTCGCTTTATGAAAAACACTTCAATGTAATGTCGCCAGATTCGGCTATAATGTCTAGGCCAGGTTTGGGGTGTTACAATTTCACCAAGAATTCATTAGTACTTCCATACAATCAAAATTTAGAGAGTAACCACAAACAATTAGAAGAAAATAAGAAAAAATCAAATGGAGAATACTATTCCTAGACAACTTGACTGAATCTCTTTATTCCCTCTTGTTGCACACTTAGGTCTCCTCGTCAGAAGATAGTCTGCATCTGGTTTTCACACTGGATCACTCGTGAGAGGCTTAAGCTTTCATGGTTGCAAGCTTCAAGGTCGGATGATGAAGATGATGTTGGATAAAAAAGCGATAGCCGCTCGTTTTTCCTCTCTTCTCCACCTTATGTTCTTCTCCACAGTACAAGTGTACTTTCCCTAAAATTATTTTGTCCTTATTCAAACAGGTTGGTTATATCAGATTGAACAGCTCAGGCAATTTTGGTTCTTATCTGAGCAGCTATCAGGTACAGCAACAATTCTGGACGTAACCTGGAATTAACACATATAGTGACACTGTGGACATCTGTCAGGTGTGGCGACAATTCTGGATGCAATTTAGATTTAACTCATGCAGCGACATTAATGCAATGAGATAGCAAAACTAAGGATAAAATAGGCTAGGATTCATTGAGTTATAAAATGCAATTTACAAAATTGAAAATGGTAAAATATATGCTAAGGATAACTAAATGGGAACAATTTAACCAATATGTAGGGAGAAAACCTATGTTCTTTCTAGTGCTATCAGTAATGCTCTTTGTCTGCTTCCACTCTAGAATAACCTCATCCTTTTTTGGATCCATATGAATCCATTCTAAAGACACCACATGCTCGAGAAACATCACTTCCCAAAGTCAAAACTCGCACTTACTTAACTTTACATACATCTACTTCTTTCATAAAATCTGAAATACAACCCGTAGATATGCATCATGACCATCCTCGATATAAGAATACACAAGAATATCATCTATAAAGACAACTATGAACTGATCCAAATACGAATGAAAAACTCGATTCATCAGGTCTATGAACACTATAGGTGCATTCATCAATCAAATAGCATAACTAGGAACTTGTAATGCCTATACCGAGTCCTAAATGTAGTCTTTAGGATATCTGCCTCTTTCACCTTGAATTGATAATACCCAAACCACAAATCAATCTCTAAAAACACTACTGCTCCATTGAAGTGATCAAGTAGATCATTAATACAAGGCAACATATACTTATTCTTGATGGTTAACTTGTTCAGTTATCAATAATCAATACACAACCTCAAGGTACCATCTTTCTTCTCTACAGATAACATCGATGCACTCCAAGGCAATACGCTTGGTCGAATAAACCCTCGATCCACAACTCTTGCAACTAGATCTTTAGCTTCTTAAGTTCTTTTAGTGCCATACGATAAGGTGCAATGAACCCTAGTGTGGTACCAAGATAAGCCTCACTACCAAACTCAACTTCCCGATCTAGCGGTAAACTGGGTAACTCCTCTGGAAAGATGTCAGGAAAATCCTTCATAGCACAGATATCCTGAACTCTCAAACCTTTTCTCCCAAAAAATAGCACATAGGCTAAGTAAGCTTCACAACATTTAGTAATCACTTTATAGCCTTAGTCGTGGACACCGTATTAGAGAATAATTTGGGTCTCTCTTCCACGAATACAATCTCAAATCTGCCTTCGACCTTTAAAGTAATATGCTTCATCTCGAAACCAATCCTTGCCTCGTGGTCGGTCAACCAATCCATCTTGAGAATTACACCAAACTTGCAAAATTTTAGCTTCATCAGATCCATGGGAAAAGTGTATCCTTGTACTGCCAACAGACACCTTCGATAAACTCGATCAATCAAAGCACCTCCTCTTAGAAAACTCATCACTACCAATCCTTGCCTAATGGTCTCTACCAAAATCCTCAACTCGCTCACCAAATTCTCACAATATAAGAATGAGTAGAACCTGAGTCTATCAGCGAAAATAAAGAGAAGGATTTTAGTAAAAAGGTACTTGCTAGCACATCTATCATCGAACACTCCTACGACTCTCTCACAGCATAAACACGAGCAAGTCCACCAACTCGATTGGTATAACTATAGTATGGGAGATTGATCTCTGATCTATCAGTCTCCCATTACCACCACGACCTCAGCCTCGGCCTCTTACAGATGCTACTATCTAGGCTATTTCATCTCTCATCGGGCAATTACAAATCTAATGCTTCTTCGACCCACAGTGTAGACAAGCCCCAGACACCCTCTAGCACACTCATGGATGCCTACACTTGCAGCGCTGACACATTGGGAATGAGACTAATCCACTTGAAGCAACAACTATTATACTATATGGTCTGGCCTAATTTGAATGAGAATCCTACCGATCATTCCTATCGGACCTCTGAATATCTAGACCTCTCTTGTCTGGCCTCCCTGATGACTTTAACCGATAAAGCCCTTCTATCCGGTCTCAATGACAACTAGTCTTAGCGGCTTAGTTAGCGCCTCCTCTAACACATTAGCCCTTTCTAAAAATTCATCAAAGGCCTCACTACTATGTGCCACTCAATATACTCGAATATTATGATTTCGCCCAAATTGGAATCTCTTACACCTTTCCTTCTTAAAGAACACCATCTTCAGAGCATAATGAATGAGTCATATAAACTTAGACTTATACTCAGCCTCAGACATAGTTCCCTAAACCAGATCCAAAAAAATCTCTATTCCTCTCATCCAAGTACTACTCTGGCAAGTACTTCTTTTGGAAGGACTCCAAAAAGAACTCCCAAGTCAGGTGATCAGCAGTGGTCTCCCTCTTTACCGTATTCCACCAATGATAAGCTTCTCCATTTAGTAAGGATACGACGCAACCCAATTTCTCCACATTCGAGCATCCCATCTACTCAAGGATCCTTTCAACACTCTCCAATCAATATTTAACAACCGTCGGATCAACTTTTTTTCTCCACGAAATTTTTTTACCACCCAAAGCTCGAAGTTGTTCGAGTGGCAAACCTCTAGTAGTTGGGGCAAGGTTCCCACCAACTATACTCTGGATTGCCCCAATTAGTGCTTGAACCAAGGTTTCAAAACCAGTTCCAGGTGTAACTTGTCCCGGAGGCGGTTCCACCAGTGCATTCACAGTTGGACACCTACGTCTAGGAGGCATCTTTATATACTATTTGCTTTAATTTAAATAAAATGGAAAAATGGGAAGTCGTAAGTGATCCAAAGCAATTCTTTTTCAGAAAACATTTTCAAAGAAGGCAATGTGTTCATGCTCCTACTCCATTAACAACTAATTTTCATATAATATTATTTTGTCCAAAAAGGTTAGAAAAATATTTAGCTATTTATTTATTAAACACTCATTTATTTATTATTATTCTGTGAACATGGCTCTGATACAACTAAATATGACACCTAAACTAGGCTTGGATGGTCTGACCAGAGTCTTGAGCGACAGAATAGCCATCGAGGTGACTCTCCAAAAAATATCACAAATCACACCAATCATCCATACTCACCATACATATAGAAAATATTTTGTACAAGCATTTAGTCCTAAGAGCATGCTTTTCTAAATCAAACAATAAGTCATATAATAAGTAAAATAAGGCGGACATGAATTTTGGCAGGCTCTACTAGCTGCAAAATGTCTCATTAGTTCTTATAGAGCCAAATAAGCAAACACAAAGATCAAAATGTCCTAAAAAATTAAACAGACTAAAAAGTACAATTACACCTTTTTAAAAAAATTATTTTTAAATTATCTAAAATTACCCAAGTTCCATTCTAAGTCTCTAGCACAAGAATGTCCCCTATTGCCTCCCTGGGGCATTAGAAGCTCGGCGCACATACTATAAAAAGAAAGTTTGTACAATGGATCACTGAACTGCCACTCTCCTTGCTATTTCGCACACTACTTATCTGAAAGTGGAAAGAAAGTAAAGAGATGAGCTTGGGAAAGTTCAATGAATACACATGTAAACCACAATAGAAAATATATCGATAATCCACATACCAAATAGTCCCATACAAACAAATCACATATAACAGTTTGCATATAAACGGGTTCGTATATAGGTTGCCCGCATTCCATTAGTTCACATATAACTAACCCAGTTTAGTTTAGTGAAATAATGGAAATTCGTGAAAAGGAAAAAAAAATTAAATGTTATACTTATTGGATAAACAGATCTATCAAAACACATCGCAAGACTCATAGAGTCACTCAAATCGTCATATAAGTGTATCACGAAAGCTCATACTCTCTGGAAAACATACCATTATGATCTTCGGTGAATGGAGCATTGCTAGACACTCCCTTATTTCTCCATTGAATCACCAAACCAAAATGTCCTATCACACTATATGGGTGAGCACTCACAATCCTATGGCATCGCAACTATATCTAATGTTTTCGGAAATTCACAATGCCAACATATCACATTATTGCACATTTACAGATCATGTCATTTTAGGGTCACAATTTTAACAGAGCTCACAGTACCACAACACGTCATAATATAGCTCACAAAGCATTAAACTTGCATATATACAGAACATCAAGCATAAAATAACAGGGTTCACATATGACATATGTTCTCATGCAATATGGGTTTTCGTAATATTATAGGTTCACAAACGGCATGGTAAACCTCACATATCGTATGGGTTTGTAGTTCACTTTCAAAGGTTCGCACATAACATATATACATTTATATACATTACATAATACAAAACCCTTTTAATGAAAAGATATATATATTATTTATAATAAAACTTGCATACATTCATTGTATATAGTAGTACACTTTTACAATTTAATTATATATTATATAAATTAAGTCCCATAAACATATATATAATATATGTAACAAGACACATATTTATATTATATAACAACTTTAGATGCCTATATAAATAGTATATATTTGACCTAACCCTAGATGCATATATAAATTTATTTCAAGGTTTGCATAACAGTAAAAACACATGCTTATAGGTTCATGCTAAGGGTTCGAACAACACGTAGAAGAGGTTCACACATGCACATGTTTAATGCACAACATGAAGATATGGTTCATACATCTTAATTGGGTTTTAATAGAGTGTGATCTTGTCTTTAAGTGCAGTATAAATAGTACTCACCTTATATCACCACAACATCGACTACGTGACCTTCTCCTTGCCTTTATCACTGCAAGTCGATGCTCCTCCAAAATTTTTAGCTTCACATGAACAATTACAGATCACATAATTGTTTATAATAATTTAATTCATTCTTCACTAAATAGTAGCCCCCTATTTATGTTAACTATGACAAATTCTCACTATGCTTTTACTTGACTTGACTTTTAAAATTTTTGACCATCCTGACTTACATATATTTGCAAATTTAGACTGTAAATTACAGGTAACCTCACTAAACCTATTTTGTCAAAACAACCACTATTCACCATCTTCTTGAAGTGAAAAACCCTCCGGTTTATAAGTTTTCTTAAAAACTTTGCTAAATCGGATCATAAACCTTTTATTAAAGCTCTTTGAAAATCATTTTAAAAAACATTTCATAGCTTTGCCAACTTCGACCCACCATTTTCTTGAAGCCAAACATATAAAAAAACAAAGTTTATTTACAATTATTATCTAAACTGTAGATACTTTAGCCAAAAGCATTTCATGCGGATTTGATATGAATATAGATTGTATACCTTTGATCTTGCTATCCTCTATGACTCCCGAGTTGTTCGCTCAATAATCGAACCAAAGTTTAAGAGAAAAAATGGTGTTCTACTTTATAATTTAAAGAAGAAAATGGTGCTTGGTTGCTCAGAAATTTCAATGCGCAAGACAATTTTGAAAGAAAGGTAACTACCAAATGCAATAGCTTTTGAAATGAAAAAAGTGTGAAAAGAGGGAAAATTATAATAAAAAAAGTTAAAATGTGAGGGAGAAAATGAGCTGTGTTGGCTTAAATAGCCAAATTCATTTATAGACTTGTTTTATTTATCCTATAGATCCATCCTAGCTCTACCCTTGTTTTAATAAATCCCATACTAACCATTAGTCTTAAATGCTTATTTAAGTTCCCCACTTTAGCTTCTATTCCTATTTAATCCTAATTACTAATGTGATTTCTATCTACTCTATTTTTAATCTATAATTTAATGTCAATACTATCGGCCCTATTTCCAAGATGTGACAGAAGAAATGTGACAAAAGCAACTAATAACACCTACTTACACTTGTACTATTTGTAAATTAGTTGAATCAATTTGATCTAATGAAATCGAGAAAAATATATGATAGAATGAAAATTTTTATTTGGAAATAATAAAATTCTAGCAAGATTTTCAAAACAAATAGTATATGTAAATGTGGAGAAAAAATCAGTCGGTCGAGAAATAGAGAGAAAAAACGAATGAAAAGTTATCATGGTGGTGCAGCAGTGGTACGACAGTGGTGTGGTGGTGGTGAGGTTAACTAATGGTGGAGGATAGTGGAGAAGTGGTGGCCAAAATCAATAAAATGTGGTGGCACAAGGTGGTGTAAAAAGAGGAGAAGAGAAAATAGTTGAGAGAAAAGAGTGGATTAGAAGAGAAACAAAAAATACAGTTTGTATAGGTGCAGTTAGTAAAGGTCAATGGATGAAGGAAAAATGGCAAGGAGTGACACATGAAAAAGAAAAGGAAAGGAGGGGGAACAAAGGGAGTGAAAAGGGGATAAAAAAAGAGAAAGAACAGAAAGAAAATAGAGGAAATAATCTCCTTTGCTTGACAACTTGTAGGGACAACAAGGATAGTGTAACACCTTTAACCCGTATCTGTCGCCGGACTAGGGTTAAGAGGTATTACCAGACGTTTCAAAACATTTTACGATCAATTCACAAACATTAATCATATCACATCATTTCATAGCAAGTCATACACAAAGTACCTTTCTTAGGTCAATAAGACCTTAAACATGCTTTAGAAAGGAATCGGAACTAATCCAAACACATACAAAATCTCTCAAAACTATACTATCGGTGTGAACAGGCCCTATGCCTCACACAGCATTAGACACACCCGTGTGTCTAAGCCGTGTCAAAACAGGTTATATATACTGACTTATCCATATGACCAGAGACATGCCAGTGTGCCTTGGTCGTGGTCGAAACTGACTTAGGTCACACGGCTAGCCACACGACCATGTGTATAGCCTATGTACCCTTCGAAATGGCTACACACGCCATGTGCCAAGGCTGTGTGCCTCACACGGCCACCATACACGCCTGTGTGTCTAGGCCGTGCTCGAGACTGACTTTAAATTGTAGGACTACCTCAGGGGACACACGACCGTGTGACATGACAGTGTGTCATACATGGCTGAGACACACGCCTGTGTCTCAACCCGTGTGGACAATATGAGCTACTTGAAAAGCCATTTTTCCTCCCTATATGCATAAGCTTTTAAGACCACATTTCATAACCCAATATGCAACCAAAACATTTCCAAAACAAGCATCACTTATACTTCAATATCATTAATCATTTCCATACATAATTCCAACTCAAACATACTAATTCCATGGAACTAATTCATACCATGAACACGTGATTCATATCACATTTATAACCATTTCAACCACAAAACTAACTTACCAAAAAGACCATTTCACTAGACCATATATATATACCAAATTTACCATTTTTGCTTCACACATCATATACCAAAATCAAACCATAATTTCAACCATAATCAAGCCATATCTCATGCCATGATATACCCATCTCAAAACATACCACATTAATCCTAACTTATACATGGCATACTTTGATATATATATTTTCAAAAGGTACCAAAATAATATTTGATAGTGTGGTGATGATCCTCGACGATCCCCGAGCTTCCGATAGCTTTGATAATCTATAAAATAATTGAAAACACACTCAAAGTAAGCTTTCAGAAGCTTAGTAAGCCATATTAAAAGAAACTTATCACATAACACAATTATAAGCCAAATTCATTCATATGAATCATGGCATAAAACAATAGTAAGTTCATATTTCTCATTTAGCTCAACTGTTCATAATCACTTACTTATAAATACATCACATTTCCATGTAACTCACTTATCAAAAGATCATATTCATACTCACCGTTCATTTCCAAATTCCAGATACAGTTCATACGTACCTTAATCAGATATACAGTCACATAGTTATTCATTTCTTGGAATGCCCATTGAACTGCATGGAATCAAATAAGATACGTGGATAGCTCAGAAAGCTCGTACAATGCCAACGTCCCAGACGTGGTCTTACATGTAATCAAATATCGATGCCTCTGTCCCTGACAGGGTCTTACATGAAATCAAATACGATGTCGATGTCCCAGACCTGGTATTACACATAAATCTCAAATTGATGCCCATGTCCCAGGCCTGGTCTTACACGAAATCACATATGGAATCCTATGTCATGACATATGCATCCTAACTATTCCTATGGTTCGTACGGGGCTTTTGGACGTTGTCACATTATCGAAACTTTCTCAATTTCACATATTTAGATTCTATAACCATTCATCACATTTCAATATCATATAAGAATGAATAATCAATTTAAACACATTTATTTGTATATAGACTTACCTCATACGAGAATGAACGGAAACGAACGGCTATTCAACTACTTTTGACTTTCCCCAATCTAATTTTGTTTTTCTTTGGTTATTGATCTAAACACATTCAAATTTGACTTATTAAATCTCACAATTATTCAAATCAATCCATAAACATATATTTAGGGCATTTTACAAATTAACCCTCATATTTTCACATTTTAACACTTTAGTCCCTAAATCACAAAATACACATAATTTCATATTACACATGCTTGACCGAATATTACCTTAGCTCATATAAACACACATATTTCATTTATTTTATATTTTAGTCCCTCAAAATCTCATTTTCACAATTTAGCCCAAATTACTCAAATTCATCAAAAATTCGAATACAAAACATATTCATCTACATCAATTAACATCACAAAGCTCTCAAAATCAACAATGGCATCTCATGAAATCATCAACAATTTAATGAATTAAGGCATGGGCTTAATAGAACACAAAGCAACGATTACAAAACGTAAAAGTTATCGAGAACCGATCAAAGAACATACCTTAATCACAATCAGAAGGAGCCGAACCTTAAAAGCATTTATTCCTTTCTTATTCTTTTTTTATTTCCGGTAAAATGATGAAAAAATAAGCAAAAAATCATGTTTTGTTTAATTAATAAACATTAATTCATCATTTAAAAAATTAACCTTATTATATAAATTTAAAATCCACTAACCCTTGACATATATGTCCATTCATAAATTCAATGGTCTAATATCAACATAAGGACCTCATAATTAATAAGCCATGTCAATTCGACACTTATCATGTAGCACACAACTTTTGTATTTTCTACGATTTAGTCTTTTTATCAAATTGAGGACACAAACAATCAAATTTTCATACGAAGCTTTCACACAAGCTTAACCACATACTGTAAACACGAAAAATAATATTAAATTATTATTTTAACTAGGATTTGTGGTCCCGAAACCACTGTTCTAACTAGGGTCTAAATTGGGCTGTTACAGATAGGTTTGACTATGCTTCTAAATGTCAAAAATTAACCAAAAAAAATAAAGCTAAGGAGATTCAAACTTGGGCCACTTTGGAAACTTTACACAACTCCTTACTACTTAACCACTAGGTCAATTAACTTGCTTGTTAACACTCCTACAAAATTTATTTAAAGATATAGCTTACCACTTATTAAAGTTTGAAGCAAAATTGCACTGACTAGAAAATAATGTGAGGGAAGGGATTCAAACTCAGGTCTTCAAAGACAGCTCCACCACTACTTAATCTCTAGACTAAGTACTTGCTTATTATCTAATACACAAAAATAAATTTAAAAACATCAAGGTGTGACCACTCTTGGTTCACTAAACCAGTTTCTACTAACTCGATTTTTGGGATGTGATATATATAGAATCGCCTATCAAGCTTTTCATCGGCCTCATAAACTGCTCGTTTTCTTTTATTGAAACCCCAATCATTTTGCATAGCTTTGTCACAAGGTGAGGGAAGAAAACCCCAACCTTCTAGTCTCTTATACATCACTTCATACTATGATAGATCCATTGGCTGATGCAATTTTTTTTTTGTAGGATGTCATACCAGAAAATTGCTCAGGATGTATTTACACTAGACACATTCAAGGCAGGTGTAACACCCCTAACGCATCTCCGTTGCTAGATTAGGGTTACAGAGTATTATGACATTTAACAAATCAAATAAGCACATAAAAAATTCAAATATTTCTTTCAATATCAAATATTCAAAATCAATCATCATTCATAGCATATATATGAATACAACTTTATATCGAGCTTACAGAGCCTAAAAAAAAATTTGGAAACAATTAGAGACTAATTTAGAATAAAATAGAAAAAAGTAGAGAAACTGAAAAACAAGGGTCATAAGGTCATGTGACAAAGCCCAGGCTGTGTGGCTCAAGAACATGGTTGTGTGGCCAAATCGTGCACAGTTCGAAAATAAGGTCATAGGATTATGTCGTAGACTGCATGCCAAATCATGTACGATTCAAAACAGGCTCACACGGCTGTGTCTCCAAGCTGTGTAACAACTTGTGACCATGTGGGACAAACCTGCACCAAAATATAATAGGCCACATGGTTGTGTGGAGTGACCATGTACATTACACGACTATATGGTAGACCGTGTCCCAAGCTATGTACACCTAAAATAACTTCAAAAACAAGATATTTCACCTACCATTACTTGGTTACCAAGCCATACCATTTACACCTATAAATACCCATCTCATAATAACCCAATAATGTCAAAACATGCCATACTCAATTTGTAACACCCCAAACCTGGCCTAGACGCTATGACCGAATCTGATGCGCCACATCGAAGCGTTCAAAACATTTCGTATTACTTAGTTTGGAAAACTTAGTTCGTGTTGTAAAAGACACTTTTAAAAGTAGGTTAAAGTGAATGGAAGCTGTGCACCAGGTAGGAAACCAGGAAGAAGAGGAGGTGAGTCCGTCGGACTGCTTAAGTACCAAGCTCCATTCGGATCCAATCCTAGACATGCACACCGCCATTGCCACACTCTAACATCTCGTATAATTTTGAGAAAACCGTTTGGTTATGCCCATCTTAAGAAAATGATTAAGGTTGAAAACGCGTTTGTAGCGTAATTCTTACTTGTATTCGTGTTATTTTGAAATCACTTAATGTTTTTGAAAACGCGTCCTAGAGCTAATCCATCTCGTTAGTTATCATAGTTCAGTTTTATCATAATAGAATTAAATAATAAAGAAACAAACCAAACCATAAAAATAATTAAGCGGCCTTATTACATTTAAAAACCCAAAACCATAAACGAAAATATGGGAAAATCTAGTTCACCAGAAGAAAACGAATTTGCAGAAAACGTGTGGCCACTCCGAATCCCCAGCTCCAAGTCCACCAACTAGGGCTCACCTGCAAGGATGGAAGAAAAAGGGGTGAGTTTGGGAAAACTCAGTGTATACAGAAACCCATCCAAAGCCCAAATCAGCTCGAGCCCATTGGGCCTAAGCCCTATTCAGATCACAGTACACAGTGGACCGAAGCCCTTTTCAGAATACAGTAGCAAGGCCTTAGCCCCTTTTTACATAACAATGTGGCCCATAGGCCCGATTCGATAACATAGGTAACAATAGTAGTAATGCATGCAAACCCATCCAGGGAGACTACTCAACCCACCAACCGCTACACCGCCTGTGCACACCCTACACTCCATGTGGGGAATATCTCAACCCACCTAGCCCTACACTCCACAGTTGCAGCAACGTTGCTCAAATATCAGTAAGTTGAGGCAAAGCCTCCAGTACGTGGATGAACCATTTCAATACTTCCTCCATCAATACCCCAATCCCATGCAACAGATATTAATAAAAGCATATCATGTAAAATACAGTATTAATTAATCATGCAGTTTAGCCAATTTAAACCCTAGGGGTATATCGGTAATTTTACTCCTTAGGGGTAATTCTCGTAACTTAGCAACTACACAAGCTACTTCAGCAATTTTCAACAGTTTTATGCAGTTTCGTTCCACCATCTAACTAACAGGCTAATTTGCCCATCTTTTACCCATATTGGTCCGTAAGCCCATTGGGCCCAGTTTTGGCCCATCGAGGCCCTCTTTTTTCGAAGTACGTTAAGACGTCACACAAAATTACTTACCACCTTGCGGTGCTAGATCTAACAATTACTCTACGTCTTGAGAGCATTCGCATACTCACAAGCCCATGAAATGCTGGAATTTCGGCATTTCGGCTTTTGCCGCATTGAACTAAGAAAGGGTGTTCGGTACACACCTGATTCGCGATGACTACTACTGAGATCTCTTCCGATGTCCTACAATTGATTAGCATAGTTCTTATTTAAAAACCATAATTACTAAACCCCAAAACTTACTCATCCATGCTCAAACCATGTCCCTAAAAGCCTTTGAAACCTTACTTTTTTGCCAAAATCGATAGCTAGCTCCGAATCCGATTGCTCCAACAACCCATGCCTTCAATCCAACACTTAAGAAGACACTAATCATTGACAGAAAATGTCAGTTAAAAACCCTTAGAGCCACATGCCCAAATCGACAGCCTCCCTAGATTTTAGGGACTTCGGCTTTTCCTAACTTTGTAAAATAGGACCAGATCTGAGATGATGAACACTTACCCCTTACTCTTTTTTGATCTCCATGCAATCTGGTACAAATTTATCTTTCAAACGATGCTAGAACTCGACTCCCGGAGTTTTGAAGTTCGGCTATAAGCCCCTAAATCTATGGTTTTTTGGCTTTTGGGTGATGAAGGAGATGACAATGTGGGGCTATAACCTTGATGTAGAATTGCCGACAGGTATCTAGGGTTTAGAAAAGATGATTGTCGTTTATTAGGCACAAAAATATCAAAGGATTTGGCTTGGAAGAAATCGGCACAACTAATCTATTTTTTGAGGTTTTGGCTTTTGTGGTTTCGGCACAAGTGTTGATGAACAGCAGGTTTGATGAACGGTTTTGAAGAAGAAAAATGAAGAAAGAAGAATAGAGAGAATGGTGGTTTCGGCTAGAGAGGAAAAAGAGAGAAAAGAACAACCCTAAGGTGTTTAAGCGAAGAAAACGACACCACTCAATACCCTAAGTGCCAAATACTAACCTAATACCCTCCGTCAAATCCCTTTCTAATTCCCCTAATTCGGCCAACTCTTAGCCTCTCTCCAAATCCCTTAAATCTCTCCCCTTATCACTCCTTAATCCAAGCGTTTGGATAGATTCAAACTCTCCTTTAGCAGACTCCACCTGGACTCCAACACTACCCCTCCTGCACTAAAAAATAAATGCATCTATTTGTCAACACAGTTAATCGATCCCATGCCTTCCCCAATGCTCCACACGCTACCTTTTTAGGAGCCTAGTGGCGTCACCCTTGCCACTTTACTAAGGCTCTTTTTGTGATGAAATTTACCCATAACTCTATACAAAGGCCACCTAGCCAGAACCCCTAACTCCTAAGTCCCAAAAATTAAAAAATTCAACCGGGTTTTGGCCAACACATGGGCCTTCTATAAGCCCATTTACCTACTTAAAATATTAATTTCACATCCAAATACAAAATTTTAAAATCTTTACAAAATATTGAAAACCGCGAATAAATTCGAAAATCAGGATGTTACAACTCTACCCTCCTTAAAGAAATTTCGACCTCGAAATTTTACCTTATTAGAACAGTTGAGGGTACTGTTGACGCATAGTTTCCTCAGTCTCCCAAGTAGCTTCTTCTTTTCCATGGTTCCTCCAAAGTACTTTCACTAGTGGAACTGATTTCCTTCTCAACACCTTGATGTCACGATCAAGTATTTGCACAGGTTCTTCCTCGAAAGTTAAATCTGACTGTACCTCAATTTCCGCAATTGGTATGATGTGAGTTGGGTTAGATCGATACCGCCTCAGCATGGATACATGAAAAACGTTGTGGATACGATGCAGTTCTGGTGGTAACTCTAGCTGATAAGCCACTGGTCCAACCCGCTTAACAATTCGGTAAGGCCCAATAAACCGTGGGCTTAACTTACCCTTCTTACCAAATCTCAAAATTTTCTTCCAAGGGGAAACCTTCAAGAAAACCATATCCCCAACAGTGAACTCAATCTCTTTGCGCTTGGATCCGCATCGACTTACATCTATCGGATGTCTCCTTTAACCGATCCCTTATCAGCCTAACCTTACTTTCAGTGTCTGCCACCAATTCCGGTCCAAGCACTCGTCGTTCACCCAACTCTATCCAACACGTCGGCGTACGACATCTTCGCCCATAGAGCGCTTCATATGGTATCTGAATACTTGCTTGATAGCTGTTATTGTAAGCAAACTCCGCCAATGGCAAGTAGTCCTCCCAACTTCCACGAAAATGAATGATACAACCTCTCAACATATCTTCTAGAACCTGAATAACCCTTTCTGACTGTCCATCTGTCTGTGGGTGAAAAGCGGTGCTAAAATCCAATCGTGTACCCAACGCTTCCTGCAACTTCCGCCAAAACCAAGATGTAAACCTAGGGTCTCGATCAGAAATTATCGACACTGGCACCCCATGCAGTCGCACTACCTCCGCCACATATAACTTGGCCAACTTTTGTAGTGAGTAGTAGGTACGAACCGGTATGAAATGAGTAGATTTTGTTAACCTATCCACAACCACCCACACTGAATCTTTCTTGGTGGGTGTCAAAGGTAACCCACTCACAAAGTCCATTGTTAATCTTTCCCACTTCCATAGCGGAATTTTCACTGGTTGCAGTAATCCCAAGGCAATTGGTGCTCACCTTAACCTCACCGCACGCCGACATTTCCCAACAAATTCAGTCACCTCTCGTTTTAATCCGCCACCAAGACACCTCTCGCAAGTCTCGATATAACTTATTCCTCCAGATGCATGGCACGAGTCCACCATGAGCCTCTTTTAGAATTAATCGCCTCAATTCGGGTCCTTTGGAATACAAACCCTTCCACAAAGCACGAACTCCTTCATGTTCAACCTAAAATCCACATTCTCACCATTCTTAACTTGTCGGAACCAAGAGCTAATGAATCGCCCTTCAACTGTTTTTCCTTAATCTGCCGGTCCAAGTAGGCCTTACTTGTAGTTACGCCAACAAGCTTCCATCGTCAGAGACTTAATCGTGCGAACAAGGCTCTCAAATCAAGAACAACCCTTCGACTCAACGATCCGCCACCACATTAGCCTTTCCGGGTGGTACTCTATCGAACAATCGTAGTCTTTAAGCAACTCCACCCATCTTCGTTGCCTAAAGTTCAACTCCTTCTAAGTCAACAAATACTTTAGGCTCTTATGATCTGTGTATATGATGCACTTTTCCCCATATAAGTAGTGTCTCTAAATCTTTAACACAAAAATCACCGCTGCTAGCTCCAAATCATGCATAGGGTAATTCACCTCATGAGCCTTAAGCTGTCGCGATGCATAAGCGACCACCTTGCCCTTTTGCATCAGTACGCAACCTAACCCCACATGCGACGCATCGTCAGATCTGATAAAGTCTTTCCTGATAACCGGTTGAATCAAGATCGGCGCTTGGTTAATACCTTTTTCAACAGATCAAAAGCTTTTTGCTGTTTCTCAGTTCAGACAAATGGTACTCCTTTCCTTATGAGTTTTGTCAAGGGTGCCGCCATCACCGATAAACCCTCCACAAACCTTCTGTAGTAACCTGCTAACCCTAGGAAACTCCAAATTTCGACATCTTGACCTAGGTGGCTTCCATTCCGAATCGCTTCAATTTTACGAGGATCCACCTTAATCCCCGGCAGAGACCACATGCCCTAGGAAGGTTACCTCCCTCAACCAGAATTCGTACTTGCTGAATTTTGCATAGACCTCATTTTCCCTTAACACTTGCAGCACAATACGGAGATGCTCATCATGCTTCGCCTCCGTTTCAGAGTATACCAGATATCGTCAATAAAAACGACTACGAACCGATCCAAGTAAGGTTGGAATACCGATTCATCGATCCATAAAAGCTGCAGTGCGTTAAATCACCCAAACGGCATGACCACAAACTCATAATGTCCATATCGAGTTCGAATGTCTGTCTTATGAATATCCCTTCTTTACCCTTAGCCGATGGTATCCGAACGAAGATCGATTTTGGAGAATACCGAAGCTCCCTAAGTCGATCAAACAGATCGTCAATTCTTGGTAGTGGATACTTATTCTTAATCGCCGGTTTATTCAATCGACGATAATCGATCTTGATCGATCGTTCCATCCTTTTCTTCACAAAGCAGACCGGTGCTCCCCAAGGAGACACACTAGGCCTAATGAAGCCTCTATCTAACAACTCTTGAATTTGAGCCTTTAGTTCCACCAACTCCTTGATGCCATCCTATAGGGTGCAATAGATACTAGAGTCATTCCGAGAACAAATCGATTCCAAACTCAACTTCCGATTCGAGGTAATCCAGAAGCTCTTCCTAAAAACATCCTGAATTCCATAATAGTTCGATGGTCTCCACAACAAATCCTCGATTTTAGCTTGGCTTACCAAAGCCGATATGCCTCGCACCCTTAGCATCGGTTTCTCGGCCCTCAACGCCGATACTACATTGGATAAGTAATCCCTCCGTTCTCCAATAATTATTACCTCTTCATCATTGACAGTCCTTAACACCATCCTCTTAGTTGCACAATCCAAAGTTGCCTTATGCTTGGTCAACCAATCCATCCCTAGTATCAAATCGAATTCTTCAAGCGGTAACTCTATCAAATCCCCACAGAAAACCCCGCCTTGAATCTCCAAAGGCACCTCCTTGAAGAGTTTCTCTACCTTAACCGAATGACCTAAAGGACTTATCACGCACACCCCACACGGTCTCCTCAAGTGCACACCCAAGGCCCCGAAATGTTATATGCCACATATGAATGGGTTGATCCCACATCAATCGAGCAAAGATAAGGTACACCATATATAAAAACGCATCGCTTATGACATCGGATCGTCACCCTCCTCGCGGCGACGAGCAAAGATACACCAAAGCTGGCTGACGAGCATCCACGTTACCAATACCCCTGCCGGGTGCCCCACGTCCATGGCCATTACCATCGCGACCTTGTCCACGACCTCTTGGCAGTGACGGTCCATCCCTCATAGGTTGAGCCGGTCGCTCAGCCCCTCGTTCGGCCCTCTGAGCCTGAGTGGCCCTCCTAGGACAATCCTTAATCCTATGCTCCTTAGACCCACAACGAAGACAAGCCCCAAAACTCTTCTAGCACTCTTCTTGATGCATTCTGCCGCAATCCCCACAAGCTTGCGGTCTACCTGTGTTCACCGGAACTGCTCGAACCGGTTCCTCCATCCTAGCTCTCTTAACATTTCAATTTGCAGCACCCGCTAGTCCAGCATCCCTCCTGAACTGATTCCGATCCTTATCACGATTCCTCCGTTTGGTTTGCTTCACCTCCTCGGCTATCTTAGCCTTCTCTACCAGTGCAGCGAAATCTTGCTCTCTCTGCGGAGCTATGAGCACCCTTAACTCATCTCTGAAGCCATCCTCAAAACGAACGCTGCACTCGTATTCAGTGGAAACGATGCCATTAGCATACTGACTCAATCGTAGAAACTCCGCCTCATATTCAGCAATGGTCTTATTTCCCTGAGTCAGATTCAAGAACTCCTTTCTGCATGCATCCACATAGCTAGCTCCAACATATTTTGCCTTAAAGGTCTGTTTGAACAGCTCCCATGTTACCCTCTCAGCTTGGGTACCCTCTCTCAAAGTAATCCACCACTGATACGCTTCATCCCGCAGCAACGACACCGCCCCTTTCAACTTCTGTTCTACTGAGCAGTCTAGGTCATCCATGATCCGCTCTGTGGCTTCCAACAAGTACTCAGCCACATTTGGGGCCACTCCAACACGCCTTAAAACTCTCACTCATTGGCCAAGTCGTTCGAAATGGACCCCTATTTATGGGCCGATGTTAGCTCCGCCACCCTTTCCAAAACCCTCAACATGGTGCGAGACAAAGCGTCATCCCTGCGGCCCGGTCATACGGCCCATTTTCATTAACCGTGGTGGGCGTGCCTCGCCACCGGTATGTGTTCGAGATGACGCAGATCCATTTGGTGCTACCTCGGCCTCGACCACGGCCTCTTCCCCGAGTAACCCTTGTACTCATAACGATTTATCTGTTTACGAATTTTATGACATTAGTTTACTGGTTTCACTATTTATTACAGAATGTCTTATGAATAGATAGAGTTTCAGAGTATTTTTCGCGCAAACACAATTTAGCTACGGTCTCAGTTTTGTAGCCCTAATACTACATTATCAATAGCACTATCTCTAAGGCTCAGTACTATCTACAGTGTTATTTCCAGTCTAGTTCCATAAAAATATTTAAAGCAGAAAAAGAACACTTACAGACTTGGTGCCGGGGATTCAGTGTGCCACTTCCTTATCAGTCCTTTTAAAAAAAACCCATGTTTTTGTTTACCGAAAATAAAAAGATTTGATTTGAAAACAAAAACTATTGATTTAACCCCGTTTAACAATAGAAAAACTTTGAACATCTTCGAAAACTAAAAAAAAAACTTTTTTTTTTGAAAATATTTTCGGACCCGATCCACAGCCGAGTTGTTGCAACCTGGCTTTGATACCACTAAATGTAACACCCTAAACTCGGCCTAGACGTTATGACCAGATCTGATGTGCCACATCGAAGCGTTCAAAACATTCCGTATTACTTAGTTTGGAAAACTTGTTGGTGTTGTAAAAGACACTTTTAAAACTAGGTTAAAGTGAATAGAAGCTGTGCACCAGGTAGGAAACCAGGAAGAAGAGGAGGTGAGTCCGTCGGACTGCTTAAGTACCAAGCTCCCTTCGGATCCAATCCTAGACATGCACACCGCCATTGCCACACTCTAACATCTCGTATAATTTTGAGAAAACTGTTTGGTTATGCCATCTTAAGAAAATGATTAAGGTTGAAAACGTTTGCTTAGCGAAAGTCTTACTTGTATTCGTGTTATTTTGAAATCACTTAATGTTTTTGAAAACGCGTCCTAGAGCTAATCCATCTCGTTAGTTATCATAGTTCAGTTTTATCATAATAGAATTAAATAATAAAGAAACAAACCAAATCATAAAAATAATTAAGCGGCCTTATTACATTTAAAAACCCAAAACCATAAACGAAAATATGGGAAAATCTAGTTCACCAGAAGAAAATGAATTTGCAGAAAACGTGTGGCCACTCCGAATCCCGCCCAGCTCCAAGTCCACCAACTAGGGCTCACCTATAAGGATGGAAGAAAAAGGGGTGAGTTTGGGAAAACTCAGTGTATACAGAAACCCATCCAAAGCCCAAATCAGCTCAAGCCCATTGGGCCTAAGCCCTATTCAGATCACAGTACACAGTGGACTGAAGCCCTTTTCGAATCTGATAGCAAGGCCTTAGCCCTTTTACATAACAGATGTGGCCCATAGGCCCGTTCAATAACATAGGTAACAATAGTAGTAATGCATGCAAACCCATCCGGGAGACTACTCAACCCACCAACCACTACATGCGCTTGCATCACCCTACACTCCATGTGGGAATATCTCAACCCACCCAAATACACTCCACAGTTAAAAGAACGCACTCAAATATCAATAAATTGAGGCAAAGCCTCCAAGACGTGGATGAACCACTTTCAATACTTCCTCCATCAATACCCCAATCCCATGCAACAGATATTAATAAAAGCATATCATGTAAAATACAGTATTAATTAATCATGCAATTTAGCCAATTTAAACCCTAGGGGTATATTGGTAATTTTACTCCTTAGGGGTAATTCTCGTAACTTAGCTGTGACAGCCCCAAATTGACCCTAGTCGGAAAGTGGTTTTGGGACCACTAAACCGAGTCATAAAAATAATTAACCGTCATAGTTGATGCTCATTATATGTACATATGCATGTGTGAAAATTTCTTGTTTGAATTTTGTTAATTGTAAGTGAATTTTATCAAATAGGACTTATGTGAGAAAATTTAGAAATGTGCTAGGCAAATGTAAAGTGGCCTAATAATGCATGTTGTGAAAATGATGGGTTTCCATGTCAAATTACCCAAAATTAAAGCATAGTGGTCGGCCATGCTATGGGTGGAAACATGTTGTAAACATGTTGTGTAGTGTGTTATGTTAGAAAGAATAAAAAAAGGGGTTAGGATTAAAGTAATGCAAAGGGAGGAGTGATGAAAAAAAAAATTGTCTCACCCATGCCCCCCCATTGCTGTGAATTGAAGAAAGAAAACAAAAAAAAAAGTGTTCATCCTTGAACATCTTCGGCCAAAAATTTTAAGGAGAAAAGAAGAAGAAAGGATTTTCTTGCTTCTTGTTCAGTTGGTTGGTGTTTAGGAGGAGGTATGTTTGGTGTTGTTCCATGAGATTCATGCATGTTTTTATTTTATTTTATTTTATTTTATTTATTTGTTAGCTTAAGTTCTATCTAGCCCATGGTTTAGATCTTTGCTATGTGATGGAGATGATATTCGGCCATGGGTGTTGTCTTCTTGGTTGATGTTTGATGTTGTGGTGATGAGGCATGAAGATAGGTTAAGTTTCGGCTAAGGAGGATTTGTGATTGATGCCATTTGCATGGTAAATGTGAAGCTTTGTAATGATACATGTGGTGGTGGATTTTCATTTTAGCATTCTTGAGTTAGGCCTTAAGTTCTTTGTTTAACCCATGACCAAAATTTAAGTGGTATGGTGTCTTGATGCATTCGGCCATGTTAGGAAGTAGAAGAGAAGCATGGTTGTTGATCATGTTATTTGGATGAAAATGGTAGTAAGGTGAAGTGCAAATGTTAGTATTTGATCTCTAGAGTATATCTGTGTATTAGCCGAGTTTTGAACTTAAAACGAATTGGTATTTAGTCAATACAAGTAACCATAATTGTAGAATGTATTAATTGTTGCAATCGGCCTCAACATAGACATGCATATTTAGCCATAGAAAGAAGATTGGTGTTGCATGTATTCGGTTAGAGGCAAGTATATTGATGCTTTTATTTTGGCTTAGACAATCGGCTAAAAGGGAGTGTGGGTTAATATGTTGAGTTGATTCATGATTTCATATGTATGTGACTTTAATGTCTAATGTATATATATGGGCTAAGTACTTTGAGTTCCTCTTTTCGATGCTCAAATGTTTAACTCAATTTATTTGTTAAATTAAGCTCAAGAGCAAAGGGGAACTAAATCCGATAAAGGGAAGGAAAAAGTGGTCGAATAGCCATCGGAATCGTTCGACAACATCCGAGGTAAGTTTTCGAGTAACGAGACTTAGTTTACGATTTGATTAAGTCACGACGTATGAGCATAACAAATATACGGTGATATGATGATTCTACTTGAATTATATGTTGAGTTAATTAGTCTATACGTATGACGGGTAGCCGTATGTGCATAGAGATCGTGTCATAAAGCAAACTAAACCATGCTGTTTGTATGTGGCTAGTGAGCGAAAATGGGATTGCTTAATCGTGACTTGTGTTTGAACTCTAATTATGAAAATGAAATATAGATGTGACATGATTTATTGATATGTGCATGAATATTTGGATGATAACTGGGCTAAGTCCGAAGGCATTTTGCGCTAGTGACTAGTTCCGGCTAAGTCCGAAGGCATTTGTGCGAGTTATTACATCCGGGCTAAGTCCCAAGGCATTTGTGCGAAGCTACTATATCCGGGCTAAGTCCCAAGGCATTGGTGCGAGTTACTATATCCAAAGCTATGTCCGAAGGCATTGAGCGAGTAGCTATATCCGGTTAAATCTGAAGTACTTGGCTTGGGAATGAGCGACCTTGCTGTAATAGTTTCAATTAATATGCTCGTAAAATCCCAGCAATGAGGTATGTCTCAGATATGCATTGATTTAGTTGATCTCTTACAATTAGTATCGCTCGATCGATAAATGAGCTACCGCCTTTAGCTAAGTTGATCTTTTGTGTATGAATATAAGGGTTGGTAATGTGAAGTAAGTATGATATTGAGAATTTGTGCATATGAAATTATCTGTTTAGCCATATGAATGCTACACTTTAGTTGTGTCTAATTTTATGGCTCAAACTTACTAAGCATTAAACGCTTACTCTGTTCTTTGAATCTCTTTTATAGATTTTGGTACGTCACCATCGGACTCGGGATTATTGAAGTCGAAGTCGCCCACACTATCAAAGCCCCCTTTGGTACACTTTTGGTTGAACTTTGAAAGGGCATGTATAGGACTACCCGTTTTGTTGTTGGTCATGGACCCTTTGATTTTGTATAAATTTGGATAGCCATGCGAAAATGGCTTATATACACTTTGAGCTTAGTATTATAATCGTCCTGTATGGTGTTCGTTAAGAGGTATGGAAATGTTTGGGAACGATTAACCATTGGAATGGTTAATCATGATCATATTTTGTGCTATATATGCTAAAGGGCTAGTTGAATCATGGAAACTATGTAATAGGTAAAGTCTACCTTAAAAATAGATGCTGATAGTAGCAGTGACGTGAATGTGAAAAATCACTAAAAATAGTAGGAATGGAATTAAATAGTGAATAAATTATTTAATCGAACCTTGATGAATCTATTTTCATAAGAAAGTAACAAAACGATCATATGAATAGTATATTATGAGATATTTAAGTTTTCACGAAACAGGGCCAGAATGATTTCTGGATTCCCTGTTCCGACTTTGGAAATTAATTATAAATTAACCAGAGATAATTAGAAGTCATGCCATATATGTATAGATTCCTTTTCGAGACTATTTTCTATAGAAACAAACGACATCAGTATTGAATCCCTGTACAGGGAGATATCCAAGTCGTAATGCGCAAAGCTCAGTGTAGTGGAACCCTGAAACAGGGGAGACTTTAACTAATAAACTATACTAATTGGTTTGACCAAAAATTCTAGAAAAATATTTGTAGATGGACATATGAGTCTAGTTTCAGGAAACATTTATGGAACTGGATTTCGAGTTTTGTAACTCGAGATATGATTTTTAAGGTGACAGTGACGCAGTTAGCCAGCTCGTCTGGAAATTTAAAATGGACTGTGCAAATAAGTGATTTAAGTCTGCAAACCCCTCGTGTCCGACTCTGGCAACGGTCTCGGGTACGGGGTGTTACATTAGCAACTACACAAGCTACTTCATCAATTTTCAACAGTTTTATGCAGTTTGGTTCCACCATCTAACTAACAGGCTAATTTGCCCATCTCTTACCCATATTGGTCCGTAAGCCCATTGGGCCCAGTTTTGGCCCATCGAGGCCCTCTTTTTTCGAAGTACGTTAAGACGTCACACAAACTTACTTACCACCTTGTGGTGCTAGATCTAACAATTACTCTACATCTTGAGAGCATTCGCATACTCACAAGCCCATGAAATGTCAAGCATTTGGCATTTAAACTTTTGCCGAATTGAACTAAGAAAGGGTGTTCGGACACACCGATTCATGACACGCTCGCTATCGAGATCTCTTCGATGTCCTACAATTGATTAGCATAGTTCTTATTTACAAACCATAATCACTAAACCCCAAAACTTACTCATCTATGCTCAAACCATGTCCCTAAAAGCCTTTGAAACCTTACTTTTTTGCCAAAATCGATAGCTAGCTCCGAATTCGATTGCTCCAACAACCCACACCTTCAATCCAACACTTAAGAAGACACTAATCATTGATGAAAATGTCATTAAAACCCTTAGAGCCACATGCCCAAATCGACAGCCTCCCTAGATTTTAGGGACTTCGGCTTTTCCTAACTTTGTAAAATAGGACCACATCTGAGATGATGAACACTTACCCCTTACTCCTTTTTGATCTCCAAGCAATCTGGTGCAGATTTATCTTTCAAACGACGATAGAACTCGACTCCCAGAGTTTTGAAGTTTCGGCTATAAGCCCCCAAATCTATGGTTTTTCGGCTTTTGGGTGATGAAGGAGATGACAATGTGGGGCTATAACCTTGATGTAGAATTGCCAACAGGTATCTAGGGTTTAGAAAAGATGATTGTCGTTTATTAGGCACAAAAATATCGAAGGATTTGGCTTGGAAGAAATCGGCACAACTAATGTATTTTTTGAGGTTTCGGCTTTTGTGGTTTCGACACAAGTGTTGATGAACAGCAGGTTTGATGAACAGTTTTGAAGAAGAAAAATGAAGAAAGAAGAATTGAGAGAATGGTGGTTTTGGCTAGAGAGAAAAAAGAGAGAAAAGAACAACCCTAAGGTGTTTAAGCAGAAGAAAACGGCACCACTCAATACCCTAAGTGCCGAAATACTAACCTAATACCCCTCTGCCGAAATCCCCTTTCTAATTCCCCTAATTCAGCCAACTCTTAGCCTCTCTCCAAATCCCTTAAATCTCTCCCCTTATCACTCTTTAATCCAAGCGTTTGGACAGATTCAAACTCTCCTTTAGCGCACTCCACCTGGATTCCAACACTACCCCTCCTGCACTAAAAAATAAATGCATCTATTTGTCAACACAGGGAATCGATCCCATGCCTTCCCCAATGCTCCACACGCCACCTTTTTAGGAGCCTAGTGGCGTCACCCTTGCCACTTTACTAAGGCTCTTTTTGTGATGAAATTTACCCATAACTCTATACAAGGGCCACCTAGCCAGAACCCCTAACTCCTAAGTCCCAAAAATTCAAAAATTCAACCGGGTTTTTGCCAACACATGGGCCTTCTATAAGCCCATTTACCTACTCAAAATATTAATTTCACATCCAAATACAAAATTTTAAAATCTTTACAAAATTTTGAAAACCGCGAATAAATCCGAAAATCAGGATGTTACACAATTCAACCTAAGTACCAAACCTATATGCTTTCAAAGGCACATCAACTTGCAGCTCATAACAACCAAAATGTAAATGCTCAAAGATACCAAATCGTCAACATTGTATGACATTATATCAATCACTTACCTAATCACAAACTAACCTTTATATCATACTAAATTTCTGAATACAGGAATGAATCTATGAAATGTATAATCTATACACGTACGTTTGTATCGTACTAAATTTCTGAATATGAAAGACTCTATTTCTGTGAAATAATGAATGCGAAGTATGTACGAAATCATTAAAGATGAAACATGACATGTAGACAAGCAAATGAGCATGGTTAAGCTCATGAATTACTCTGTGAAATGGCTATGAGTTCTTGTTGTTGATTTATACTTTATACTAAGCTCTTTGTAGCTTACTCTATGTGATTTCTGTCTATTTTACAGTTATCGTATCTGCTGAAGGCTCGGGGATAGTCAAGGATTGTCACCATACTATCGAACTCATTTTGGTACTTTTGAAAGTGTAAATATTTTTAAGTATGGCATGTATAGGCTAGAATGTCTATGTATTTAAGCTTTGATATGTATATATGTTATGCCATGAAAGTTGGCTAGCAAATGGTATGTTTGTGCTTAGTTTTGGTAAATAGTTTGTGATGCCAAATTGTGTATGCTTGTAATGGTTATATGGCCTTGTATGTGGTGGTCATTTTTAAATATGCCAAGTTGAGGAAATGGTAAGTTTAAGGATGTTTTGAGCATAGAATTGGCTGAACATTTTAGTATAAATGTTGTTTAATATTGCTTGTAAGAATGACGCAAAAAGTGGTGGCAAGTTGGCTTAAACCAAGCCTATATTGTGCCACACAGTCAGTGATCACGGGCATGCCTTGTGGTCGTGTATGCAAAGCAATAACCTCTTAAGATCACATGGTTAAGACATATGGGCTTGTCATATGGCCGTGGGCTTAAGTCAGTAGCCACCTAAGTATCATATGGCCATGACACACGACCGTGTCTGTTGGCCATATGTAAAAGTTAGTATGTATACTCTATTTTGGCACGACTGGACCTCATAGGCGTGTCTGGTGCCCGTGTAAGGCACACAACCTGATCACACGAGTGTGTACCCTCAACAAAATTGAAATTTTTTTTAAGTTCTAAAAATTCTGATTGTGTTCGATTTAATCCCGATCTTATCTAAAAGTATGTCTTAGGTCTTTGAGACCTCCATAAGGGATGAATTGTTTATTTGATTATGCATTAATATTATGTGATATCTGTGATTCTGTATTGATATGTAATGTTCTGTCTGTCTGGTAATGTCTGTTACCTATTCCGGCGATGGTTACAATATACGGGTGTTACATTTTATTGGTATCAGAGCTATGGTTTAGTCAGTTTTTGGACTACCATAGCATATGTGAGTCTAGCTATACATGCCATATTTATGAACTGCGATAGTATGATGAATCTTGACAATGAAATGTGCTATATATAGCAATGGATCCCGATAGAGCTGTAGCTGACGATGTTGAAAGCAATGCATCTACTCCCGCGCAAGGGACAGTTCAAGCTGATTCTCGACTGACTACGAGTAGCCGTGATAGTGAGGCTAAACAAGCCTTCTATTAGATGATGAATGATTGGCTCTGTAACACCCCTATAACCCATATCCGTCGCCGAAATGGGTTATAGAGAATTACTAATCCGAATTTCAACATTAGTACATACACATTTACATAATTTAATTAGCAGTTATACTTATAGCCAAACACCATCAAAGATAGAAATTTCAACTTATATCGACATTCAAAAGTTTCCATATTTACATGGCATATATACAAAAACATCTCAAAATAACATTCACTTAAGTCTATTTTATACATGCCATACTAGTTCCAAAACATAGCTGTAACACCCCAATTTTTAGGTTTTCTTTGTTTCTATGATTTTTAAAATTTGTGTGTGTTCTGGTTGGTTAATATATATATTTTAGTAGCTTAGTGGGCCTCTGGAAGGCCCAAACTTAAGTTAAATCCGTGGTAGTCTTCGAAATTTTAATTTTATGAATAGGTGATGCAATTGGCGTTTCGGCTTTTAAGAGTAAAGGGGTAAAAGATGACACAAAAAGAAGTGTGGTGTAGTGGCAAGGTGGCACCACTTAGGGGACAAGGAAGTGACGCCATAGAGGAAGCAAGGGGTCCAAGGTTCAAGTCTTGGCTCTTGCAATATATTTTGGTTTTTCTTTTCAATAAATCTGGAAGCAAGTAGGTGCGCTTTAAAGTTTAATGTGTTGGATTTATGACACAAATGAGTTGATGGCCTAGTGGTGGTGGCGTGAGTTGGCATGTAAGAGGACTTTGGTTCGAATCCCTTGGCACGCAAGGGTTAATTATTTTGCTATGTTGGGACTGCAAGAGTTGGTGTTGGTTTTAAACTCTAGTGATAGAGGGATCCCACACCGGGAAGCTAATAGAAGAGTAGATGGAGAGCTGGCTTTAAATAGAGCAAACCATGAGGAGAGTAGGCATACCCTTCTTGGCTGATCCCTTTCGCTTTGTGACGTGTTCGTTTGGGTTGGGCATCAGCTAAGAGTGTTTGGAGCTCGGATTAACTGCAGTCTCCTAACAGGTGTGTATTTCTCATTACTCTAGCAGTAATACGACTATTTCGGGCCGCGATGGGCTAAAATGGGCCATGTGGTCCCAATGGGTCTGTAGGCCCAAGTGGATAAGTTGTAGAATTACTAAAATACCCTTGGTTTATAAAATTACCAAAATACCCCTCATTTGTGAAATTACAAAAATACCCTTGTAAGGTAGAATTACCGAAATACCCCTGTAGGGTAGGACTATCGATTTACCACTGGAGGGTAAAATGACTATTTTGCCCTTCGTGCGTAAATGACTAACTTGTGTGATGATTGGGTTAGTTGACGTGGATTTATGTTAGTTATCATTAATTCGTAAGTCTAATGTGTTAGTGATCGATTGTAGGATTATCGCGTGGGAGATATCGTCATCAATCGTCATCAACTAGGTGTGTAAACGACACCCTCCCTTAGACTGAATCGGTAAAAGCCGAAATACCGAAACGTTGGTATTTTGTAAACTCGCGAGCGTGCGAGCGCTCATGAGATAGTTGTTAATGAATATGGTGCATTTGGATGATTAGAGTGTAGAGTGTGCATTTTCGTGCACAATGGTATTTTTGGGCTTAATGGGCCGAAAACGGGCCAATGGGCCAATGGGCCCACTTTAGTAAAAAGACGAGGTAAGTACTTCTGATTACTTGGTAAACGTTAGAATGAGCATGACACCTTAGCAGTAGTAATAATTACTGAAATACCCTTATGCATGCAAAATTACGATTTTACCCCTAGGGTTTTTTTTCTTCTTTCTTTCTTTTTTTCTCTGAAAAGCATGATGTTCTGTTTCTGTATACGTATGCCATGACATATTATTTCTGTTGCATGGGACATGGGTTTACATTGATGGAGGAAGCGTTACAGCGCCTCATTTGCAATCTGGTAACCGCCATATATATATATATATATATATATATATATATATATATACTCGTGGCCTAGCCACAATATCTGTATCTGGTGACTTCGTCACAATATCTCGCAGCCTCGCTGTAATTTCTATGGTGTGTAGCAGTTGGGTGGGTCGAGTAGTCTCCCCACATGGTGTAAGGCTGGTACGGGGGTGTTATGGATGGCTCTGTGTTGGGATTTCTGCATTCATGATATATTTGTTTTGTATCTGCTAATGGCCTATGGGTTT
This sequence comes from Gossypium arboreum, assembly GCF_025698485.1. Taxonomy (NCBI): domain Eukaryota; kingdom Viridiplantae; phylum Streptophyta; class Magnoliopsida; order Malvales; family Malvaceae; genus Gossypium; species Gossypium arboreum. Next base: position 55,845,643 of record NC_069078.1, on the reverse strand, counting down.
CATTCTGATTTCTGTACTGGGCCAAGACCCAGATAAGTCCGACTCTGAGGTTTGATTTGTTTTGGGCTATGGTTGGGTTATGTTACACACTGAGTTTACCGAACTCACCCTTTATTTTCATCTCTGCAGGAAATCCCCAACCATAGTGGGCTTGGAGCTGTGAGGGATTCGGAGTGGCCACATCATCTGCAAAGTTGGTTTTTCTAAGTTAGTTTATTTTTATTATTTTTATATTTTGATTTAATTCTCGGTTTTAAGTTGTAATAAGGCCGTTATTTAAATTTCTTTTTCCACTATGGTTTTATTTTCTGATTATATTTATACTATGTCGAAACTACTAGTGTTAGGCTGCGCAGGTTTTCAAAATTAATGAACATTTCCAAGACTCAACAAGTACAACAAATGGATAGCCTAAAGATTGATAAACCGGCTTTTCATTCAACCGATGTTTTTACAAAGACCACCCTAATCACTTAAACCAACGAATGCATACTAAGTGGTAAGTCCATGTGACACGTTAGATCTGGCCATAACGACTGGGTCGGGTTTGGGGTGTTACAATAACAGTACCAAAAAGACAGATAGTGTGACGAGTTGCTGACAATCCCCTCCCCGAGCAGGTAACTGGAATCAACAATCTATAAAACAGAGAAATATAACAAAAGGAGTAAGCTTTCATAAGCTTAGTAAGTTTTAAGCAATACAACAGACAAACTCAATTATACATCAATTATCCAATTTCTCAAAAGGTCATTTCCTATATATTTATTACCATTGGCCAAATATACACAAGCATATAATGCACACTTAGCATTCTAATTACACTTAATCTGAATTCATATGGCATAAATAAATCGAACATTTTCACATACATTCACACCTTGGCAGAATATATCATAATCATAGATATAAATATATCATGTATTCACATATGTATCAAATTATACTCTTATGATTCAATTTAAATCATACTCACATATAAACACATAATACGTACCTGGCCAAATTAACGTATTGAATGTATTCATTCGTTGTTCTAATGCCAGGTATTTTAGTTTTAGATTTTTATCAAATCACCGGCATTCAGCCTGCTATGTTTAAAAACCCAAATTCATTCACCGGTATTTCGCCTGCTAGGCTCGAGGCCCGAATAATATCTCACCGGCATTATAGCCTGCTAGGCTCAAAGGCCCGAATAATATCTCACCGGCATCATAGCCTGCGAGGCGCAAAGGCCCGAATAATATCTCACCGGCATTATAGCCTGCTAGGCTCAAAGGCCCGAATAATATCTCACCGGCATTATAGCCTGCTAGGCTCAAAGGCCTGAATAGTACTGTACAATATTCAAATCAACAAGTTTTATACAACACAATCACAACAATTTAGGTACAATCATCATTCGAATATATCAACCTATACTTCATTCACTTTTATCTCATTTCATCACTCACATTTAAATACATAATAGTTTACACGTAAAATCTTACTCATTTTCATCTAACACTATCATTTGATCATGAAAACATATCACTTTTTACTTCCAATACAAATTGCCATTCGACCATGTACATATATGACAAGTAGCACTTAATTCTCATAATCTGTCATGTCATTTTCGAATAATATTATATATATAACTACTTCAAACTTACCTCGAATATATTTGAACAGTCTCGGATAGGCTACTCAATTACTTTTTCTTTTCCTCTGTCCAACCTTGGTTCTCTATGCTCTTGAGCTAATTCAAACAAAAATTTAATTTATAAGGTCCCATTATGCTAGCTTATGACCGAATATGACAAGAAACTTAATAAATCATATAACTATTGTTAGCTCAAATATAAAATGGTCATACACATTTTTAATCACATTAAGCCATTTAATACAATTTATTTAACATTTCCTCATGTACATCTTTATGACCGAATATATATATTAAACAAGTAATTTGCCTGAACACATAATACATATAGCCTAAGTACAATATAACCTTAATGACCAAATATGAACATTACCAAAATTCCTATGACTTAACTTATAACCTTCATAACCGATTATTCATTTCATATTTAGCTTACATACACGAACACAAAACTTATAAGACTATTATATAATTTGATAAAAATCACACATACAACTTGATATATATATAATGACATGTTTGAATATACTATTATAATATCGGATACATATTGTATTCTTACCATAGCTTTCAAAGCTACACTTAAGAATTGCATTTATTCCTATTAATAAACTTAAGCTATCATGGAACATTTTCCTAACTTATTACCTTGCATTTTTGAATTTTCATAAATTAATATACATACACATCCAATTATCAAATCATGGACAAGTGCCGAATTACAAATTGAAATAAAGTCAAAGCATAAATCTTGCTATGATATAATAATATTAAAACATTTTTTTTATTTATTGATCAAATTCGGGTATAACAAAATAACCCTAATTATCAATTCTCTCTTACAACACATTGATTAAATACCACCACCTAATACACCCATACTATTATCCATGCATATCATAACCGAACTAGCCACAAATTCAACCCAAACATATTAACCTTTCTCAAAAACATAATACTTATCTCAAACTTACTTTATAACTATCTAAATCATTTGAAACATCCCACAACAAATTCTTCTTTAATTAAACACACATTCGGCAATGACAATGGTAATTTAGCAAACCTTAATTTAACTTATAATTGTTCATAACACATTTAAAGCTTCCACTCCATTCCATCATTTTAAACACAAGTATTACTCAACTATTATCTATGTTCACATTCGACATTTTCACACTTACACAAGCCGAGTTTTTTTCTATCATTCAAACTATCTATATGAACATTAAACTAGTTCAAACATCACCCATTCCTAATTATTCCTTAAATCATAAAGGCAACAACCATTCCCTTAAATATCTTCCATAGTCGAATACTCATATTACTACCAAATTCAAAATTTTGACATGGGCAAGTAAGGGACTTAGTAACTAGCTTAATATATGCAAAAATTTCAAAAACTAACATGGATTTCATACCTTAACTCAAGCTTAAAGTGACCGAATGCTATATCCCCTTTTCTTCTTTAAGGTTCGGCTACTAAGGAAGAAGATGAAACAAACATTTTGTTTTTCTTTTGTTTTTCTATTATCTATTCTTATTTTACTTAATTTTTTTTATTTCATAAATTAAACCATTACCATTATAATATTATTATATAATACATATTGTACTTATCATCATTATCATGGCCGGCCACTACAACTAAAGTAGGAAATTTGACATGCAAATTCACTTATTTACACCATTAATTATTTGGCCACTACAAAATAACCTATCATATTTTCATAAATTTTCACATAAGTCCTATTTAATAATTTCAGTGACAAATGACAATATTAAAGCATGAAATTTTCACACATGCACCTTCACATATAATAAGCACAGAATATAACATCTAATTATTTTTATGACTCGGTTTTGTGGTCCCGAAACCACTTTTCGACTGGGGTCAAATTAGGGCTGTCACAACTCTCCCCCCTTAGAAATTTTTGTCCCAAAAAATCTTACCAATGAAAAGGTTAGGATAACGTTCTTTCATTGAGTCCTCTGGCTCCCAAGTCGCTTCTTCAACCCCGTGTTTGAGCCACAGTACTTTCACTAATGAGATTTTTTTATTTCGTAGTTCTTTTACTTCACGAGCCAAAATACGAACCGGTTCCTTTTCATAACTCAAATCAGACTGAATTTCAATCTCTGATGGATTAATCACATGACAAGGATCAGATCTGTACCGATGGAGCATCGAAACATGAAAAATGTTGTGAATATTTTCAAGTTCAGGTGGCAAAAGTAGTCTATAGGCAACCGGCCCAATCCATTCTGAAATTTCGTATGGTCCGATAAATCTCGGGCTGAATTTGCCTTTACGGCCAAATCTGAGTATCTTTTTCCACGGTGAAACTTTAAGAAACACTTTGTCTCTGACCTGATACTCTATATCTTTCCATTTCAAATCTGCATACGATTTCTGATGGTCTGATGTTGCTTTCATACTTTCACGGATCACTTTTACTTTTTGTTTGGTTTCTTTAATCAAATCAACTCCGTAAATCTTATTCTCACTGAGTTTGGTCCAAAACAAAGGTGTACGACATTTACGACCGTGCAAATCCTCGTAAGGTGCCATCTTGATGCTCGATTGAAAACTATTGTTATATGCGAATTCAACCAAAGGCAAATATCGTTCCTACGAAGTACTAAACTCAAGGATGCAACATCTCAACATATCCTCGAGTATTTGAATAATTCGCTATGATTGACCATCGGTCTGGGGATGAAAAGCGGTGCTAAAATGCAACTTAGTACCCAATGCTTCTTGCAATTTCTTCCAAAACCGTGATGTGAATCTCGGATCTCTATCCGACACAATAGAAGTAGGTGCCCCGTGTAACCTTACAATCTGAGAAACATACAGTTCGGCTAACTTATCAAGTGGATAATCCGTACGTACGGGAATAAAATGAGCCGTCTTTGTCAATCTATCAACAACAACCCAAATCGCATCTTTCTTGCTTGGTGACATTGGCAGCCCAGATACAAAATCCATCGTGACTCGATCCCACTGCCATTCGGGTATCATGATCGGTTGAAGTAATCCCGATGGCACTTGATGTTCCGCTTTCACTTGTTGACATATCAAACACTTCGAAACAAAGTCAGAAATGTCTCGTTTCATACCATGCCACCAGTATTGTTGTTTCAGATTGTTGTACATTTTCGTACTACCCCGGTGAATTGACATTTGGCTATTATGAGCCCAGTTCAAAATCATCGAAATAAGCTCTGAATTTCTCAGAACACATAATCAATTTCTAAACCTCAAACAATCATTGCTATCAATCAAAAACTCTAAATCCTCTTTCGAAACACATAATGCTCGCTTTGCCACTAAATCATCATCAACTTTTTGAGATTCAAGAATTTGTTGCATCAATAACGGTTTTGCTTTTAACTCCGCTACTAACACATCATCAGCAGACACAAACAGGTGCACATTCATTGCTCGCAAAACAAACAGTGATTTACGGCTTAATGCATCAGCAACTACGTTAGCCTTTCCTAGATGGTAATCAATGACATGCTCGTAATCTTACAATAATTCTAGCCAACGTCTTTGTCTCAAATTAAAATCTCTCTGAGTCATCAAGTACTTGAGACTTTTGTGATCGAAATACACATGGCATTTTTCCCCGAACAAGTAGTGGCGCCAAATTTTCAAAGTGAAAACAATAGCAGCTAGCTCGAGGTCATGAGTCTGATAAATTTTCTCATGTGACTTCAATTGTCTCGAAGCGTACGCTACTACTCTACCCTCATGCATCAATACACAGCCCAAACCATTCAGAGACGCATCACTGTAGATCACAAATTCTTTACCAGATTCTGGCTGAACTAACATTGGGGCTTCGGTCAAAAGAGTTTTCAATTGATCAAAACTTTTCTGGCACTTTTCTGACCACTCAAATTTGATATCTTTCTGAAGCAACTTTGTCATCGGTGTTGCTATCATCAAGAAACCTTTCACAAACCGTCTGTAGTACCCGGCAAGTCCCAAAAAGCTTCAAACTTTTGAAACATTTCTCGAAGGTTTCTAATCGAGTATAGCTGAAATTTTACTCGGATCAACTCGGATGCCCGATGCAGATACAATATGCCCCAAAAAGTTAACTTCCCTCAACCAGAACTCACATTTACTGAACTTCGCATATAATTGCTTGTCTCGTAAAATCTACAATCTAACTTCAAGTGCTCGGAATGTTCAGTTTCATCACGTGAATAGATCAAAATGTCATCTATAAACACAACTACAAACCGATCCAAATATTGTCTGAAAATTCGATTCATTAAATCCATGAAAACGGCAAGGGCATTAGTGAGCCCAAACAGCATCACTAGGAATTCATAATGTCCATACCTCATTCTGAAAGCAGTTTTAGGCACGTCAGAATCTCTAACTCGCAACTGATAATAACCCGATCTCAAGTTTATCTTTGAAAATACTGAGGCTCCTTTCAGTTGATCAAACAAATCGTCGACTCGTGGCAATGGATATTTATTATTTATAGTTACCCTATTAAGCTGACGATAATTAATGCACATTCTCATGGTTCCGTCTTTCTTTTTCACAAACAGTACTGGTGCACCCCAGAGGGAAAAACTCGGTCGAGCAAAACCTCTATCCTTCAACTCTTGTAACTAAGATTTCAATTCTTTTAATTCGGTTGGTGCCATATGATACGGAGTTATCGAAATAGGTGTAGTCCCTGGTACTAGTTCAATACCAAACTCTACCTCCCGAACAGGTGGTAAGCTAGGTAATTCCTCAGGGAACACACAAACCACGGGCACAGTCTCGAGTTTCTTTTCTGATTCTTTACTATCCAGTACATACGCAAGGTATGCTTCACACCCCTTTTTCACATATTTCTGAGCCAACATTGAGGATATCACTGCCGGTGATTCATTCAAATCGGTAGACTCAACTCAAATTATTTCATTATTTGAACACCTCAAATCAATTATCTTTCACTTGCAATTCACTACTGCATCATGCACAGTTAACCAATCCATACCGAGAATGACATCAAACTCATCAAACGGTAATAACATTAAATCAGCCGGAAAGCAAGAATCTCAGATCATTAGGGGACATTTCTTACATACTTTGTCAACTAGTACATAACGGCCCAAAGGATTCGATACTCGAATCACAAACTCAGTAGACTCAACAGGTAGAGTCTTACTGGATGCCAAAGTTTCACACACATACGAATGAGTAGAACCAGGATCAATCAAAGCAATAACATCAGTATCAAAAAGAGTGAAAGTACCGGTAATAACATCTAGCGAGGAAGCATTCTCACGTGCGCGTATAGCATAGGCTCTGGAAGGTGCACGAGCCTCAGAACGTACAGTAGTATCTTTGGTCCCTCTTTGATTTCCACTACCATTTCCCGCATGTTTAGGTGGTCTACCTCGTGTTGCGGTATTACTAGGTCTCCCACTCAGATCAATATTCTGTTCAGCTAATTTCGGACAGTCTCTGATAAAGTGATTAGCTGATCCACACTTGAAACAAGAGCGGTCATGAAATCTACAGCTTCCTGAATGCCATTTACCATAATGCTTGCACTCAGATCTGTCCTGACGATCATTACCAACACTGGCAACAGAGGTGGCCCGCGTACTCACTAGGGGTCGATCATGATCTCGTCTGGAAAAACCCAAAGTATTCTTACATTGGCTTGAGTCATCTCTAAATTTCTTCGATGACTAATGAAAGAATTTTCCCAAAGATCTTTCACGAACTTTCTAGTTCCATCATCAGCTTTCCTTTTCTCTTTACTAAGCTCTTCGGCTTTACAAACTCACTCAACAAGTACTACAAACTCTTGATTTCCAGAATACCCACCAATAGTTTGATGTCTTCATTCAACCCGTCCTCGAAGCGTTTACACATGATAGCCTTAGCCGAAACACATTCCCGAGCATATATACTAAGTCTAAAAAACTTTCGCTCGTAATTGATAACTGACATAGAACCCTATTTGAGCTCGAGAAATTCCTTCCGTTTCTGATAGATGAATCTCTGACTAATATATTTCTTGCGAAACTCGATTTGAAAGAATTCCTAAGTAATCCCTTCTCTCGACACAACTGAAACCAAGGTATTCCACCAATAGTAGGTAGAATCACGTAACAGAGATATAGCACATTTTAAGCATTCATCGGGTGTGCATGATAATTCATCAAACACACAAATGGTATTATCGAACCAAAACTTAGCCTTCTCGACATCATCACTATCAGTAGCCTTGAACTCAGTAGCCCCATGCTTTCGAATTCTATCAACCGGTGGCTTGCTCAACCTCAACGGGTCAACTACTGGAGGTACCATAGGTGTAGGGGTTGTATTAGTCGGGGGTGGAGGATGTGAAACAATCGGATTAGTCTGAATATACTGAGTAAACCAATCATTCATCATAGCATAGAAGGCTTGTTTAGCCTCATCATTTTGATTACTAGCATTCGGTTGAGAGTCCAACGGCGTTGTCCCTAGCGCGGGAGCAAGCGCTACACTCTCTACATCATCAGCTACTGCTCAATCGGGGTCGAAATTCATTACTATATGAAAAACATGTTTCAATTGTTAGAAATCATCACACTATCATATTAACACTTTATGGCATGTATAGCTAGACTCACACACGCTATGTTAGTCCTAGAATCGACTAAATAGTAACTCTGATACCAATAAAATGTAACACCCTTATAACCCGTATCTGTCGCTGAAATGGGTTATGGAGAATTACTAATCTGAATTTCAACATTAGTATATACACATTTACATAATTTAATTAGCAGTTATACTTATAGCCAAACACCATCAAAGATAGAAATTTCAACTTATATCGACATTCAAAAGTTGTCATATTCACATGGCATATATACAAAAACATCTCAAAATAACATTCACTTAAGTCTATTTTATACATGCCATACTAGTTCCAAAACATAGCAGTACCAAAAAGATAGATAATATGACGAGTTGCTGACAATCCCCTCCCCGAGCAGGTAACTGAAATCAACAATCTATAAAACAGAGAAATATAACAAAAAGAGTAAGCTTTCATAAGCTTAGTAAGTTTTAAGCAATACAACAGACAAACTCAATTATACATCAATTATCCAATTTCTCAAAAGGTCATTTCCTATATATTTATTACCATTGGCCGAATATAAACAAGCATATAATGCACACTTAGCATTCTAATTACACTTAATCTGAATTCATATGGCATAAATAAATTGAACATTTTCACATACATTCATACCTTGACAGAATATATCATAATCATAGATATAAATATATCATGTATTCACATATGTATCAAATTATACTCTTATGATTCAATTTAAATCATACTCACATATAAACACATAATACGTACCTGGCCAACTTAACGTATTGAATGTATTCATTTGTCGTTCTAACACGAGGTATCTTAGTTTTAGATTTTTATCAAATCACTAGCATTCAGCCTGCTAAGTTTGAAAACCCGAATTCATTCACCGCATTTCGCCTGCTAGGCTCGAGGCCCAAATAATATCTCACCGGCATTATAGCCTGCTAGGCTCAAAGGCCCGAATAATATCTCACCGGCATCATAGCCTGTGAGGCTCAAAGGCCCGAATAATATCTCACCGGCATTATAGCCTGCTAGGCTCAAAGGCCCGAATAATATCTCAACGGCATTATAGCCTGCTAGGCTCAAAGGCACGAATAGTACTGTACAATATTCAAATCAACAAGTTTTATACAACACAATCACACCAATTTAGGTACAATCACCATTCGAATATATCAACCTATACTTCATTCACTTTTATCTCATTTCATCACTCACATTTAAATACATAATAGTTTACACGTAAAATCTTACTCATTTTCATCTAACACTATCATTTGATCATGAAAACATATCACTTTTTACTTCTAATACAAATTGCCATTCGACCATGTACATATATGACAAGTAGCACTTAATTCTCATAATCTGTCATGTCATTTTTGAATAATATTATATATATAACTACTTCAAACTTACCTCGAATATATTTGAACAGTCTCGGATAGGCTACCCAATTACTTTTTCTTTTCCTCTGTCCAACCTTGGTTCTCTATGCTCTTGAGCTAATTCAAACAAAAATTTAATTTATAAGGTCCCATTATGCTAGCTTATGACCGAATATGACAAGAAACTTAATAAATCATATAGCTATTCTTAGCTCAAATATAAAACGGTCATACACATTTTTAATCACATTAAGCCATTTAATACAATTTATTTAACATTTCCTCATGTACATCTTTATGACCGAATATATATATTAAACAAGTAAATTTCCGTAACACATAATACATAGAGCCTAAGTACAATATAACCGTAATGACAAAATATGAACATTACCAAAATTCCTATGACTTAACTTATAACCTTCATAGTCGAGTATTCATTTCATATTTAGCTTACATACACGAACACAAAACTTATAAGACTGCTATATAATTTGATAAACAATCACACATACAGCTTGATATATATATAATGACATGTTCGAATATACTATTATAATATCGAATACATATTGTATTCTTACCATAGCTTTCAAAGCTACACTTAACAATTGCATTTCTTCCTATAAACAAACTTAAGCTATCATGGAACATTTTCCTAACTTATTACCTTGCATTTTCGAATTTTCATAAATTAATATACATATACATCCAATTATCAAATCATGGACAAGTGCCGAATTGCAAATTGAAATAAAATCAAAGCATAAATCTTACTATGATATAATCATATTAAAACATTTTATTTATTTATTGATCAAATTCGGTTATAACAAAATAACCCTAATTATCAATTCTCTCTTACAACACATTGATTAAATACCACCACCTAATACACCTACACTATTATCCATGTATATCATAACTGAACTAGCCACAAATTCAACCCAAACATATTCACCTTTCTCAAAAACATAATACTTATCTCAAACTTACTCCATAACTATCTAAATCATTTGAAACATCCAACAACAAATTCTTCTTTAATTAAACACATATTCGGCAATGACAATGGTAATTTAGCAAACCTTAATTTAACTTATAATTGTTCATAACACATTTAAAGCTTCCACTCCATTCCATCATTTTAAACACAAGCATTACTCAACTATTATCTATGTTCACATTCGGCACTTTCACAATTACACAAGCTGATTTTTTTTCTATCATCCAAACTATCTATATGAACATTAAACTAGTTCAAACGTCACCCATTCCTAATTATTCCTTAAATAAAAAAGGCAACAACCATTCCCTTAAACATCTTCCATAGTTGTATACTCATATTACTACCAAATTCAAAATTATGACATGGGCAAGTAAGGGACATAGTGACTAGCTTAATATATGCAAAAATTTCAAAAACTAACATGGATTTCATACCTTAATTCAAGCTCAAAGTGACCGAATACTATATCCCCTTTTCTTCTTTAAGGTTTGGCTACTAAGGAAGAAGATGAAACAAACATTTTGTTTTTTTTTTTGTTTTTCTATTATCTATTCTTATTTTACTTAATTTTTTATTTCATAAATTAAACCATTACCATTATAATATTATTATATAATACATATTTTACTTATCATCATTATCATGGCCGGCCACTACAACTAAAGTGGGAAATTTGACATGCAAATCCACTTATTTACACCATTAATTATTTGGCCACTACAAAATAACCTATCATATTTTCACAAATTTTCACATAAGTCCTATTTAATAATTTCACTCACAAATGACAATATTAAAACATGAAATTTTCACACATGCACCTTCACATATAATAAGCACAAAATATAACATCTAATTATTTTTATGACTCGATTTTGTGGTCCCGAAACCACTTTTCGATTGGGGTCAAATTAGGGCTATCACAAGTTCACCCAATACATTAGTACCAATCTGATTGTACAACAACCTCCAGCCTCTGTTAATCCTTTTCAAACTCCTGTTATCCCCTTAGTGAATCTGGTTCAATTAAATAGACAACCAGTTGATAAGATTAGAAAGTATGGGGCTGAAGAGTTCTGAGCTACAATGAATGATGATGCTGAAACAGCTGAATTCTGGTTAAAGAATACAATACGAGTGTTTGATGAAATGTCTCTGAATTCTAAGGAATGTGAAAATGTATCGTTTCACTTTTGAGAGATACAACATACCATTGGTGGAAAACTTTAATATTTGTGGTTCCGAGTGAACGGGTTACTTGGGATTTCTTCCAAGCTGAATTTTGGAAGAAATACATTAGTCAGAGATTCATCGATTAGAAACATAAAGATTTTCTCGAGCTTAAACAAGGTCGTATGTTTATTATTGAATACGAGCGTGAATTTGTGAGATTGAGCTAGTATGCGCGGGAATGTGTACCAAATAAAGTAATAATGTGCAAAAGGTTTGAAGATAGATTAAACGAGGATATCCATCTGTTTGTTGGGATTTTAGAGATTAAAAAAATGGTAGTGCTCGTTGAGCGAGCTTGTAAAGCTGAAGAATAGAGTAAAGTGAAAAGAAAAGTTGATTCTAAAGCTAGAGATGTGACAGCCCTAAAGTGACCCTAGTAGGAAAGCGGTTTCGGGACCGCTAAACCGAGTCACTAAATTATTTGAATATGATATTTATTGTCTAAAATAAATGTGTGAAAATTTTAAGCTTCGATTTAGTAAATTGCATGTGAATTTAGTCAATAGGACTTATGTGTGACACTTTTGAAATGTGATAGATCAAAACATAAGGACCTATTAGTGCATGTTGAAAAAGGGGGGGGACTTGCATGTCAATTTTCTCCCCCTATCTAGTAGTGGCCGGCCATGACATTAGGGTGGACAAAGGATGATGGGCAAAACATGTCATAGACATGTTGTGTTGGTGCATCATGGGAGGAAACAATAAAATAAAGTTAGTAATAAAGAAATGGGAAAAAAAAAGGAGAAAGAAAATGATGAAAACAAAAAAAAAAATGTGTCCATCCTTTTTTCATTCTTCTTGACCGAAAATTCAAAAGAAAGAAGGGAGGAAATGTTGAAGAGATTCGGCCATGCTTGTAGCTAGGTGAAGGTAAGTTTGATGTTGTGCCATGAGATTCATGCATGTTTTTTTTTTTTTGTTAGCTTGAGTTCTAACTAGCCTATGGTTCAAATCTTTACTATGTCATGGAGATGATATTCGGCTAAGGTGGATTTGTGTTGATGTTATTTGCATGCTAAAAGTGAAGCTTGTAATGATGTATGTGATGGTGGATTGATGACTCTTGAATCTCCTTTTTAGCATCCTTGAGTGAGACATTAAGTTCCTTGTTCAACCATGACCAAAATTGAAATGGTATGGTGTTGTGATGCATTCGGCCATGGTAGGAAGTAGAAGAGAAATATGTTGTTGTTCACGTTATTGGATGAGAAATGGTAGTAAGGTGAAGTGCAAATGCTAGTGTTTGATTTACTAGTGTATATGTGTGTATTAGCCAAGTTTTGAACTTGAAACAAAATGGTGTTTAGTCAATACAAGTGACCATACTTGTAGAATGTATTAAGTGTTGCAATCAGCCCCAACATAGACATGTATGTTCGGCCACATGAATGAGTACATGAGTTGATGTGTATGTTCGGCCATAGGTAGCCTATTGATGGCTTTAGCTTGACTTAGAAAATTCGGCTAAGGGGAAATATTAGCTAGTATGTTGAATTCGATTCGTGATTTCGTACATATGTGACTCTAATGTCTAATGTATATATGGGCTAAGTACCTTGAGCTTCTCTTTTGATGTTGAATGAATTGTATTAAATTGCTTGATGTGATTAAAAATGCGTATGATCATTGTGTATTTGAGCTAAAAGGTGGCCATATGACCTATCAAACTCCTTGTCATATTCGGCCATAAGCTAGCAAAATGAGACTTTAATAAGTTAAATTTGTTTGAATTAGCTCAAGAGCTTAGAGGACCACAGTTTGATAAGGGAAAGGAAAAAGTGATCGAATAGCCGTTGAAGCCGTTCGACAACATCCGAGGTAAGTTTTCGAGTAATGGAACTTAGATTATGATTTGATTAGATCATGTTTTAAGCAAATCAAAATCATGCTCTTTGTGTGTGGCTATTGAGCCGAAATTGCAAGTGTGATAAGTGCCTTGTGTTAGAGTTTTGCTAACGAAAATGAAACACGAATGTGTCATGATTTATTGATAAATGTGTATGGTTATTGAATGATGTCCGGCTAAGTCCCAAGGCTTTGTGCTAAGTGACTAAATCCGGACTAAGATCCGAAGGCATTTGTGCGAGTTACTAATTCCGGGCTAAGCCCGAAGGCATTGTGCGAGTTACTAAATCCGGGTTAAGTCCCGAAGGCATTTGTGCGAGTTACTATAACCGGGCTATGTCCCGAAGGCATTTGAACGAGTAGCTATATCCGATTAAATTCCAAAGGTACGTGATTTGGGAATGATTGATCTTGCTGTAAAAATTTCAGTTAATACGCTTGTAAAATCCTAGCAATGAGGTATGTTTCGTATGTGCTTTGAATTAGTTGAGCCCTTACAAATAAGTATTTGCTCAGTTGATAAATGAGCTACCGGCCTTTGGCTAAGTTGGTCTTTGTGTATGAATATAAGGGTTGGTAATGTGAAGTAAGTATGATATTGAGAATTTGTGCATATGAAATTATCTGTTTAGCTACATGAATGCTATACTTTGGTTGTGTCTAAATTCATAACTCAAACTTACTAAGCATTAAATGCTTACTCCGTTTCTTTGATTCTCTGTTTTATAGATTTTGGTTCGTCAGCTATCGGACTCGGGATTTTGAAGTTGAAGTCGCCCACACTATCAAAGCTCCTTTTGGTATACTTTTGGTTGAACTTTGAAATGGCATGTATAGGACTACCCTTCTTGTTATTGCTCACATACCCCTTTGGTTTTGAATAAATTTGGATAGCCATGCGAAAATGGCTTATATACACTTTGGGCATGGTATTATAATCATTTGTATGTTGATCATTAAGAGGTATGGAAATGTTTGGAAACGATTAGCCATTGGGATGGTTAATCATGATCTTATTTTGTGCTATATATGTAAAAGGGCTAGTTGAATCATGGAAACTATGAAATAGGTAAAGCCTACCTTAAAGACAGATGCTGACAGCTGCAGTGACGTGGATATGAAAAATCACTAAAAATAGTAGGAATGGAATTAAATAGTTAATAAATTATGTAAACGAACCTTGACGAGTCTATTTTCATAGGAAAGTAACGAAATGATCATATGAACAGTATGTTAAGAGATATTTAAGTTTTCGTGAAACAGGCCCAGAACAGCTTCTGGAGTCCCTGTTCCGACTTTGGAAATTCATTATAAATTGACCAGAGATAATTAGAAGTTATGTCATATATGTACAGATTCCTTTTCGAGTCTAGTTTCTGTAGAAATAAACGGCATCAGTATTGAAGCCCTGTACAGGGAGATATCCAAGTCGTAATGCGAAAAGGTAAGTGTAGTCGATCCCTGTAACATGGGGGATTTTAACTAATAAACTGTATTAATTGGCCCGGCTAAAAATTCTAGAAAAAATTTTGTAGATGCATATATGAGTCTAGTTTCAGGAAAAAATCACGAAACTGATTTTCGAGTTGTGGAGCTCAAGATATGATTTTTAAGGTGACAGTGACTCAGTTAGCCAGCTGTCTGGAATTTTTTTTTAAAATGAACTGTGCAAGTAAGTGGATTAAGCCCGTCAACCCCTCGTGTCCGACTCCGGCAACGGTCTCGGTACGGGGTGTTACAAGAGATGTTAGAAAGAGATCTTCGAGTAGATCATTTCAGTCTATGTCAAATAAATTTTGAGAGAATCTTAGCCGTTCAAAGGCTGATGTAGGACATTCGATTCAAGATCGAGCTAGATCACATTCGAATTTCAGAGCTCCTGCTACTTCTGTTGCAAGTGTCGATAATGTCTAATCTGAAAAACCTGAATGTAAACACTGTAGTAAAAGACATCATGAAATTGTAGATTGAATGACCGAGCCTATTTCTGATGTGGATCTCTGGACCATTTTGTAAGAGATTGTTCTGAACCTACTGAGCAAGAGAATGTACAGGATCCGAGACCGAGCAACACCTCAGCTAGAGGTAGACCTTCCAGAAATACGTGAAATGCAAGTGGTGGTCAAAGATCTACTAGGGATACTACTGATAGATCTGAGGCCAGAGCACCTGCCAGAGCCTATGATATCCGAGCTCGTGAGGAAGCCTCATCTCTAGACGTGATTAATGGTACTTTGACTCTTTATGATACTTTTGTGATTGCATTGATAGACCCGGGATCAACGCATTCTTATATTTGTATGAATTAAGTGCACAGGAAGACTTTTCCTGTAGAGTCTATTGAATTCATAATTAGAGTATTGAATCCCTTAGGCAAAAGTGTCTTGGTTGACAAAGTCTGCAAAATTACCCATTATTGATTCGATATATCTATTTTCCTACTGATCTTATGCTTTTTCCTTTCAACGAATTTGATATAATTCTGGGAATGGACTGGTTAACTTTGCACAATGCTATTGTGAATTGCAAATGAAAAGTCATTGATTTAAGGTGTAAGAATGATGAGATAATTCGAATTGAGTCTAGTGATCTGAATGGACTACCAGTTGTGATATCTACATTGAAAGCACAAAAATATGTGAAGAAAGGCTGTGAAGCCTACTTAGCTTATGTGTAAGACTCGAAAGTGAATGATAAGAAAGTTGAATTAGTGCCTGTTGTTGGTGAACTCTCTGATGTGTTCCTGAAGAACTACCGGGTTTGCCTCCGATTCGAGAAGTCGAGTTTGGCATTAAATTAGTACCTAGTACTACTCCAATTTCTATAGCTCCGTATAGAATGGCTCTGATTGAGTTAAAGGAATTAAAATATCAGTTGCAAGAATTGACCGGTCGAGGATTTGTTAGACCGAGCTTTTCACCATGGGGTGCTCTTGTTCTATTTGTGAAAAAGAAAGATGGCACAATGAGAATGTGTATTGATTACCGTCAAGTTAACAAAGTGACTATAAAGAAAAAATATCCTCTGCCCAGAATTGATGACATATTCGATCAGTTGAAAAGTGCTA
Source organism: Gossypium arboreum (assembly GCF_025698485.1). Lineage (NCBI taxonomy): Eukaryota > Viridiplantae > Streptophyta > Magnoliopsida > Malvales > Malvaceae > Gossypium > Gossypium arboreum. Next base: position 55,828,818 of record NC_069078.1, on the reverse strand, counting down.
CTGTGTTTTCAAAGATAGATCTGAGATCGAGTTACTATCAGTTACGAGTAAAGGACTCTGATATTTCGAAAACTACTTTCAGAACGAGGCACAGGCATTAGGAATTTTTAGTTATGCCTTTTGGATTAACGAATGCACCTACTGTCTTTATGGATTTAATGAATAGAATTTTCAGACCGTATTTAGATCAATTTGTTGTTGTATTCATTGATGATATATTGATTTATTCACGTGATGAATCTGAGCATGTCGAACATCTGAGAATAGTGCTACATACTCTGTGAGATAAATAGTTGTATGCAAAGTTCAGTGAATGTGAATTCTGATTATGAGAAGTTGGTTTCCTGGGTCATATTGTATCAGCCTCCAGTATCTGAGTTGATCCGACAAAATTTCTGCTATTCTGGATTGGAAGCCTTCGAGAAATGTTTCTAAAGTCCACAGTTTTCTGGGACTTACTGGTTACTATAGAAGATTTGTAAAAGGTTTCTAGATGATTGCGACTCCGTTGACAAAATTGCTCGAGAAGGGTGTGAAATTTTAGTGGTCTGAAAAGTTTCAGAACATCTTTGATCAATTGAAAGCTTTATTGACTGAAGTTCCGGTTTTAGTACAACCTGAATCAGGTAAAGAATTTGTGATTTATAGTGATTTTTCGTTGATTGGTTTGGGATGTGTTCTAATGCAAGAAGGAAATGTTATAGCTTATGCCTCGAGACAACTAAAGCTGCATGAAAAGAACTATCCAACTCACGACCTCGAGTTAGCTGCTATTGTGTTTGCCTTGAAGATCTGGCGTCACTATCTGTTTGGTGAGAAATGTCACGTGTTTTCTGATCATAAAAGTCTAAAGTATTTAATGACGCAAAAAGATTTGAATCTACGACAGAGAAGATGGTTAGAATCGTTAAAAGATTCTGAGATGGTTATTGATTATCATCTAGGCGAAGCAAATGTGGTAGCGGATACTCTGAGTCAAAAATTATTGTCTGCGTTGTGTACGATGAATGCTCATTTAGCACTATCTGATGATATCTTTGTTTGTGCCGAACTAAAAGCAAAACCCTTGTTTATACAACAGATCTGTGAGGCTCAGAAGTCTGACAATGAATTAATAGCAAAATGAGCTCAGTATGATTCTGAATTTCGAGTGGATGTTGATGGTTGTTTGAGATTCAGAAATAGACTTTGTGTTCCGAGAAATCTGGCATTAATTCGGACAATTTTGAGTGAAGCTCACAGTAGTAGATTTTCTATACATCCGACAAGTACGAAAATGTATAATGATTTGAAACAACTATACTGGTGGCTGGGAATGAAAAAAGATATTTCTGACTTCGTTTCAAGATGTTTAATCTGTCAGCAAGTTAAAGCTAAGCATCAGGTGCCATCTGGTTTGTTACAACCGATTATGATTCCTGAGTGGAAGTGGGATTGAGTAACCATGGATTTTGTTTTGGGTTTGCCTTTGTCTCCGAGAAAGAAAGACGCAATTTGGGTTGTAGTTGATTGTTTGACGAAATCAGCTCATTTTATTCTGACTCGATTTGATTACTCACTCAATAAATTAGCTGAGATATATATTTCTGATGTCATGAGACTGCATGGTGTACCATTGTCGATAGTGTCAGATAGAGACTCGAGATTTACATCGCGATTCTAGAAGAAATTGCAAGATGCTATGGGTACTAAATTGCAGTTTAACACTGCTTTTCATCAGCAAACAGATGGTCAATCTGAATGGATTATTCAGATACTCAAGGATATGTTAAGATGTTGCACTTTTGAGTTTGAATATACATGGGAACAATATCTACCTTTGATTGAATTCGCTTATAATAATAGCTTTTAATCGAGCATTAAAATTGCACCTTACGAAGCCTTATACGATAGAAAGTGTAGAACTCCGTTATACTGGTCTGAGCTCAGTGAGAATAAGATTTACGGTATTTATCTGATAAAAGAAATAGAACAAAAAATGAAAGTAATTCGAGACAGTCTAAAAGCTGCCTCTAATCGTCAGAAATCTTATGCGGATTTAAAATGAAAAGATATCGAATTTGAGATCGGTGATAAAGTGTTTCTGAAAATATGTCTGTGGAAGAAACTATTCCGATTTGGTAAAAAGGGAAAGTTGAGTCCGAGGTTCAGGCCAGTAGCATATAGATTGTCGTTGCCACCAGAGTTAGAAAAGATTCACAATGTGTTTCATGTATCGTTGCTTCGACGATACAGATCCGATCCTTTGTATATAATTTCCCCATCTAATATTGAAATCCAAACTGATATGGCTTATGAAGAAAGGCTGATCCGTATCTTAGCTTGTGAGATTAAAGAATTATGAAATAAGAAAATTTCGTTAGTTAAAGTGATGTGGCATCGACATGGTATTGAAGGGGCCACGTGGGAGCTTGAAGATTCAATGAGACAACAATACCCGAATCTGTTTAACAGTAAGATTTTCGGGGATAAAAATCCCTAAGGCGGGAGAATTGTAACAGTTCGGTTGTGACCCTAGTCGAAATGGTGGTTTCGGGACCACAAATCTGAGTCCGAAAATAATATTTTAATATTATTTTTCTGTGTCTGTGATATGTGATTTTTTATCTGCGAAGTTTCTGTGATTTAATTTGTCTGTTTCTATGCTTAATTACGGAAAAGGATTTAATCGCATAAAAGGTGAAATTAGCATGCTACATGTTTAATGTATGTATTTGAAATGGCTTTGGACTAATAGGTCCTTATGTGGTTATTTTACGATGTAATGTATTAAATGACTTTGTTGGACATTAGTAAATTGTTTATTAATGTTTAAATGCAAGGGTATTTTAGTAAAATGTTTAATATATGTTGTTTAATAAAAACAAAACATAACTGGCCATGCAAAAATTTACCTCTTGGCCGATTATGAAGGAGAAAAAAAAAGCCATTGAAGTATTTTTAGATTCGGCACTTACATGCTTAAATTGTAAGTTCATTCGATTTCGATTTTTGATAATTTCTACGTTTCTGTGATCGTTGCTTCATGTTCTTCAAAACCCATGTCTGAATTTCTATTTCTGTTGAAGATTATGAAATGTGCCATTGATGATTATATAAGCTTTGTAATGTTTTTATATGGATTATGAAAGATATAGGTGAGATTATCATGCTTTGTCTTGAATTTTTGATGGAATAGAGTTATTTGGGCTAATTTGTAAAAATGAGGTTTTGAAGGACTAAATTGTGAATTAAACAAGTTATTTGGGCTTGTATGGAAGATATGTATATTCGGCCAAGCTATAGTCTTGGTGAATTTTTCATATTTATGATTTTGTGAAAAATGGACTAAATTGTCAAAGTGTGAAAATGTAAGGGCTAAAATGCAAAGTGCCCTAAATATGTGTTCATGGATTATTTTGAATGAAATGAATGATTGAATGGTTGAATTTGAATTGTATTAGATCAAGAACAAAGAAAATTGGGCTTAGATTGAGGAAAGTCCAAAATAGTTGAATAGTCGACTTGTTTCCGTCCAAAATTCGTACGAGGTAAGTCAAAATACAATTACATGTTAAATTGATTGAATGTTGTATATACTAGTTATAGTCTGTATAAGACAGCTGCAAGAGCCTGATGAATGAATTCTGAGTAAATTTTGATAATATGCTAGTATCTGAAAAGCTATGTATGTTTCTAAAGCAACATTGGCATCGTATCTGATTTTGTGTAAGACCATGTTTGGGACATTGGCATCGTATTTGATTTTGCGTAAGACCATGTCTGGGACATCGGCATCATATCTGGTTTTGAGTAAGACTATGTCTAGGACATCGGCATCGTATTTGATTTCGTGTAAGGCCATGTCTGGGACATCGGCATCGTATTTGATTTCGTGTAAGACCATGTCTGGGAAAATGGCATCGTATCTGATTGTGTAAGACCATGTCTGGGACATCGGCATCATATCTAATTTTGTGTAAGACCCTATCTAGGACATAAGCATCGATACTAAATTACATGTAAGACCACGTCTGAGACGTCGGTATTGTACCCGTTTATGAGTATCTGTATCATTTCTGAACCGTTTGATGGTAGAGTACAAGATATGGGAATGAATCTATGAAATGTATAATCTATACAGGTACGTTTGTATCGTTCTAAAATTTTGAATATAGAAGACTTTGTTTCTATGAAATAATGAATGCGAAGTATGTACGAAATCATTGAAGATGAAACATGACATGTATACAAGCAAATGAGCATGCTTAGGCTCATGAATTACTCTGTGAAATGGCTATGAGTTCTTGGTGTTGATTTGTACTTTTTATGCTTTAATAGTTAAACCAATTGTATTTGGCTTACTAAGCTCTTTGTAGCTTACTCTGTGTGATTTCTGTCTGTTTTATAGTTACCGTAGCTACTGAAGGCTCGGGGATAGTCGAGGATTGTCACCATACTATCGAACTTATTTTGGTACTTTTGAAAGTGTAAATAATTTTAAGTATGGCATGTATAGGGTAGAATGTCTATGATATGTATATTTGTAATGCCATGAGAATTGGCTAGCAAATGGTATGTTTGTGCTTAGTTTTGGTAAATGGTTTGTGATGCCAAATTGTGTATGTTTGTAATGGTTATATAGCCTTGTATGTAGTGGTCATTTCGAAATATGCCAAGTTGAGGAAATGGTAAGTTTAAGCATATTTTGAGCATAGAATTGGCAGAACATTTTAGTATAAATGTTGTTTAATATTGCTTGTAGGAATGACCCAGAAAGGGGTAGCAAGTTGGCTTAAACCAAGCCTGCATTGTGCCACACGGTCAATGAACACAGGTGTGCCTTGTGGCCGTGAATGCAAAGCAATAACCTCTTAAGATCACATGGTTAAGACACATAGGAGTGTCATATGGCCGTGGGCTTCAGTTAGTGTAACACCCCTTACCCGTGTTTGACGCCGGAACAGGGTACGAGGCATTACCAGACTTAATCACTAATCATCGTATAAAAACAGATTCATAATTTCACTCTAATTTAAAAAAATTTCAAACACATTCAAGCTATCCCTTAAAAAGAGCTTACAAGGCCCATATCATGCTTTAATTCAACCACACACATAGGCAAGCATGCACATCCATAAATTACATCATTTAATTAATAACATAATCAAGACTATCCACATTAAATGACTTTATACAATAGAGACCTTCAAATAACATAGGTTAGTATTTTAAGCCAATTCCTAGCAACTTAATAACAATAAAACGAGTCTCCATACATGCCAAAGACTTAAAATACTTTAAAACCTTTATATATCGATCAATAGATTGATAGTGTGATTTAACCTCCGGCGACCTCCAACTCAAGCTAACATTTTCACACTACAGGAAAAAGGAAAGGAAGGGAGTAAGCATTATAGCTTAGTAAGTAAGTAAGTAAGTAAGTAAATATTAATAAACAATACATTATCATACTTTAAACAAAGTCACAATATGTTCCCGGAGTATTACCATCATAAACACAGATGCTTTCACTATTACAATCATAAACAGGTTCGAAATAAGTTGTCTAGCAGAGTACTAGCAACTAAATTTTTTATTTCTAGAGCTACAGAACTCCAAATTACAAACCATTAATTTTTATTAAAACTAGATTCACATATATTCTTACCATAAAATTTTCAGAATTTTTGGTCAAGCCAATTAGTACAGTTTATTCATTGAAGTTACCCCTGTTTCACTACTCAACTGTTCTGACCAATCTTCACTTCGAATCAATTTTCTCCTCATACAGAATTTAAAGGATGTTCTCGTTTATTTCATTTGAAATGAGACTCATTAAGGATTTCAAGCATATAAATTATATCCCATAATTATTTTTTTACAATTTTTAATGATTTTTCCAAGTAAGAAAAGGGGATCATGTAGTCATTCTGAACCAGTCTCTTAAAAACTTAAATATCTCATAATATAGAATTCCTTTGCTTGCTCTGTTTCTGTTATACGAAAATAGACTCATTAAGCTCTAATTTTATATCTCACTAAGTCTCTAATTCAAATTCTACTATTTTGGGTAAATTTTTAGATTCACATCACTGCAACTATCCAGAACAATTTTATTGTCAATTTTGATCTTTCACACTTCAGTTGTATTCATCACTTTCCCATAACAATCTTTCCAATTTCCAATCACATATCGAGCATATTGCTCATAAGTTACACACGTATATACTTACACTTATCATCACAAAGTCATACACAATTTCATTTAATCAATTTCCCAGTTGAACGCTTCAGAATAATAATAGATACGCGATGGTATCGCACACAACCCACCTTTAAAATCGAAGCTCTCTTGTACACATAGTAGCCTTCACTTAGCACCACTCATGTGACCTAGCTCGATTGTACACATAATTTTGGCTCTCTTGTACACATGGTGAACACTTAGTACCACCCATGTGACCTAGCCAGTTTATCTCGTAGCTCTCTTGTCTACATTGTGTCCTTCACCTAGAACCACGCATGCGACCTAGCTACATACATCCAGTAGCTCTCTTGTCTACATGGTGTACACATAGTATCACCCATGCGACCTAGCTACATCATAATGTCTCGTAGCTCTCTTGGACACATAATGTGCACTCAGCACCATACATGTGACCTAGCTACATACCATCTGTATCATCCAATCTTTCCGAAGGTTCAACTGGATTTCTCTCTATTTCTAATACTTGATTCCATACTTCCAATAGTCAATTATGATTCAAAAATCAGTAACAATACATAAAATATGCTGAAATACAAAAACATAATAAAGATAATGTATTATTTACATACAAACTTACATACATTTTCATTTCCATGTCGAATTAATATTGAACATTTAAATCATCATAATTATACTTGCTTTCAACACCTCGGCAATCATAGTAAATATATCAATTTTACATTGAAACATGCATAAATTAATGCTTATTATACATATGAACTTACCTCGATACTAAAACGGCCATTTTACCAACTTTCCCGATTTTCGATTTTTCTCCCATTCTAGATTCAAATCTCATTTTTCGGGATCTAAAACATCTTATTTTACTTATTTAATTAATGTACTATTCAAAACAGTCCTTTACTCAAACTTTTGCAAAATTACAATTTTGCCCCTAAACTTTTGCATATTTACACTTTTCCCCTAGGCTCGGGAATTAAACTTCATCCCTTATTCTTATGTTTTATGACATGCTGATCAATTTTCCCTTCTATGGAAACATCAAATTCTCACTCTAACACATAGTTATGAACAATAATAACTTTTACCGATTAAGCCGTTTTACTCATTTTTGCTTAAAACCGCTTAGCAAAAGTTGTTTAACATAATTTCAGCCTCCATATTCTACCATAAAACATCAAAATAAACACATTTCACCTATGGGTATTTTTCCAAATATGAACCCTAGCTTAAATTATTGCTAGAATAAGCTTAATCAAGTTACTGGGATTCCAAAATCGTAAAGAACTTGAAAAACGGGACTAGAACGGACTTACTATTAAGCTTGGAAAGCTTGAAAACCCTAGCCATGGCTTCCCCCATGCTAATTTCGGCCTCCATGAAAAAGATGAGTCAATTTTGGCTTTATTTTTCCTTTTTATTTCTTTTAATTACCAAATGACTAAAATGCCCTTAAGGCCTTTCTTGAAAATTTTGTCCTATTCATGCCCATTTTTGTCCAAAAAAAATATAATGGTCTAATTGAAATTTAAGGACCTCTTCTTTAAACCCCCATTTCAATCAAGTACTTATGAATTAGAACACATATTTTGCAACTTTTGCAATTTAGTTCTACAAGTCCAATTAAGCACTTTATCAGTAAAATTACTTAACGATATTTTTACACAATATTTTAATCAATAAATAAACCTTAAAATTTAATCGGAATAAATTTTTTGACTTCGAATTCGTGGTTCTAAAACCATCGTTCTGTTTAGGCCCTAAATCGGGCTGTTACAGCAACTTTTGCAAATAAGCCCTAATAGGCAAATTAAACATGCAATTTATAAAATTTCTTATCAATACTCTAACACATGCATCTAATCACTCGGTAAAACATAAAAATTAATCGAAATAAACTTTTCTATCTCATATTTGTGGTTTCGCAACCACTATTCCATTTATGCCTATTTCGAGATGTTACAGTCAGTAGCCAGCCAAGTATCACACAGCCATGGCAAACGGCCATGTCTGTTGGCCGTGTGTAAAAGTCAGTATGTATACTCTGTTTTGGCACGGCTGGACCTCATGGGCGTGTTTGGTGCCTGTGTAAGGCACACCGCCTGATCACACAGGCGTGTACCTCAACAAAATTGAATTTTTTTTTTTAAGTTTTGGAAATTTTGATTGTGTTCGATTTAGTCCCAATCTTATCTAAAAGTATGTCTTAGGTCTTGGAGACTTCCATAAGGGATGAATTGTTGATTTGATTATGCATTAATATTATGTGATATCTGTGATTTTGTATTGATCTATAATGTTCTGTCTGTCTGGTAATGCCCTTTACCTATTCCGGCAACGGTTACGGGATAGGGGTGTTACATAAGCTATCAACAAAGTGACCATTTCTATTATACTATACATATTTACATGACCTACAAAGCCAACAAGATTCAAAATACCATTAACCATAGAATCAACATTTTAAACACAAGACTTCCCAGGTACATGCCAAAACCAAAATAAGAGTATCACCAACACTTGAGTTCAAGATGTCACTAGATGCTAAATCAACGTACAAATCGAATAGTACCTAACCTGTACACGGACAAATAGAAACATATGTTGAGTATAACTTAGTGGTATTTCTATAAATTGAAGATTTAAAGAAAAATATAATATAATTAAATGTTCAGGTTTATAACTAGATGATGATGCCATACTAATATCAATTCAAATATGCAAATTTATATAGACATTATTATACTAAATGCATTTCACTATTGCTAAATACATGGCAAATTCAATTCACATATCATATAATACACCAAATCCAATTTCATGTATACAATGATCATATCAACCATAGTTCAATTCATTTCATACATAAATCATCCCTATCATTTGTTCATATATCCAATCACTATTTTGGTTTCCATTTCACATTTCATATAACATCTCATAAATTTAGCTCAAGAAATACATAGAAATATATAAAATAAGGAATTGACCTAGTGGCTGGTTATTAAACATGGAAGCATGAAAGTTAGTTTGAGGTCCTAAGTTCAAGTCCTATCTCTTACAAAACAAATTATTTTTTGCAAAATTCCCTTATTTTTTAATGTGTTGCCATCCAAGCCTAATAAACCTAGGTATAAATACAATTTTTACTCAAAAAAATCAGCCTCTAACTTTCTTTTCTCCTACCATAACCGTCCCTAATCTCCTCTACCTCTATTCATCTTTATTTTTTCTTTCTTTTCTCCTTCTTCCACCATTGTACCATTGCATCTATCACCACCGTTCACTCTTGATTTTTATTTCTTTTTTCTTCAAGAGTGAAAATAATCTTCATCCCTACCTTGCTGCCATTTTTCTTCAATTAGAACAAGCCCCAAAACTAAAATCTTGAATCTCCAAGATCAATTCAAACCTTGTCAAGAAAGTGCCATTGTCACTCATCTCCACTAGCTTGTGTAGGACCTCTTTTTCTTTTAATTTCTTGGGTAATCTTGTAAGTTAAAAATATAAAATTATTTATATTTAATTTGGGGAATTTTTAATGTTTTTAAAGGTAATTTTCTATCTTTTAATTGGATCTCAAATCATTTTAAAAATCAGCCTCAATTCTAGCCACCATTGGTGGTGGTGCGTGCACATATATGTAGAAAATGGGTCATTTTCTTTCTTGAATCTTACTCATTTAATTTCAGCCTTATTTTGAGTTTTTGAACCCTTCTAATCAGCCTTTAAACACATGTCAATTAGGGAAAAATATTCTTGATTGATTGACCATTTGGAACTTATAAATTGCGAAGCATAAGTGTAATTAAGCGTAAACTAGTTTATTATTTTGACGAAGTTGGTGGGTAAAAGTTATGGATTGATTAGATGAAGGAATTTAATCATCATTAGATACTGATTTTTCAGTATATTATTGAATTAGTTGCTGACCCGAACATCCGAAATCAACAGTAAAGCCAAATAACGATCGCACATACAATTCGCATCAAAATAGTGTAAAAAAATCTAACTAGTTTGGATTCATAAAATAGTTATAATTTCGATGATTCGTTTGAATCCATAAGTGTTTATTTAGGGGCTATTTTAAAGGTAAATTTATTGAATTTATACTGAATTTTGGTTTAGGTTCGTATAAGAATTTATTAAGGAGAAATGAAAGATTTACTAGTGTTTAGTAAGGAAGCAATAAATAAGGTGTGGGTCCTAAACTCGTTAATTTGTTTGATAATGATAAATTTCATGTTATATTTGATAAATTAACTTGATTGTTGAATTGGCTTAATAGCAAAAATATTAGTTTTGTGAATGGCCAACCAGGTACGTTTTGAGCCTTAAAAGATTGATTTGTTAGCAAAATTGCTAATTTGATAGTATGAATGTGTGATTGAGATTGTTATGCATAATTGTATTATGTGATATGAGAATGTTTAATTGAATTGTAACACCCCGAACCCGAGACCGTCGCCGGAGTCGAACACGAGGTGTTAACAGACTTCAAACCACTTATTGAGAATTTCCCAGACAAGCTGCCAATCTGTGTACTAGTCGCTTCAAAAATCATAACTTGAGTTTTACAACTCGAAAATCAGTTTCATAATTTTTCCCTGAAACTAGACTCATATGTCCATCTACATATTTTTTTCTAGAATTTTTGGTCGAGCCACTTAGTACAGTTTATTAGTTAAATTCTCCCCTGTTGCAGGGATTGACTACACTGACCTTTGTGCGTTACGAATTGGATATCTCCCTGTACAGGGCTTCAATACTGATTCCGTTTGTTTCTATAGAAACTAGACTCAGATAGGAATCTACACATATATGGCATGACTCCTAATTATCTCTGGTTAATTTAAAATGATTTTCCAAAGTCGGAACAGGGGATCCAGAAACCGTTCTGGCCCTGTTTCACGAGAACTTCTATATCTCTTAGAATACAGCTCATATGGTCATTTCGTTTCATCCATATGAAAATAGACCCATCAAGCTTCGAGTACGTAATTTTTTTTAGCTATTAATTCCACTTCTACTATTTTTAGTGATTTTTCGATCTCATATCACTGCTGCTGTCCGCAACAGTTACTGCAGTAGACTATGCCAATTTCATGAATCCTTCCTTAGCCTTACTACTCATTCATCATACGTGACACAAATTATGGCCACCTTATCAAAATTAAGGTTTCTAAGACTCGTGGCTATAGATTCTAGCATCCCACTCAAACGACCACATAGGCCATTTTCACATGGCTTAAAGTTTACAACCCAAAATTTAACAAAACAAAATAGCTCATACATGCCAAATGTTCTCCTAAGTCGACTAAGAAGATAATACCAAAAATTGCTCACGGTGTGATGACTTCGTTGTGATTCTGAACACCCAAAAGGAGACGAGCCCAAGGAACCTAAAATGGGTGACAAGAAAACACCGAGTGAGTTTATAACTCAGTAAGTCATAAGCATTCCACAACCATCCATTAATAACATTATCATAAAATGAAATAATGAAACAAGGCCAAGTGTTCTAGCCGTACCGAACTATACCATAGTTCCTTAGATCCTTCGGATCAATCTCATACCAAGTCATACATTTACATTTCATATACTATTCAATAGGATATTTGAAGCAATTTCCATACATCATTTCATTTCCGCAACAATCATGCAATTGAAATCATCACATAGATTTAAATCTTACCAACTCCACCCCGAGCATGAACATAGCATCTATTAGCCATGAACTCAAGGTACTTACTCTTTCCGCTGTCCATACTCATCTCGATAGAGTCACACCTCCATATAAATATTCAATCGGAGATATATGTAGAGTTCGCACACATAGTGCTTAATACTCAATCACGCACACTTAGTGCCACGTGATTCAAGCCCGCACACATAGTGCCATATAGTCCAAACTCGCACACTTAGTGCCGTACATTACAAGCTCGCACACTCAGTGCCAATCTCGTCACCGTACACATCTATTTCTCGCACACTTAGTGCCAAGCAAACTTCCTACACATTTCACTATCTCTTTTCGTTCAACATTATCATCTTTTCATACACATACATTTGTATATATTTCATCTCATTAAACACAATTGCATAGATATTACAATCATTTAAGCAATATCAAATATATGCTTAATGACTTACCTTGTGTTGGGTAAAAATAGTCCAAGTCGGCTACTCGATGACCTTCGCCTTTCCCTTGCTTGATTCTCCTTCTTTAACTCCTTGAGCTTAATCAATAAATCAACTAGTTTAACCATCTTGCTAAACATTCCTAATTCAATTATACATGCATATGTATGTTTGTATATTCGCAACCATCCTCACTTATTACCCATTTAGTCAACAATCTAAGCCAAGATAAGGCTTCAATATGGTTGCCTCTAACCGAATACATGCACACCAATTTCCCTTCATGTGGCGAATATGCATGTCCATGTTGAGGCCATTTATGCACTTATTACCACACAAAACAGCATACATTTTACTAACTAATACCTTTCCATATTGTAACTCAATACACATCTATCATTTCCTTCATAACCAAAACATCATCATAAGTAAGTATATACCTTAAGATAGTATATACGTCATACCAATACATCATGCTCAAACATATATACATATATGTATGCTAGAGCCGAATCTCAAGTTGATTGTAACTAAACATGAACATGATTTGAAACACAAATCTTACTCTCCATGCAAAGAGCATAAATCACACTTGGGGATGTACCATGGCGAATACATCACAACACCATAATTTTGGTCACGATTACACAAAGAACTTAGTATATCATTCAAAAATGCTCAAAGAAAATCTAAGAGTCCTCAATCCACCATCACATGTATCATCATCAAGCTTCATATTTAACATGCAATGGCATTAACTCAAAATCCACCTTGGCCAAATACCATCCCCATGATATAACAAAGATTTGAACCATGGGCTAATAAGAACATCAAGTTAGCAACCAAAAACATGCATGAATCTCATGGCACAACATCAAACATACCTTAATCTTGATGCAAATTAGCCAAACCTCTTCCTAATCCTCTTCCAACCCAAGCATGAAGCAAAATTCCTCCTTCCCTCTAGTATTTTCGGTCAAGAGAGAATGAAATGGATGAGCAAAATTTTTTCTTTTCTTTTCTTCCATGTACGGCAATGGGGGTTTCACTCACACACACATTTTTTTTTCTTTCTTTACTACCCATGCTTATTTGTTTATTGTTTCCCTAATGCACCAACAAAACATGTTTCATGACATGTTTAGCCCATACTCCTTCTCATGGCCGGCCATCACTTGTAAAAGGGGTATTTGACATGCAAGGCCATTGTTTTGCATGCATGCTTTAATTAGTCATCATACATTTCCCCATCATACTTTCAAAGTTTTCTACTAGGTCCTTTCTAGTGAAATTCACATTTATAACTCTAAATTAAAGCATCAAAATGTCACACATGAGTTAACACATATTATAGGCATCAAAATAAATATCAAATTATTTTTATGCCTCGGTTTTGTGGTCCCAAAACCACATTCCGACTAGGGTCGTTTTAAGGCTGTCACATGAATGGTATGAATTATAGAGATATTAGGTTTATTCATGATTTAAATGTATGAAATTTTTGTTATGATGTATATTCATGAGGTTGTTATTTATGCACAATGAAATTCGTAAAGTATGTGAACTTGAATGACATTAATAAACACCATCTTAATGGTAACTAGAAAGTTAGAACACTATTTCCTTTTACCGAAAGTATATGATTTGTAACAGTCAGGTTTAAACCCTAGTCGAAATAGTGGTTTCGAGACCACAAATCTAAGTTAGAAAAATATTTTAAATATATTTTTCGTGCTTATTATATGTGAATTAGTATGTGTGAAAATTTATTATGAAAATTTGATAGTTTGTGTGCTCAATTTGTTAAAAGGACCTAATCGCATAAAATGTAAAAGTTTCCCGTTGTTTGTTAAAGTGCTTAATTGTTATGTCTCTTTTAATGAGAGGTCCTTATGTGGTTAATAAACCACTAGATTAATGAATGGACAAATACGGCCTAAGTTAATGGAATTTTAATGTTATTTCATTAAAGGTAAAATAGTATACTAAGCATAAAAGATGTATTAAATTAAATAAAAGTTAAAATCATCTTATTTTCTATCATCCATGGCCAAATATTAGAGAAAAACAGAAGAAGAAAAACACAAGCTAGGGTTCGACTTTGATTTTCTTTTATTGAGGTATGAGTTTTGTTCAGTTTTTGATAATTTATACGTTTTTTGTAATCGTTACTTAGTAATCTATCAAGCCCATGCCCTAATTTCTAATTTTATTGATGATTTTGAAATATGCCATTGATGAAATTGTGAGCTTTGTGATGTTAGTTGTTGGAAAATTAAAGATATGTGTTGGGTTGATATATTTTGTGTAACACCCTAAATTTGGGCCTAGAAGTTTTGGGCCTTGAGCATGGGAGCAGTTGAAGGTAGCTTATAATATTCTGTTGTGCATGCAAATTTCGTTAATGAATGCTTGTTTTAGTGGTTAAGTGTGTTGAGAAGTGTTGGAGAAGTCCTGGGTTTAAACCTGGACTCTAGCAAAAAAAATTGGTTTAAGGTGAATCAAACCCTGGGTGTAGTAGGTAGGCCTTAAGAATACTGTTGGAGAAATTGTGACACAAAAAACCTTATGGCTTAGTGGCAAGTGGCGTGTGGAGCATTTGAGGGGAGGCATGGGTTCGGATCCCATAGCAAGCAAAGAGCATTTATTTTGCTAATAGGGGGCGGCAAGAGTTGGTGTTGAATTTAAACTCTGATGTTGGAGGGATCCCACATCGGGAAGCTAACATAAGAGTGGATAGGAAGCTGGCTTTAAATAGAGAGAACCATGAGGAGAGTAAAGGTACCTTTCTTGGCTGATCCCTTTCGCTTTATGGCGTGCTCGTTTGGGTTTGGGCTAAAAGGGTCACACGAGCATGTGAGCCCATTTGGGCCGAGAATAGGCTTTAGGCCCATTCGTATTGTTATCCATGTTTAGAATACTTTAGTTTACCAATTACTGAAATGCCCTCGACTTGTAAAATTACCAAAGTACTCCCGATTTATAGAATTTCCGTTTTACCCTCGATTTACAGAATTACCGTTTTACCCTCAGTTTATAGAATTTCTTTTTACCCTCGATTCTGAATTACCGTTTACCTTGATTTCTGTAATTACTATTTTACCCTCGATTTATAGAATTACCGTTTTACTCTCGATTTGTAAAATTACCGTTTTACCCTCGATTTACAGAATTACCGTTTTACCCTCAGGTTACAGAATTACCGTTTTACCCTCGATTTACAAAATTACCATTTTACCCTCAGTTTACAGAATTACTGTTTTACCCTCGATTTATAGAATTACCATTTTACCCTCGATTTGTAAAATTATCGTTTTACCCTTGATTTACAGAATTACTGGTTTACCCTCAATTTACAAAATTATCGTTTTACCCTCGATTTGCAGAATTACTGTTTTACCCTTAATTATGAAATTACTGAAATACCCCTGTAGGGTAAAATTTCCGAAATACCCCTGTAGGGTAGAATTACTGAAATACCCTTATAGGATAGAATTACCAAAATACCCCTGTAGGGTAGAATTATCGAAATACCCTTGTAGGGTAGAAATATCGAAATACCCCTGTAGGGTAAAATTACCGAGATACCCTTGTGGGGTAAAATTACCATTTTGCCCCTAGGGTGTTAAATGATTGTTTTGCCCTTGTGGGCAAGTGACTGACTTGGACTGTGTGTTTGATGGATTTGATTGTGAATATATGTTGGTGATATGAATGACTTGACTGTGATTGTTTGATTCAAATATGGGCATGACATTCTGCATACATGACATGTTGCATGGCTTGGGATTTTGTACGGAGGAAGCGTTCTGGTGGCTATGCCACAAATATCTGTTCTGGTGGCTCTGCCACAATATCTGTATTTGGTGACTCTGTCACAATATCTGTTGACCGATCGATGGCTAAGTGCCGATCACGCTACCGAAGGCTGTGTGCCGTTGTTGTGGGCTTCGTGCCGATTATAGACCCGTTATTAATGGCTCTGTGCCAACCTAAATATGGCTTTGTGCCATCTTGACTATGGCCGTGCCAAACGTATTTACACAGTAGCTATGTGCCTAACATATTTGTTGACGACTACGTGTCGATCATATTTACCGAAGGTGTGTGCGATTATATTACCGTCACGATGGCTATGTGCGAAGTTATTACGATTATCTATGGCTTTGTGCCACGTATTACGTTAGGTGGGTTTGCCACATTATCGATTCGGTGGCTCGCCACAATATCTGTCTCCGTGACTCTATCACGATATCTTACGCGACCATGCTGCAAATTACGTGGTGTGTAGCGGATGGGTGGGTCGAGTTGTCTCCCCACATGGTGTAAGGTTGGTGCGGGGTGTATACGGTGGATTGGGTTGGGATTGCATTCACATTCGATTCGATTACATCACGTAATTCGATTACGGTTACGATTACATTCTTGATTACGATTCGATTCTCATTTTGGTTCCAATTCGATAATGTTTCTTACTCTTTAATGGGCTAAGGTCCATCTGTACTTGTCTGTTGTGATGGGCTAAGACCCGATTGGTCTTGAAATTGTAAGTAAGTGGGGCAGACTTTTAATTCTTTTAGATGATTGATTGTTCCTTTTATAGTAGGGATTTCACATCGAGTTTTCGTAAACTCACCCGTTTATTAACCTTTCGGTAATTTCCAGCCTTAGATGGATCGGGGTTGCTAGGGGCTCGGAGGAAGCTACACACACTTGTTTATGTTACGCTTTGATTATTACCTTTAAATTATTTTATGTGGGTTGTAGTAAAGCATTTGTAATTTTCTGGATTTCAAATTTGGAATTTTATTTATTGTTCTTATAATTGCTAGTATTAGAACACGATTTTCCAAAGCAACTCATCGTTATTCAAAACATCACGTAACCGCAATTGTTTTTAAAGTAAGTTTCATAACTACCAAGATTTTTACAAAGTTGTTAAGAATGTTATTCAATTGAGGTTTTCTAACAAGGTTTAAAAAGGGTATAAGTTTTTAATTATTAAGAAGGGTTTTAATGGAAACATGGTTTTCGAAAAACACTTCAATGTGACACGCCAAGTTCGAGCCAAACTTCCAGGCCGGGTTTGGGGTGTTACATTTTGTCTTTGAATTTTTTATGAATTTGAGTAAAATGGTCTAAATTGTGAAAATGAGATTTTAAGGGACTAAAATGTAAAATAAATGAGATATATGGATTTATATGAATACTATGAAAATTCGGGTAAACATATGTATAAGGAAATTTTGTGTATTTTGTGATTTTTGTGATTAGGGACTAAATTGTCAAAATGTGAAAATATAAAGGTTAATTTGTAAAATGCCTTAAATATGTGTTGTTGGAATGATTTGAATGATTTGGTAAATAAAAGAGTTAAATTTGAATTTATATAGATCAAGAACTAAAGAAAATGAAATTAGATCGGGAAAGTCGAAAGTCGTCAAGTAGCGAAATCCGTCTATCCGAATCCGTACGAGGTAAGTCTATATACAAATAAATGTATCTGAAATTGTTTATTTATACATATATGTTATTGAACAATGATGAATGGCTTAATGCATTGAATATGAGACATCTGAGAAAGTATCGACAAAGTTTCCACGTCCGAAAATCCCCATACGAACCTTAGGAATAGTTAGGATACATATGTCATGACATAGGATTCGATATCTGTTATCGTGTAAGACCATGTCTGAGATGTTGGCATCAACTTATGATTTACGAGTAAGACCACATCTAGGACGTTGGCATCGTATTTGATTTTGTGTAAGACCTTATTTGGGACAGTGGCAATGATATTTGATTACATGTAAGACCATGTCTGGAACATTGTCATTGTACGAGCTTTCTAGGCTATCCACGTATCCTTATGATTCTGAACTGTTCAATGGGCATTCCAAGAAAATAAATGATTATGTGAATTTGTATCCTACACAGGTATGTTTGAATAGTATACCATGTTTGAATGAAAGGTAAGTATATGTACCTTGGTGAATATATGATATAAGTACGAGTTGCTATGAGAATGGGTTATGATATGTATATTTGAATCATGTTCAAATGAAATTTAAGAGATATATGGCTAAGTGAATGTATTTTGCCTTAAATTATATGAATGAATTGATGTTATTTGTTAAGTTTATTTGTACATGGCTTACTAAGCTTTTGAAAGCTTACTTTGTGTGTGTTAGCATTGTTTTATTGATATAGCAGCTATCGGGAGCTCGGGGACTGTCGAGAATCGTCACCACACTAACAAATCTTATTTTGGTACCTTTAGACATTGTGAATATAAAAGTATGGCATGTATAGGTTAGAAGTTTTTGAATATGTTTTGTAATGTATATATATCAAGCCATGTGATGTGGCTAGTTTGTGTTTGAACTTATGGTTTGATTTTGATATATGCTATGTGATGTAAATATGCCATTATGATGTGCATTTGGTTGGCCAAAAGAATTGGTCAATTTGGTAAGTTTTGGTATGTGCATATTATGGAATTTAGTAAGAATTTGGCATGAGATTTGATTGAGTGATTAAG